>NC_090932.1:1684503694-1685167444 GCF_040938575.1 Ambystoma mexicanum
TTGACACATTTATCATCCCCCAGCTTTTAGAGTCCAACAGCCAAAGTTCTCCGATACAGAGAAGTCAAAAATAGTTTAGCCAACAGATTAAAACAGCCTGATTGCACCGTGGAAAGTCAGAAAGAGCAAACCCCCCAACTACACCATCCGGACAGTGCAGAGACCTGTGAACACAGTTATCTTTGGTCTACTCCCGGTTTCCATATAAAAGAGGAGATTTACTCTGCTTCGATGCCCTGGGAGTGTGCATGAGTTATATAACCCCTTCGGCAAGATGCTCATCTTAATCATGTTTGACAAACCTATGATAGAGACCGCAAGGTTCTTCGACTGCTTCAGAAAACGCCCCATCTTTTCACAGACCTGGTCAGAATGATGTGTAATCATTTGACCTGTGATAGACAGTAGCTCATGTGCAGCTTGATTGCAAATATAGGGAAGTGTTTTATGGGCAATTAAGTGCTAAGGGATTTGGTTTCTGCTTATTAACCTTATAACCAGAAAATGCAGTGCAAGCCCAAAGCTCCTTGGAATCTGCCGCCGAGATTGCGCAATCATCGGCATGCATCGCAGGCCTTCGCTCAGCTCCCTTTTAGTTGAAAAAGGATTTCATCCTGTCAGTTGGCATGGGCAAATGGTTCAACAAACATAGTAAACTGGCTAGGGTGCCCGCGTTGCCCATGTCGTGATTGAGTGGTGTCTCATGTGCCCTGCAGGCTGTTGCTCCTGTCCTCATGTCAGCAAGTCTTGCTTCAGTTTGCTCTGGTGTCTCGTGTGCCCTGGAGGATGTTGCTCTTGTCCTCTTGTGGCCAAGTCTTGCTTCAGTTTGCTCTGGTTTCTCATGTGCCCTCGAGGATGTTGCTCTTGTCCTCAAGTTGGCAAGTCTTGCTTCAGTTTGCTCTGGCATCTCATTTGCCCTGGAGAAAGTTGCTCTTGTTGTTGTGTTTCAGAAGCTCTTGATATTGATTTTCGCTTTGCATCAGATGGAGCTTTCCCAAGTGATGTTTGTTTTTTGTGCAGCATGTTTCAGTCACTCAATGGCTTCAGCACCTTTGAGGAAATGTCCAAGAAAGATTGATTGATTGTCCTCTCTTCTCATGAATGAACTTAAGTAAACTACAACCTTGCCAATACCCATATTTGGAGTGTCTGTGGGGTGCATTTAATGGCCCTAGACGGAAACTCCCTCACCTGAACAGCAGCATTTAAACGCTGCCACCAAAAATGGCCTTGTTTTGTTTTTATTTCCTCTGAATGACACAAATTTCTACACTACAAACAAAAACGGCCTTGCTTGACTTTTATTTAATCTGAATTACAAGACGTTATACACTGCAATAAAAACGACCTTGCTTTACTTGTATTTCACATGAGGGGCAAGAATTGCAATACTACAACCAAAAATGGCTTTTGCTTTCTCTTTCACATGAATAACAGCCCTTTAAACACTGCAGATGAGAAAAGGCTTGGCTTTTTCTTTGTGTTTATGTCAAATTAAAGAGCCATGTGAAGGGGGCCTACCCATCATTGTCAAATGTAAATTCACCTAGGAAGGAGGAATCAAAGAATCCTGTGACCTGCAAGACAGGATTTTAAACATTAAAAACAAAAATGGCTTAAAAGGGCCACAGTGGAAAAAGATAGCACTGCTCCCACAGAGAGATGTCAGGGGAATATGATCGGAGGTTGGGGGGAGGCGGGTTGACCAAAGCGAATCCAGATTATGTTCCAAACCACAAAACTCCAGCCACCTTTGAATAGACCCTTACTACAGGAAAATCCAGTACTGGCATGAAGGCAGGAACTCATGATGACAAAGCCCCACTTCCTGCTGGAAGTCACACATATCCTATAACCATTCCGCAATAAAATGAGATGCTGTTGAGGGCGTCATAATTCCCTGCTCTGCCTGACATGAAGGCAGGAATCCAGAGATTTCAAAGAAGGCAAAGTGTGGCTAAAGCTTGACCAGGAGGTGTGAGCCCTTCCTGCACCCGCTACAAAGAGCAAACTGCAATTTCAAAGGGAGTCATAAACATCTCTGATCACCGGCTGAGCTCAGAGGCAGACAAATGGCTGTGGGGGATGAAGCGGCCCTCCCACGGGCAGAACAAGACATTCCCAAGTGATATTAAAAGACTGATTTCATTTTAGGCATTTTTCACAGCAATCAGAATGCAGATTAATTTTGTTTGATGCCATTTGTTATGTAATTTCTGGGTGGCTGTAAAGACATTAATAGCATTTCCCTGGGACTATGGGGACTGAAATGGCCAGTTGAGACTAGTTTCTGACTGATCTGAACTGGTGACAAATATTACAGTTGATGAAAAGATGTAAGATGAAATTTGGAACATTGTTGATCATTTGCAGATTCATAACTTTTGTACATTTTGTGAAAAGGACACAAATGTGCCAAATGGCCATGTTACATATTACGGATTTGGCGATGGGCTTACATAATTCCCCAGGATCAGCTAAAATCACACATCTGTTTCATATGGCGGTTGCTAGTATAAGTATGAAGTTATGATACATAACTAGTTTTTGCCAAAAAGGTGAGCTGAGAACAAAGCAGGGTGATAAAGGGGAAAGACAGATGGTGCTCCAAAATCCCTGATCTAATCATGACTGGGGCGGAGATACAGAGAGAAACTGTCCAATCCAGGCAGCAGGGATAATTACAGGGTACTCCCCTAGATTGTAACGTTAGTGATGTCATTTGTGCTACATAAGGGGGAGGCTGTACTAGATCAGAAATAGACAGACAAAAATCCGGGGAGACAGGAGAAGGAGGATGGAGAGAAGGCAGCTGAACCTTACCATGCATGAGAGTGCAGTGACCAGACCCCTTGCCCTAGCTGTCCAGAGGGTCCTGAGATTAAGCTGGCTTTCCTGAATCTTAAACCAAGCTTGCTTTTTACGTATCATATACCCCAGCCCTAAATTGCATGAGCCTTCCAATTTTGTAACATTGCATCCAATATTTCTCCCATTGAAAACCACATTGAAAACCCCATTGAAACCCCCAAAAATTGCCAGTGTAATTCAGTCACCTTCCCATAGAAAAAAAAACTATTATTAGCCTGTGTATGTTAGCAGATCTCTTTAAAAAAAACAAAATAAAAACTCTTAGTTGTCTGTGTACATCATTATTATCTTTCTTAAGTAAATCAATTAATTCCCCCAATGAAATTCACGGTACAAGATTGTTGAAGTTCGAAATCAACCATCTTGTCCCTGGTGTTTTACTTAATTATTATAGTCATTAAGGTGTTGCCTCAAAAGAATGAGTCACCTTGTAACTGAAAACTGAATTTGTCTGTGTATTGTGTGCATTACCAAACAAATTCCCATTTGTATCTGTCCTATTAAACCCAAACCGTTGTTCCATTGTGAACAATCCCATTTGCCTAGAAGTCTACCTGTTATGTGCCTCTGCCCTTGTCATTGAAATCCAATTTCCCTATATTAAACTGAACCCCTTTGCTGAGCTGCCTGTCATTGCTAACATCAGTATAAATGAATTTCCATTTGCCACTGTATTTTCCCTTTTTGCATATACTTTCTCCCAAAACCGAGTTTCCGCACCATTTCTGTTGTTGCCCTTGTGTGCTGATTAGTATTCTCTAAACTTTTCCTATCTTCTAAGTGCAAGCAATCCAAATTGCCTACTATTCTGTCCCCTAGCCGTTGTGAGTAAGAATCAAAATCCCATTCTGCCATTTTGCTCCAAAAACGGGTTTTCACTTTCTTTACTGGCTTCCCATCTTGTGGTGGTTTTTCCTCCAATCTGATTTTCTCTCTCTATTCCTACTCCTTGTCACCACCTTCGACTCAAAGGAATCAAGCTTAGCTGATGTTTGGGAGTGAGTGTTGCAGGGGGGAGTGCTAAAACTGTTGGTGCTATCATTTTCTAAAAAAAAATGTTTTTCTCTTTTTGCCATTAAAGAACTGTGTGAATTGTAATAGGATTCCTTAATCTAATGGTTCTGTAGAGATCCTTGCATTTGTGTTGCCACAACATTGGTGGCTGTGAAATTGTTAGATTTTCCTTTTTCATTAAATAGTAAATTAATAAATATCTTATGGATACACACCGTCCTGGTTCCTAGTCCATTGTGACACAGGGTGTTTGTGGAGGTTGGATGCGAGACGGGTTAGAGGCCTACTCAAAAGAATCCATAGTATATTAAAAATAAACAGTGTTTTATAGTGCGCCACTTTCATTTTGGGGGAAAGAGTTCTCTAGCTGGCATGTGCTGTGTTATAAACCGTGACATGGCACAAAAAAAAATGAATTCCCATTAAAAATCATTTAATAAACACTTTTGAACTATATACAGTAGTATTACATTTCAAAGGAATAACCAACACATCAAACATTTTGCTTCAGACACTTTTCCAAATGTTGTCTCCTTCTAGTACCTACTGTAGGGAATCGGGGTGAGCATCAGTGAATGAGGGTGTCTACAGAGTGATTATTTTGCATCCAAACATAGACTACAATCTTGCCTCAGACAAATGAGGAGTCCATGCAAAAGGTGGTAGCAGTGGATTCGTATAGCCGGACAAACATACACACACACATATACATACATACATTACGCTTTACAAAGAAAAATTGGATTATAGACCACTGGCATCCTGCTGAATATCAGGAGATACAAGAAAGTACTGCATCTCCACTCTTACAACCAGTAAGTAGGCTGTGAGGGTTAGATAGGGGGTTTGAACAGCATCAATAAAACCTGCAAAGACCCCATCCTATTAATAGTTACTCAGAGAAACCCACACCCCACCCTGTCAAAAGCCTTTTCGGCATCAAGAAACGTACCCAAGATTTAGGGAAAAAGCCACATTAGTATGATGACCTGTGCCACCCCTAGGAAAAAGCCCATGCTGGACCTTATGTATAATGGAGCGGGTTACCTTGGCTACCCAAACTGACATAGCCTCTGTGTAGATTGGACTACCAGTTAATCAATGTTCTTGGTCGGTAGCAAGAGACCATGGTGGGATTCTTCCCTTTTTAGGTAAAACTATGATCTTGTCCCTTTTACAAAAGGCATATGATCCTCAGAAGAGGCAGACTTCAGATAGGGGTTTATAAACAAGCAAAGGCAGGGGAAAGTACCAGGTTTTCTAAACCTCAATTGGCCCATCTCTACCTCCTGCACATACTTCTATCTGCGTGTGAAGCCACCCCTCTTCCATATCTACCCCTCCCAATAGTGCCTTGCTTGCTCTCTATCGTATACACCTCCCTGGATCAGGGCTCTCAACTTGTAGCTCTCCAAATGCTTTAGTTCATGACTTCCGTGATCCCTCACCATCGACTGTGCGGCCTCGGGCTCATAGTGTTTGTAATCCAGAACATGTGGAGAGCCGAAGATTGCAGACCCTATCTCCAGGGGGTACCTAGCTTGCTCTACAATATCTCCCTCCACATGATCTTTCTATCTATACTAATGTTTTATAGCACCCACTCATCCAAGGGTCTCAGGGCGCTCTGATATCTCTCCTCCTCCAGGATCTCTCTCTCTCTCTTTCCTATTGGTACACCTCTCCGCCCGATATCACTATCCACAAAAAGAAGCTGAACTCCCAAGAACTGTGTTCACCTGATGCCTCCTCTCCCTCTCTCCTCAATATCCCCCACAACAGATAGCACCTCTCGCTCTGCAGTATTACCCACCAAATAATACATCTCCTCCTTCGGTAACCCTCCCTAATCCCGCAATCTCTTTGCACCTGTGTGTCCCACTCTTCAGTCTCCGCAGAGCAGGTTCCTGCAGCTCCTTCTCCAGTGCCCCGCGTTCCCAGCCTGACCAGACTGCTCTTTGCAGTCTGGTCCTCCTCCCTGCACCCCCGAATGGTTCTTGGCAAACTTTTGTGCACGTGGGGTGTGAGGGGTGGGCTGCTTTGTAATTGGGTAATGTTCATAGGGTCAGGTGCCCTAACAGGGCGTTACTGCGCACATTAAGCCCCGCAATACCCCCACCTCCCTACCACCATTGCCTGGTTTTGCTGGTGGACCTGTTGGTTTTTACTGCGTGAATTACAAGTCAAGAGGCACTCTGGTAAGCCTTTGCAGCTGCCTTGAAATTGTGGACCTCCTTCCTCGCGGGAAAGTCACATTTTGTGACTCCCGCGACGATCAGCAAAGCTAGAAATGGCCTTTGTGTGCTGTCCTTCTTTTGAGTAGAACGCCAGGCAGGTTCGCTCCGTGGACTGCACGCGAGTGACTCATAACAGAGAATGCTCCCGTGGCGTCAGAGCTACAGCCAAAAGGGCATTTGCTTACCAGTGACTTTGAAATGTAGCGACTTCGTTCCCTTAAAGAGAAAGGCGTAATGTCCTATATGGGCTGTTTGCCTCTGTGTCAGGCTCCCTCCAGACTGTGGGGTGGGTCCATTAGAGGTCTTCAGAGGCCCCTGCATACAGACAGGGGGCTTCATCACAACGCATGCACACTGTCAGGTTCCTCAGGCGAAATGTACAGAAGATCAGATTAAGGAAGCAAAGTCCATGGGTTTCATGTATTATTCATTTTATTTTTAAGTTATTGTTTAAAGTGCAGGCCTAACTCACGAGCATCAGAGCACTGTAGAAAGTGCGGGTAGCCAGCATTTGGGCTGGCATCTTTTAGCAGCAGTGGAGCACTGTGAGTTGTGTTCTCTGCATCCATTGGAATTAGTCCTTTGTCAGGTGGTGTTGTATAAGCCACGTTTTGAGAGATTTGGATATTTGGAGAACTGTGGGGCATTCCCCGGGATCGAGTTCCAGAGGGTTAATGCCGACCAGAGAACGACTGTTTGTGGGTCCTCTCTTTACGGGCAAGTTGTGATTCCAGCCGGTTGGTCGATTTGCTGCGCAAGATGCTTGTGCCACCAGATACGTGGAGCTTAGCGGCCAGGTACGCTGGTGTGCTACTCGTGACTGCTTTGTAGATGATACATGTCTTGAACAGTATCCTGGACTGGAGAGGAAGCCAATGTAGCTTGCATAGGGCAGGATATGGTCAAATATCCATGCACCCGTAGTAAGATGTGCTGCAGCGTGGTGTACTGCTTTTAGGAGACCCAAGTGAGCAGCTGGGAGCCTCGTCAATGGACCTTCACTACAGTCTGATACTGTCACAGAGTGGACATTTGGGACCAAGGAGTACGCTAGGTGCTCAAAATTCAAAAACGTTAATCAGGGACTATATATAGGGGTGGCCCAACTTAAATACAATCAGGATCTCCCACAATGTAGGATGGCCTTCTTCCACACACGTCTCTCACGTTGCCTTTCGCATTCTCAGGCAGAGTGGTTGGTTTTCAAGCCTCACCCGTCACCGTTCTAAAGTCCCAGAGGAGTTACCTCACTCCTCCCATATCAATACATGCTCCACTACGCACCAATCGCTTCTTCTGCTCATTTGTGCCTAGGTGCAGGCTTTTGGGGGTCCTGTTCCCCAGAGCTAATCCAGTCCTTGATGTTCTGCAGGGCCCATGGGGTTCCCTTATAGATAGTAGTGGGGTCAGCCATGATAGAGGTAGAAGGACCAACCCCTACCAGCCTTCCTTCCTGACTCTGTTCATTCCACCTCCTCTGAAACTTGTCACTAGGCTCCCTGACTCTGCTGAACCCCCTCCAGTTAGACCTGCCTAGGGCCTTACCTGGCCCTCTGGAACCTCATACGTCAATCTAACTTTCTTCTTGAACTTCATCTTTCTTTTCAATACATCTATAAAGTACTGAGGTCTTTTCTCTATTACTTCATGTTCCTCTTCCATTCATCGACAACCCTTGGCCAATGTGCATTACCCTAAACTGAAGACGTATAACCCTCAGTCTCCTCACCCTTGCTTACCTCCTTCTCCAAAACGTCCTTAATTACCATTATCACTTTCGACTCAACTCATGGCTTTACACCATCCAGCCTTCTACAGTTACGCCTTCCTTTAACTCCACTCTAGGTTTTATTTCCTCCCTCCTTCCTCTGCTCGTATTTCCTCCTGCCACTCAATTCCTAGTTTTACGTATTAACTTCCTTTTCACCTGTTCCTTCTACCATCTTCCACTCCTCTCCTTGTTTTATCCCCCCTCCTTTCCCCTGTTCCTACTATCACCTTCTAGTCCACTCCTGGTTATGATATGATATGATATGATAGTTTATTTATATAGCGCCTATACACAAAGTGCTTCAAAGCGCTTCAAGGAGGAAGGGGACATAGGAAAATACAGTTCATTCAGTAAAAGTCCTTGAACAATACAGAATGTGAAAATAACTATCATAATAGGCCTGTCGACATTTCTGATAGTGCAAGTGCATAGAACAAGTAAGGTAAGAGGTAATGGATAGGAAGGAGAACAAAGCAAGCAGTAACATTACTATGTCTGACGACAATTTACACAGTGCAGGTGGTAACAAGAGGCGGGGTGGGAGGAGGGGGCAAGGGGAAGGAGGGGAAGGAAGGAGAACAAGGCACGCTACTGAGCAAAAATGTCGGTGACAAATTTAAAAAGCAGGGGAGGGGGGAAGAGGGAGAAGAACAAGGAGGGGAGGAGGGGAGACAGACAAGCTGCTGTCAAGAGTCACGGAACAGATGACAGGAGTAAGTGCTAGGAGAAGGAGGGCTGAGAGGGGGGAGACAGAAGGGGGGAGTAGGAAGGTAGTAGAGGATGGAATTGAGGAGGGGGTAACACAGTGACTAAAGGGGAGGCAGGGGGGCTCACTGACTAACGGGGAGACAGGGGGTCACACAGTGACTAACGGGGAGACAGGGGGTCACACAGTGACTAAAGGGGGGGCAGGGGGGCTCACAGTGACTAACGGGGAGACAGGGGGTCACAAAGTGACTAACGGGGGGCAGGGGTGGCACACAGTGACTAACGGGGGGCAGGGGGGCACACAATGACTCAGGGGGGGCAGGGGGGCCCACAGTGACTAAACGGGGGGGCAGAGGGGCACACAGTGACTGACGGGGGGGCAGGGGGGCACACACTGACTCACGGGGGGCAGGGGGGCACATAGTGACTAACGGGGGGCAGGGGGGCACATAGTGACTAACGGGGGGCAGGGGGGCACACAATGACTCACGGGGGGGCAGAGGGGCACACAATGACTCACGGGGGGCAGGGGGCACACAATGACGCACGGGGGTAGGGGGGCACACAGTGACTAACGGTGGGGCAGGGGGGCACACCGTGACTAACGGGGGGGCAGAGGGGCACACAATAACTCACGGGGGGCAGGGGGACTCACAGTGACTCACGGGGGCAGGGGGGCGCACAGTGACTAATGGGGGGGCAGGGGGGCACACAATGACTCACGGGGGGGCGGAGGCGCACACAATGACTAACGGGGGGGCAGAGGGGCACACAATGACTAACAGGGGGGCAGAGGGGCACACAATGACTAACGGGGGGGCGGGGGGGCACACAGTGACTAACGGGGGGCAGAGGGGCACACAATGACTCACAGGGGGCAAGGGGGCACACAGTGACTAACGGGGGGCAGAGGGGTACACAATGACTAACGGGGGCAGGGGGGCACACAGTGACTAACGGGGGGGCAGAGGGGCACACAATGACTCGCGGGGGGGCAGAGGGGCACACAATGACCCACGGAGGGGCAGGGGGGCACACAGTGACTAACGGGGGGGCAGAGGGGCACACAATGACTCACGGGGGGCAAGGGGGCACACAGTGACTAACGCGGGGCAGAGGGGCACACAATGACTAACGGGAGTCAGGGGGGCACACAGTGACTAACGGGGGGCAGAGGGGCACACAATGACTCGCGGGGGGGCAGAGGGGCACACAATGACTCACGGGGGACAGGGGGGCACACAGTGACTAACGGGGGGGCAGAGGGGCACACAATAACTCACGGGGGGCAAGGGGGCACACAGTGACTAATGGGGGGCAGAGGGGCACACAATGACTCGCGGGGGGGCATAGGGGCACACAATGACTCACGGGGGGCCAGGGGGGCACACAGTGACTAACGGGGGGCAGAGAGGCACACAATGACTCACGGGGGGCAAGGGGGCACACAGTGACTAACGGGGGGCAGAGGGGCACACAATGACTAACGGGGGGCAGGGGGGCACACAGTGACTAACGGGGGGGCAGAGGGGCACACAATGACTCGCGGGGGGCAGAGGGGCACACAATGACTCACGGGGGAGCAGGGGGGCACACAGTGACTAATGGGGGGCAGAAGGGCACACAATGACTCACAGGGGGCAAGTGGGCACACAGTGACTAACGGGGGGGCAGAGGGGCACACAATGACTCGCGGGGGGGCAGAGGGGCACACAATGAGTCACGGGGGGCAGGGGGGCACACAGTGACTAACGGGGGGGGCAGAGGGGCACACAATGACTCACGGGGGGCAGGGGGGCACACAGTGACTAACGGGGGGCAGGGGAGCACACAGTGACTAACCGGGGGCAGGGGGGCACACAATGACTCGTGGGGAGGCAGAGGGGCACACAATGACTCACGGGGGGCAGGGGGGCAGAGGGGCACACAATGACTAACGGGGGGCAGGGGGGCACACAGTGACTAACGGGGGGGCAGAGGGGCACACAATGACTCGCGGGGGGCAAAGGGGCACACAATGACTCACGGGGGGCAGGGGGGCACACAGTGACTAACGGTGGGGGCCAGCGATCCGGCGTACCACGGTGGACAGCGGTAGACAGGGCCTTAGGAGTGGGCCTTGTGAGGAGGGCCGGCCAAGCCTGACGGCCTTCCCATTGGCTCTGATGTTACATGCTCCAGCCAATCAATGCCCCCCAGCAGCACCAGGCCCAGCACTCCAGTGCAGGGTAAAAACGAGTGGCCATCTTGGAATGGCAGCTCCACATCAAAACGGAACACAAAGGACAGCAGAGTAAAACGAAACGGAGCGATTTCTGGCTCACAGAGTCTGCAATTTACAGATGTAGCACAAGCCTGTGCATAAAATATTATTTGCATAAATACTCCCTCCCTCATTTCCCCTATTCCATCTACTCCCTTCCACTCCATTCCTGGTTTTACTTTTACTTCCTCTATCCATTCTCTTGTTCCTACTACCGCCTTTCACTTCACTCCTGGTTTTACTACCTCCCTCTTTCCCTCCGTTGTCTCCCCTTTTACTCTCACCACTTTCCTGTCTTCTGTAGAGATCATCTCCTCCTCTCTCCTGCGGCCACTTTTCCAGCTCCCCTCTCCGCCCGCTTCGGTCTCCAGTCTCCAACATCTTTGCAGCACCTCTCCGCTCCAGAGGTCGTCCGGAGCCTGCTTCTTTATGCCACAACACACTAAACTGGACTGCCTGACTTATATATAGTAGTTTACCCCCACCCCTCGATTCAACTAGGGCGTATGGTCTGCAGCTGTGAGACTAAAAAGGTCTGAGCATTGTGATTGGCTAAGCTCTCTCTCTTACTTCCTGGTCAGAATGTGGCCAAATAGACTGGGCTAAAGCCCATAACTCTGTGTGAATGGAGAGTCTGCACAAGTCACTCATGTGGAGGAAATCCTGCCGGGCTGCTGTTGGGAAGGGAAGTGTGTTCGGAGGCTAACGACAAGTTTAATGTTTCCCCAGGGTCTCCCGAAGGGTTTTCCTATGTTAACCCTGTCATTTCATCCATTCTGGGGTTTTTATGTTGGTAGAGAGAGACAAAGTGGGAGATGAAGTTCATTTGAGGGTGGTTTGCCTGTACAAAGTCAGTGTTTTAGCCATGAGACAGGTTTATTGATGTCCTCCTTGCTTAAGTGTAATATAAACCTGGGTATTTCGCCAACTTGACCCTCTCTCTGGTCCTTACCTTTCTCCAATTCGTGGACCGGGCCTGGGTTTTGCTTCTGTTCCTGGGGGGCATTATGGGCAATGACTATGTTAGCAGCTCCCCGAGTCATCTGGCTCGTGGTCACCGGACGAAGTTCCAGGCAGAGAACTTTGTCACAGAACACAAGGAAATGGCAAAGAGAAAGAAATCAATGCCTTAATTGCAGCACGTAACCAAACACGTGCCCACTGAGCTGGATATTGCCCGACTGCCCTGTGTCGTTGTGGGTTTCATGCAATGACACCAGGAGGGTTTCCAGGGATTCACAGACTTCTTAGCAGTCTTTGGTGGATTTCTCAGGGGCCCCTGAATCCTTCTCTGTATCAGTTTTCTTGACTCCCCACAAAGCCCTAGGTAGCTTATCTGCCAGCCGGAGCTGGCGCTAGGGGACAGAGCCTTCACATTTCACACCCGATCCTTCACCTGGGGCATGTCCTCTGCCCTCCACTTGATCTTGGTCGACCTTCCATTGTCTCCTGGACGACACACTTTATGGTGGTTTTTCCAGGGTTTCACCCCCCACCCCTCTTTGACCTGCCTTGGGCCAACCCAGCCTCCTGGTTCCTTCCTAGTCTAGGTTCTCCTTGGATTACCTTTCATCTCTTGCTATGACCTCCCCCTGCCCCCTGGTATCACCTTCTCCTCATGATACCTCCTCTTCTTCCACATTATCACCTACTACTCCTGATATTACCACCTTACATACCTCAGTATCGCCCTCCCTCCTAATGTTGCTTCTTCCTTAATACCACTTCCACCTCTTGATGTTACCGCTTCGTACTCTTTCTGTTCATAGTACCGCTTTTGCATCCACCCCATCCTCATCATTCCTCTCTAACAATCTACACCGACTGAGAATGAAAGCCTTTCTAGGGCACCTGCCCCTGGACTGGACTCCAGGAGGTTCTCCAGGTGTGTTACTGGATTGATAAGGAACCAAAATGGCATTGCCTGGGGGTGACTTTGTGATCTCCCAGAGTCTGGACTGCAATGCCAGCAAAAAGGTGGGCGTATCCTGTGTTCATCTAAATTCTGCTGGGTTGCTTCCCTGGGCAGCTGGAGTTCCTACAGCCAGCCTCACTGAAAATTGTGGGTGCCTCTCCAGCTTGCTCGACATCGCATAACCTTCCATGAGCCATTTGAACCCTCACAAGCATCAACCACAAAAAGATGGGGCTACACCCGTGGCTCATCAGAGTTTTCCCGGTGAACAGCTCAGCCTGGTACTGTTTGCATATGCAGAGATAATAAGTTTCCTGACCTGCCTCCAGGGGGCAGTAGAGTTAATGTAACGTTTTTGGGAGGGTATAACCTGGTGTGACTCTGCTCTTGGTGCACAATGGGAGCATTTTACCTCCCCTTACCACCCCAAGGTACATCATTTTGCACAATAAGGCACCAGTCCTCTTGACTCACCCACTTGGTGGTCCACAGAAGCAGTCAGGAGACTTTGCCACAATCATACATAAATACCTGCGTACATGCAATCAGAGCCAGCCTTATGCCCGGGGAGCCATTAGCTCCCTGCCATGCCAGCTCTGCCAAGGGCTCTCCCGAGCTGGCGTGGTGGAAGAAGGAACGACAGGCACCCTGTTGAAAATAAAAGCGTCCTTTTCTTGTGCCAGGCTTTCCAGCCCAGGAGCAGGATGCATTCAATAACAATAGGGAGCCGGAAGTTAAAAGAAAATTGGCAGCTCCCCGGCATTGACAAGCGTTGTGGCGGGGGGGCGGGAGGCACTACCTTTTTGTTTCACTTCCCGGGGCGCTGCCACTAAAGCCAGCCCTGCATATAATGGCTGAATGCTGCAGTGGCATGCCACAGAAGGGCAGCATGGCAGCTCAGGAATTCTGTGTCGCTAAAGCAGTTTCTAAGGTTCTAAAAAGTGAACTATTGGTTTGTTGAAAAAAACAATTTGTTTTGTGGGATTAAAGACAAATATGTGAGAGATGCATGCAACAGCCTCATGGAGGGGATTAATATGGCAAGATGTCATCTAGAGGGTTTAGACACTACCACTTACTGTGTAGCACAGTGTAGGCCATGCTATGTACGTAATACTAAACACAACAAAGGTTATTGGGGAGAGCACCTTTACAGCACTCTTCTTTTACACATTATACTATACAATAAAAGGCCAGATGTATGTTTGTCCGGAGCCGTCCTTCCCGCTTTGCCTGTTAACACTGCTAGACAGTGCTGTTGCTTTAGGCATACAACAATAAGACTTCATGTTCTTCTTCCAGGTAAATTTATATTTCAACAATGATAACATACAATTAGCTGCAGAAAAAGCCCAAGACAGGGATACCACTTTAGCAGTATAGTACAAGTTCCACACAGGAAGAAAATGTATACATTAAAAAAAACATACAAACAGAAATTCATTTGATTAAGCACTATTTCTCCCCAAAAAATGTATATATTTTCAATGTACTGATGTATTATGTACTTATTCATTATAATATTTCTTTGTATGCATTATTATATCAATAATATTCTTAATTTACATTTGAAACTTTATTTGACTTACATTCTTTTTTATTTTATGATCTCATGTCTACTTCTGTGGGGTGCATTTAAAGGTCCCAAACAGACTGTAAGTGATGTTCAATCAACACTACAGCCAAGTCAATGCCTAGTCTGGGATGCTGAGGAAAACCCCTATTGATGTATTTTTATATCCAGTTCAGTACTCTGGATGACAACCCTTGTAAACCCCCCTCTTAGAATTCCCCTGACCCCACTGAGCCAAGAAGTAGGTTTGTTTTGCAAATTAAAAAGGTTTATTTGGACAATTCAACCATATATATCTATCACACTTTATAAATAAATTGATAACTGATATCACACTTCAGAATATGACCGTGATCAACAATGGATAATGTTACAGGGGTACAATGATTTGGTTACTTAGGAGTAGTGTAGAGGATGAGGTAGCTGAACATGCTTGATGGTTTCAAGGAAGTGCAAGGTGGAATAAAATGCAGTACAGAAATAACTTGTTATGATTTTAGCAAAAGGTAATATGATCACTTTTTCTTTTGACAATTCACTCCCCCCCTATGCAATACAAGAAATGGAAGGAGAGCACACAGTCTTCAAGAATCCCAACAAATCACACTTTATAATGCAATACACAGTTCCAGGTCTCCCAGCAAGCTTAGGGAAAACAGGGATGAGTTTTAAACAAAGGCAAATTACTTTAATGTGGTTTGCAAGGAAGTGAAAAGGTGCTAAAATTGCTTTTAATTCCCTCTAGAGGTTCAGGCTAGGTGATGGCTACTTTATATTAGTTCAGGCTCACTTTAACAATACTCTATGAATGATCAGCAGATAGCAAACGAATTTTAGCAAAGAGAAGCAAAAAGCTGCTGATTTCTACAGATGAAAAAATCGGGCCAAATCGCAAATCGCTGTAAATCTCGCGAGTGCGTGTCTCGTGATTACGGAAAAGGTATAGGGGGTAGGAAAGCCTAGAATAACAGCTTTAAAATGAAAGTTAAATTCCGTTCCTAGCCCAAACGGTTCAAGAGATACGGACGATTTAATAAAGGTAGATTTTCGGATTTAAAGTAAAACTCAAAATGACAGGTGACAGCTTGCAGCTGCAGAATTGACAGGTGACAGTTGTGCAGCTTTAAAAATGACAGATGACACAATTTCTAGGAGGCTGTTCTACTTAGGTTAAAATAGTTTGGATTAGATTATTTTAACTAAGAGATTGGGTTCTGCACAGTTCTGGCGGTACTCACAATATATTTTGGGCAGGAATGGGCCTCACCACGGATCTGGTCAGGTTTTGGACTGGACTCCGGTTCTGGTCTCGGCACTTCACAGCGATCTGGGTCAGCTCTGCTCTCTGGGTCTGTCAAGCACCGGATCTGCTCACAACGGTCTGGTTTGTGGTTCTCTCGGGTTCCGGATACTGCACTGCTTTCTGGATACTGCTACAGGTTCTTGCAAAAATTCTTGGCAACAATTCAAACAGCTCGCCCGGCTGTTGAATAGTTTGGTTGGTTTTGAGGCCTGCTGAAGAGGATTCAGCTGGTGGATTCAGGCCTCTCTGCCACAAATTCTGGAGTTAATTTCTGCTACAGGTTCTGGAGATTGATGGATTTGAAGTCTGGATCTCTGGATGTGAAGTCGTGGGTCAGCATGCTCCGCAGCAAATGGAATTGAATGTCTCTATCTGTCCCAGCAGTCTCTTTTTATGTGTTTTGAAAATGGGTGTGTGCCTGGCATAACTGAGCCTGCCCCTCTCTACTTGTCATTGGCCAATTCCTCCTCTCTCACTTGATTGAGGGAAGGAAATGTGAGTCAGAGTGATGCTGTAGGTTTTATGGTCAGAGGAACCTCCCTTTGTCAGATTGCACACAAATCTATTTCTGACCCAAATACATATTTATCTATGTACCATTTTTCTAATATTATAGGTCCAGTTAACATATTTTCTGTAGCACCAAACCATCCGATCCCTGTCTTTGTACGATGTCGTGTCCACTGATGACAGAATTCTCCCCTTTTCATCAGATAACGACCTCTAAACCTTTCCAGATTTTACACAAATGTGCACCAGGGATATGGGTTACAGATGATAAAGTGTCAGATTTTTAACATGCAGACATTTGGAGTGACAACCTTTTTTCCGCTACTATCCCCCGGAACATACCACAGAGTCCTAACACCTCTTAAAATGTGCACAGAAAAATCACAAGAATAATGATATTATTTATATAATTTTGACAGGTCCGTACTATGAATTATCCATCTTTTTAAAAGTATGCCCTGGTCAAAAAGCGGTGTGGCTTCCCACATCACATGGTGGGATAACTGGTTTATCCACTTCCCCCAAGCTCAGCTGCTAGCAGAGGCACAGCTGCCCCCCAGTTTCTCCCAAGAGGAAGCTATTTTACGACGCCCCCAATATAACATTTGCCTGAGTCAAGGAAGTTGCATTGTTCTGTCCTTTCCAGTTCCCAGGTGCTCCACCCCTAATCTAATCAGAGAGGTGTCAACTACTTTTGGTGGGGAAGCAGGATGCAGCCAGGCCTGGGAAGAGTGGCTGAGCAGGTTTCTCCTGTCGGGGGTAGTTGTCAGGCAGAATTCAGCTAAATGCCACTTTAGTTCCCAGTTTTCTACATTCAAATCCAACTGACATGCAGCTATTTTTTATATATACATTAAATAATTACTTCCTTCAAGTCATTTCAGAATATAGTTTTACATTGTATCCACCTCTTAGCAAGTCTTTCCATGGCCTGGTTTTGTTTCATTTGTTCAGTTTTACACAAAAGTCTGGTGGTTTGAAAATACTGGCTTTCTGATAGTGGTGAGTACCGGTATTGCAACCATTTTTGGGATTAAGAAAGAAATTAATTCCCCACAGTTCTGAGTTGCTTTTTGGCAATCAGCATTGCCATTCCCAATGGTTTCAGGCTACTGTGTGTGTAGCCCAATGGTGGTTTTAGGCAGTGCCCTCCTGTGCTCACAACATAGGCAAAAATGGGTGGCAGCCCTTTCTTCATGTTTTCCCTGTGCACTCTCTGGGGAGTTCTGGCCATCATGATGTTTTCCATGCCAGTACTGCACAGTTTTATGGTAGGGCTTGGATGCATGGGTAAAAACATCCCACAAGACGTTCCTTTCACATGAGTGACAGGATTTTAAACGCTGAAATAAAAACGTTCTGCCTTTGTTTTTGTTTTTCAAGATAAATTAAAGAGCCATGTGCAAAGGGGCCTACAAGTCATTAACAATGGATAAGCAGCATTTTCATTTCCAAAAAGAAGAAGGAATCAAAGATCCCTGTCACATGGAAAACAGGATTTTTAAACATTGAAAACAAAAATGACCTGCAGATGTGTGTGCAAAAAAAGGTTTTAAAAAGTAAAAGTAAAAAAAAATATCACTGCTCACAGAAAAATGTCATGAAAATAAAACATGATGTGCGGGTTGACAAAAAGCAATCTATATTATGTCTTACCTACCAAAACTCCAGTGACATTCGAAGAGCTACTTTGTCTTCATGGAAAATGTCAGTTCAAGGCGAGACCTTTTAGCTGGCTGTGGGAAAAACTTCACAAGTTAAACTCCCATTCTCACCCTGGATGTCACATCTCCCATCTAATAACCAACCGCAAACACTTTTACTGCTAAAGGTGTTGAAATTCAGTGTTCTCCAAACCTGCTGGTTATGAAAGCAAAAGTTACCGTTGGCTGGAACATGACTAATATGTGTGAACATGAGGGCACCCACTTCAAAGAGCAAGATTCCAACACAAAGGAGACTGATTAAAAAAACTGTGGGCACAGGCTGACCCAGTGAAAACAAATGGCCGGAAGGCAGGAGGAGGGCCATTAGTCCCACATGAAGATTCACAATGAATTTAAAAGGACTATTATCATTTAGGCCTTTTTCTCAGGCATCCTAAGGCGGATGGATTTCATATGCGTAACATTTTTATGTCATTTCCATGTGATTTTGGGGATATAAAATGCATCTTCCTGTTACTCTGGGAACTGTAATGGCCATTTAAACAAGGTTTCTGGCTGATCTGAACATGTTCCAAATGAGTGAGTAGGATGAACGGCTTGGAAATCAAATTAGTGCTTAATAACTTAAATATTCATAATTGTTGTGCATTTTATGGAACCGGCAGAAAGGTGCCACATGGACGTGCTACATGATACAGATTTGGTGGTCAGTTTATCTAATTCCCCAGTATTAGCTGAAACAGAAAATATGTTTAGTCTGGCAGTTTCTAGTAAAATTATGAAGTTGTGATACATGACTAGTTTTTGCCAAAAGGTTGAAAGGAGAACAAAGGATGATGACAAATGGGAATTGCCATATGTTGCTCCAGACCCCTAAAACAATCCTTGCTTGGAGGCTGGGATTGGGAGGAGAGAGAAGGGTAAACTGTCCAATCCTATTGGCAGGGATTATTGCATGGGACTTCCAAAAGATTGCAAAATTGGTGGTGTCATTGCTGCTATATAAGGGGGAATGCCCAAAGACAGACACACAGAACAAGGAGAAAGACAGGAACAGACAGACAATCGAAAGACCATCAGGAAGGCTGCCTAAACTTACCATCTGACAGCTGCAAGGAGACACCAGAGGAGATTGCCTCTGGGTGGAGCTGTCTATTTCTAGGAAAGTCTCAAAGCTGACTAGGTCCTGTGGTGGAGAACAGGAGGCCATCTTTGAGAGTGGAGTGACCAGACCACTGCCCTATCTTTCCAGAGTGTCCTGGGATGCAGTTGGTTTTCCTGAACCTTAAACAGAGGCTTGCTATGTAAGTAGAACTGAGCCCTGGGAAATCAAATGATGGGGGAGTCTGCTTGCCTTGAATCATTTCCTTTTATAGTGGGTGGGGGACATGGGGACTGTGTAGATCCTTAGCCTATGTAACCAAAATATACATTTAATTAATTCCTAATTTGACAGAACAATATGGGGTGAATTTTGTTACAATTCAAAATTAACAAAGTTCACTTCCCAGTGTGCACTGAAAACTATAACCTATACTATAATTGGGTAATCCTTGTTGTCCAGCTGACCCCGACTTCTTTAAGGAAGGAGGGTGTCTTTGTTTTTAAATCAGTCCAACCATTTTATCCAGTTTCCCCAACACAGGCCTTTCAGTAAGGGTGGTCTGAAATCCAGAATTCCCCAAAGCATTCCAATGTTCCTGTCTGACTTCCCAACCTAAACCAAAGCAAGGTGAGAACAACCCTGTGTTCATTTTAAACCAAAGGTGTGGGTGAAATTATAATTGCCATATGTATTTTTACCAATCTTGAAATCCTACTGCTACCCTTTTAAGCCTGCAGGAAAATCAAAATGGCACATTATATAAGTGCCTTTGTTATTGATCAGTATAATTATTTTGTGAAGTGAAATTTGCAGAAAGTAAGAATTGTGTTTGTGTTCTTTTTAACTCACTTTTGTGATCTATTTATGCTGAGAGAAGTTGACTGTGTTGTGCCACGGATAAATTGGTGTTTTTGATATTCTCATGTTAATTTCTATTCTTTTAATTTAAATAAACACCAATATATTTCCCACACATCGGCCTGGTTCTTGGCTCATTGTTAGCTCAGGGGAGAGAGATCCAAGGGGCATGATGTGTGTCTGAGGTAGGGATAAAAACATGATCTGTTTAACAGATTGTTGCATAACCACGCGAGTGGGGAGGGAAGGAACTCCCCGTGCTGAGGGTGGCTTTTCAATAAACCGTTACACTTCGAATCATGCTGAACGTGAATTCTATTACTCTGACATGGCTCAACATTTATATATTTGAGTCCAAAACCCATAAGTGGAATCCAAGACAATGAGGAGCAGATACAACTCTTGGCTGTATGAACTATGTCAAACTTGCTACGGGTTCTGTGAGATTTTGTTTGAGGTTACTACTCCTGCACGTGAAAGGAGCAAGATCCTTTACACATTTCGTTTTCTATTTTCATAAATATGTTAAAATCCAGCACTTAATATATTTACACTCTGAAAATGTCTTCCTTTACGCACATTAGCCCGTGTACACAGGCTTCTCCACTAGTAGTTCCAATAAATAAGACAAGTAAAATATCATGTTTCAGGCGGTGCGCCGCGAGGAACTGAACATCTCGACCTACAGCCTGCAGTGCCTGCTGTTTAAAATGCTGTGCACAAAAGGAGCATTTCATTTCAATTAAATAAAAGGAGAGATTCCTTGTAATGCGCAAGTGGTACTTGGTAATCAGAATGTTGGTGATAACAGCCCTTCTTCGCTTCCGCCCCGGATTCACGCTGCGGAGCCGCTTATCATCGCTTATTAAAAAACAATGCAGGGCCCTTATTCCGAGCACAGAGGCAAGTCACACAAATTACCGCGGAGTCTGAGGTCACCCAGACAGGCTGGTGGGGCTGGAGCTTACAAGTGAAGAGGCACGTTTACAAATCATAAAGGTCTGATTTTCTTTAAAGCCACACAGTCTTCCAGGTCAGCGACAGCCTCACATGCACAGGTGCTGACCTCATATGCTGGGTGCAGCCTCACATGGTGAGGCACTGGCATCACATGGTGAGGTACCGGGGGTGGACTGGCCTATTGGGAACATGGCAGATTTCCCGATAGGCCTCTGCACAGGGCCTCTTTTGTGTGGGATTTCCAAATGTTCCCATAGGGAAAGGGTTGGGTCTGCTGATAATGTGTAATATGGGGCACTTTGAAAAGTATTTCCAGGGCCTCTTTTGTTTCCCAGACCACCACTGTGAGGTACTGACACCAAATGCTGGGTGCAGCCTCGCATGGTGAGGTACTGACATCATATGCAGTGTGCATCCTCGTATGGTGAGGTACTGACCTCTTATGCAGTGTGCAGCCTCATATGGTGAGGTACTGACCTCTTATGCAGTGTGCAGACTAGTATGGTGAGGTACTGACCTCATATGCTGGGTGCAGCCTCGTATGGTGAGGTACTGCCCTCATATTCTGTGTGTAGCCGCCAATGGTGAGGTACTAACCTCATATGCAGTGTGCAGCCTCGTATGGTGAGGTACTGACCTCATATGCTGGGCGCAGCCTCGTATGGTGAGGTACTGACCTCATATGCTGGGTGCAGCCTCGTATGGTGAGGCACTGACCTCTTATGCAGTGTGCAGCCTAGTATGGTGAGGTACTGACCTCATATGCTGGGTGCAGCCTCGTATGGTGAGGTACTGACCTCTTATGCAGTGTGCAGCCTAGTATGGTGAGGCACTGACATCATATGATAGGTGTAGCCACCCATGGCGAAGAAATGACCTCATATACTCGGTGCAGCCCCATGTGGTGAGGTACTGCCCTCATATGCTGTGTGCAGCCTCGTATGGTGAGGTACTGACCTCATATGCTGGGCGCACCCTCGTATGGTGAGGTACTGACCCCATATCATGTATGTAGCCGCCTGTGCTGAGGTACTGACCTCATATGCTGGTAGCAGTCTCGTATTGTGAGGTTCTGATATGTGTAGCCACCTATAGTGAGGTACTGACCTCATATGCTGTGTGTAGCCGCCTAGGGTGAGTTACCGACCTTACATGCTGTGTGCCGCCTCACATAGTGAGGTACTGATGTCATATGCTGGGTGCAGCCTCGTATCGTGAGGTACTGACATCCTATGATGGGTGCAGCCACATATATCGAGATAGAGTGGTCATGTGACAGGTGCAGCACAGTTGCCAAGTAACAGCCATTTGCAGTCGGGCCTAACCCAGGTCAGCCTTGTGTGTCAGGAATGGCCGCCATTTCCTGAGGTGAAGCCCAGAGGCCAAACATTGCCTTGCATGTCCGGTTCAGGTACCTTCTCCCGTGCCGAGGCACTGCCATGCACACCGGGTTGTGCTAGCATATGCCTTAGTACACCAAACACATGTCAGAATGCCTTCAGAAGCCACGCTTTGTTTTATGTGCAGACGTTCAAACTTGGCCCAGATTATATTATTTAATTCAGTAAACATGTACACAACAGGATAACATGTCTTACACTGCAGACAGTGATACAATCCAGAAGCCCAAGAGGCCTGCATGCTCCAGAGGGCACCGTGACTTACATGCTGGGAAGGACTCCATGTTCCAGGATGCATTACACCCGATTCGTTACTAATGTGCAGAGCTGTGCACTCTGTGTCTCTAGTTCTGTGGACTTCTGTGCGAGTGACCAAGAGAGCTGGCACCTCGCCAAGATAGAGGAGGATTGACACCTGCCGGGCATCATATGATTCTAAGCGCGGACCCAGGGATCGAGCCTGTGTTGCTCCACGTTGCCCCTGAGCTATCCTCCTGCGGCATGTGGAGGAGTCCCTGGTCCCCGCCATTTGGCAGTGGACAGTCACACGGGCACAGCAACACCACTGGGCCTTTAGCAATGAAGCACCTGTCAATGTGTCTTCACCTCCTTGCAATTCTGAGGTTGCGCCAGACACTTACTGGAAACCACTTACACATGTCCTTTTGTGGCACGTGACGTTAGGGCTCTCCCTCAATGTCTTACTCCACAGAAAGCACTGTTCCTGTCAGCTGAAAGTGCCTCCCCTTCTCCCCATGCTCCATACATTTCTCCCATTAAAAGTCTGGGTCCCCTTTGGATACATGCCAACATGATCTGTTCTATTTGGGAGAAACTAGTCCACTTCGGGTTTTAACTTTGAATTCTGGGACTTGCAGTCCTGGGTTTCCCCATTATAAACCCAGGACTACATGTCACAGAAAGCCCAGCTACAACCAGCACTGGACCAGTGTCTCCCGAATAGAATGGGACATGTCGACATGCATTTGGTTGAGAGAATCCATGGGCATTTTAGGTGTCCAAGTCTTCAACCAGGATTTAGAAACATTTGTGCAGGCGAACACGCGTGCCCCTTCTTTTTACTTTCTGTGTTGGTCTAGTAAATGGTATAACACCTTATGGAAAAAGTAAGTCGTGCATGCGTGCCAACATTATTGACATTATATTACATAATACTCGAAGCTTTGTTTTAACTTTGCATTCTGGCACTTGTACGCCATTATGAGCTAGGACTACAAGCCCCAGAATGCAAAGGTAAAACCAGGTCGGACCAGAACTGTGTCTATTGTTGTCATGTAAGGTCACACAGGTTACCATATGATGCTGCTTGAGCATGGGTGCCAAGGCTTCGAGGGTCACACACAGGGGAGGAGTTGTGAGTTTATGTGTGCTAAGTATTGATTGGTGGGTCTGGTGCACATCGTCCTTTAGGATGGGGAAGCGCCTGCGTGGCTCCGCCCACGCTTCTGATAATTAAGAAGAAGAAGACAGCTGCAATAAACATATGAGAATTTGGCTGTTTATGTATTCAGTTTCCCATGCAGAGTGGATTTCTCTAAATAACCAAAATGAACTACACGAGTTTGCTGCTAGTGTAGGGGTACCCTCAAACAAGAGGAGAATCATCTTTGCGTCTGGAAGCACCTCAAGACCTTTGCTCTCTGTTGCTGATTTCTGTCTGTTTCAGCACCTACCCTATGATTACAGTCCCCAATGCACTGCAACCCTTGCACTTTGCTCTGTGTCTGCAACCCTCCAGTCCCTTTCCTGCACTTATCGGACACCCGCTGTCTGCGCCTCATTCATGCACTTGCCACCTGATGGCCGCACTACTTGTTTTTTTCACTTGCTGAGCACTTTCCACTCCTCTCTCCCCCCTGCACTTGCACGTTCTCAGTGTCACTGGACCTAGTAAGATCGCTGTTTTGTTTCCTTCCCTGTACCCCTCCCTTGGCCCGGCGCGCCCTGAAACACTTGTGTATGGGCGCTATATAAATAAAATATGATTTCATATCATATTGCAACTTGGCCTGGTGGTGTTGCCACTAGAGCTATTACCACCAGTGTAATACTGCCCCATTACAGGAGGTGGTTTGGCGGTGTATGTCCCCATTTTATGGACTCCATTGGGGATTTTTGCTGGTATGATAATACCACCGTTTTCTGGAGGTATAGTGGAGGAGTTTCTTCCAGCTTGAAGCAGGCGGTAACTCCTCCACTTTTACCACCAGAAATCAGTGGTATTCCATCTGGTAATACCGGCAGAGGTAATACTGGCAAACTTGTAGTTTGAAGGTGCAATAAAAATTGAGGTAAATAGAATTACCTCCACTTTTATCCTGCACCGCCAAACCTGTAATGAGCCTGAATGTGAGTTATTCGTATTTGAAATTGATCTGAAAACACAAAATAAACAGAATGCCCGGATAAGTGGATATCTTTGAGCCCAATGACTGCAGTTGTAAAATCACCATGATGGTGGCAGTAAGGCTGAAAGTGATTTAATCCTCAATGGCCAATTCCACAAGCACACATCACATGCGTTACCTATAAGGCAATTACCACATTCACCCCTGCCTCCCGAGCAGCAAACCTATGTAGCTCAGGTGGGTTATCCTCCCCCAGGAGCCAGGCAATCACTAGGATTGACATCAAACTGGGCCAGCAGCAAAATAATCAGGAAAAACACATGCTCTTGCTACAGGAACGCCATCCTGGTGGCAATCTGGAGAACGCGAGCACTTGCGCAGTTCAATCTGGAGAACGCGAGCACTTGCGCAGTTCAATCTGGAGAACGCGAGCACTTGCGCAGTTCAATCTGGAGAACGCGAGCACTTGCGCAGTTCAATCTGGAGAACGTGAACACTTGCGCAGTTCAATCAGGAGAACGTGAGCACTTGCGCAGTTCAATCAGGAGAATGCGAGCACTCGCACAGTTCAATCTGGAGAATGCGAGCACTTGCGCTTTTCAATTTGGAGAATGCGAGCACTCGTGCAGTTCAGGAAAGAGCTGAAGACCTTGCTCTTTACTCAGTACCTTGCTGCGTCACAGTCTACCCCCACTGTGGGAACATCACATGCCACATGTTGTAAGCCTGCTCTTTACCACGTATGCTATCCTCAGTTACATGTTTAAGTTCAGTTGGTTCCCAGCTGGCTTTGCACTTTATAACACACAAACACAAACTCAATGATACTTAGAAAGAAAATCAATAATAAATAAAGGGAAATTCCTGGGCTCTTTGATATTTCCAAGCACTGCAGACATGAGCCCAAGCCAGGTTCATGAAACACTTCAGAACTTCCTTAGAAGGATTCATGTTGTGGTTGGGATTTGTAAGTTTTTAGACACTTTACAAGTAATTATTTATATCCTGGCTGGGCCTTTTCATAAGTGTTTCGTTTTTTTTAAAGTTTCTGAACTAATCTGGTTATTTTGCTTAAGGAGAAAGTGGACCCTGCAGAGTTTTGAGGCACACAATTAAGCTTTCAAACCTTCTTAGAGTTTAGACTTGTTTATGATTTACATCTCTCTTAAAGTGGAAATTCCATGCTTTGGTCATTGTGTTTTCGCTGTGATTGGAAGTGTGACGCTGTTATGTTATGTTAAGGCCACTTGTAGCATGCACGTATGCCCGAAGGCATCTTTCCATCCCTCCCCACCATACAGAAGAGCTGGTGATGCTTTAGTGCCTGGTCTCTTGTGCAGACTCTTGGGAGGTGATGCGCTCGTAGATGCAGTCAGTACTTGCCAAGCTCAGGTCACCACAACCTGATCCCGCTCGGTCACCACAACCTGATCCCGCCTCTTGTGCAGACTCTTGGGAGGTGATGCGCCGGTAGATACAGTCGGTACTTGACAAGCTCGGGTGCCACAATCTGATCCTGCTCGTGTCACCACTTCGTGATCCCGCCTCTTGTGCAGACTCTTGGGAGGTGATGCGCCAGTAGATGCAGCCGGTGCTTGCCAAGCTCCGGTCACCACTTCGTGATCCCGCCTCTTGTGCAGACTCTTGGGAGGTGATGCG
This sequence comes from Ambystoma mexicanum, assembly GCF_040938575.1. Lineage (NCBI taxonomy): Eukaryota > Metazoa > Chordata > Amphibia > Caudata > Ambystomatidae > Ambystoma > Ambystoma mexicanum. The sequence continues at coordinate 1,684,529,878 of NC_090932.1, forward strand.
CCAGTAGATGCAGCCGGTGCTTGCCAAGCTCCGGTCACCACTTCGTGATCCCGCCTCTTGTGCAGACTCTTGGGAGGTGATGCGCCAGTAGATGCAGCCGGTGCTTGCCAAGCTCCGGTCACCACTTCGTGATCCCGCCTCTTGTGCAGACTCTTGGGAGGTGATGCGCCAGTAGATGCAGCCGGTGCTTGTCCAAGCTCCGGTCACCAATTCCTGATCCCGCCTCTTGTGCAGACTCTTGGGATGTGATACGCCAGTAGATGCAGCCGGTGCTTGCCAAGCTCCGGTCACCACTTCCTGATCCCGCCTCTTGTGCAGACTCTTGGGATGTGATACGCCAGTAGATGCAGCCGGTGCTTGCCAAGCTCCGGTCACCACTTCCTGATCTCGCCTCTTGTGCAGACTCTTGGGATGTGATACGCCAGTAGATGCAGCCGGTGCTTGCCAAGCTCCGGTCACCACTTCCTGATCCCGCCTCTTGTGCAGACTCTTGGGTGGTGATGCGCTGGTAGATAAAGTCTGTGCTTGCCAAGCTCCGGTCACCACAACCTGATCCTGCTCGGGTCACCACTTCGTGATCCCACCTCTTGTGCTGACTCTTGGGTGGTGATGCGCCGGTAGATACAGTCGGTACTTGCCAAGCTCAGGTGCCACAATCTGATCCTGCTCGTGTCACCACTTCGTGATCCCGCCTCTTGTGCAGACTCTTGGGAGCCGATGCGCCAGTAGATGCAGCCGGTGCTTGCCAAGCTCCGGTCACCACTTCGTAATCCCGCCTCTTGTGCTGACTCTTGGGAGGTGATGCGCCAGTAGATGCAGCCGGTGCTTGCCAAGCTCCGGTCACCACTTCGTGATCCCGCCTCTTGTGCAGACTCTTGGGAGGTGATGCGCCAGTAGATGCAGCCGGTGCGTGCCAAGCTCCGGTCACCACTTCGTGATCCCGCCTCTTGTGCAGGCTCTTGGGAGGTGATGCGCCAGTAGATGCAGCCAGTGCTTGCCAAGCTCCGGTCACCACTTCCTGATCCCGCCTCTTGTGCAGACTCTTGGGATGTGATACGCCAGTAGATGCAGCCGGTGCTTGCCAAGCTCCGGTCACCACTTCCTGATCCCGCCTCTTGTGCAGACTCTTGGGATGTGATACGCCAGTAGATGCAGCCGGTGCTTGCCAAGCTCCGGTCACCACTTCCTGATCCCGCCTCTTGTGCAGACTCTTGGGATGTGATACGCCAGTAGATGCAGCCGGTGCTTGCCAAGCTCCGGTCACCACTTCCTGATCCCGCCTCTTGTGCAGACTCTTGGGATGTGATACGCCAGTAGATGCAGCCGGTGCTTGCCAAGCTCCGGTCATCACTTCCTGATCCCGCCTCTTGTGCAGACTCTTGGGATGTGATACGCCAGTAGATGCAGCCGGTGCTTGCCAAGCTCCGGTCACCACTTCCTGATCCCGCCTCTTGTGCAGACTCTTGGGATGTGATACGCCAGTAGATGCAGCCGGTGCTTGCCAAGCTCCGGTCACCACTTCTTGATCCCGCCTCTTGTGCAGACTCTTGGGATGTGATACGCCAGTAGATGCAGCCGGTGCTTGCCAAGCTCCGGTCACCACTTCCTGATCCCGCCTCTTGTGCAGACTCTTGGGATGTGATACGCCAGTAGATGCACCCGGTGCTTGCCAAGCTGCAGTCACCACTTCCTGATCCCGCCTCTTGTGCAGACACTTGGGATGTGATATGCCAGTAGATGCAGCCTCTGATGGCCAATCTCGAGTCATCACTACCGGATCCCCCTTGGGCCACCACTACCTAATTCCGCCTCTAGTGCAGGCTCTAGGAGGTGATGCGTCGGTTGATGCAGCCGCTGCTTGCCAAGCGAAAGGTCAATACTATCTGCTCCATTAAAATGACAAAATCGTCGCAACCCCATTAATCACTTGTTCCCCCAAAACACCTAATTTAGCCAAGTATCATTTCATGCTGCTTCGGACCTGTCCTGTATTCTACTGACCTGAATGTCGAACTTTATAAAGCAGAGTGGTCGACCCTTGCGAAGTTGTGGGTAGGCCTCAAAGCATTGTCTGTATTTCAGGCCTGATTATGAGCAGGAGGCTCCCAAAAGGAATGTTCATGGGATTGCGGGCTATTTCCTGGGTCAAGGGCTGATTTCCAAAGCTTGCATTGGCAAATTCATACCACAAAAGGGTATTGCCGATAGGCCTGATGCTCTCTACTGTAATGATTATTGTTGGGATGCATGCCCTGCTCCCCTGTCTCCTAAGATGAGGTGGACTGGTCTATAGGGAACTCTGGAGATTTCCCAGTAGGCCTCTGCACCATGGGCAGGGGTGGATCCGTCTATATGGAACTCTGGAGATTTCCCAGTGGGCCCCTGCACCCTGGGCAGAGGTGGACTGGTCTATAGGGAACTCTGGAGATTTCCTGGTAGGTCTCTGCACTGTGGGCAGGGGCGGACTGGTCTATAGGGAACTCTGGATATTTCCCGGCAGGCCTCTGCACGCTGGGCAGGTGTGTACTGGTCTATAGGGAACTCTGGAGATTTCCCGGTAGGTCTCTGCACACTGGGCAGGGGTGGACTGGTCTATAGAGAACTCTGGAGATATCCTGGTAGGTCTCTGCACTGTGGGCAGGGGTGGATTGGTCTATATGGAACTCTGGAGATTTCCCAGTGGGCCTCTGCAACCTGGGCAGAGGTGGACTGGTCTATAGGGAACTCTGGAGATTTCCTGGTAGGTCTCTGCACTGTGGGCAGGGGTGGACTGGTCTATAGGGAACTCTGGAGAAATCCCAGTAGGCCTCTGCACCCTGGGCAGGGGTGGACTGGTCTATAGGGAACTTTGGATATTTCCCGGCAGGCCTCTGCATGCTGGGCAGGGGTGGACTGGTCTATAGGGAACTCTAGAGATTTCCTGGCAGGCCTCTGCACGCTGGGCAGGGGTGGACTGGTCTATAGAGAACTCTGGAGATTTCCCGGTAGGTCTCTGCACACTGGGCAGGGGTGGACTGGTCTATAGAGAACTCTGGAGATTTCCCGGTAGGCCTCTGCAAATAGTGCTTGTCAGGATGTCACACAAACACAACTAGTCCTCTGTGGAAACCTATCCTTATCTAATGGAGCCTACCACTAAATGACAGAAACCAAACTTGAGCTGGAGAAGTGGTTCTCTTTCCCCATTTCTTGGCCTTTGCTGATTGGTATGTGAACCCCTCCCCAAAATAATATCTCTGGAGAAAATCTCTCTTGAACTCCCAGGTTTCTTATATTTAGATAATGTTCAAAGAAAATAATATGACCCTGAAGTTTCTTACAAACTCCAAAAGAAAGTATGATCCTTTCAGCCCCAAGCTTAGCTTTCTTGCACAGTTGAAATAGATCAGCAGATGTGTAACAAGAGCAAAAACAATAAAAGCCTGGACTCCCCACAACGAGAAGCATAAGTCTGATATTTCGGCTCTGTGATCTTGTAGCTCTTTCAACTTTCCTTCCCCTGTTCTTTGTCCACCCTTCCGGGCTGCTTGGATAGCCGGTAGGTTATAGTTGTCAGTTGTCCAAATGGCACAGAGGGACTCTGCTTCATATAACTGATGATGGTTCTCTACAGCCTGTTTCTGGTTGTGGGACGTAACCCGGACCGGGCTGGGACATCTTTGGCCAATGTCTCCCTCTTCAGGAATGTATCTTTCACCTACAACAAAGGACATCAAATACTAACCTAGGCAAACTACAACTCATGCAAAATAAAGCATTACGAGCAACCCTAGGGCTAAAAAAATCTGATCACATCTCTAACACCAGGAGAGAGAACCACTGGCTACCAATCAAGGCTAGCATTATCTTTAAATCCCTGTGTGTTAATCACAAATGCCTCTCTAAGAAAGCACCTATCTACATTAACAACTCCATAAGTGTACAAGATTCCAAGAGAACTCTCAGATCAAACAAAAACCCACTTCTTGCGATCCCCTGCTACAAAAGTTCCAGAGCCGGTGGTAGCAGTTTCAAAGCCTTGGCCCCTAAAAACTGGAACTCCCTTCCTGTAAATATCAAAAATGAAGAATGTTTCTAGCAATTCCAAAAACTGCAAAAAAGTTAGTTGTTCAACCAAAGTTAGATGAGAAATTCCCAAAGATGCATATAATATATATTATTCAATGTGTACCTTAACCAATGTATGAAATGTATATTATGTACTTTACTTCGTTCTCAATTGTAGAAACATGTCTAAATTCTGATATTCCGTAAACTGTGTAATTATAATCTAAGATGTCTGGTACTATGCCGTGATACCCATGGGCTTGGGAGTATAACAGATGTAATGAATAAATAAAATAAAAGAATTAGGTTGTGTCTGCCTTTTTCAGGTTTTTGGTGACCCCTCCCAAAGGTGTAGGATTTGGGATCAGCGCCGCAAGGTGGTCTCCTTACTCCTTGGTTTCTAGTGGCCCCCTCCTGGGTCTTATCTTGAGGAAGGTATTTCGTGTATACAACACCTGTTGTTGTTCCTTTTTTTTCAGGTCCTTCGTCAACCCTTCTGGGGTGTATGCTTTGGGTGTGACCCCCCCAGGGTGATTTGCTGACTCTTTGATTTCCACTAGTCCCCTCCTGCGTCTTATCTTGAGGAATGTATCTTTTATATGCAACCTTCATGGTTGTCTCTGCTTCTGTCAGGTTTTCGGTCTCCCCTCCTAGAGTGTAGAATTTTGGTGTAACCGTTAATGCTGATTTGCTTACTGTTTGCTTTCTAGTAGCTCCCACATGGATCTTATAGCCCCCCCCCCCACACACTCTTTGGGTCATTCTTTCAGTTTCACTGTATTTTAGGCCCAACTTGCCCCCTTTTTGTACATTCCATTTGCTTAGTTTTTGGGTACTCTTTTGGCATCTCACAGAGCTTATCTGCCCTTTTGCCTATCCTCACTGTGACCCGAATACCTGCTCTCTCGCGAAGCCTGTCGTTGGAGGAAATAGTTACTCTTTCTGGGTGGGAACCTTTCTTTTCTGGTTCGCCAGCTTTCTCCTTCTTCCCCTGGGAACCACCTTTCAGCCCTGTTGGTCCGCCCCTTCAGTCGTGGTGCAGTCTCTCTCTCCCTGAGTCCACATAGATGGTAACCCCCCTGCAATCCTAGAATTGGGAGAGTTGCCCGGGCCCTGGGAGGGGCCAGTAATGTGAGACTCACAACTAGGTTTCGTTTTCTCAAAATGTGACATTTTATTTTAAATAAAAATGGAATATAAACCCTAAGTACACCTACTCTACTGGGGGTTCCCTACATAGTGTGGGGTCTATGGCAACACCTTCTAGTATGCACACACCTAACCCTCACACTTAACCACAGAAACATTCAAAATAACATATAAACAACATCAATAAAAAAAGTTGACCAAATAACCAGTGTCTTGGATGACTTCTATTGGTCCTGGGCAGATCTTGCTCCCCCAGAAATCTCCCAAAGTCAACTTCCTCCAAGAAAAAGTAAGTCTTAAATAAAGTATTGAAAGCTTCCAAAGAAGCAAAAGTTCACACAAACACTAATCCACTAGTAATACGTCCTTCTTTGCTTGATGAAAAGATCCCTTTCCAAGTTTCATAAGGAAGTCAACAGCACCAATGGTGTTCCTGGATAGCCTCCTTCCAGGAATGAATGGGTAAAGTTAAGGAAAAAGTACCTTTTCTATTCAGAAACCACTGTTCTTCTTGCAACTTCTGCAGTGTCTTTATGTACAATGGGCCTCATTACACGGTAGGCGGTAAGGGTTTACCGGTACCGGTATTTTACCGGTACCGGTAAACCCTTACCGCCTTACTACGAGGTCCCTTTGCGGGTTGGGGAATTTAACGCCTGCTTTTTGCAGGCATTAAAAACCAACCCGCAAAGGGACCAGGGAGCTAATTACGGTACCGCAATTTGCTGTGCCGTAATTAGCGCCTTCCCCATTCCCATAGAGCCCTATGGGGCAAGAATGGGAATGGGGAAGGGCAATGGGGGAAGGGGTAATTACCGCCCCACCAACCTTGGAATAGGGCGGTAATTCCCCTTTCCACCAAGGCGGTGCCGGTATTTTACCGGCATGAACCATGGCGCTAATAGCACCTTGGTTCTCCGCCTAGCGTGTAATGAGGCCCAATGCTGTCAGAATGGTTCTTCTCATGGTTTCCTCGCTCTACCACAATTCCCTTCTGCTACTGATACTGTGTCTCACAGTGCACTTCTGCTTCGACTGTAAAATAATAATGTTCTGACATAGGTATCGACAAACACAGTATTAGTGGTGCTACTGCGACTTAGAGTTTTAGGCAACTGCAACAAGACTTCTTCCACATCAAAAGGCCGGCAAGAAACTCTTCACTCTTGTATGGCAAGAAGGGGCAGCCGCTTTGACTTTCCTTTCTGTCTTGCTGCTACCACGCAATCTATCTTTACTTCAGGAAACTTCAACAAGACCCTTTGACCCCTACAGGTTGGCAAGGCACTCTTCCTTCTGGTATAACAAGAAGGGGCAGCCTCTTTGCCTTTCCTTTCTGTCTTGCTGCTACCACGCAATCTATCTTTACTTCAGGAAACTTCAACAAGACCCTTTGACCCCTACAGGTTGGCAAGGCACTCTTCCTTCTGGTATAACAAGAAGGGGCAGCCTCTTTGCCTTTCCTTTCGATGTTGCAGCTAATCAGGAAATATGTCTTTGGCTTCCAGACTGCTTCTTCTCAGCTTGAACAGTCTCCGCTCTACAGATGTAGAATGAGCTTCCTCAGATTCAGATACACCTTCTTGTCTCCAATAGTTACGCAAAAGCTGCATTGCCCCTCTCCCAGCCTTGGGTGACCTTGCCACTCTTGTATGAGGGGACTCTGGGTTTTTGACAGCTTCAACAACTTTATAACAATGAGGTGTAGTTCTTAATTGAGATGGTTTCACTTTAAATGGGTTTGTTTTATTGGCTTGGGCAATACTTGTTCTCCTCTCAACAACTACTTCAACTGCTACATTAGTGTTCAGTCTGTTACAAGCACTCAGTTTCTCAATAGAAACCAAATTATACACACGTGACTTCTTTTAGATGGTAAACTGCCACATTAAAGATGTGTGTTCCTTCTTTTCGACCAGTGTTAGGCGTCAAAGGACTGGGAAACACAGTTTCATATGCATGACATCTTCTTGATGTATTACGAGCTTGTAACAATGTGGGCAAGTGAGCGTCTACTTCATACGGCTAACCGGCAATGCTCTCCTCTTTAACAGGAGACACACAACTTCTCGGCAACAGTTTGTTCTTAACAATGTGGAAAAGAGAAGCTTTCTCTTCACGCGGGTACTTTAGCTTCGTTGTTATAAGCATGTGATAAAATTCCCTTGTTAAAATGACTTACCACTGCTGCGAGCAACTTTTACTTGCTTTGTTATGCACACGAGTATGAATTGAGCTGGTTGACGTTACCGGCAAGGTTTTCGTGATGATTTGGAGTACGGAGCTTCCTTCACCATCTCCACAATCACAGTGGATGCAGGCTGCTTCTACTACCCGACTTAACTTCTTCTGCTCTGCTACCGGCACTCTTGTGACCCACACCCCTGTGCTGCACAGGTGTCTCTGATCCGGCCTCATTAAGGGAGAGTCTTCCACACTCCAGTTTCCCTCGGCTTGCTTCTGCACACAGGCCTTGGGTGGATACACAAATTCAGCTCTGCATTTACAGCAATTAAGCGCACCTGAAAAGACTGCCTGTTTCTTCCACTCTCTTCCAATGCCGCCACAGCCAAACAGGGTTTGTGAGCACAGGACCAACTCAGAGCCTGCAGGGGAAATCTGCACTTCCTCTTTTCCTGCGTCCCTTCTGTGGTCACACTTCCTAGCCAACTGTCAGCCTCGTGCTCTGCTTCTGCTGCTGTTGCTGCCGACCTTCCAGCTCCTGCTCCAGCTTCTTTCTACTGCTCATCCCTGCTGCAGCCTTTTATGCCGCACAGGTGGGTTAATTGGCTTCAGGTACAGGCCCTTAAGACTCATTGCCTGACCTTTCTAAATGCTATTAGGCCTGCATGCCTGGCCTTGGCTCCTGACTGCCTCCTCAGCCCTCTTCTTTTTCTTCACAGTCCGTGAGGGATTGTGGGACATGCAGTGCATTTTATAGAAATGTGGGTTTTCTACTTCTTTGGGCTTAAAGATGTTTCTTCCTCCCTTGATGTTATTATTAGAGGAGTTATAGGGCTTAACCGTTTTAGAGGTCGGTGGTACAGTAAAAGGCACCTATTCAACGTTTCAGTTGGCATGCCTCTGGCATTGTGGAGGATATGGGGATTTAGGGGCATAAAGATTGGTTCTTAGAATTCAACAAGTAGGAGGATGAGATATTTCAAAATGGCAAAAAGCCTATTCCTCCTCTAAGTCTATGCTAAGAATCTATGATAGGAGAGACACTGTGTCTCACCTTGCAAAGTCTCCCTACTGCCGTTGGCCTTGTCTCCACCCAGGTGACCCTCCCTCAGTACACATCCCCCAGGACTGGGATCAGGAACCGTCTGCCCTCTCCTGGGCACCTGGGAGGAGACTTTAGGCAGGGCTTTAGTGAGGGATCTGCAGGATTCTACACAGCTCTCCACCCATCACGTACGCGTCGTGGTTTTGTTTCCGAGCTGCGTTAGCCTCACATGACCGTTGTGACTTCTTCTCTGCATGGTCCATCTGCTGCTGGCCCCTTTCCGGTGGTCATCCTCTCCAGGTAAGGGGCTTGTCCCTTATATATCCCACCTAGAAACAAGAGATACCGTCCCATTGGTCATAAACGTTCAGTTCACAGAGGGGTCAGCAACCAAACCCAGCATTTTTAAAGGGCCCATTTTTTAGCAATGTGATCAATTTACATGCATGGAGGCCGCAGGATGTCTGCTCCTGGGCAACACTCCACCATCTACAATGCCTGTGCCAACAGCCTGCATGCCCCCGCCCCCCCCGGCAACATCCACTGCCTGTATCATGAAGGTGAGTCCTCCTGGTCTTCAGCACAGCGAGATACGGCTTTGAGCCATTTCATAAATGGCAGCCGCCATTATCTTCCAGCCCGTGGCACTGTTAATGGTGCACTTGCCGTCCTGACTGCTTTTGATTGGATGCCCTTCTTTATCTTATGTCCAATTTGGGGGAGCCCGCAGATGAAGCCGGCCCCCACTAAGGCCGCTTCCCTGTCTGGCCTGTCCGGCCGTGGCAAGTGTGCTGTTTGGTCCTCCTGCTTTCCCCCTCCACGGCCTGCTGCTCCTTCAAGAACTTCTGCCCCGCTGCATCTATTTCTGTCTCCTAAAAGAAAGCGCTACCTCACTCCTGCAATGGCCGTGCGCCCTGCATTCATGCCTGCCTTTCTAATCTCTCATCCACAGCTGGCTGCGCCTGTTGCCGACCCATTGACTGCTCTTGGCGCCCATCCTATGTCTACCCGCTCAACATTTTGCCTGCCTACGAGCCGTCCTCATCTGCTTTGCTATTCACCCCCCCCCCCCGCCCATGTTGTGTCATCTTCTCTGTCCTATAGTGATAGGATCACTGTTAACACTGATCATTGTTATGAAAGGCACCCTCCTCTCTACTCCCTTCCTCTGTTCCTGTTTCGCCGCTCCAGGTTCTCTTGAACGGCTTTTCTCATGACTATTTCAGTCTCGCCTCTTGACTGCTCCACTAACTCGGACTTGCTTCTCTGTTGCCACTTGCAGCCGTCTACTGCCATGTGACTTCATTCTGCTGCCCATGGCTTCTAAGACCTCTTCCTTTCTCCGTGATGATCTAATGCGACACAATCTTTGTACTCATGGTTATAATGTTCTCTGTAGAGTTACTGCCTTCCTTTCTCTGCCTCCATGTCACCTCGCTGCTGGAAATGCATGGCGTTCATGCATTAACTGTAGGCCTTCTCCTCTGCAGCCCTTTTACTTTTGCTGCTGTCTAGTTTTACTATTATTTCTGTCTGTAGCTCCTTCCTCCCCTCCTGCACTCCCCTACCCCCCTTAGCCCCTTTTTTGTTTTTTTCATGTTTGTGCTCCCCTTGGGAGCAAGTTGCACCACAGGTTCGATCCCCGGGTCCACGCTTAGAAACCCCTGGATATTAAGCGCGTTATAAATAACCCATCATATCATATCACTTGCTCATTCCAAATCGTCTCACGACCTAGCCAGAATGTTTCTGTTTGTTTCTTCCCTCTACACCCTTTCTGCACTCTTCCTCCTCCCCATTTTCCCTTTCTTCTGTTGCACTTGCACATTCCGAAGGTTTCAAGACCTTTTAAGAACGGTTTTGTTTTTGTTTTGCACCTTCCTCACCCCCCCCTTGTCTTTATGCGACTTGAAACACAATGTCGTGATGCATAGTGCGTATTCAAAATGACCAGTAAATACATCAAAATAAACAACCCTGTTGGATATGGGGTTTAATGGAGAGGGTACAGATTGCTACCTATGGGTGTCCTTGGCCCCAAAAAGGGGGGGGGGGTTAACCCCAGTGAAATCCCACTTGCCCAATCCCCTTCTGGGAGGTTTGCGTAGCGGGCTCACCGCCCTACTCTCAAAAGGGGTGACTCCCACTTGGGGAAAAGGTCACGCTTCGTCCCACCCCCAGGGACGTAATTTAGGGGTCGCCAGAGGTCACAACTGCGACCTCTGAGGTCTCCCTTGCGACCTCTGTGGTCTCCCTTGAGACTTCTAAAAAAAAAAAGATTTATTTTTTGTGTGTAATGCAAGCTCCTAGCCTGTGGCTCTTTACTTCTGGAGTGGCTGGCTTTCGTGTTCAGGCCCTTAAAAAAAATATATGAACATTAAGAACAGGGGTGCCACAAGTCTAACACTTTCAGCAGTGACCCTAAATAAGAAAGAATAGGAAGACCAAATAATGTGTCTTTCTGGAATTCTATACAATAATTGCTAGACTCATTAAAGGTTTATTTCAGGCACACTTCAGGGGGTGAGGCACTGATGTAGTCTGTTCTTAAACACCTTAACTCAGCCTTTCATCGTTCTGAGGTCGATACATGAGTACCAACACAGGTTGGGGGATATTGTATGTATATTTGTTCTGTATAAAGTGCTTAAGTGTAAGTGCTATATAATAACACATCATTATCATTTGGTCATGGACATCTGCTTGCATTCACAGTAATTTGGTAATATGGGCCTATACACACTGATCTTAATGATAGATATGGCGATCCATTCTTGTATGAAATGTACATCACATTATAGTGATATCGTAACCATATTTTTCGTAGTGTACGATGTTATGTGATGCCACTTCCTGTTTTGTCAACGGGTGAAATGTCTTGTTCCATCGCTACCTGTGATATCACTTCGGGGCAGGGTCAAATGACACACTTCCTGTGATGTCATCAGGGGGTCAAGGGTTGTGTGGTGTCACTTCCGCTACCCCTGGCATTTTGGTGAAATGACGTCCCTGCCCACCCCCCTCACAATCCACATTCTGGGTTAAATTATAGTAAAGCAGAAATCCTGTATGAAGAGGTGTGTGTGTATTGCATATGTGCTTGATGTACATATACGCGTGTGGGTGAGTGTATGTAATATCTTATGTATATATGTATGTTTGTGTGTTAGTGTTTAAAATGTGTGCGAGTATGCCTGATTTAGCATGTCTGTGAGAGTGAATTTGTGTGTTCTTGTGTCTATGGGTACGCAAGCTTTTGTGTGACAGTACATGTCTATAAGGGCACACGTGTGGGGAGAGAAAAGTATCTGCATGTTCATGTATACGAATGTGCCTCTGGAATTGTCTCTTTGTCTGTCTGTGTGTATCTGGGTTTCTATAAGTGAGTCTCTGTGATTCAGGGACGTCATTTACGGGTCTCCAGGGGTCTCCCTCGCGACCCCTGAGGTCTCCATTGCTACCCCTTCAAAAATATACAATTTGAAGCTCCTGGGCTGTGGGCAATGCTATGCGGCTTTTTGTTTCTGGAGTGGCTCGTTTTCTTGTTCACACTTCGTTAAAAAAAAAAATAAGAAAAAAAAATACAGGATTCCCCAAGTGTATCACTTTGAGCACTCACCCTAAATAAGAAAGACTGGGAATAGCAAATAATGTGTCTTTCTGGAATTCTATACAATAATTGCTAGACTCATGAAAGGTTTATTTCAGACACACACACTTCAGGGGGTGAGTCACTGATGTAGTCTGTTCTTAAACACCTCAAATTCTCAATGCAGACACAATTCTCCAAAAAGCATTTAGAGTAGAATAAGCATCCATTGCGGACATTTTGCTCTTCGCAAGTTGCAGTTATAGCATGTTTGTTTTCCATTCTTGTATGAAATGTTTATCACATTATAACCATATTTGTCCTCATTTACTCAGGAACCGTGATGCCACTTCTGTTTTGTCAAGGGGTGCCTGTGGGTGCTTGCGTGAGCATGTGTCTATAGGTGTATACATGTGCGCTTGCGTGTCCGTGAATCTCTTCGCATGTCTGCCTGCACATGTCTGTCTGTGTACACATGTTTGCGTAGGCGTCCACATAGTTGTGTGGGTTTGTGTGTCTGTCGCTGAGCTGGTCTGGGCTCCCAAATAAACACACATGATATCTTCTCATTCCTGAATCTTCCAAACGGATCTTCGCAAACCTGGAGCAATGCGGGAGATAGAGTGAGGTCAGGAGTCTAGGAAAAGCGGGAGGTGTGCCTGCACAGAACATTGAGATGTGTGTAGGGATAACTGCAGCCATTTAAATGCTAATTCGGGCTTGTGCTCTCCATCGTGGCTGCGTCCAGTCACCACTGACACATGAGCCGCATCGTACAGCAGGGCCCACCGCACCACCCAACTGTGCAAGGCATGCAAGTGCCCCCTCCATAACCTCGCGCACATGTTCACAAGCCTTGGGTTCGCAGCTCCCTAGCCTCATGCACCCACACACACACGGACACAACCCTGCCAATCACACAAAGCTGCACCGCAGCACACCATGGCTTGGGTAGCATGGACCCTTCTTCACATCTCAGCGGGTCAGCAAACAATGGCCCACTCTGGGACGTCTTGACCTTCCCCTGAGCAATAACAGTGAAACACAGGACAGCCACAGCATCCAGGACCCTCCCCCGCCGAGGGCAGCTGAAGCTCTCATTGGAGGAACCAAAGTTATAAAGGGACCACAAACATGTTCAAGCAAAGCCAATTCCCTTCCCCCGACACGACATGTGCACATGTGTGCGCTCTGACACTGACCACATTTAGAAAGAAGTCCCAGCAAAATATTGCGTGGACTCCGGAGACCCGCGCTTAATATAATGTTGCAAGGTTCCGGATTTTTGACGGCAGGTTTGTGTGTGTGCTCTCCGGAGCCCTGCACTTAATACAATGTTTCAAGGTGACCACATAGGCCACCAGTGGGAACTCAAGAGCCTGACACATGTTAGTATGCTGCTAGTCGGAAGTTACCTGGCAACATGGCTGCTGATTCAGCCGTTGTTTCATCAAAAGTAACAATCTATTGTCTCCTGGGTGAGCCTACCCTCACCGAGGAGACACTCATAAATTCACCAGAAACCAGTAGCAGCAGGACATGACGAGAACTCAGGAATTGGAGATGGGGGAGTGAGGATGAAGGGTGTAGAAAGTGCTGACACCATCAAAAGAAAGGGCCGTGGTCAGGATGAGGAAGATTACAGGAGACAACCACCCAGAGGTGATGAAGCTGACATAGTTCGGCCTCCCAAGCAATGCCCGCAGAGCCAAAGTTTTTTTTCTACAACAGCCAAATGCACAGGACTGAAAGTGCCTAGCGAGGGAGCCTGAACCGACTACTAACGTAGGCTCGGATGTGCGAGGTCCTCCCCCCAGGGACCTATTTCAAATAACTGGTTAAAATGGTGCATTTAATAGTTATGCTTAGTGGGCATTTACAGATTTTGGGTATGCCATGCCTGCTCTGGTCCTACTCTGTGTAGGCTTCTGCAAGATCCAGAGCAGAAGGTGATTGACAGGACGTGGTGGTGCAACATCCAGAGCAGAAGGTGATTGACAGGAAGTGGCGGTGAAACATCCAGAGTAGAAGGTGATTGACAGGAAGTGGCGGTGCAACATCCAGAGCAAAAGGTGATTGATAGGAGGTGGCTGTGCAACATCCAGAGCAGAAGGTGATTGACAGGAGGTGGCAGTGCAACATCCAGAGCAGAAGGTGATTGACAGGAAGTGGCGGTGCAACATCCAGAGCAAAAGGTGATTGAAAGGAAGTGGCAGTGCAACATCCAGAGCAAAAGGTGATTGACAGGAGGTGGCGGTGCAACATCCAGAGCAAAAGGTGATTGAAAGGAAGTGGCAGTGCAACATCCAGAGCAAAAGGTGATTGACAAGAGGTGGCAGTGCTACATCCAGAGCAGAAGGTGATTAACAGGCGGTGCAACATCCAGAGCAGAAGTTGATTGACAGGCGGTGGCAGTATGCCAGAGAAAGCAGGGGAAGGTGGGAACATCCGCGGCTGTGAGGGGTATGAAGAAGGAGAAGCATCCAGTGCTGAAAGAGATACCTTGAAGGTAAAAGTGGTAATATCAAGGAGAGCAGGTGGTGGCTGAGGAGTAATAGTGCCGAGTGGAGAAGGCAGTAGTTTAGAGGTGGTGACATCAGATGGTGTAGACGGTGAAGGCCTGGTGGTTAGATCAGGAGAAGAAGGGTGTAGCGTTAGGAAGTGAAGGAGGCAGAGGAAGTGGGATATCTTACTGAGGAGAAGTAAAAGGACGTCCCATACTCAGCCCAGCCAGGAAGGTTCCAGCAAGCCAGGATGGCCGTTGGCGGGAACAGATAGTGGGAGGAGGGTGGAGAGTGGGTCAGGCAGGCTATGATAGGATTTTAGAAGTGAGATGATGGGAGAAGAAGCAGACGGGCAGTGGTTACAATGTCACCCAGTCACCTACGGCCACCGTCACCGCCTGTTTGAAATACTGTGGCCACGGTGAGTTTTGGAATATGGTCCAGAGAATCATCAAATGAAGGGTGGCGTTCCCAGTGCTATGGACAGGAAGGACTGGGAAAAGCAAACCAGGAAGAGTATGCAGACCCATGCCAGGCAAGGAGGCACTGCTTGTGCTTTCTCCAAACTACTGTTTTGGTGGCAGAGCTACGAGGTTTTAAGAACATGTGCAAATTCAGTGGCACTTTACGGGCCCGGGATCTGGGGAAATGCCAATATATACAGGCTCTGGAGAGAAGAAGTTGCTAAAAACAATGTTGTCACTGCACAAAAGTGCTCCTTCTCTACCATGACAACTGAACTAGGTATAGATGGAGCAGTGTTTCAGGCCAAGCTCAACCCAGCCTCTATTGGCTCAGACTGAGGACGTCTAAACAGTTTCTCGTTAACCAAAAAGCATTAAACACTGTTTTATTTCAATATAGTGCCAGACCTTTACCTGGGTTTGGTAGATCTGTAACCCTACTGAGCATAGACTTAGACATACCTGAATTGCACCCCAAAACCCGACCAGTTCCAACAAATGACCACGTGTGTAAGGAGGAGATTTCGCCAACCACAGCCAAACATTGACACTGGCCTCTTTTTTTTCTGCCGTCTCGATCTGGCTGTGTGGGGTGCCCCAGGGATCAGCCTTGTCCCCCGCTCTTTTCAACATCTATATTCAGCCTCTTGTTCTGCTCATCCACTCTTTCGGCTTCAGGTGTTACTCCTACGCTGATGATGCGAAAATCATCGCCCGACTGGATGCTTCCCAGCCGTGCTTTGCATCTCAGCTTAGGCGTTGCCTGGTGGCCGTGAGTAAGTGGATGGGCAGCAATTGGCTGAAGTTGAACAGGGACAAGACTGAGATCCTGGTGGAGTCTCCCCTTGTGGCCCTCGTGTAGCCATTTCTTTGACTGCCCCCGTGTGGTCTCTGGCTTTCTGGCCTTTGGAACTTGGCCCATGGCCCTCACCCGGGTTTCGGAGGTTAAGAACTTGGGAGTAATTTGTTCTGTCTCTCTATCAATGGAGAGGCAAGTTGGGGCCATTTGCAAAATAGGATTCTTTCACCTTCGGGTCCTTAGTAAGGTTTGGCCATAGGCAGTTAGTCACAGCTTCCTTAGTTTTAAGTCGGCTGGAATACTGCCACTCTCTTTTCCTGGCCCTACCTTTGTATCTTCCCTATCGTCTACAACTTCTTCAGAACTTTGCTGCTCGTATCTGTACTGGTACTCCATATGGTGCTCATATTTCACCTGTCCTTCACTCTTTACTTTGGCTCCCAGTCCTTCAGCGGCTCCGATTTAAATCTATGCTGGTAGTGCATTGGGCCTTTTACGGCT
This sequence comes from Ambystoma mexicanum, assembly GCF_040938575.1. NCBI lineage: Eukaryota > Metazoa > Chordata > Amphibia > Caudata > Ambystomatidae > Ambystoma > Ambystoma mexicanum. The sequence continues at coordinate 1,684,546,160 of NC_090932.1, forward strand.
CCGGAGCAGAGTAACTCCAGGAGAAGTTCTGTCCTTATGTGCCCGCTTGCGAATTGCGATCTAATGGCGGTTGTCTGTTGAGGATTCCCTGCTATCAACTTGAACAAGTGGGCGGTCGCTCCTTTTCTGTGGCAGCAGCAAAGTTGTGGAACTCCCTGCTGGTTTCCCTGAGGGCCACAGATAATCGTGTTACCTCTCATTGGCTGTTACAAACGTATCTGTTTTAAATGTTCTTTTCTCTTCTTATACTGCTATAATCTTTTTACCTTCCGGTTTTTCACCTAGCGCCAAGAGGCTTCAGCATGCGTGCGCTTTATAAAATGCATTAACATAACATAACATAACATCTCTCACCTTCCTTCAGAAGCTGACTGTCTCCAGAGCTCTCGTCATCTCCTGGATGGACTACTGCAACAGCCTCTTTCTCAATCTCCATCTCACCTCACTTCGCCCCCTCCAGATAATCCAGAACAGGGCTGCAGGAGGTGTCCTTGGCCTGAAGCTCAGAGACCATATCTCTCCAGCTCTAAAATCTCTCCACAGGATCCCGGTGGCTGCAAGCATCGCATTTCTGGGGCCTGAGACCGCCATATCTCCAACTTTCCCTTCTTAATACTCCCCTGCTAGAGCACTACGCTCCTCTAATTCCAACTCTCTGACTGTCAAACGCTTCTTCACACAAAGAGTGGGGGGCAGGTCTGTGTCCTCTCTGGTGCCACTCTTTGGAACAGCTTCCCTGCCTCTCTCAAGCTTGAGCCAGACCTCCTTAAGTTCCAAAAACTGCTAAAAACGCTGCTTTTCTCTGCCTCTTTCCCTCCTCTGCTAATCACCCCACTGCCGCTGTAACCAGTGGCCTGATCCTTATGACCCTCACAGGATCTCAGGCCTTTCCTCTCAGTCAATACCAGCACCCCTTATAAAATCGAAAAGAGTCAATACCAGCACCCCTCCAACTGCACTGCCATGCAGGCCCCTGCCTGGGGTCCACATACCACATACCACCCTTTAGATTCAGCTGTACTAGCGCTTAGCCTGAGGCCCTCCTGCTGCCACGCTTAGCACATCCCTCCCGGGCCTGCTCCGGTACTTGTCCACTGCTCTGGTCCCCCTTTCCGACCCTTCCCCTGCACTTCGCTTCAATGCACTATACAACAATATTACTGTTGTTTTTTTTGCCACTGTTATTATTTCCCCTGTTGCCTTCCCATTTAGCCTTGTGGCACTTTGAAACACAATTCTGTTGTATAAAGCACCTTACAAATGCTGAGTAAAATAAAATAAATAATCAAAATTAGCTTCACGTGAAAAGGACATTTGAAGAATGGTTCTACAGCTGCCGATTCGCAGAAATGATTAGCAGATGTTTCGAAAATAAACCCAATTAGGCCTGGGAAGCTATTTTCAAAAAGTTGAAGAGAATGAAACAAACAGGCTGTATTTAAAACCCGGACTGGGTATTTTACCAATAGGAGCTTTCACAAGAAAGTGGAAGGTGCATTTACCTGAGAAACATCCCTTTGTCAAAAAATTCGAGAAGGTTGAACACATTTTTTAATCTTCTGCCCTCGCTATTCATACTTGAGGGAAAAAACCATCTTCTACTCTGTGATACAGGCAATATGTCTGTGTCCTGATTCAAGAGGATGCTGCATTATGGGAAATAAACCCCGTTCATGAAGAGAGCTCGGTGGATTAGCTGCAAATCATTAAATACGGTTCTGGTCTCAAATTAACAAACTTTGTTCCACCTAAAGGATTTTGATACTTGAAAAGTAATTTGTTTTTACTATGCTTATTAAATTGTTACTTTCTTTGTATTTTCTTATCAAAATGGTAAGTAGTTTATTATTGAATTGTTTACATTTTTCTGATTTTATGGTTCATACATCGGAATAAATTGTGAGGACTGACTGACTGGGAAGGGCATCCATTAAGTCCCTGAGGCCAGAGAACCCCAGACATGGGGGATGACATTACAGGGTTCTCTTAAGTGCAGAGGAGACATCCCGGTTTAAACCTAGGAGAAGAAGCATCCTGTTCTTTTGTTTGGGAAGAGGATCATTTTATTTTAAGTTGGCCATTTTTAAATTATACCCTAAGAAAAGTTGTTGAATGTATGCATTGGTCTTGGCGTACTTCTTGGTCCCAGGCAAATCGTGTTACACCCAGAAATTGACATTTTCAAACCATAACCTGCACATGTTCACAATCCGATGTCCCCCCTTGTGCACACCCATACACCCCCCCCCAATCCTCATACACGTGTAGCAGCTCAGCCCTTTATAATAAATGCAATCTGGTTTTATATAGCGTTTCATGCCATATTCCTCTGGCTTCTAAGCAGTAATAATAGGCGGTATTGCTGCCCAGTTTAATGTCACTCAGTGTTTCGACCTCAAGCCATTAAAGGCTGGGCTGGCGCTGCATGGATTGGAATATGTGCCTGCAGGTTTAACGCAGATATCCAAATCAAGTACTTAACTCACTGAGCAATCTTACCAGAATATATACACAACTGCAGCCTCCAAGTCTTTTTGCAGACACCTGCACGACTCAAATCCCTCACACACACCACAACATATCGCTATGCATGGTACTGCACAATCCAAGAACTAACACACCCACATAAAGCAGCACCCTAAAAACCCTGAAATCCAGGGGCTCTTCTCCCCCTCCTTGGAGCACACCCCTATCCTAACTCAAGGAGCTCTTCACCCTATCACTGGAGTCACCCATCTTCTAGGGTTCAGGGGGCTCACCTCTTCCTCACTGGAGAACACCCCTCCTCTAGTATTTAAGGGGCTCTCCTCTTCCTCACTAGAGCACACCCCTCTTCTGGACTTAAAGGGCTCTTCACCCTATCACTTTAGTCACCCGTCTTCTAGGGTTCAGGGGGCTCACCTCTTCCTCACTGGAGAATACCCCTCCTCTAGTATTTAAGGGGCTCTCCTCTTCCTCACTAGAGCACACCCCTCTTCTGAACTTAAAGGGCTCTTCACCCTATCACTTTAGTCACTAATCTTCTAGGGTTCAGGGGGCTCACCTCTTCCTCACTGGAGAACACCCCTCCTCCAGTATTTAAGGGGCTCCCCTCTTCCTCACTAGAGCACACCCCTCTTCTGAACTTAAAGGGCTCTTCACCCTATCACTGGAGTCACCCATCTTCTAGGGTTTGGGGGGCTCACCTCTTCCTCACTGGAGAACACCCCTCCTCTAGTATTTAAGGGGCTCTCCTCTAACTCACTAGAGCACACCCCTCTTCTGGACTTAAAGGGTTCTTCACCCTATCACTTTAGTCACCCATCTTCTAGGGTTCAGGGGGCTCACCTCCTCCTCACTAGAGCACACCCCTCTTCTGGACTTAAAGGGCTCTCCACCCTATCCCTTTAGTCACCAATCTTCTAGGGTTCAGGGGGCTCACCTCTTCCTCACTGGAGAACACCCCTCCTCTAGTATTTAAGGGGCTCTCCTCTAACTCACTAGAGCACACCCCTCTTCTGGACTTAAAGGGTTCTTCACCCTATCACTTTAGTCACCCATCTTCTAGGGTTCAGGGGGCTCACCTCTTCCTCACTGGAGAACACCCCTCCTCTAGTATTTAAGGGGCTCTCCTCTTCCTCACTAGAGCACACCCCTCTTCTGAACTTAAAGGGTTCTTCACCCTATCACTTTAGTCTCCCATCTTCTAGGGTTCAGGGGGCTCACCTCTTCCTCACTGGAGAACACCCCTCCTCTAGTATTTAAGGGGCTCTCCTCTTCCTCACGAGAGCACACCCCTCTTCTGGACTTAAAGGGTTCTTCACCCTATCACTTTAGTCACCCATATTCTAGGGTTCAGGGGGCTCACCTCTTCCTCACTGGAGAACACCCCTCCTCTAATATTTAAGGGGCTCTCCTCTTCCTCACTAGAGCACACCCCTCTTCTGGACTTAAAGGGCTCTTCACCCTATCACTTTAGTCACCAATCTTCTAGGGTTCAGGGGGCTCACCTCTTCCTCACTGGAGAACACCCCTCCTCTAGTATTTAAGGGGCTCTCCTCTTCCTCACTAGAGCACACCCCTCTTCTGAACTTAAAGGGCTCTTCACCCTATCACTGGAGTCACCCGTCTTCTAGGGTTCAGGGGGCTCACCTCTTCATCACTAGAGAACACCCCTCCTCTAGTATTTAAGGGGCTCTCCTCTTCCTCACTAGAGCACACCCCTCTTCTGAACTTAAAGGGCTCTTCACCCTATCACTGGAGTCACCCATCTTCTAGGGTTCAGGGGGCTCACCTCTTCCTCACTGGAGAACACCCCTCCTCTAGTATTTAAGGGGCTCTCCTCTTCCTCACTAGAGCACACCCCTCTTCTGAACTTAAAGGGCTCTTCACCCTATCACTGGAGTCACCCATCTTCAAGGGTTCAGGGGGCACACCTCTTCCTCACTGGAGAACACCCCTCCTCTAGTATTTAAGGGGCTCTCCTCTTCCTCACTAGAGCACACCCCTCTTCTGAACTTAAAGGGCTCTTCACCCTATCACTGGAGTCACCCATCTTCTAGGGTTCGGGGGCCCACCTCTTCCTCACTGGAGAACACCCCTCCTCTAGTATTTAAGGGGCTCTCCTCTTCCTCACTAGAGCACACCCCTCTTCTGGATTTAAAGGGCTCTTCACCCTATCACTTTAGTCACCCATCTTCTAGGGTTCAGGGGGCTCACCTCCTCCTCACTGGAGAACACCCCTCCTCTAGTATTTAAGGGGCTCTCCTCTAACTCACTAGAGCACACCCCTCTTCTGGACTCAGGGGATCCCGCTCTCGGGGGCCTTTCTTTTAGTTTGTTTCCCATGTAGGAGCTGCTGTTTGCCTGCTGCTCTGAACCTGCCTCGCCTTCTGGATGTCCCTCTGCAAAGAAGTTCATTTTTTGGGTTTCTGGTGTTTGAAAGGCTATCGTTCCAACCCTCTTCTAAAAATCCCACCTGTGTAAAATATTTTCTTTTTCTTTTTGGGAAGGGAAAAGAAAAACACAGCATTAAATGCAGCAACTGCAGGGGGAAAGAAACGTGGTCTCCTTCAGAAGGCCTGCTGTTGGGAGGGTGGGTTGGAATGAATGATGCTTTTCACTTCAAAGTCCTGCACCTGTTGTTAGAGGTGTCTCCCAGAATAGGCTAGTGTTTCCCCATGGCGTAGCTCTTTCCGAATCCCTGGCAGACGTTCTGGAATCTTCTCTGGGCTTTGGAGCTCTGAGCATGATGCTTCTTGGGAGCTGCAGTCCCGAATCTCCTGTTTCTTTCGGACCTAGTAGTTACCAACAAGGCGTTCTCTTCAGGGGTTCAGGAATAAGCTGGAATGTCTTTGGGGAGAAGTCCTCTGGGTTAGTCTGCAATGGCCAACCCCTGCCCCTCCTCCCCCGCTGCATAAGTTCTTCTCCTTGAGCTGATTATCATTTAGGATGCTTAATGGGTCATACTGGAGTGTGTATTGGGTTCCTGTTCTTCTTACTCTCAGTCAGACCCTGTGCAGGATACACACATTCTTGCATACAGTGTGTCATCTCACATGATCACAGTGAAAAAGAACCACTTCAAATGCATCAGCTGTGCCCGTGCTATTGCACAGTGGGCTATTGCACAGTGGGTCGCAGTGGCGGCCCTCAGAGAGACATTGGTTCAAACCCATGGTGTGTGTTTCTCTCGCTCTCTCTCGCACACACACAAACACACACACACACACACACACACACACACACCACTGTACATGAGCAAAATGCAAGCAGCCGCAGTGCACATGCGGGGTGCTGCAGTGTGTACAGCAGCACTGCCAATTCTCAGCTTGCACGGATAGCCACAGCGTCGGCAGCACTAAGGGCCCAGGTCTGGCCAGCCTGCACTGCTCGGGTTGCAGTGTGTGCCTTCTGTACTTCTCAGCACGCTTGCAGACCTCTTTCTTTGTGGGCAGGGGCTGCCTCGGCGACCAGCTGTGCCCTACAGCAAGTAACATGAGCCCCCACCACTGGGCAGTGACATGTATAGACTCGTGTTAATAGAATGAACCCCCGTCCCCCATTTCCTTTCCCCTAAAATATTCCTTGACTGCAAGGACAGCCCTCCAGGAAGAGGTGCACTCGCCATGCGCTCTCCACACAGGGATGGAGGCCTCCCACGTACACAAAGGCCACATGCTGAGGCGTTGCAGGAGGCCGACGGAGTCATTAATATGGGCGCTGGGTTCTCGGCGCCTACTGTGGGAGCCCCCCAGGTGAGCTGCCCCCTTCTTGCTCCAGAATCGATAATCCTGCTGACACTCAAAGCTGCAGCCCAAATGAAACATGAAAATCAATAACGGCCGCCCTCATCTTCTCCGCCATCAGACTTCCAAATATTCAGGTCACCGCAGCACGTGCACAGGTTTCAGAACTGAGCGGTCAGCAGGGGGCTGACATGGCCCGCCACCTGGCCACACGTGTGTGGCCCCCTGAGCAAACCGCACGCGGTCCGCAGCGATATTAGATGTAAGAGGCAGGTAGGGATCAAAGTGCACACAAAGCAAAGGGTGAAACTATGTTCCCCCCTGTCCTGCCTCTGCCCCACTCCCTGCCCAATACAAACCCCATTGCTGGGTCCTGGCGTTCCTCTACTCCACCCCACAACACTGTGTGTTACAACAGTTCTATCAAGACTAAAGAAAATGCATCTTAACTGACCACCGTTACTTTCAGTCACTGCCCCCCACAACATGCAGCTTCATGCCGCCCCCCTCGCTGCCCACCCGTGACCTACACACACAACCGGGGCTGCGCTGATTACTGCTGTGTAAAGCACCTGCAGCGTTCCAATAACCAGTACGACCTTACTACAGTATTATCAGTTCAATAAAGAAGTGAAACCTGGCCAACAAACAGATTGTAACTCACACACTCTCACCACATTTCCACTACACAAAAGGCGATGTACGTCAGCTATGACGTCATCCTACATGGCAAACAGTAAAAACATATCGTGTGGACGGAATTTGTTAAGGGAACATATATACATATAGCCTGCATAAGAGTTAGTACAATTATTGGCTGCCCATTATCTGGTAGGCCACACCTTAAACACCCTCTGCTGTGTAACATACAGATAACAGCATAACAACATCAGCGGATTGGCTTCTGCAACAATCTATGGTACACCGTTACTTAGACCCTCACGATTGGTTGGCACTCTCTTCCAACCTTGGACATTCAGCTCGTTAGCAGCAAGCAAGCAAAGAAACCCAGGTGCAGGGGAACAGCGTCAGACAACTGCCTTTCTTAGCTAAGTAGCCCTGCCATCTTTCATCAGTTGGGCCCGAAGCCAAGGTTTCTTCTTTGCAGTTGAGCTTGATTGACGTTCTCTTCCTCTGAACTTTAAAGGGAGGGAAGGTACATTGCTATCTTCGTCTGGAACTTTATGAATAGTCGTTGTTTTCTGGACTTGCACAACGTGTGAGGAGACCATGATTTTGTCCATTCTCTCCTTTCATTTAGTGCTGTTTGATTCAATTATATATTGGGTGCCTATTACTGCTCTTGGCCTCTAGAGACTTGGTTGCTCTGTTATGCATGTGCTTTCTGCATCTTTGTTCAATACTTGGCACTCATAATTATTCACTCCTTTACTTAATCTAAGAGATATAGGTCCTACGCACATGGCTTATGCTCTTCCACTCCTTTTGTTCCTTGCAGTTTGTAGAGGAGCAAGTGGATGCCTCTCCTCTGGTCCCTGCCCCCTCACCAGGGGCGTTGCTAGGGGGGGCTAATGGGGCTATAGCCCCTGATCTTTTGGTTGTAGCCCTGGATAGAATCTCAGGAGCTACAGCCAAAAGACTAGCTAGCCCCAGTCCCAACAGTTCTGACATCAGTTTAGCCCCGGGTCTTTTCCAGACCTAGCAACTCCTCTGCCCCTCACCACCATTTTACCAGAGTAGCTAACGAAGAGCTACAAATGGGAATCCATGCATGAGTTTATGTGACATGTCCATACCACGTCGATGGTATGAAAGATGATATGCACTCAGACAGCCATTCAGAAGATACCCTCACATTGAGACAATGGAAGGGAGTCACAAAGAAGGATGCCCACTGCCAAAGTGCCGGAATTCGGGTTCATGGGAATTATGGATGCACTCTAAACAAAGTCTGAAGATGACAGAATGATTTCATAAAGAAGATGTATGAACCTATTCTCAACTGATAAAAAAAATACTTAAAATGGACAATGAAACTGAAGCACAAAGAGAAGCATGTAGCTAAAGACAAAGTCATCATGAATGAATCAAGATGAAATAACATGCTGACCAATAACTGTAAATACGCTGTAATGCAAAGATACGTAAAAGCTTGCTGAAAAGAGATATGCATACAACGTTTAGGATGGCCATTGGAAAAAAATGGATGACAGTCTGTGTTAAGAATCAACCCTGTTATCTAAAAAAGAAGATCCAGGACTGCAAATTGTAGAACGAAAGCAGTAGCTGCTTTTACGTGCAGAATAAGGGAGTACCTTGGCCAAGGATCAAGAAGGCTATTTCGAGAGATGTGTGCAAGGCACAAAGGGAGTCGAACCAACGGACCTTGTGCGTACGACATTTCTGCTAAGATTAGGAAAGACAAGGACATTTGCAAGTGCCAAGTAGTGAATAATCACGAGGGCAAAAGCCTATGTCAGGTAGAGTGAGCAGATCTTTAGAGGCCAGAGAGGGTAATGGCACCCTGTTTAACGAAATCAAATAGTCCTAAAGGGAAGACTGAAATGGACAAAATCATGGTCTTCCAACACGTGACTCAGAAGTTGAAAACAAGGGCTATTCATTAAAAGACAGATGTAGATAGTGGTCTGTTACTTCTCCCCAATGTTCCATGAACAGTGAGCAGACTACGAGGTCAACCAGAAACAGAAGGCCTTGGCTAAGGATCCGGCCGATGACATATGTTGGACTAATTGGGAAAATAAGAAATTCATTGATGCATCTAGAGCACCTAGGTTTCGTTTCATCTCACATGCTGCTAAATAAGCCGAAAGTCCAAGGTTAGATAGGGTTGCCAACCAATCATAGAGCCTGCCACGCACTTTCACATACAATGTTGGAGTTACCAATCCGCTGCCACATTCTCTACAATAATCAGTATACTATGTACGTAGAAGTAGCTCAGGGTGTGTCCTCCAGACAAGGGACAGCCAATGAAATACTAACCCGTAAACCTTCTATAAGTAGATATGTTCCCCTAATCCAATCCCTCCCGTTAATAGGTTTTGTAAAATGCCACGTAGGATGACATCATAGATGACGTACAAAAAGATATATACATTCTGTATGCACAAGAGGAAGTGTGACTATGCATGCATCTATCTTCATAGCTGTACAACTCCCTGTGTTCTTTCATTGAGTTTCAAGCAGTAGTTTACCATCTTTCTTGGGTCTGTCTGGTTATTTGGTATGAGATGTTTATTGGAAATTCTATCTAATGCATAGATGACACTTCAAAGTGCTACAGCACAAGTTGCTTCTTGCTGTGGTATCCTTGATCCTGAGCCAAGCAAATACCATTTGTTCTCGCATGAAGCTGTATTCCAGCACCTGTCAGCTCTGCAGCCTTGGTCTCTCTCCATGAGATTTCTTGCTTACTATTATACGATACCGGCGTCCATTTTCTCAACATGGCTGCATTACTCGCATTATATTTCCCTCTTTAGCAAGCTTCTACGTTGTTTCTTCTACCTTGCGTTTCTGTGGATATACATCTACTGCATCTCTTGTCACATATCTTGTTTGTGTACATGGTTTTCTTCATATCGGCATACATGTTTACTTTGTTGCTTCAGTTACAGCTTCATTCTTTGGGCATTCATACATCAGATTCAGTCTGTCTATGTAGTTTCTCTCTTTGTGACGTCACTTCTCTTCTGTTTGCCTTTACTTATAGCCTTTCTATGTCCTGTGGTGCCTGCCGACTCATGTTTACCATCTCAGTCAGGATACATTCGATACAGTTGTCTGCACGCATAACATCTTTCATACCTTCAATGTGGTATTGGGAAGATACCAGGTGTCATGCACAGTGTTTACTTGCTATTCTTCCAGAATGACAGAGGTGAGGGGGTGGGCTCTATACATGACGCGTACATCTGCCTCTCTACACTGCGGTACAGAGCTATGTGATGGCTCGGGAATGGGCGTTATGTCCCAAGACGGCCACTGAAATAAACAAACAAAAGTCATGCGCACAGACTCTGAAAGTCCCAGACCTGAAAATAAGGATCCAGCAGGGCCCACCACCAGGCTCCACCTGTCGCCGGAGTGTTTCTGTACATTCCATACACTCCGCTGCTGACCTCACACACTCATTCTGCTGCTGACCTCACACACTCATTCTGCTGCTGACCTCACACACTCATTCTGCTGCTGACCTTGCATGCTCATTCTGTTGCTGATCTCACACACTCATTCCGCTGATGACCTCTAAAACTTCTTCTGCTGCTGACCTCACATACTCATTCTGCTGGTGACCTTGCACACTCGTTTCGGTGCTGATCTCACATTCTCTTTCTACTGCTGACCTTGCACACTCGTTCTGTTGCTGATCCCACACACTCATTCTGCTGCTGACTGCACACACTAATCCCTGCAGACCACACACACTAATTTTACTGCTGACCTCACACACTCGCTCCATGGCTGACCTCACACACTTGTTCTGCTGTCGACCTTACACACACTCATTCCACTGCTGACCTCACACACTCATTCCACTGTTGACCTCACACACTTATTCTGCTGCTGACCTCACACACTTGTTTCATTGCTGACCTTACACACTCGTTCCGCTGCTGACATCACACTCTTATTCTGCTGCTGACCTCACACACTTGTTGCATTGCTGACCTCACACACTCGTTCCGCTGCTAACCTCACGCACTCACTCTGCTTCTGACCTTACACACTCATGACTATATCCAATAGCCAGCAGATGACTAATTACCACATCATGCTTAGTTGTACGGTTGAGTGGGGAAGGGAGGGTGGCATCTCAAATAAATGGCTCCGGCTCAGGGCCACTAATCCAAAGGTTGGCCCCTACATATCGCCAGCCATCCACTTTGGGTTGTTGCTGGGTGTCATCTGCACAGCGGCTGTAGTTGATGAAGTATTGGTGCAGGATGGCAGTCTGAGGAGCCACATACTTGAAGAGTCAGTGCTGGAGCAAAGCTACATTCTGGGGCATATCTAATATGCTGACCTTGTGAGGGGGAAAGCGGAAAGCAGGTTTTCTCGGTAGGTCAGAGTGTGGTGAAAGCAGGCACGCCAGTTGAGGGAAAGTCCTTTTCTTCCATGGATGGCTTGGAGTTTGCAAGGAGGATATGGTGAGATATCGATACTGCTGCCGGGCACTAAGAGGTCACAGAGGATCAATGCACGGGCCTGCGTGTGGCAGGTAGTGGTGCTTCGCGGATGTCGCTGCAGGTGGTTATAGTTCCTCTGCATTGACCATCACTCGGGTAGTGTTTTGCGATACAGGTGGGGCGTTGGGTGGTTACTGGATTGACCATCACTCAGGTAGTTCTCTGTGTTACAGGTGGGGCGTTGGGTGCTAACTGGATTGACCATCACTCGGGTAGTTCTCTGTGATACAGGTGGGGCGTTGGGTGGTAACTGGATTGACCATCACTCGGGTAGTGTTTTGCGATACAGGTGGGGCGTTGGGTGGTTACTGGATTGACCATCACTCAGGTAGTTCTCTGTGTTACAGGTGGGGCGTTGGGTGCTAACTGGATTGACCATCACTCGGGTAGTTCTCTGTGATACAGGTGGGGCGTTGGGTGGTTACTGGATTGACCATCACTCAGGTAGTTCTCTGTGATACAGGTGGGGCGTTGGGTGGTTACTGGATTGACCATCACTCAGGTAGTTCTCTGTGATACAGGTGGGGCGTTGGGTGGTGACTGGATTGACCATCACTCAGGTAGTTCTCTGTGATACAGGTGGGGCGTTGGGTGGTTACTGGATTGACCATCACTCGGGTAGTTTTCTGTGATACAGGTGGGGCGTTGGGTGGTAACTGCATTGACCATCACTCAGGTAGTGTTCTGTGATACTGGTGGGGTGTTGAGTGGTAACTGGATTGACCATCACTCATGTAGTGTTCTGTGATACCGGTGGGGCGTTGGGTGGTAACTGGATTGACCATCACTCAGGTAGTGTTCTGTGATACAGGTCAAGTGTTGAGTAGTAACTGGATTGACCATCACTCAGGTAGTGTTCTGTGATACAGGTGGGGCATTGGGTGGTAACTGGATTGACCATCACTCAGGTAGTTCTCTGTGATACAGGTGGGGCGTTGGGTGGTGACTGGATTGACCATCACTCAGGTAGTTCTCTGTGATACAGGTGGGGCGTTGGGTGGTGACTGGATTGACCATCACTCAGGTAGTTTTCTGTGATACAGGTGGGGCGTTGGGTGGTGACTGGATTGACTATCACTCAGGTAGTTCTCTGTGATACAGGTGGGGCGTTGGGTGGTAACTGGATTGACCATCACTCGGGTAGTGTTTTGCGATACAGGTGGGGCGTTGGGTGGTTACTGGATTGACCATCACTCGGGTAGTTCTCTGTGTTACAGGTGGGGCGTTGGGTGCTAACTGGATTGACCATCACTCGGGTAGTTCTCTGTGATACAGGTGGGGCGTTGGGTGGTTACTGGATTGACCATCACTCAGGTAGTTCTCTGTGATACAGGTGGGGCGTTGGGTGGTTACTGGATTGACCATCACTCAGGTAGTTCTCTGTGATACAGGTGGGGCGTTGGGTGGTGACTGGATTGACCATCACTCGGGTAGTTCTCTGTGATACAGGTGGGGCGTTGGGTGGTTACTGGATTGACCATCACTCGGGTAGTTTTCTGTGATACAGGTGGGGCGTTGGGTGGTAACTGCATTGACCATCACTCAGGTAGTGTTCTGTGATACTGGTGGGGTGTTGAGTGGTAACTGGATTGACCATCACTCATGTAGTGTTCTGTGATACCGGTGGGGCGTTGGGTGGTAACTGGATTGACCATCACTCAGGTAGTGTTCTGTGATACAGGTCAAGTGTTGAGTAGTAACTGGATTGACCATCACTCAGGTAGTGTTCTGTGATACAGGTGGGGCATTGGGTGGTAACTGGATTGACCATCACTCAGGTAGTTCTCTGTGATACAGGTGGGGCGTTGGGTGGTGACTGGATTGACCATCACTCAGGTAGTTCTCTGTGATACAGGTGGGGCGTTGGGTGGTGACTGGATTGACCATCACTCAGGTAGTTTTCTGTGATACAGGTGGGGCATTGGGTGGTGACTGGATTGACTATCACTCAGGTAGTTCTCTGTGATACAGGTGGGGCGTTGGGTGGTGACTGGATTGACCATCACTCAAGTAGTTCTCTGTGATACAGGTGGATTGACCATCACTCAGGTAGTGTTCTGTGATACAGGTGGGGCGTTGGTTCGTTACTGGATTGACCATCACTCGGGTAGTGCTCTGTGATACAGGTGGGGCGTTGGGTGGTTACTGGATTGACCATCACTCAGGTAGTGCTCTGTGATACAGGTGGGGCGTTGGGTGATGACTGGATTGACCATCACTCAGGTAGTTCTCTGTGATACAGGTGGGGGCGTTGGGTGGTGACTGGATTGACCATCACTCAGGTAGTTCTCTGTGATACAGGTTGGGCGTTGGGTGGTGACTGGATTGACCATCACTCAGGTAGTGTTCTATGATACAGGTGGGGCGTTGGGTGGTCACTGGATTGACCATCACTCAGGTAGTTCTCTGTGATACAGGTGGGGCGTTGGGTGGTGACTGGATTGACCATCACTCAGGTGTGTGCTTGCCATTAGAGTGTGTCAGGCATTTCGTGTGCTGGTGGACCACTTCGAAGCCACATGAAATAACTTGACGTTGCAAATGCTGCTGACACTGGCAGGACTTCCACCACACGAGTCCTGCCGACGCCCAGGAGTGATGGCAGAGCGCAGCTGAAAGGGAGAAGTGTAGTGGGGCCTGCACGCGGCCAGAGCAGCTGGAGCTTTGTGTACAAGAATTGCAACAGATTGTGACACAGGAGAGTGGTGGCGACACATGGAAGGTCAGGGAGCATCCCTTGGTCCAGTTGTGAGCATCATCGATGCGGCTCACCAGCAGTAATGCCCACCTCGCAGCCTCTGGCATGGACCAAGTCCACCGTGTTGGTGGGGTACTTGGATTCGTACCCCTATCACTGTGGACTGCCCCATGTCATTTCATTGAGCAGAGGTGGTCATTGCACTGATTCGTGTCTATTTTGATGGGTGGTGTCCATTGAAGGGAACTAGAGACGCTAAACCATTGACAAGCTTGTTAGAGCTTCCATTCCTGAGGATGCCAAGCATCAGGGGCAGCTCGGGGATGGGAAGTGCTTGCCTATTTGATGATAGGTTTCTGTGACAGTTTGGAGCCTCAGAAGAGAACGAGTGCAGTAGCTCTGTGGCCATGTCAAGTAGGAGTGGGGTGGCCTTAGACCAAGAGAGCGGTGGGTGACCAGTGATGTTCATCTTGGACTTGAGTGAGGACAGAAGGTTGGGGTTGTGCCCACACTCATGGGTGGTTTCCTGTATTGGTTGGGTGGACCCCACGTGGTCCATGTCTTGGACCAGTCATTGAGCGCATGCTCTGTAAGTGCCACCGACCTAAAGGATAACCTCACTGAATTGGCAGAAGCTGTGGCTGAGGATTGTGAGGAATTGGGCGAGGATGTTGCACTACCCTGGCAAGGAAGCTGCTCGCTCAGGGAGGTGCCACACGATTGCCGCAACCAAGGATGACGTGGGACCGGTGAAGCATTCCAAAATGAAGGGGTGCTCATAGAAGTGAAGGTGGGACCAGGCCTCTGTGCAGAGCAACACACTTCCTGTTCCTCTGTGGCTTAATGTTTACAAAGATTCTTCTACTTAGGTGGTGCAAGGAACGATGGGTGGAGGTGAATTGAGTTGGTGGGACCCTTTCTGATGAGCAAGGGGACGATGGAGCCAGTTGAACTGTGGGTAGCGCCATGAGGCACTGGGCATAGATGAAGGCGCACTCTTTGAGAGAGGCGTATTTAGTCTACTGAGTGGGCATCAGCAGCCTAGCATCTCATAAGGGAGCGTGGGCTTGTAGACTGGCACAGTAAGGTGCCGCCTTGAGACCGAGGGTGCTTCAAGTGAACAGGGATATCTAAAACATAGTGCCCGTGCTTATAGGATTAGGAAAGGCTTGAAAAGGGGCATAGCTGCAGTTCCTGGCATGCCAGACTGCAGCTGAGTACCCATCAGGCAGGCAAGTCATGGGATTGAGAGAGCAGGCGCCCCATGCTGCCAGGTGCACACATGACGCTGGGACAATTCTTCCAAAAAGAGGTCCATATTTTGACTCGGCATCATTTTCAGTTGAAGATTTTCTGTTTCGTTGCTAAACTGGGCCATGAATTCCTGTTGATGACAAGGCCTGTGCCTTTGGAATTTCATAGGGGAGCAATCATGGGACTGCTGTATCCCAGTGGGATAGGCTCAGGGGAGGGTTTGAAAAGTTGATAACTCATTCCTAAGAGTGCTGGGTTCTAATAGCAAACTAGCACCAGTGTATATTGAATTCCAGTGGCGTGGAATTATGCCCAGAGCACAGTCCTCCCTCCCAGTCCCTGGAGCATTAGCACTACCCGGCCGCGCTTGCACGCGGAACAGACATACTCGTTGCCACTAAGTGTTTGGCCTCTTTGCGTTCTCTACACTTATATCTAGATCAGAACCTCGGGGTCTATGGTGTTTACAATGTGGGGTGGTGCTCTGCCCCGCTCCCAGTGCATGCTGGACCTCCATGGCTATGACCAGCAACCATTTGGAGGCTAAACCACCTACCGTGAAGTCTTGCAGTAAATAACACCCAGGACTTTTAGTGGGGTCCATGTTCATTTGTTAAATACATCATAGCTCTTCAGAGAACAAGTGTTCTGTATAGTAAGGTACTGTGTTACGGCCTGAATTCCTTCTCAGCAAGAGTGCCCTTTAATTGGTGAGTCCACTGCCAGCTACAGGTCTTGCCTTCCCGGTACATTATGAGTTCCCTGTAAGCTAGGGGTTCCTGTGGAGTGATGGGCCTCTTGCTGCTGGAGTTCCCTTTAAGGAAATGGACCTTTGGCTAAAGCTACCTTTGAAGGGACACGTCTCTTGTTAAAGCCAAAGAATTTGTCTCTTATTGGCTTTCTCTGTGCTTTGGAGGGCAGGTCGGGTTATAGTTGACTTCCCTTTAAGAGCAACATCACATACTAGTTATTATCCCTCTGTATGACAAGTCTCACGCTAACTGCAGTGTGAGCCTCAAGAGCAGAGTGTTACCATCCCCAGAAGCTCTTATTAGCAAGACTCCTTAAGCACAAATTGCTTACATCATGAGACGGTCTTAGTAGCTAAAATCCTTAAGAACAGAGCGTTTACATCAAAAGAAGGTCTCAGTAGTTAGAATCATTAGAGCAGGGTGAATCATCATGAGAAGGCCTTAGTAGCTAGAATCCCATCATGTGAAGGTCTCAACAGCTACAATCGTTAAGAGCAGAGTGTTTACATCCTGTGAAGTTCTCAGTAGCTAGAATCCTAAGAGCAAAGTCTTTACATGCTCAGAAGGTCTTAGTAGCTAGAATCCTTAAGAGCAGAGTGTATACATCATGCAGCAGTCTTAGTAGCTAGAATCCTTAAGAGTAGAGTGTTTACATCCTCAGAAGGTCTTAGTATCTAAAATCCTTAAGAGCAGAGTGTTTACATCATGAGACTGTCTCAGTAGCTAGAATATTTAAGAGCAGAGTGTTTACATCCTCAGAAGGTCTTAGTATCTAAAATCCTTCAGAGCAGAGTGTTTAAATCCTCAGAAGGTCTTAGTATCTAAAATCCTTAAGAAAAGAGTGTTTACATCATGAGACGTTCTCAGTAGCTGGAATCCTTAAGAGCAGAGGGTTTACATCATGAGATGGTCTCAGTAGCTAGAATCCTGAGATCAAAGTGTGTACATGCTCAGAAGGTTTTAGTAGCTAGAATCCTTAAGAGCAGAGTCTTTGCATCCTCAAAAGGTCTTAGTATTTAGAATCCTTAGAGCAGTGTGTTTACATCATGAGAAAGTATTAGTAGTTAGAATCCGTAAGAGCAGAGGGTTTACATCATGAGACGGTCTCAGTAGCTAGAATCCTAAGAGCAGAGGGTTTACATCCTCAGAAGGTCTTAGTATCTATAATCCTTAAGAGCAGAGTGTTTACATCATGAGAAGGTCCTAATAACTGTAATCCTTACAGCAGGGTGCTTAGATCATGAGATGGTCTCAGTAGCTAGAATTTTTAAGAGCAGAGTGTTTACATACTCAGAAGGTCTTAGTAACTAGAATCTTTAAGAGCAGAGTGTATACATCCTCAGAAGGTCTTATTAGCTAGAATCCATAAGAGCAGTGTGTTTACATCATGAGAAGGTCTTAGTACCTAGAATATATAAGAGCAGAGTGTTTACATCCTCAGAAGGTCTTAGTAGCTAGAATCCTTAGGATCAGAGTGTTTACATCCTCAGAAGGTCTTAATATCTAAAATCCTTAAGAGCAGATTGTTTACATCATGAGACGGTCTCCAGTAGCTAGAATCCTTAAGAGCAGAGGGGTTACATCATGCAACGGTCTCAGTAGCTAGAATCCTTAAGAGCAGAGTGTTTACATGCTTAGAAGGTATTAGTAGCTACAATCCTTAAGAGCAGAGTGTTTACATCCTCAGACGGTCTTAGTTTCTAGAATCCTTAGAGCAGTGTGTTTACATCATAAGTAGGTATTAGTAGCTAGAACCCGTAAGAGCAGAGTGTTTACATCATGAGACAGTCTCAGTAGCCAGAATCCTAAGAGCAGATGGTTTACATCATGAGATGATCTTAATTGCTAGAATCCTTAAGAACAGAGTGATTCCATCCCCAGAAGGTCTTAGTATCTAGAATCCTTAAGAGGAGAGTGTTTACATCATGAGAAGGTCTTAGTAGCTGTAATCCTTAGAGCAGAGTGTTTGCATCCTGAGATGGTCTTAGTAGCTATAATCCTTAAGAGAAGTGTGTTTACATCATGAGAAGGTCTTATTAGCTAGAATCCTTAAGAGCAGCGTGTTTACATCATGAGATGGTCTTAGAAGCTAGAATCATTAAGAGCAGTGTGTTTACATCATGAGAAGGTATTACTAGCTAGAATCCTTAAGAACAGAGTGTATACATCATGCAACAGTCTCAGTAGCTAGAATCCTTAAGTGCAGAATGTTTACATCCTCAGAAGGTCTTAGTATCTAGAATCCTTAGAGCAGAGTGTTTACATCATGGGAAGGTATTACTAGCTAAAATCCTTAAGAGCAGAGTGTTTACATCATGAGACTGTCTCAGTAGCTAGAATCCTTAAGAGCAGAGGGTTTACATCATGAGACGGTCTCAGTAACTCGAATCCTAAGTGCAGAGTGTTTACATCCTCAGAAGGTCTTAGTTTCTAGAATCCTTAGAGCAGTGTGTTTACATCATGAGAAGGTATTAGTAGCTAGAATCCGTAAGAGCAGAGTGTTTACATCATGAGACAGTCTCAGGATCTAGAATCCTAAGAGCAGAGGGTTTACATGATGAGATGGTCTCAATTGCTAGAATCCTTAAGAACCGAGTGTTTACATCACCAGTAGATCTTAGTATCTAGAATCCTTAAGAGCAGAGTGGTTACATCATGAGAAGGTCTTAGTAGCTGTAATCCTTAGAGCAGGGTGTTTACATTCTGAGATGGTTTTAGTAGCTAGAATCCTTAAGAGCAGTGTGTTTACATCATGAGAATTTCTTAGTATCTAGAAAAATATAGGAGCAGAGTGTTTACATCCTCAGAAGGTCTTAGTAGCTAGAATCTGTAAGAGCAGAGTGTTTACATC
The DNA here is from genome assembly GCF_040938575.1 of Ambystoma mexicanum. Classification (NCBI taxonomy): domain Eukaryota; kingdom Metazoa; phylum Chordata; class Amphibia; order Caudata; family Ambystomatidae; genus Ambystoma; species Ambystoma mexicanum. Next base: position 1,684,565,116 of record NC_090932.1, read on the forward strand.
CTCAGAAGGTCTTATTAGCTAGAATCCTTAAGAGCAGTGTGTTTACATCATGAGAAGGTATTACTAGCTAGAATCCTTAAGAGCAGAGTGTATACATCATGCAACGGTCTCAGTAGCTAGAATCCTTAAGAGCAGAGTGTTTACATCCTCAGAAGGTCTTAGTATCTAGAATCCTTAGAGCAGAGTGTTTACATCATGAGAAGGAATTACTAGCTAAAATCCTTAAGAGCAGAGTGTTTACATCATGAGATGGTCTCAGTAGCTAGAATCCTTAAGAGCAGAGGGTTTACATCATGAGACGGTCTCAGTAGGTAGAATCCTAAGAGCAGAGTGTGTTCCTACTCAGAAGGTCTTAGTAGATAGAATCCTTAAGAGAAGAGTGTTTACATAATCACAAGGTCTTGGTATCTATAATCCTTAAGAGCAGAGTGTTTACATGCTCAGAAGGTCTTAGTAGCTAGAATTCTTAAGAGCAGAGTGTGCCCCTACTCAGAAGGTCTTAGTGGCTAGAATCCTTAAGAGCAGAGTGTTTACATCCTCAGAAGGTCTAAGTAGATAGAATCCTTAAGAGAAGAGTGTTTACATCCTCAGAAGGTCTTAGTATCTAAAATCCTTAAGAGCAGAGTGTTTACATCATGAGATGGTCTCAGTAGCTAGAATCCTAAGATCAGAGTGTTTACATGCTCAGAAGGTCTTAGTAGCTAGAATCCTTAAGAGCAGAGTGTTAACATCCTCAAAAGGTCTTAGTATCTAGACTCCTTAGAGCAGTGTGTTTACATCATGAGAAAGTATTAGTAGCTCGAATCCATAAGAGCAGAGGGTTTACATCATGAGACGGTCTCAGTAGCTAGAATCCTAAGAGCAGAGGGTGTACATGATTAGATGGTCTCAATAGCTAGAATCCTTAAGAGCAGAGTGTTTCCATCCTCGGAAGGTCTTAGTAACTAGAATCCTTAAGAGCAGAGTGTTTACATCATGAGAAGGTCTTAATAACTGTAATCCTTACAGCAGGGTGCTTACATCATGAGATGGTCTCAGTAGCTAGAATCCTTAAGAGCAGAGTGTTTCCATCCTCAGAAGGTCTTAGTAACTAGAATATTTAATAGCAGAGTGTTTACATCCTCAGAAGGTATTAATATCTAAAATCCTTAGGAGCAGAGTGTTTACATCATCAGACGGTCTCCAGTAGCTAGACTCCTTAAGAGCAGAGGGGTTACATCATGCATTGGTCTCAGTAGCTGGAATCCTTAAGAGCAGAGTGTTTACATCCTCAGAAGGTCTTAGTATCTAAAATCCTTAAGAGCAGAGTGTTTACATCATGAGACGGTCTCAGTGGCACAAATCCTTAAGAGCAGAGGGTTTACATCATGAGACGGTCTCAGTAGCTAGAATCATAAGAGCAGAGGGTTTACATGATGAGGTGATCTCAATTGCTAGAATCCTTAAGAACAGAGTGTTTCCATCCCCAGAAGGTCTTAGTATCTAGAATCCTTAAGAGCAGAGTGTTTACATCATGAGACGGTCTTAGTAGCTGTAATCCTTAGAGCAGGGTGTTTACATCCTGAGATGGTCTTAGTAGCTAGAATCCTTAAGAGCAGTGTGTTTACATCATGAGCAGGTCTTAGTATCTAGAATATATAGGAACATAGTGTTTACATCCTCAGAAGGTCTTAGTAACTAGAATCTGTAAGAGCAGAGTGTTTACATCCTCAGAAGGTCTTATTAGCTAGAGTCCTTAAGAGCAGTGTGTTTACATCATGAGAAGGTATTACTAGCTAGAATCCTTAAGAGCAGAGTGTGTACATCATGCAACGGTCTCAGTAGCTAGAATCCTTAAGAGCAGAGAGTTTACATCCTCAGAAGGTCTTAGTATCTAGAATCCTTGGAGCAGAGTGTTTACATCATGAGAATGTATTACTAGCTAAAATCCTTAAGAGCAGAGTGTTTACATCATGAGACTGTCTCGGTAGCCAGAATCCTTAAGAGCAGAGTGTTTACATCCTCAGAAGGTCTTAGTATCTAGACTCCTTAGAGCAGAGTGTTTACATCATGAGAAGGTATTACTAGCTAAAATGCTTAAGAGCAGAGTGTTTACATCATGAGACTGTCTCAATTGCTAGAATCCTAAGAGCAGAGTTTTACATGCTCAGAAGGTCTTAGTAGCTAGAATCCTTAAGAGCAGAGTGTGTACCTACTCAGAAGGTCTTAGTAGATAGAATCCTTAAGAGAAGAGTGTTTAATTAATCACAAGGTTTTAGTATATATAATCCTTAAGAGCAGAGTGTTTACATGCTCAGAAGGTCTTAGTAGCTAGAATTCTTAAGAGCAGAGTGTGTCCCTACTCAGAAGGTCTTAGTGGCTAGAATCCTTAAGAGACGAGTGTTTACATAATCACAAGGTCTTAGTATCTATAATCCTTAAGAGCAGAGTGTTTACATGGTCAGAAAGTATTAGTAGCTAGAATCCTTAAGAGCAGAGTGTGTACCTACACAGAAGCTCTTACTAGATAGAATCCTTAAGAGAAGAGTGTTTATATAATCACAAGGTCTTAGTATCCATAATCCTTAAGAGCAGAGTGTTTACATGCTCAGAAGGTCTTAGTGGCTAGAATCCTTAAGAGCAGAGTGTTTACATCCTCAGTAGGTCATAGTGTCTAGAATCCTTAGAGCAGAGTGTTTACATTTTGAGGAGGTTTTAGTAGATATAATGCCTTCACTGGGATGTGAAACTCTCGTTTATTTGAATTCCTGTTAAATATATATTTTTGTGAACTTGAATTCTGTTCTTATCGCAGCCACATGTTTGCAATAGTTGTTGTTTTGGAAATCAAGCTCTCTGTGGATCTAGAGCTCACTTTTCTTGTGTTAACCTCTAACTATTGTTGCAGATGGCCTTTAGAACACACATAATTCCGATAATGGTTCAAGGGTTTTCATTCAAGTGCCTGAGTCCCTCTGAGAGGTGCGTGTGCTTAAGGGCCACCGTGGGAAGCGCCCGAGTTCCCCTGAGAGGTGCGTGTGCTTGAGGGCCACCATGGGAAGCACCAGAGGCCCTCTGAGAGGTGTGTGTGTCTGAGGGGCACGGTGAGAAGAGCCTGAGTCCTCGTGAGAGGTGCGTGTGCGTGAGGGCCACTGTGGGAAGTGCCCCAGACCCCCTGAAAAGTGCATGAGGGTCACTGTGGGAAGTGCTCGAGTCCCTCTGAGAGGTGCGTGTGCTTGAGGGCCACCGTGGGAAGCGCCTGAGTCCCTCTGACAGGTGCTGGATTTTTTGGGTTACTCTAGGCCTCCCTTGAAGTGGTGCTGGCACGTGGGGTTCACTGTTGGAGGTGCCAGATTGTGTGTGGGGGGTCACTGTGGGAATCCTTATGGGGGATCACTGTGAGTAAGGGTTGGAGCATGGGGTTCTTGTTGAGGTATTGCCGAGTGTGTGGGGGTCACTGTGGGAGGAGAAGATCGTGAGCCGGGCGTCTCTATGGGAGTCCTACTGAGAGGTGCAGGAGTGTGTGGGGTTCGATGTGGCTGTTGCCAGGTGGTGGGGCGAGGGGGTGCGGGAGGTCACTGTGTGAGGTACTGGAGCTTGGGACTAATGCTCAGGTGTGCCACAGTGTGCACGTCACGGTAGGGGTGAGGATGGTCGCTGAGTCCTTTTCAATGGTGTAGGAGTGTGCTGGGCACAGTGGGGTAGCAAGATCGGGGAGGGGTGTTACTGAGTGAGTCCTTCTGAACACTGTGGGTACTGTGCGAGCGGCCGGAGCCATGGCGCAGCAGATTATATTAACTGCCTGCTGTGAAGGGCCTTTACTGAACACTCTCTGGAGCACGGCGTCTGTGATTTGCAATCACTAATGATGCTTAATTAGAGCATTTAGCGACACCTGTAGCCTGTCGTGTAGTTCAGGAATTAGCACCCTGGAGCGCTGCCTCAGGGCCTGACCCCGCAGCTGCCCCAGGGCCTGACCCCGCAGCTGCCACCCTCTGCTGGATAATACGTTAGAGCCACTTAAGCACACAGCTCCTCGCCATTGTGTGTTTTCTGCAGGCACACTGCACAGTTAACGCATGTTTCCTTTTCCTGAAAGATGTGTACATCCCGCTTTCATCGGCTGCTGGCGTTGCCATGGAGATGACCTTGCACTTTTTTGATTTGTGTTTCAGGGCTAACATTTCCCTGACGGAAATCCTACAGATGGACTTTCAGGTCACCAATGGCAGCGGATTGGCGGGAGCCCAGCAAATCACGTGGCAGGTGGAGTACCCGGGGGAGGAGCCAGTGAGCAAGATGGCGGTGTCCGAGATCTTCGTCAGCCAATCGGCGTTCGTGGGGATCGTCCCACTCGCCATGGTGAGTTTGCTGGGCGCAGGGTGTGTGGGTGCGGCAGCCGGCACTGGAGTCATTCCAGTGAACCCAGTCAGGGCTTTGCTTGATTATGTTATACGTGTATTCGAGAGACTTTGATGACATTTAATCTCAGTATCAGAATCTGCTTTTAGGGTCAAAAATGGACTCTCAAAGGGCAAAGAGTGAAAAAAACACTGGAATTGTAAACAGGAAAACATTGTTCTAATATTGACAACTTCTAGAGAGCGCCGGTTTCCTTTTAGGCAATGGTGAAGGGTCTCTTCTGTTTCTTTATTACCAATGTCTTACATGGGTGACTGCTCTGCAGCCGTGCATGGGTGACTGCTCGGCAGCCGTGCATATGTGACTGCTCTGCAGCCGTGCATGGGTGACTGCTCTGCAGCCGTGCATGGGTGACTGCTCGGCAGCCGTGCATATGTGACTGCTCTGCAGCCGTGCATGGGTGACTGCTCTGCAGCCGTACATGGGTGACTGCTCGGCAGCCGTGCATATGTGACTGCTCTGCAGCCGTGCATGGGTGACTGCTCTGCAGCCGTGCATGGGTGACTGTTCGGCTGCCGCGCATAGGTGACTGCTCGGCAGCCGTGCATAGGTGACTGCTCTGCAGCCGTGCATGGGTGAGTAGTGACTATAACGCCTACTCAGCCCCACACTAGTACTAAACCAGCAGTGACCCCAATCATAAAGGTGAAACAGGCGCAGCCCGACTGGCATACCTCTGCCTTTTATGGTAACGCAGCTCGAGGGCAGGCTATACTCCAGGAGTGGGGTGACTGATTCACAATCTATCCAAACAATATCACTTGTGTACCACAACAACAGACCTGTCCAGGGTATAAGACTGCATCATTTTAATTAAACCAAAAGTATACAAAACTGCTATAAAAATCAACCACACATGAAACGGAAAAACACAGAAAATAAGACTTTGGAGTAAAGGCGCTATATGTTTGAATATTCGGGGAACCAGGCAAACCATTTCTGCAGCGAATGTGCCATTTCAAGTAATCGCCTTAAAGTAACGAATGGGGTATTAAATGTCACTGGGGCACTATAAAGCAGGCCATGGGTACAGAACCACTATCCATACCTACACTCTTGCTTTGCAGTTTTTTTGGTGTCGAACCAGGATTCTGGGCAATTTTTCGCCCAATCTGGGTCGAGTGGGGTAGTGGTGTCAACAGGATCCAACAGCACGATGCAGTTCGTTAATGGTCTGGGGTCACAGATGCAGGGAAACAGCCGGTGTTATTGTGTTGGTGGTGCTGGAAGACACTGGCCTTAGATGCGGAGAAGCAGAGAATTGTGTTTGTCCACGAGCTGGCTCTTCTGACACAACATGGCATTGCAGCAGTGAATTTGTCAGCCTCAAAGAAGCTGGTAACCAGGCAGGCTGAGTTGAGTTGGGGATGTTAAAAGACTTAGTGGTCTTAGATGTGATGACAGTAGAGCGCCAGTTGCATTGTTGAATTGAACTCAGAGATGGATGTGTTGTTCGAGAGTCGATGTCAAAAGTGACTCATGGGGTTCCCATGCAATAAGTTGGATGGCGTTGAAGGTGCCCAAAACAGTGTCAACATGACTAAGAAATATTGGGGAGAGCGGTAGGCCACATCCATCGTCCTTTGGTTGCTGCTGTGAACCTGTCCAGGGAAGTGGCATAACACAAAATTTTGGGTCTCTCCTGCGAGCCATGCTGAGGGGGCTCCCCCAGCTTGGTAACAAATCAGGGTCGCGCCACACTCTGGGCCGGCCTTGATGACCACGCTTTCACAATACACACAAACGTGCTGCTTCAGGGGTATGCCGCACACTGTACTAGGAGAAGCATATATATATATATATATATATATATATATATATATATATATATATATATATATATTAGAAGCAATAGGTACAAGTCATGAGTCAAATCATTGACAACAGTAAGTAGAACAATTTGCCGAGATCATAACATTATGAACCTGGGTAGGGGAAGAAAGGGAGTAAGTGGTAGATAACTGTCAGGAGGGAGGATGAAGTAGGTGGGATTTTAAGGAAGAGCGGAAGGAGGAGACTGAAGAGATAGAGCGGATAGGGAGAGGTAAGGAGTTCCAATGGAGAGGGGCAAGGAGTTGGAAAAATCGGAAACTGGAAGAGGCACAAGGAGGGGAGGGACAATGAGAAGGAAGTGGACAGAAGATTGCAGAGGGCGAGAGGGAGAGTAGAATGGAGAGAGGAGAGGTAACGAGGGGCAAGATCATGAAGACATTTAAAGACAAGACAGAGGGAGTTTAATTTGAGTTGGGAATGAAAGGAGAGCCAGCCAAGAGAGGAAAGCGAAGAGGAGATGGAATCATGAGGAGAAAGGGAGCAAAGAGTGTGGATTGCAGAATGGTAGAGGGATTTTAGGGGAGCTAGATGAGAGGCAGGGAGGCCAAAAAGAAGAGCTGAGCAGTAAAAGAGATGAGAAAATATGAGAGAAGAAATTAAAATTTGGTGGCATGGAAGGTGAGGGAAGAACGGATTTTGCAGACATTGCAGAGGTGGAAGCGCCAAGCACGTGAGGTTAGTGAGATATGGTGGGTAAAGGAGAGGTTAGAATCGAAGTGTAGGCCTAAGTTGCGGGCAGAGGCAGAGAAGGGGAGTAGAGCAGGAAGAAGGAGGATGTGAGGAGGAGGAGAAGGGGAGGAAGGGTGTTAGCTGGAAAGAATAAGACCTCAGTTTTGTCTGCGTTTAGGGTGAGAAAGTGGGAGTATATCCAGTTTTTAATGGCAGTGAGACAGGAAAAGAGTTTGAGGTGGATGTCAGGAGTGAAGGAAGAGAAGGAGAGGAAACGCTGGGTGTCATCAGCGTAGAAATGGTAAGAGATACCCAACGAAGAGATGATAGGGGCTAGAAAGGAGGTTTAAAGTGAGAAGAGGAAAGGGCCGAGCACAGAGCCTGGGGGACACCAAAGTTTAGGGAGTGAGTAGGGGAGGATCAACTGCCCCAAGAGACAGCAAAGGAGCGGTTGGAAAGGTAGGAGGAAAACCAGCTGAGGGCAGAGTCTTTGAGGCCAAAGGAAGAGAGAGTGTTGAGGAGTAAGGGATGGTCGACAGTGTCAAAGGCGGCAGAAAGGTCAAGTAGAATGAGTATGGAAGAGTGTTTGCAATAGCGAGCAGTGAGGAGGGAATTCAGAACTGAGATGAGAGCAGTTTCAGTGGAATGTTTGGGGTGAAATCTGTATTGAGTAGGGGGACGAGAGAGAGGTTGGAGATGAATGCAGAAAGTTGGGAGTAGACTAGACGTTCCAGGAGCTTTGAGAGGGATGGTAAAAGAGAGATGGGATGAAAGTTGGAACTCAGAAGGGGGTTAGCAGAGGGTGTTTTCAGGCTAGTGATGATAGTAGCATGTTTGAAGGCGGTGGTAAGACAGATGTTGAAGAAAAAGGTGAGATAGGGTATGAGGAGGGGGTAGATTTTGGGAATTAGGGGGGTGGGAAGTGGATCAGAAGGGCCGGCAGTGGGGTGGGTTTTGGATAGGAGGAAGGAAACGTCAGAGTGAGTCACGGGGGAGAAATTAGATATGCAGATGGAAGGGGAGGAGGGAGATGGGGGAGTGGGAGAGTAAGAAGGGGAGTGAAGAATGTTTTGTGGTAAGGAAAGTATCTTAGAAGAGAAGAAGTCAGCAAAGTCAGAAGGTGACAGAGGAGAGGCGGAAGAGTGGTCAGGAGTGGTCAGGAGTGGGAGGGGAAAGAAGGCGAGTTAGGGTTTAGAACTTACATTGGGGAGAGGATTGAGAGTGGAGAAGGGTAGAGAAGTAGGATTGTTTGGCTGAGGAAAGGCAGGAGTCGTAGAGGGAGTGGTAGGAGAAATAGGAGACGTGGTTAGCTGAAGAGCAGTGATTAAGCCAGCATTGTTCAAGGAGACAGAGAAAGTGGCACATAGACAGACGGCGAGGGGAAAGCCAGGGTTGGGCGGCTTTGAGGGAGGGGCGAAAGGTGGAGAGAGGGTGAAGTTGATCAAAACTGGAAGAGAGGGAAGTGGATAGAGAAGAAAAGTTAGCGAGAGAGGAGATACAGGAATCATAGAAGATAGAGGGGTTAAAGTTGCGGAGGTCCCGTCGAGAAAAAGAGGTGGTGGAAGAGGGATGAGGGGGAGGAGAGACAGGGGGAGTGAGGGAAAGTGAGAGTAAAGCATGGTCGGAGAGATAGCTGGGGAGAGTAGAGACAGGGGGGGAGGAGGAGAGGGAAGAGACAACGATAAGATTGAGAGTGGAGCCAGAAGAGTGATAAGTGAAGTAGGGAGGGGGGCGAGAAGATAGGAGTTGAGAAGAGAGAAAAGAGTTGAGGTTTGGTGGGAGGAGGGAAGATGAAGGTTAAAGTCGCCTAGTACAGTTAGGGTTGAGGGGGTGGGAGAGATGAGGGAGAGGAGGTGGTCAAGGTCATCATAGAAGGAGGTGAGGGGCCAGGTGGGCAGTAGATAATCAGAAAGAATATAGCGTGAGGGGAGGTGAAAGATTTGTATAGGTATTCAAACGAAGGGAAGACAGGAAGAGAAGTAGGACAGGGAAGATAGGCATTTAGGTTGAAAGAGAAGACGGATGCCGCCACCACGGCCAGAGGGACGGGGGACATGGGTAAAGGAGGAGGAGGAGGAAGTGAGAGAAGCAGGTACTGTCGAGTTGAAGGGAGGAATCCAGGTTTCGGTGATATAAAGGAATTGAAGACTTAGTGATAGAAACAAGTCCAGTACAGCGGTAGTTTTGTTGCAAAGTGATCTGGCATTCCAAAGGGCGATGTTGAAGATGCTAGAAAGTACAATCAAGGGGGGGTGGAGGGGGTAGATGAGGTTGGGACAGTGAGTTAGGGTGGATTGGTATTGGGACAAACGGGGATGAGCAAGGGAGGGGAAGTTGAGCGTGGAAATGGTCATGATGAAAAGGCAAAGGAATTTGAGAAAGAGCAGGGAGGTAACGTGGGGGAAGGGAAGAGAGAGGGGAGGATAAGAAAGAGGGGGGAGTTGTAGGTGGGTTCTCGCATACCTGGGGGAGCAGTAGGAGCTGGTGGAGGCGTAAGAAAACTAGGCGAGGAATAGAAGAACTAGAGAGCAGCTTCACGGGGTGGTGGGAGGTGCAGTCTCAAGAGAATCAGGGCACAGTGCAGAGGGGGAGGAAATCAGATTCGGACAATGGCAGGCCCTAGTACGATTGGATGAAACAGGGGTGCGAGATACTAGTTCAGCAGGGGCAACCAGATCAGGTGTAACGTAGAAGGAGAGGGGCTCAGCTTCAGTCGGTCGTGGGCGCAAAGTGTCAGGGTGCAGGATAGGGGAGCACAACGCCTCACACTGAAGGACCAGGAGCACAATACACAGCAGATGCTAGTACAGCAGGGGGCAATAAAACCGAGAGTAATGCAGAACAGCAGAGCGGCTCAACTTCAGCTGGTGGAGGGGCTTAATGTGGCTGGGTGCAGGATAGGGGTACACAGCACTTCACACTGAAGGACCAGGAGCTCAGTACACAGGCTGAGGAGCCGTGGAAGAGAGGGTCCGCAGAGGACGTGCAGTACAGACGTGTCAGTAGACTGTGATAGCTAAGAGAGGACGCGTGATATTGCACTCCAAGAGCAGCGGGAAACAATGAACAGGGGAGAGCGGAGAGAAGGCACAATGAGGTGGAGGTTCGCTGGAATGCGAGGATCTGTGCAGGCACAGGGAGGCGGAGGCTAGCTGGGTACAGTCCGTGGTGGAAGTTAGGTGATCGGCACTTAGGCAGTGCGTGGTAGCACTTAGGCAATCGCCGGAATGTGAGGAACTGTGCCGCACAATGAGGCGAAGGCTTGCTGGGTGCAGTCTGTGGTGGTACTTAGGCAAACGCTGGGTTAAGATGACCTGTAAAGGTCAGGTGGTGAGTCGCAGGTCAACAGGCACAGTGCCATGAAGGCTTGCTGGGTGCAGTCTGTGGTGGTACTTAAGCAAATGCTGGGGTGTAGGGACCCGTGCAGTCCAGGTGCACAGAGGAGAACAGAGAGAAGGCACAGTGAGGCAGAGGCTTACTGGATGCAGTCCAGGGTGGAACTTAGGTAATCGCTGGGTTGTGAGGACCTGTTAAGTCCAGGAGGTGAGTTGCAGTAGAGGTGGGTTGTTGGTGTTGGAGGCGGGCTGTTAGCAGGGTGCCCACTGTGGTAGCCGTAGGTGAAGACCGCTCAGTCAGAGACAGTGGGGGCCAGACGATGAGCCCCTGAGCAAGTGGGGCGCGGGATCTATCCGCTAAGGTAGGTGTCAGGAGCAGGAGTGTCTGGAGGCTCAGGTTGATTCGCAGGGGATACCAGTAAACAAAATGGAGCGCTGAGCAGGCCCAGGGAGGCGGGGTCAGCTGGAAGTAGACCCTAGCACTCAGGTGGATGCAGTGCGTTCAGGGCCCCTGCAGTCAAGGAATTAAGATTTTGAGGATGTATAGCACGGATACACTCACCGAGCTGTATTACAGGAGCAGGGGGGCCGGCAGACCAGGCCAGTACGAAATAGGCGATCTTCTATTGTACACTATCCATGGGTCTACATCAATGCCATCCATGGCTCCACTGAATCCTATCCTGTGCTCCTGCACAAGCTCGGACCCTTTCTGTACAATATAACTGTGCCAGTGTTGCCTGTGCGATTATTACGGGCCGGGTGGGCCTTTGCAATGTACTCCTGCTGTGGGTCTATCAGCAGTTTCTCCGACACTTGCACGTTCTTTTGGTCTCCGCGGTCAGAGTTGTAAACTAAGAAAGGAGCAGTTAGTGCCTGTCTTGAGAAGACTTTGCTGGTTTCCCATCAGGGTTAGTCATCTTTGAAGCTCTCAGCATGGTCCATAGATCTGTCAATGGTCCTGCCACGTCATACCTTCATCACAACATCAGCTGGCACTTCACCACAGGAGCACTTTAAGCTGAGAACTGTAGGGTAAGGCCCACAAATCAATATGATAAAAGCAATCCAATGCGTCAATAAAAGTGCACAGGAGCAAGAAAAACAAACATGTATTTCATGCAACTGTGGGGTTCGGGGGCAATTAAAAAAACATCATTCAAATAACATGACAAAATGGCTGTGTTATATGGCAGAAAGTGGAGTGACATTTCAACGATTGTTTCAGAATACTTTTAGGCATACTGTTCACTGATTGGACAGCCAAGATCACTTTACAGATGATTCTCTACAATGCCTAGCCCTATTGGTCCATCCTAACCCTCGTGAACCTTCTACTACCTACCACGTACTAGTGACTTTGTGGTGGGACCATTTAGTGTCACAAGATATTGATTGGATAATAGACATTTAAAATGTTTCATGTACAACTTGACTTCTGATTGGTGTAGTCCCGCTGGTTATCCTGGGGTGGGCTACTTCCGCCATTGGTGACCAATAGAAATGTGAGGTGAGAAGAGTATGGCAACAAAAAAGAATACTTTGCAACCTTCTTTTCCCATGGGAGCTAAAATGTTGGCACCATCTTTCCATTCTCACCCTTATGACTGCTCAACCAGCAGTTAATATTGCGACTTCTGGTTTGAAACATGAATCCCTTGTATTTTCTTTCTCATGATGTGACTGCGTGACTTCACGGGGCGTGCTTTCTGACCTCTTGCTATGAGACCATGTGCACAACTAAACTGTGTATTGATGAATTAACGGGTGTGCGTGGTTTGGACATATACATGCAGGGGAACTTTAATAACTGCCAGGAAGTCTATGTGTTATATTCCTTTATTACTCAAAATATCTCTTAGTTTGAACTATCTTAATAAACTTCCTTTCTATGCTCGTTTGTGGGAGATGCTTGTGCCACATAATGGTTTTGCTCGATTCTTAAGTGAATATTTTCCGGCTGTGTGTGTCTGCTGTCCTGGTGGCTCTGTCCAGGGCACATATCTGCACCGTGCCCCTTTCCCACCAAGCTGAGACTGTTTGGTTGTGAAGACAGCAACCCAATTGTGGCCTTCATTACAACCATCCCACTCTCAGCCCGGTGACAGAGAAACAAGCGATGACATCGCCTCTGGGCCCTTCCTGCCCATCACTGATGTATCACAGGTGTTACAGGCACTACTCAGACAACCATTCAGACCATGCCCGGATGACAGTATTGAGAGATGCAGCTGTCATCAATCGAACAAGTCGACTGACTGCAACCTCGAAGAACGGCGATGATGTCACGACTGACATCATGACATAGATACGTTAGACGTGAAGCACGTAGGCACCCCTGCACGAAGCTCCGCAGACATTTAGCTTTATGGCTGATAGATACGAAGCAAATGTTTATTACTCAAATAGAGGACTAGGGAAACAGCAAGATACCTAAGAATACATATGAACGACTTGCCTACGCTTATTTGTAACTAACTAAGGAGTGGATGGAGATAATCTATAAGCCTTATAGATTACGTTTGTAGTTCACCTCACTAACTAACCCTCTTCCCTGTTAGGTTTTTGGGATGTAACTTTGTGTTGTGATGTCGCTAGTGGACAGGCATTTGGAGACTGGGAGCACTTGGAGAGTCGTGCGCTGTTATGTGGTGATCCCTGTCATTTTAATTGTTGATAAAGGCAGTGAACTTTGTCCTATGGTCGGGCCTCGCATTCTTAAGGGCGGGGGATTTCCAGGGCCGAGTTCCTCTTGCAATGGAGGGGTATGGCAGGAATGACAGTGTGATCTTCTTGCGATCTGAACATTTGACTTTTGGTGTAGGTTCAGACTTGTGCTTTATGGGTTTTCTTAATTTATATTTCCTTGCACGTGTGGGATGTATGATGTTCATCCCAACAGAACACATGTGTAGCCCACATTCCTGCTGTAAACTATGGGGGAAGTATGGGTAGCTCTTCCTGTGTTCTAGCTGTAGAACTCTGGAACTCCCCTCTACGACACAGCTGGTACATCAATCACAGGGTTAATTTTTATTTTTCTATGGCCAAGCCTTCGCGGGCACACTGGGTGTCACTCTTAGTTTGATTGTTTTATTGTTTTATTTGTTTCTATAATGCCTTACGCCAACGCGCTTTACACAATAAATGAATTGGTACATTAGAAGTAATGATGGCAATTAAAGGCCGTGAAGAACAAGAAACCGAGAGCACAAAGAGCAAGACAACAACACTAACAAGTAAGACATTAGCATTGACGTTCCAATAACACAGTCAAGGTGAACGTCATGCAACCTACAGAAAAGATGGTTGCAAGACAAAAACACATGTTAGGCCATCAATGCTATGGATGGACAGGTGGAGAGATGGATGGAGGGAATGCAGAGAGGCAGGGAGGCTAGACTCCAAGAAGTGAGAAGAGATCTGTGACCCAACCACAATCTCCTTAGGTTATTTACCTAGAACCACAGTGAAGACACAGGTACTCAAGTGCAGAGCCCCTCAAATGCCCCCAATTCACAGGTGCTAATGCGCAACCTCATCGTGCAATTTACAAGAACTCTTGGTCCCGTCCTCCACCACACATTTGTTCCCAAAACTCAATGATGATGGTGGTGAGTGTTCCCTGACACTGAACGCAAATGGCCTAAGAAGACTGTGACCAGTCTCCAGCTCGCCTGAGTCTCCAGCTCTCCTGAGTCTCCAGCTCTCCTGAGTCTCCAGCTCGCCTGAATCTCCAGCTCTTCTGAGTCTCCAGCCCGCCTGAGTCTCCAGCTCTCCTGAGTCTCCAGCTCTCCTGAGTCTCCAGCTCTCCTGACTCTCCAGCTCTTCTGATTCTCCAGCTCTTCTGAGTCTCCAGCTCTCCTGAGTCTCCAGCTCTGCTGAGTCTCCAGCTCTCCTGAGTCTCCAGCTCTTCTGATTCTCCTGCTCACCTGAGTCTCCAGCTCCCCTGAGTCTCCAGCCCGCCTGGGTCTCCAGCTCTCCTGAGTCTCCAGCTCGCTTGAGTCTCCAGCTCTGCTGAGTCTCCAGCTCTCCTGAGTCTCCGGCTCTTCTGATTCTCCAGCTCTGCTGAGTCTCCTGCTCTCCTGAGTCTCCAGCTCTTCTGATTCTCCAGCTCTGCTGAGTCTCCAGCTCTCCTGGGTCTCCAGCTCTCCTGAGTATCCAGCTCTTCTGAGTCTCCAGCTCTCCTGAGTCTCCAGCTCTTCTGATTCTCCAGCTCTGCTGAGTCTCCAGCTCTCCTGAGTCTCCAGCTCTTATGATTCTCCAGCTCTGCTGAGTCTCCAGCTCTCCTGAGTCTCCAGCTCTCCTGATTCTCCAGCTCTGCTGAGTCTCCAGCTCTCCTGAGTCTCCAGCTCGCCTGAGTCTCCAGCTCTCCTGAGTCTCCAGCTCTCCTGAGTCTCCGGCTCTCCTGATTCTTCAGCTCTCATGAGTCTCCAGCTCTCCTGAGTCTCCAGCTCTCCTGAGTCTCCAGCTCTTCTGATTCTCCAGCTCTCCTGAGTCTCCAGCTCACCTGAGTCTCCAGCTCACCTGAGTCTCCAGCTCTTCTGATTCTCCTGCTCGCCTGAGTCTCCAGCTCACCTGAGTCTCCAGCTCTCCTGTGTCTCCTGCTCTTCTGATTCTCCAGCTCTGCTGAGTCTCCAGCTCTCCTGAGTCTCCAGCTCTTCTGATTCTCCCGCTCGCCTGAGTCTCCAGCTCCCCTGAGTCTCCAGCCCGCCTGATTCTCCAGCTCTCCTGAGTCTCCAGCTCTCCTGAGTCTCCAGCTCTTCTGATTCTCCAGCTCTCCTGAGTCTCCAGCTCTCCTGAGTCTCCAGCTCTTCTGATTCTCCTGCTCGCCTGAGTCTCCAGCTCCCCTGAGTCTCCAGCCCGCCTGAGTCTCCAGCTCTCCTGAGTCTCCAGCCCGCCTGAGTCTCCAGCTCTCCTGAGTCTCCTGCTCTTCTGATTCTCCAGCTCTGCTGAGTCTCCAGCCCGCCTGAGTCTCCAGCTCTCCTGAGTCCCCAGCTCTGCTGAGTCTCCAGCTCTCCTGAGTCTCCAGCTCTTCTGAGTCTCCAGCTCTCCTGAGTCTGCAGCTCTCCTGAGTCTCCAGTTCTTCTGAGTCTCCAGCTCTCCTGAGTCTCCAGCTCTTCTGATTCTCCAGCTCTGCTGAGTCTCCAGCTCTCCTGATTCTCCAGCTCTGCTGAGTCTCCAGCTCTCCTGAGTCTCCAGCTCTTCTGATTCTCCTGCTCGCCTGAGTCTCCAGCTCCCCTGAGTCTCCAGCCCGCCTGAGTCTCCAGCTCTCCTGAGTCTCCAGCTCGCTTGAGTCTCCAGCTCTCCTGAGTTTCCTGCTCTTCTGATTCTCCAGCTCTGCTGAGTCCCCAGTTCTCCTGAGTCTCCAGCTCTTCTGATTCTCCAGCTCTGCTGAGTCTCCAGCTCTCCTGAGTCTCCAGCTCTTCTGATTCTCCTGCTCGCCTGAGTCCCCAACTCCCCTGAGTCTCCAGCCCGCCTGAGCCTCCAGCTCTCCTGGGTCTCCAGCTTGCTTGATTCTCCAGCTCTCCTGAGTCTCCTGCTCTTCTGATTCTCCAGCTCACCTGAGTCTCCAGCTCTCCTGATTATCCAGCTCTTCTGATTCTCCTGCTCGCCTGAGTCTCCAACTCTTCTGATTCTCCAGCTCTGCTGAGTCTCCAGCTCTCCTGATTCTCCAGCTCTGCTGTGTCTCCAGCTCTCCTGAGTCTCCAGTTCTTCTGATTCTCCTGCTTGCCTGAGTCTCCAGCTCCCCTGAGTCTCCGGCCCGCCTGAGTCTCCAGCTCTGTTGAGTCTCCAGCTCTCCTGAGTCTACAGCTCTCCTGAGTCTCCAGCTCTTCTGATTCTCCTGCTCGCCTGAGTCCCCAGTTCCCCTGAGTCTCCAGCCCGCCTGAGTCTCCAGCTCTCCTGAGTCTCCAGCTTGCTTGAGTCTCCAGCTCTCCTGAGTCTCCTGCTCTTCTGATTCTCCAGCTCCCCCGAGTCTCCAGCTCGCCTGAGTCTCCAGTTCTCCTGAGTCTCCTGCTCTTTTGATTCTTCAGCTCACCTGAGTCTCCTGCTCACCTGAGTCTCCAGCTCTCCTGAGTCTCCAGCTTGCTTGAGTCTCCACCTCTCCTGAGTCTCCTGCTCTTCTGATTCTCCAGCTCACCTGTGTCTCCAGCTCGCCTGATTCTCCAGTACTCCTGAGTCCCCTGCTCTTCTGATTCTCCAGCTCACCTGAGTCTCCAGCTCGCCTGAGTCTCCAGTTCTCCTGAGTCTCCTGCTCTTCTGATTCTCCAGCTTGCCCGAGTCTCCAGCTCACTTGAGTCTCCAGCTCGCCTGAGTCTCCAGTTCTCCTGAGTCTCCTGCTCTTCTGATTCTCCAGCTCACCTGAGTCTCTTGAGTGAGAGCATTTATGTTTCCCATCTCGGTGGGGGGAGCTGACTGTTCAAGGATCATGCCCACACCGGTGCCTTCTCTGCCCCCCCAATCGCTCCCTTGAAACAATGGATATTAACACATTCCGCCGAGCCTGTTGCTAAATAATGCAGCGACATCACAGGTAGGAACGCGCCGAGAGGTAGAAAGAAGGCGGCTCGTCTGCTACCACAGACCGTTACTGAGGTAAAGAGAGGTGCTGCTCAGCTGCTACCTCTGTGTTTATAGTGTAAATAATGAGGCGAAAGGCTGGCTCCAGCCATGTCTCCAAACCAAGACCCTCACAGTCCCGCTCCACACCATGGCTGTGTTCAGGAACTCAGGAGGCAAGACACTGCTTCACCCATGACAATACCTGAGTCCCCGGTAACAAAAAAGTGTGGCGGCCCTTTGTTAATACTGGAGGTGAGTCTGCAAACTTAGCAGTTGCCCATTAAAAATGGGGGTTCTTTCAAGTGCCAGATTGTTGCCTGCAAAATTGTCCTCCACTCTCCTCCAGGACGTTAATAACACTGCAGGGAATACCCTCCCTCCTCTTTCTCCACTCCTATTGACCCTTATTCCATCGGCCGATGCCAGGGAACACGTTCCCTTCTCTCCGTCCACTCCTGTTATGCCTTCTACCATGGGCCAATGCCAGGGAACACGTTCCCTTCTCTTCATCCGCTCCCATTGAGCCTTCTCCCATGGGCCGATGATAGGGAACATGTCCACTTCTCTTCATCTGCTCCTGTTGAGCCTTCTTCCATGGGCCAATGCCAGGGAACACGTTCCCTTCTCTCCGTCCACTCCTGTTACACCTTCTACCATGGGCCAATGCCAGGGAACACGTTCCCTTTTCTCTGACCACTCCTGTTGAGTCTTCTACCATGGGCCAAGGCCAGGGAACACGTTCCCTTCTCTCTGTCCACTCCTGTTGAGTCTTCTACCATGGGCCAATGCCAGGGAACACGTTCCCTTCTCTACGTCCACTCCTGTTATGCCTTCTACCATGGGCCAAGGCCAGGGAACACGTTCCCTTCTCTCCGTCCACTCCTGTTATGCCTTCTACCATGGGCCAATGCCAGGGAACACGTTCCCTTCTCTACGTCCACTTCTGTTGAGCCTTCTCCCATGTGCCGATGTGCATTGCACTTGTGTAAAAGCACCGCACTATAGGATGGCCTCTGCTCTCTGTCGTTGCCTCCTTTTACCCTAGGACGGCCTCTGCTCTTTGTTATTGCCTCTGTTTACACTAGCACGGCCTCTGCTCCCTGTTATTGCCTTCTTTTACCCTAGCACGGCCTCTGCTCTCTGTTATTGCCTCCTTTAACCCTAGGACGGCCTCTGTTCTCTGTTAACACCTGCTTTTACCCTAGCATGGCCTCTGCTCTCTGTTATTGCATCCTTTTAACCCAGCACTGTCTCTACTCTCTGTTATTGCATTCGTTTACCCTAGCATGGCCTCTGCTCGCTGTCATTGCCTCCTTTTACCCTAGCACGGCCTCTGCTCTCTGTTATCACCTCGTTTTACCCCAGCACGGCCTCTGCTCTCTTTTATCGCCTCATTTTACCCTAGCATGGCCTCTGCTCTCTGTTATTGCCTCCTTTTAACTTAGCACCACCTCTGCTCTATGTTATCCTTCTTTACCCTAGTACAGCCGCAGCTCTCTGTTATTGCATTCTTTTACCCTAGCACGGCCTCTGCTCTCTGTTATTGCCTCCTTTTACCCTAGCACAGCCTATGCTCTCTGTTATCCTTCTTTACCCTAGCCCAGCCTCTGCTCTCTGATATTGCATTCTTTTATCCTAGCACGGCCTCTGCTCTCTGTTATTGCCTCCTTTTACCCTAGCATGGCCTCTGCCCTCTGTTATCACCTCGTTTTACCCCAGCACGGCCTCTGCTCTCTGTTATCGCCTCATTTTACCCTAGCATGGCCTCTGCTCTCTGTTATTGCCTCCTTTTACCCAAGCACCACCTGTGCTCTCTGTTATCGCCTTCTTTTACCCTAGCATGGCCTCTGCTCTCTGTTATTGCTTCCTTTTACCCTAGGATGGCCTCTGCTCTCTGTTATTGCCTCCTTTTACCCTAGCCCGGCCTCTGCTCTCTGTTGTTGCCTCCTTTCACCCTACGAAGGACTCTGCCCTCTTTTATTGCCCCCTTTCGCCCTAGGATTATTATAATATTGTTAATATTACTATTATTATTATATATAGTAAGGCCTCTTCTCTTTGTTATTGCCTTCTTTTACACTAGTACGACCTCTGCGCTCTGTTATTGCCTCCTTTTACTCTAGTTCAGACTCTGTTCCTTTTTGTTGCCCCCTTTTATCCTAGGATGGCCTCTTCTCTCTGTCATTGCCTCCTTTTACCCTAGTACGGCCTCTTCTCGCTGTTATTGCCTCCTTTTATCCTACGGCGGCCTTTGCTCTCTGTTATTACCTCCTTTTACCCTAGTACGGCCTCTTCTCTCTGTTATTACCTCCTTTTACCCTAGGACGCCCTGTGCTCTCTGTCATTGCCTCCTCTTACCCTAGTATGGCCTCTTCTCTCTGTTGTTGCCTCCTTTTACCCTAGTACGGCCTCTTTCCTCTATCATGCCTCCTTTTACCCTACCACGGCCTCTGCTCTTTGTTATCACCTCCTTTTACCCTAGTATGGCCTCTTCTCTCTGTCATTGCATCCTTTTACCCTAGCACGGCCCCTGCTCTCTGTTATTGCCTCCTTTTACCCTAGCACGGCCTCTGCTCTCTGTTATTGCCTCCTTTTACCCTAGCACGGCCTCATCTCTCTGTTATTGCCTTCTTTTACCCTCGGACGGCCACTGCTCTCTGTTATTGCCTCCTTTTACCCTTGTTCAGACTCTGCTCTCTGTTGTTGCTTCTTTCACCTTAAGAAGGCCTCTGCACTCTTGTATTGCCTCCTTTCCCCCTAGGATTATTATAGTATTATTAATATTACTATTATTATTATATATAGTAAGGCCTCTTCTCTCTGTTATTGCCTTCTTTTACACTAGTAGGGCCTCTGTGCTCTGTTATTGCCTCCTTTTACTCTAGTTCAGACTCTGCTCTCTTGTGTTGCCTCCTTTTGTCCCAGGACGGCCTCTGCTCTCAGTCATTGCCTCCTTTTACCCTAGTATGGCCTCTTCTCGTTGTTATTGCCTCCTTTTATCCTAGGACGGCCTGTGCTCTCTGTTGTCGCCTGCCTCCTTTTACCCTAGTACAGCCTCTTCTCTCTGTGTTTGTCTCCTTTTACCATAGGACGCACTCCGCTCTCTGTCATTGCCTCCTTTTACCCTAGTATGGCCTCTTCTCGCTGTTATTGCCACCTTTTATCCTAGGACGGCCTCTGCACTCTGTTATTGCCTCCTTTTACCCTAGTGCGGCCTCTTCTCTCTGGTTTGCCTCTTTTTACCATAGGACGGCCTCCGCTCTCTGTTGTTAACTCCTTTTACCCTAGTACCGCCTCCTCTCGCTGTTATTGCCTCTTTTTACCATAGGACGGCCTGTGCTCTCTGTTACCACCTCCTTTCACCCTAGTGCGGCCTCTTCTCTCTGTTATTTCCTCCTTTTACCCTAGGACAGCCTGTGTTCTCTTTCATTGCCTCCTTTTACCGTAGTATGGCATCTTCTCACTTTTGGTGCCTCCTTTTACCCTAGCCCGGCCTCTGCTAAGTGTTATTGCCTCCTTTTACCCTAGGATGGCCTCTTCTCTCTGTTGTTGCCTCCTTCTACCCTAGGACGGCCTCTGCTCTCTGTTATTGCATCCGTTTACCCTAGCACAGCATCTGCTTTCTGTTATCGCCTCCTTTGACTCTAGGACGGCCTCTGCTCTCTGTTATTGCCTCCTTTTACCCTAGGATGGCCTCTGCTCTCAGTTATTGCCTCCTTTTACCCTAAGACGGCCTCTGCTCTCTGTTATTGCATCCTTTTACCCTAGCATAGCCTCTGCTTTCTGTTATCGCCTCCTTTTACCCTAGGAACGCCTCTGCTCTCTGTCATTGCCTCCTTTCACTCTAGGGCGGCCTCTGCTCTCTGTTATTGCCTCCTTTTACCCTAGGATGGCCTCTGCTCCCAGTTATTGCCTCCTTTTACCCTAAGACGGCCTCTGCTCTCTGTTATTGCATCCTTTTACCCTAGCACAGCCTCTGGTTTCTGTTATCGCCTCCTTTTACCCTACGAACGCCTCTGCTCTCTGTCATTGCCTCCGTTCACTCTAGGACGGCCTCTGCTCTCGGTTATTGCCTCCTTTTACCCTAGGACGGCCTCTGCTCCCAGTTATTGCCTCCTTTTACCCTAGGATGGCCTCTGCTCCCAGTTATTGCCTCCTTTTACCCTAAGACGGCCTCTGCTCTCTGTTATTGCATCCTTTTACCCTAGCACAGCCTCTGCTTTCTGTTATCGCCTTCTTTTACCCTAGGAACGCCTCTGCTCTCTGTCATTGCCTCCGTTCACTCTAGGACGGCCTCTGCTCTCTGTTATTGCCTCCTTTTACCCTAGGACGGCCTCTGCTCCCGGTTATTGCCTCCTTTTACCCTAGGATGGCCTCTGCTCCCAGTTATTGCCTCCTTTTACTCTAAAACGGCATCTGCTCTCTGTTATTGCATCCTTTTACCCTAGCACAGCCTCTGCTTTCTGTTATCGCCTCCTTTTACCCTAGGAACGCCTCTGCTCTCTGTCATTGCCTCCGTTCACTCTAGGAGGGACTCTGTTCTCGGCTATTGTCTCCTTTCACTCTAGGACGGCCTCTGCTCTCTGTCATTGCCTCCTTTCACTCTAGGCCGGCCTCTGCTTTCTGTTATTGCCTCCTTTCACTCTAGGACGGCCTCTGCTCCCAGTTATTGCCTCCTTCAGACGTTGTTTGTATGAAATGACTCCCTGTTCTAAACTAAACACCCGATGTGCAACCGTTGCTCTAAAAGTAGTCCTCATAACACTCAAAACAGCATCCATGGCTTTCTGAATTCTTAGTCCCACCCTCTCTTGCTACAGCCAATGAGGTCCATGTTGTTGTTTGTGTCTGAGACCGGGTGCATGTTCACACCATTGTTGACTTCATTTCCAATCGTATCTCATCTTTGCCCCTATGGCCCTAAAACCTGTGCCAAGTTCAGTTGCCTCCTTGCATGCATGCACCCTAGGCATCGATGCATCGCATGTTCACATGCTTCCCATATAAACACACACATCCCATTAGCACATGCATGCATACACACCTTCCATACATACACTCATAACAAGCCCATGTATACATACTTTCAGTACATACATACCTCCCACGCAGACACACACACCTCACCCATACCCGAATTCATCTCATGCATACAAACCTACAAACACTGCACACATATAAACATCCCAACATACCTGCATCCCAAACATGTGTTACTGTGTTTTAATTACGTGTATTGTTCGCCTTTTTCATGGTGCTTTTATATAGCAATAACAATGGTTTGCATGCACTTGATAATATGCAGGGACAGTTTCAGAAGAATACATGCATCCCACACACACATACGGCACATCAACTTTGCACACTTAGCAAGCGCCTTCAAAGTAAGCTGCCAATCATGTTGGTTGCTTCCATCTCCACACAGGTCTCTTTGCCTCTATCTGACGGACACCAGGCCTCTGTGCGGCACGTGCATAGCCTCCATGCAGATGCTGGATGTTGCCATGTGCACATTGGGTCTGCTTGAGCTTAGCCATCCCTCAGAAGCTTCTGACACTGTCGTTCATAGTCCTCTCGTATTTCCATCGTATCTCCCTGCCTGGGAATGAATTCTGGGCTGTCCCCTGGAATGCTTTGTCTAGTTTCTATCCAGCCAGGCTCGTCCTGTTCAGATGGGCAACCAAGCTCTCCCCATAGCCCGCGTGATGCCCCAGGCGGCCCTGATGCCGTTCTCCTTCACTTCTCAGGGGGATGTTGGGAAGTCCTTTGCCAGGCTCGGGTATCTTGAAACATCAGTACACAAGCAACACTCAGTCATTCCTCCAAGTGTCATTGCTGGCTAATTCACTCCACCCCCCCCTGCTTCCCTCCTCCAGCACTATCTGAAATGTCGTCAGGCCTATTACAATAGTCGCTTGTTTTGTTTCTCCCCTCCCTTTCTGCCCCCCTCTCCCTCACCTTTTGTTTTTCTCAGGCTCTACCAGAAATGTCATCAGGCCTAGTACGGTAGTCGCCTGTCTGTTTCCATTTCTTTCTCACTCTCCCTCTCCCTTCCTTATCTATGTCTTAGCTCTTGCACTATCTTAAATGTCGTCAGGCCGAGTACGGTAGTTAATTTCACATCCTTACTGTTCATGGCCTGTAAGAATATTATTGTATTTTCCCTTATTCCCTCCCTTGCCTTGAAGTGCTTTAAAACACATTGTGTAGAGGCGCTATATAAATAAACTATCCTATCATATCATATCCCGGGGACTGATCAGTCTCCATGGAGCGCTGGATGTGTTGTTAATTTCTTAAAGCTAATCCTACAGGGATGAACATTCAATATAGTGTGCACTCAGATGTTCTTCCAGCTGCAAGCCGGATCTGAACCAGTGGCATGCGATGGAGCGCACAATCTCCAGGCCAGGATACTGTTCAAGGCTGCCTGCATCATCTACATTATATCATACTTGCCACACCTGACTCGTCCACGTAATGCACGTGTCCTCGATCCTGGAATACGTTACTAGTCCTTCACCTTATAATGAAATTGTTCTTGTTCTGCAGAAAATGTCATTGTATCGCTTTTGTATTGGTTATCACTTGCCATGTATTTTTGTATGTAACTGCTACCATCAATTGTATTTGCAATGCACCCAGATATCCTAGGGTATGGTGCGCTTTATAAATAAATAAACAAACAAACAAAGCAGTCACGAGCAGCACACCAGTATACCAGGCGGCTAATCTCCACGTATCTGGTGGCACAAGCTACTTGCTCAGCAAATCGACCAATCAAATCACAACTTGCCTGCAAAGAAAGGACCTGCAAACACCCCTTCTCTTGCCACACACCCAGACTCCGGAACTCAATCCCAGTATCGGCTCAAAATGCCCCCACTCCAATTTAGCAAATCTCTCAAAATGTGTTTTTTTAACAACTCCTCAGCAAGGACTAATCCCACTGGATGTTCAAACTGACACATAGGCCACATAGACCATGAATGAATGAATCACAGAAATGAGTTACTGTTAAAAGATGCCATCGCAAATTCTGGCTACCACAGCTTGCACCGTGCCCGGAGGCGGTATCCACTGATTACCGCGACAACAATTTCGTTTTTTTTTAAGAAAACAAAAACCGTGAAAAAAACATCACATTTAAAAAAAATAATTCCTGGTGCTGAGTTAAGGGGATAAAATGGGTGGGGCGGGATGGTTTGGAGTGAACTTCAACTCATAGGGAAACAGGGGCTCGAGGGCAGAGCCCCCCAAATAGAAAGAACATTGGTATTTTTTTTGCTGTTTTTGTTTCGTAAAAAAAACCTCTCAAAAATGGTTTTCGAAAAAATCATAAAGAACTCTCAAATGCTCTCCAGATAAGGCAGTGCTTTAAACAATAAAAATAAAAATAACAATGGAGGGAAAGGTGGGAAAAATAAGGGCCAGTGAGGAGTGCGCATGTTGTGCTTTTCCAGACGTGTGAGTCTCAGCCTGCAGAGGCAGGAATCCGACTCACAGTACTGACCCCACTGAGCGTTATTCCCATTCCATGGAATCCTGGGGCGATCAGTCAGCCACGCACTAAAAAGGGAACACAACCAATCACCTGCACCACATAGGAAGCCCTTTACACTAGAATACATGTGCCAGACAGCTTGGGATCAGGTCAGTATGAAGCAGTAAGCGTCACGTGGCTCTCGCGGCCAGTGCATTATGGCAGCGAGTAGGAGGCAAAGTGGCGATAGGTGGGAGGTGGCATGTGCAGAGGTTGTGGGGAAAAAAAGAGGCGCTGGTCAATGAGCAGGCATCATATGTCTCCCCGGATCTCAGAGCCGGTCTACCTCATGCCCAGTGGCTCTTCCCAGTGTCAGACCCGGAGATTTCTCCCCTTCTGACCCCTCACTGACCAGAGGGTGCCGAACAGGGAAAGGTGTCCTGCCGGCATGCGGACAATAGGATGCCGAGCAGGGCGCTGTTCCTGCTCAGCACCCTCATTGTCCTGGCAGCCAGGGCTGGCAAGAGGCTGCATGGCCTGTCTCTGTGGCTGACCAGGGCCCTGCAGGCTCCAGCTGCCTGCTTCCAGCATATACATGCATGTTTTCTAGTGAGTAGTCCCAGTGAGGCAGCGTGCCACCCCTCAATCTCCTGCTGCGACGAAGTCAAGACAAATACCCTCCTCCCAGCAGCCCATCAGACCCTGCAGGCCCCGCAAGTGCTGCTTAACATGCTCTTTATACATATAATATATATTTTGATGGTTAGAACATATATATTTGAGATCTTAATGGTCATGTTAATATATAGATTCTGGGCAGGGTGGGCAGAATTTGAAGCATTAGCTCCTTACGTTGGGCTCTAAGAAATTTAATAAGCGGTACATAGTGCGAGGTTATGGATATTTTAAATATTCCGGTCAAGGTTAGATGGGGATGGCTATGGTTTTCAGGAAAAGTTATTTGGGATACTAAATATTATAGTAAATTGTTAATGAGTTTTAGTATTTAGTTGAGTTTTAGAATTTAGGAGAGGTTTCCAGGGCGCTGGACAGTTTGAAATGTGTTATACAAATTAATCTATTACGTTGCCGTTAGTGTTTTGCATCTACTTCAGAGTGGGTGGGTCTGGGTTCACATTTGTACATTTTCTGTGTGGTTCAATACCATTTGGTGAGTACGGTTTGAGAGGGGAGATTGGAGCAATAGTAGATTTGAAGATGGGTGAAGAATTACACGTGGTCACATGGAATGTGAACGGCTTGAACAACAACCAAAAGAGTCATGAAATACTTGAATGATCTGAAAAGTGATGCATGCTTCATTCAAGAGACACATCTCATAAAAGGGGAATACGATGGTCTGAAGAGAGGTTGGATTGGGAAAGTGTATGGTTCATCATTTAATTCGACATATAGAGGAGTAGAAATTTTGCTTAGGTAAAATGCCCCAATCAAAGTGTGGAAAGAAGTGTGTGATTGAGAGGAAAGAATTATTGCATTATTAGTCAATATTCAAGGCTTGGATGTTATTTTTTGTAATATATATGCCCTGTCTGTAGATGACGGTAGCTATTTCAGAAATGTTGCTCAAACTATTCAGAATCTTGGCTCTCGGAATATAATACTAGGAGGGGACTTTAACGCAGTGTTGGATCAGGGTTTGGACAGGAGTACTTCCAAACCATGCAGGCAGATTGACATGTAATCTTTAACACTGAGAGACCTTTCAGAAGAACACAATTTGAAGGATGGTTGGAGGATGGAAAATCCCTTGGTTAGGGAATACAATTTTTACTCGGGCGCACATGGAGTCTACTCCAGGTTAGACATGCTGCTGACGGCAGGGAGGATATCAGAAAGTGATGTGACAAGCACAATTGGTAATATTGTGCTGACAGATCACGCACATGTGATCATGAACTTAAAATTGGGCTGTGCACTACACAAATAATATACTTGGAGATTGAATACCTCAATGCTGCACAATAGAGAATTGGTGGACAAACTATTATCAGACATAGACTTCTTGTGGAAGAAAACTGCACAGGGGAAGTCAGGTCAGATATAGTGTGGGAGGCATTCAAGTGCACGATAAGAGGTATGTTCATCAGTTTGGCAAGCGGGCAGAAAAGAAAATTTGAAAAGAGGTATCTTGAATTGGAGTCAAGTATAAAACACATTTTGCGGAGACAGATGAATAATCATGCCTGTACAGTCTTGGTTCTGGATCTGATGAAAATGAAGAAGGAGTTGAAGATGCTAATTACGCATCGAATGGATAAGAGGTACTTTGATAAAAAATGTACATATTTTGGAAGGGGAGGGAAGTGCGATCGTTGGTTAGCATTTGGGTTAAGGAAGAGAGTCAGAACGCACAATTACTTCAATCCAAGGCATGGATGGGCGGATCACTTTCAAACCAAACGAAATCAATGATATAAATTTTATACAGAGTTATACAAAAATGAACTGCATATTACTGCGGCGTTAGAAGAATTCCTTGAGGGGCTAAAGTTTCCAAGGATCCCAGAAGCTGCATCACAAATACTTGGAGATATAACGTTGGATGAGGTTAGGAATGCAATTGGAAGACTGAATACCAGTAAGTCACCGGGTCCGGGTAGCTTGCCGGTGGAGTTCTATAGATTGCTCCCCAATTCGGCACTCTCCCTATTGATGAACATCAACAATGGCTTATTGCCACCAACCACAAGACATGCTATAATTTCAGTGTTCCTGAAAAAAGGTAAAGATGAAACCCTACCTTTGAGCTATAGACTGATTAGTCTAATTAATGTCGACAATAAGATACTGGCTAAATTATTAGCACTGAGGTTGAGACTTTGCTTCCAACATTGATACACCAAGACCAGTCGGGTTTGTGAAGGGAAGGAGAACTTCAAGCAACATTAGGAAATTACTGCGCACAATATCAGTGGCAACAGACTCTCGGGAAGATGCTGCGGTCTTGTCATTGGACACCGAGAAGGCTTTCGACCCGATTATTTGGGAATTTCTGTTTATGGTCTTTGAGAAAGGGTTTTGGTGTTCAGTTTAGGTCCTGGGTTACGTTGCTCTATTCCAATCCATCTGCTGGCGTCAACACCAATGGCCTAAGATCGGATTCATTCGAATTAGAATGAGGTACAAGACAAGGGTGTCCTTTGTCCCCTTTATTGTTCGTCATTGGGATTGGACCTCTGGCAATAGCACTTAGAATGGATCCTGGTTTGCATGGTTTAAGCTGCTGGGGTCTACAACAAAACATATGGCTATATTCTGATGATTTTCTCTTGGTTCTCAGGAATCTAAATCAATATTTGCCAATACTTATGGACATCTTGTCAATCTTTAACCGATGTTCGGGTTACAAAATAAACTGGACTAAATCAGAGGTCCTACCCCTGGTACCATTCTGTGACAAACAGTTTATCTCGCAGTTGGGATTTAAGTGGTGTGCTGAAAGCTATTGTATTTAGGAGTATGGATAACACCTGGTATTACTGACTTTATTAAGGAAAACCTGTGCATGCTCTGTACTACTTTCAAACAGGATTTAGAGAGGTGGAGTCTACCACATCTTTGCCTCTGCGGAAAGGTAAATGCTCTAAAGATGGTCTCAACCCCTAGAATAAACTATGTTTTCAGTATGATTCTGCTTGATATTGATAAGAAATATTGGAAGGAGCTTGATAGACTCCTTCAAAATTTCCTGTGGGACCAAAAACCAACGAGATTAAAACTAAGTAAACTACAATTACCCTTAGCAAAGGGTGGGTTGGGGGTGGCAAACTTTGGCTTTTATTTCTCAATTTTTAGTCGATTTTCTAAAACCAAATGCAGATGAGTGGGTGTTGCTGAAACCAGTTATAATGGCCCACTTTGGCCTAGGGCGGTGTTAACCACCGTGTCTAGGTCATGTTGTTTAAAAGATCCCTTGACTATGAGTCTACGGAGTTCATGGAAGAAATAGAACGGTTGTCTAGGAATTGATGCGCTAAGAGACCCTGGGGCTTCAGTCTTGATGAATCTGTGCATCAAACTAGGGGGGAAAGTCTTGTTTGGGCCTGAGCGGGTCATTGGTGGTGTGCAATGGATTGCAGACATTTTCAGGAATCGGAGATGGATGAGAGTGAAAGAAATACAATCAAACCTTAGCATTCCAAATTTCTGTACGTCAGACTATCGGAAAATCACGGCAGCCATCGGTGAGGTTGATATGGAAGAGAGGTTAAACACGGACTGGTTTAAAAAGACACCAAAGCTAAAAGAGAGTGGTTTGGCCAGTCGAGTATATGGATTGATTGTGGCTGAATTTAAAAGCAATGACTCGCTGAGGGAGGAATGGAGTTGGAGGATTGGAAGTGACATTACTGAGGAACATTGGTCGAGAAGGTGTGTGAATGTCAGACTTTGTTCTCTTGGGCTAATGGAAAGATCACGTCAGATTAAAATCTTGAAGCAGGTTTTTTGGACTCCGGAGCAGTTAGAGAAGAGAGGTTTGAGTGATGATTCTGATTGTTGGGCTTGTGTGCATGAAACAGGCACGCTAGATCATATGTTGTGGGAATGTACAAGAGTGCAGGGATTCTGGTTGCAGTATGATAATATCTGTGAGAAAGTTCTGGGTGAATGACTTGCTTTTCATTTCAAAACCCTGGTGTTGGGAAGTGACAACATCTTGGAAGATCTGACTATTTGTCAGAAAAAAATGATCTTCGGAGGTGCAATGGTGGGGAGAAATATCATATTGAGAGGATGGAAGATGGCGTAATACGTAAACATTGAGTTGTGGATTGCAGAAATGCATAATGTGGCAGAGATGGAAAGATTGTTGTATCAGAGAGATAGGAAACGTGCTTTATTTGAGAAGATTTGAGGTAAATTTCTCACATTGTACTGATCAGATGTTTACAGATGTGAACCTTGGGGCGAGAGGGGGTTGACAATGATTTGTATTGAATTTACAGAAGAAGATGTGTATAGTAGGTCATTGAACTTACCTTGTTATGTTTCATTTGCTTGAAAATACTGTAAACTAAAATAAAATGTGCTTAACAAGTTCTTTCTTCAAGCCGAGCATTCAAAGCGTAAGTGATTTACAAGTGATGTCCCATTAAAGAGACCATTGTTTTGGGCAAGACGTTGCTAACGTTTCCGTGTTAAGAAGTTCAAAGGGACATTTTTGTTTTGAAAGCACACACAAAGCATCAGTTATCTGTCTAAATCATGCCTTCCTCCAGCACAATGATACATAACCCCTCAAACCGGTTTAAATTATCTGACTTATTTTCACAAGTTCATATTTATCACACCAACAAGCGTTTATTTTAGGTAGAATGTCAATTGTTCCTCACATTATATAAGAAACATGCCTTTGTCAAAGAGTGAAACACACACAGTCAACCTTTTCACACATTACATTTTGTTATGAGACTTTAAGTCTTGAAAGTACATTTTCCAAATCAGCAGGCCATTTTCAGCCTCTGTTGACCTGCATTCTGGTATTTGTAGTCTTTCATTGAACACGTGGGGGGGTGCAGTGGGGGGGGGGTAGATAATGCCACAATTCAACACTTTTTGCCTAGCATATTTCTATAAGGATTCAGGATTTATATATGTGTGCGAGTAATTTACTATGGTTTGTGTACTTTTAAAGTCATCTTTATAAAACAGTGTATTGTTGGAAGCCGAACAAGGGGTGAGAGAGGAAAGGAAGAGTGCAAATGAGTATTGACTATTTGCCCAGGATGTGGCAAGAGGGTTTGCAATCCTGGAGACTTTAGCTGTTATTTTTCCCTGATTGTGGCCATGTGCTGCTTTTCAGGCCACAAGGAAAGAATTAAAATGGGTGACAGTGTCGCTTTTTTTCAGAGTGCAGATGCAACACCCATTGGATGTTTTGAGGCTGGCACGCTTGGGCAAATGTTTGGCCAAAAGGATTCCGCCCACAAAGTCACCATCCCAGTGTCGACGCTTACCCCCAAGACTACATCAAATTGTCATAAAAGCACACGTCTCATATTTGGATTTTGTTTAGCAGGGAATGTTGCGCTATAGATTGATGGGTTTAAAAGGTGAGCACCTTTTATATTTTGCCAGCATAGTTATTGGAAAATCCCATCTCTCAAGGTATTTTTCTGGCCTTGATTCTTTTTTTATTCTTTTGAATGGCCAATGCTCTTTTGTCGTGTGCACTTTCTTGTAAGGGGTAAGGTCAACTGCACTAGGTGTGCATGTATGTCTTTAAGACATGTGCACTTGCTGTGCGTAGTCATCGGTGCCAGCTTCTGGTTCTCGCTATGGGGGCACACAGCAAGTGAAGTGAGAGAGCTATACTCGTCCCCGCGTCAAAACAACACCTTTTACAGCACATGTTGCAGCAGGAGGCAGGCAATCAGGGGTCGCCAAACTTGCCACAGAATCTGCCAATGTTGGAAAAAAGCAAGGGGTGACTTTGCCTGGAGGGAGAACGGTTGATATAGAAATCAGTAGACCGCTATGTTTCGGAAGTCAGGAATATGCCAAGCAAAATAGACTCCTTACCCCAGCCTCCTGACATGTAAGCCCCACCCCAGCGCGTGCAGCCCGCCTTCACACCTCCTCAGATGGTGGGATCCCGAATTGATTTTAAAGTGGCAATGATAACATACTTTGGATGCACCACTGCCATGGAAGTGATTTAAAGTGGAGTTGGTGTACAGTGTGGAGTTTGGAAAGAAGCAGCATGAAAGAAATGGCACCATTTTTTAAATATCAATATGGACATTTTCTTTGAGTGGAGTCCAACTGCCAGCTCTGCCCCCTCTGAACTCTGCTTCCTTGGAACTTCACCCCCTCCTCCAGACTCCACCCCCACCCCGGCCCTTGTGGGATCCCCACTGGGTGTGCCCGACGGACACCAGGGGCAGCAAGGTTCTAGTTTCCCACCCTGTGAAAAGGGTGACCATGAAAGAGCGTGCAGACGGAACACCTTTTCCACTGGGGGGGTAAAAGGGACTGCTTTGCGCTTCCTGGATGGGGCTATTCCCCTCCCCCAGACCTCTGGCCTTTTCTAGGGTCAGAGGTGTAGAACCCTTTGGTCAGCTTAATTCGGTGGCACCCATGCTGCCAGCACTGCCAATGTATGCCACCATTCAGACACGAGCCTGATTAAAGAGGCGTTCTTCTCGCATTGGCAAGAGCGTTTCCGGTATTTACTGCACATTTGTGTGAAAGCCCCGGAGGTTTCTAAGCCTCACCGTTTGATATCGGAAAGTTATACAATAACACAATATTGCCAGCGCCTGCTGCTTTGCTGCTTTGCTGCTTTGCAGAGGCTGTTGCGGGGGGCCTGCGGCTGAGAACGCGACAGCCTTTAGTCTAAGCTCACTGGAGCAGAAATGAAAAATGCCTTCAGAAGGAAACCTCTCCTAGTTAACTATTCCGCGGACACATTTGCACGGCTTTGATTGGCTCCTGCGTTCACCCAGGACTGCCAGATGCGGGTCCTGTCAGCGCAAGTTCACAAAGGTCACCTTAAAAAAATCAAATTCATAATAACTCTGAGTTTTGCATAATATATCTGGACTGAAAAGACAGCAAGCGCACACAACCTCGGCGTGTTAGCAGAACAGGCGGGGAGGGTAGGGGGGGCTACCCCGACACAGCTAATGTGGCTGCCATCCCTTGCAGGCCTATCCCGACGCATGGCCGTCCCTGGTGGCTCGCAGGTTAGCAGGGCCACCGGGGTGCTCCGCAGTTCCATGCATCTGCCTGGCACCAAGCAGTCATCCTTTCATCCGTGTGATATCCTGGCGGCGCATGGGCACCATAAGCAAAGGGCCGCCCTTCAAAGAGCTTTGCAACGCAAATCCTTGCAGGACGCTTTTAGACATACTATTCTGATCATTTACCTCGGTTCCCTTTGAACTTCTGCAGGAAGCAAATCGCAGCTTATAGAACGTTGATCAGGCGGCAACTACCAGGATTCCGGGGCATTAAGTGGGCTGGGGCTAGCCAGGACTCAGCCCTGGCAGTCTCCAAATATTGCTTTTGAACCGGCACTACAACTGACTTGACCGAAATTTCTTTTACTGTAGCAATGTAACTAAAATATGTCTGGCAATACTGCTTTTCACGGGTAGATGTCACTAACAGCAATGTTTAAAATCACACTATCAGTTAAAAAACATTGGAGTTTGTTTTCAAACACACCCAGGTCATTACAAGGGAACGCCTTGTTTGATTTGTGCAACACTTTGGGGGTCATTTCGAGTTTAGAGGCAGCCATGGTGCTATTAGCACCATGGCTGCCTCTAAACTGGGGTCCGGGTTCTCTGAATGGGGACTTACCGGGTCATTCCAACCTTGGAGGACCCGGTAAATCCCCATTCGGAAAACCATTCCCCATTCCCATTCGAGCAACCATAGGGCCCAATGGGAATGGGGAAGGAGCAAATAACGGGCCCGACAACAGCGGGCCCGTTATTTGCTCCCTGGTCCCTTAACGGGTCCCGCTAAGAATGGCTGGTTAGACCAGCCGTTCCTGTTGGGACCCGCTAAGGGACCTCGGAATGCGGCGGTAGGGGGTTAACGGCACCGCATCCTTACCGGTGCCGTTAACCCCCTACCGCCATACTCGGAATGAGGCCCATTGTGTTACATTTTGCCATTACAGTGATTTTAATTAGTCCATAAGAATCATAGATTTCTTTCAAAAGAACTGCTGGGGCGTATATGGTCCGTCACCTACGGTGACTTGAAGGCCTCTTTCATATTTGAGTTTCTTCATTGTATTTAAAGTCGAATTGATTTCCTTTCGTCACTCGTATGAAAGGGTGTGTTAGGGCTTCCTTTAATTAGGTACGTCCCCCCTCTTTTGGGTGCATTAGCTACTTGGGGTTTTAGAC
This sequence comes from Ambystoma mexicanum, assembly GCF_040938575.1. NCBI lineage: Eukaryota > Metazoa > Chordata > Amphibia > Caudata > Ambystomatidae > Ambystoma > Ambystoma mexicanum. Next base: position 1,684,598,292 of record NC_090932.1, read on the forward strand.
TGAGCAAGGCCCTATTCAGATCCCTCTACACATATTGCATCACAAGGCACTAGACCCTCCCTCGATTTCTAATCTCATTTAAAGCACTGCAGGGGCCTTTTTAATATTTTGAGTGTTTTACTTTTTAAAACGTGTGTGACTCAGAGTAGTGGCATATTTTCCTTAAGGCCCACCTGTGTGAGCCAGATAATAGTTACTTATTTTACAGCTTGAGGTACAAGCATGCAACCTTGTTATAAATGCATTGATTTCAGCATGCTTTTGATATAGACAGGGCCGGCGCTAGGCCTGTGCAGCAGGACTCCCTCTTGCAGGCTGCAGCGTGGCGCATGTGCTCACAGTCCCTAAGCATGCTTCTGAGCACACAGGTGGCACACACTGCAGCCTGCATGATTTTTTATTTTGAAAGCACGTGCCAAGCAATCTGTGCCTTCCTCCAGTACAATTAAAAATATTGTACAAAACCATTTTAGCCATTTGCCTTAGTTCCACATGTTTATGTTTACGAAGCCAAAGGCGTTTAAGTAGAATGTAACATGTTCATCACATTATGTATGGAGCCTGCAAGTGAGCCATGAATATTTAACAAGGATGTGACAGGAGAGGATATTTTCTCTGGTTTTGGCCCTGTACTGATTTTCAGGGCACAAGTCGATACTTGTGGGTGGACAGCTTCCGCCCACCCTTTTCAACGGGTAAACGCAACCCCGGTTCTGTGTTTTTGAGGCCAGCATTAAAAAACACTTTGCTTGCTCAAGTGTTCAGCTACTAGGATTTCACACAAGGTGGTCATGTTTCAAATGCAGACGCTTACCCACAAGAACACATAAAAGTGCCATTAAAGCGCACGCCTCATGTTTGGATGTAGTTTTCTGTGGAATATTTCATTATACATCATTGGGCTTAAAAGGTGGGCACCTTTTATACTTTGCTAGTGTAGTTATTGGACATTTTCCTCTTGAATTATTTATGTGTATATTTGTTTTTTTAACCATGTGTTCGCTCCTATCTACATACATCGCGGTCATTATCTCGTGATGCCACTTTCTGTGATGTCACTTCCTGTGCAAGTGTGAGGTCAATGTTCGTCATTTCTTCAGTCTCAGAAGAATGAACGCGATGCAAAAACAGAGACTTGCAGTGTTCACAAAGCTCGCTGCAGCAGGCCTAGTGAGATACCAAAGAAACCATATGCTCATTATCGATTCGGTGGGCTTGCCCACTTCAGGGTAGCGGAAATAAATCTGGGTGGTGCATTTGAGGTGAAAAGTGGAGTAAAATCAAAAAGCAATGTGACGTGACTGCGTTTTGGATAGCGCAACTTCTGGCATTTTACATCCCTCTTGGCGCTATAAAGGTTGTGGCTGCTAGGCTTTCAATTAATCATAACCACTGCAATTGCTCTGGGCAGATGTCTATGCAGCCCAGTCTGATCTGGTAGCCAGGATCACATGCCCCCCAGCCATGCTTAAGCCTTGTGGCCTATCAGTGGGGCTGGCCTACTCACACTAGTGCACCACCAATCCTAGGATCGCCAGTGGTTTGGGTCGATTTGAAGGCTTCCAGACACCACCTTTTGGTTTTAGATCTCACTTTAGATTACATTGGCGTTGAGACCAGACTAGTTTGCAACTGACTGGTCCACTTGTTTAAAGGCAGAGTTGGGCTCAAATGATTATGGTATGCAAAGTTGCTCAACGCTATGTCATTGGTTATAATTTGTGACGTTGTTTGCCGGTGGGCAACACCAGCACTCTTTTTTGGGCACCGGCACTTCTTCAAAACTCTGCTGACGGCGCACAGGAGCGTAGACACCAGCTTATTATTTTTATTTTGTTGCCTGGCCTGCAGACTGCCCGCTGCGCTGCGTACAGCCTGCAGGTCAGGTCACCGCCGGGTCACCCCGTCTGTTTTTTTTAACGTGATGCATGTGTGCCCCTACGCCGCCCGCCCGTGTGTGCTAGCCAGGCAGGGGGCGCAGACTCAGTGAATCTGACCACACCCTGGTGCACACAGGCTGCTGCCTTCGCTGGGTAGGCCGGCACGCACTGCAAGTTCAGCTAGGGACGTTTTTAGGGTGAATAGTAGCAATAGCTCTGTCGATACCATGTGCCGACAGGTGTTTGTCGTTGGATGTCTGCCGGCATGGCTATGCTGCGTACCAGCGACCATGTTATCTTGGGCGCATTCAGGAGAGGTGGCACAGGTTTGAGCACACTTACTGTGAGGCAGCCAGGCAACTAGAACCAGTGAAGAAACATAGGCAAAACTCAAGGCCACTGCAGGATCGCTCGCCCCCAACGAAGAGTAAAAAATGCTTTGGTAAATCTAGAGCCAACGCAAGAACTGAACCACGTGTGAGGGAAAGTGGGTGCACAGGCGCTCGCTGCAAGAAAGAACGCAGCCTGGCTTTCGGCTTTTCAGTAAGTTCACCATCATAGATGTAGTCTTTCTGAAGACCTAGCAAGACGTTTCCAATGCAGTAAGTGTGCGAACAAGCCCAACGCTGCTCTGTATATTATAGCTCCTAGAAGGTGTCTGAATATTGGTGTTTGTGAGCTCTTCTCGGTGGTATTGTGCGTGTTTGCCTGTGTGTGTGATGTGGATTTGGTGTGCTTTGCTGGATCTGTCGGGGGAGCACTATGGCAGAGGGCCTGGTAAAAGCTGTATGGCTCAAGTGCTAATTCAGAGAGAGAAGCTGGAATTGTGGGAGTTAGGGGGCGGGGGGTCACTTGTTCCCCAAAAAAATGACAGCTGACAAAGATGTGCTTTAAGAGCCTTCCTGAATGTCTTGCAGCCATCAGCGCCTCGCAGGTATTGAGGCAAAATGTTCCAATTAATCTGCAGGTCTTTAAGAGGCCGGGTCTGCCCCAATCCCACACCGGAAGAAACAACAGCAGGCCCTACAATAACAGGCGTCTGGGTCCCGCTTTTCAGGCAAGATGGGAACTGGTGGTTATAGTCCAAATCTCCGCACTTCACAGTAATTCCCCGATGGGCTCTTGCTGTCTGCCGCCTTGCTAATGTGCAGTTAAGCTTCCAGTGAGTGTCCTCTGCATACCCTCTGCATACCCTAAAGAAGAAAAGGAAACAGAGGCGCCTCATTTGAAGGTTTAACTGCTCAGGCTCCATTGCAAAATACGTACACGGGGATCGTTTCCAAAGTCCTATCCACTACTTCATGTTGGCTACTATCACCGCCGCTCAGTCAAACCCCTCTGCCCCAAGGACTGGGGTTATTCACTGCGGGCCAGGATGGGCGTATTCAGCGCTTTGAGGTCTTGGCATGTGGGCCGGTGGGGTGTTGTAATCTTGATGAGCACTGCAACTTCAAGAGACTGGAGGTACTTTTTCACTGACCACTTATTTATAAACATCCCTCCATTAGGCTTTGGTTTGAACAAAACATTATGTTTAAAGGGTCACTTGCTTCCCTACTATCCCTTCTTGTTTATCCCTCTTACAGATGCTTTCTGATCATTATATTGTCATCAATCACACCAGTTTGTATCAAAAATAGTCATTTATTATTCTTTCTTTATACACCTCGTATAAACCACACTTTTTAACAATTTTCTTTTTTCTTATCTGCCATTGTAAGGTAGCCCAATACAATTAATTGACAAACAAATATATCAATGATTTTAAATTTCATTAAGCACATCACATAATCTGTAGTAATGCATTCTTTAACAATTTTATTCAAGATAAAAATTTCATCGAGATCTGTTATTTGCTCTCCTCTCTCATAGAGAAGTGTATCCCAGTCCATAAAATATTTTACTCTATGTCAATCTCACCCATGCTTACTCTCATACTGCATTCAAACCATACCCGACATGTTTAATTTCTTTCACACTTTCATACCACTAACAAGGAAATTCTTCAGGGGTAAAAACTTCTTTATACCACATTTCATTAGGATGTGCAAATCTGTTTGTCTTATTTTAGAGTTTGTTCTAAAGATCCACTATTAATGAGCTTCCATTTTTAATTCACTGAGGTCCAACCATCAAACGGTTAACTATAGGAAGCAAGAGAAGGGATATTCAAATTTTAGTATTCGAATCACCTCCAGGTATACATTTCCATTATATAACACCTGCTGTCTTTACTAACAACATTAAGGAGTAAATTAGGTCATTAGCTCCTTCTACCCATCCATTATCAAAATTTGTCTCTCCATCTCAATAAAAACAGGCTACAAATTCACATTTTTTCCTGGCCAAATCAATTCTAATATTTGACTCTATTTGGTCTCAATTTAATCACTCCCGATAATTAGCTTGTTGAAAAGTATCGATTATCTAGGAACCATAGTCATATGATTACCTTATCCATGTTCGTTTTTTTCTTTTTCTATCTTCTTGGTTTATCCGTTTTTTTCAAATACACTAGGAACTTCTGCTATGTCAACCTTGGTGGCTGGCTACCGGGTACCTTCCACTATTTAAAGTAATACATGTAAGATTATTTTCAACATTTTCCTGTTATTTACCCATCTGTCTACTTTTCATCTATTTCCTTCCTGCATCATGTCCACTTAGATCAACTTGTACTAATCTGTTTTTTTTTAAAAGGTATTTATCTGATTCCCAACAAAGGCAGTGTGGTGGCAGCTTCTAAGCTCTTTCCGCCTGGTGATCTACCGGCACTGTATCATCCGATACGTCTTTGAACTCATCTGCTCAGCTTCTATTTATCTACAATAGGGGGACACAAAGAGTGCTGAATTTTGCTATTGCTCACTTGTGCACCTCGTGGCAGTCTCTATCCACACTGGCTAACGGCACAATTTTAGATTAACCATTCTTACCTTTGTCTTTTTTTATTTATTTCTGTCCCACTCCTTCCGGGTGCCTCGATTGCAATTTTTCACTCCTCTGTCTCGGGCTGTACCTCGTTTTCTTCAACGGCTAGCGTCTTGCACCATCTCCAGCCATTCGTAGTTGCCTGCTTACCTGTGTTTCTGCCGTCTTTTTAAATTGTTGTACTGATCATGTGATGAATACATCACATGGTCTGCGGACACTACGTTCGCCGCTTGCCCCCTTTTAAACTTATTGGCTATGCCGCGGTAGCCTTTGTCCCCCTAGTTGTCTGACTCTGGGGCTCTGCAAAGAAAGCCGTGACAACTTGGGCCCAACACCGCTTTCCAAATAGTAATACGCGGCGCTCCTGAACTCTGCCGCAACAACGCAGACTCCCGCGCTGTATCACTCTCTGTGCATCACGGGTCCACCTGCTGCAATCCACGGTGCCCTACGATCACCTCCAAAACAGCGAAGGTATGTGTTGACAGCTGCCACTAGGTCTGTGTTAAGCTCTATATTTGTAGAACACTGTCTTACTTCTGTGGCATCCAGTATAGTCTTTCCCTCACTGCCGACTACTTCTTCATAGTGGACCATTCATTTATTTCGATAAATTCAAATTATCTCGGGGTCTCTAGTCTCAGCATCTCTGCAATTTAGAAATACCCGACATTCAAGGAGACATCATTTTGTCCATGTTATAATTTGATGACGATCTTACCCTTACTTTAGTTATGTTATTTTTTATCTTCGTCACTTCTTACCCTGTCTCTATCTTCTCTGTTAAAATCACAGGGCAAGTTAGCTATATCGCCCTTATCTTTAAGAGGTCAGTGCATGATCACTCTGTTTTCTTATTTATTGTAATCTTGATGAGAGCAGCTGGCTGCGGCCACCTCCAACGCATGAAACAAGAATGTATCTCCCAATGTTGGATTTGAGTGATCTCACACACACACACACACACGCACGCACGCACGCACGCACGCGCGCGCACACACACACACACACACACCACCCCCCCCCCACCCAGGAAAGCGCGCAGCCGATGCCTTCCATGCCCCTGGCAGCGCCGCCGCAGTGCTCTGCCTGCTGGCCTAGACAGGGGACCGACCACCTGGCGGGTCAGCGCAGATGCGATGGACAGGGTTAACAGCAGCCACCCTGCCAGTGCCAAGGTGTCTGCAATTCTGAAGGCTACCCACCTCTACTCTGGCTTAGCCGCCTGTTGTAATGTGCACGGGCTCGTGCATAGGCGCACTGGTGGAATGTTCATGCGTGTTGAGCAATGAACATTCCACAGTGGCCGTTGGAGCTGAGGGAGCTCTTGGCTTCCGCTTCGGGGTCTCACGAATAAAGATATCATCTTTATATACATTGGAGTGACACGAATTATTACATTGGCGACGAGGATCGTGTGAGACCCCGGCCCATTTGTGCGAGGAGCAGCGGCCAGGGGTATTGGCTTACCTTGGTGTTGCTGGTGATCGGGAGGTGAAGCGGAGCAGTCAAGGTGTTCAGCTGGGACATCGGTGCGGGCCAGCAGTGTCGGATCGTGGCGACCTGTGAGGAGTTTTCCGGGTGCCCAGGTGGGGAGTGGAGGAGCCATCCGTGCCCCTGTCGGGCACTGCCGCGGGCCAGTTTACGCCGGCAGAATGTAAACAGGGAGGAGCGGTCTGTGCGCCTAGTTGAGGCACCGCGCAGGCCAGTGCTGCCGGTTCGTGGCGGGCAGCGGAAGTCCCAAGGAGTCCGTGGCGTGGAACTTGGATCCTGGCCACTGTGGCAGCAACGGGGGCTTGTGAGTTCCATCGTTTAAGGAGGCTTCCGTGTGGATCCTGTTGGGGCTGGCAGGAAGAAGGGTGTTGAGCTCCACGCAGGCCGGCACACGAGAGTCTGCGCAGATAGCAGAGGCCGGCGGCTAGCTCCGCCCCCAGTAGTGCATTACTTAACGCTGTTCCTGCCGCTTGGATCCTGGTGGGGCTGGCAGGAGGAGGGGCACTAGCTGCTCGGAGGCGGGCAGAGCAGTGAGCATGCGCACATGCAGAGGCTGGATTCTGTCCCGTTTTGAGCAGCGTCTTCATCTAACGCTGTTTTTCGGGGACTGCGTGTCTCCGGGAAGGAGGGGGGCTGAGGTGGTGTTGGCAACAACGTGGCCGGCTGCCTGCCTCGCTCTGGACAGTGTTCTTAACCAAGGCAAGGGCAAAGGGCTGCAAGTAAGTCCCAAAGGCTGTGGGCGGCGAAGTGTGGTGGAGTGTTTGGATAAGCTGTCGAGACTCACCCAGTGCCAGAACTTGGATGTACTGCATATACGTGTGGGTGCACGTGTCCAAGGCAACAGCGGGAGTGATTTATATGCCTTTGCATTGGGGGGTGTATTGGTGATCTATAACAACAACTAATTTGGAGGTTATATGCATCTTTGGGGGGCAGGTACACAAAGGTCTGTGAGATAATTTATGCTCCTAGGGAATTAAGAGCTTTTAACAGTAGCAAGTTATTATTGGGATAGAGGAACTGCGGAGTGTATTTAACTATGTTGCATACAGCGGCTAGGCCTCCACCTGCTTTTCTATCAAATCCTGGAGAGCCGGTTGCTCCTTGGGAGCAATGGGTAGATGCATTCAAGGTATATTTGAGGGCTGCAGGTGGGGCAAAGTTCAATGATGATGAAAAGGAGGCTGCTTTATTGAACTGTATTGGTACTGAGGGGTTGAGGGTTTTTCGTCATTTGCCTGGAGAGAATGTGATGGTTCAAGGGGGAGGTGAAGGGGAAATGGTGGTAAGTGCCTATGAGACTGCTTTAAAAAAATTGCAAATACGTTTTGGTAAAAGAGTTAATGTGGTTTTGGAGCGGTATAAGTTTTTCTCTAGGGCACAAGGTTCTATGGAAAGCATAGATTCATATGTTACAGCCTTACGTGCACTCATGGCTACGTGCGGGTTCCCGGGGAATGGAGAAGAACATATAAAGGATCAGATCATGATGAAGACATCAAACCAAAAGATTAGAGAGAGATTGTGGATAGAGAACAATCCTTCTCTTGATAAGGTCTTGGAGATTGCCAGAGCAATTGAAGCTTCAAAGGCGAGTGTACAGGTGGTTACGGAAAGGGATGGAAATAGGGAGATGGTACATGTTGTGGTGCCAAGGAAGAAAACAATGGGGGATAAAGTGGGGGTACAAAGCAATAGAGCACTTAAGGCCAAGGAGGGATGTAGAAATTGTGGCTGGTCGAGTCACAATGTGGATTCAAAGTCATGTCCTGCTAACAATGTTGAGTGCAGGAAATGTAAATGTGTGGGCCATTTTGCACGCATGTGTAAGGGGCAGGTGGTTGCTAATGTAACTACAGAGGATGTTACCAAGGGGTTAGAAGGAGCATCGGGTGGTGGCCCTAATGAGAGTGTCATTTTACATGTTGAGGGAGGCGGGCGAAAGGGTCCATGGGTGTCTGTATTGGTGGACCAGCATCCTTTGGATATGTTGGTGGATTCGGGGTCACCTTATACCTTGGTGTCTCCGGAAGTCTATCATGAAGTGTTGGGTAAAGAATTGTCTACTTTGTTGCCCCCAGACATAAGACCATATGCTTATGGGCAACAGTCTATTGACCTGCTTGGTTATAATTGGTCGAATTTAGCTTTCAAGGGGAGGCAAACGGTGGGTAAATTGTATGTGGCTTCAAAGGGTACAAGTGTACTAGGCTGGGATGAGCAGGCTACAAATACATCCTGGGGAAAAGGAACCAGTCTTAAGTGTCAAGGAGGGAGGGGAAGAGAATGATATAACGGTCACTTCCACAGTCCTAATGAGTGAGTTTCCTGAGGTATTTTCAGATACTTTGGGCAAGCTTAAAGGTTTTACACATCGTATTGTGTTGAAGAAAGGGGCGATTCCGAGAGTGCACAAAGTGAGGGGTGTGCCTGTTGCGGCCAGGGAGGCATTCAAAGAGGAATTGACTAAATTGCAGTCAGCAGGAATAATTGAGCCTATTGAGTGTTCAGAGTGGTTGTTTCCGGTGGTTTTAGTGAAGAAGAATGATGGCAGCATAAGAATGTGTGTAGATCTCCGGGAACTAAATTCCAGCATATGGGTGGATCGGCATCCTTTGCCAAATATTAATGAGTTGTTGTTGACGCTGGGGGAAGCTAAATATTTTTCAACTTTTGATTTGTCAACCGCGTATCACCAAATTGATCTACATGTGGATTCTAGACCCCTTACGTCATTTGTGACTCCGTTTGGAGCTTTCAGGTTTTGTCGCATGCCTTTTGGCCTGGCTTCGGCTTCGGCTGTGTTTCAGCGGTTGATGCAGCAGTTGTTTGGTGGGGTGAAAGGTGTCAGCTATTTTCAAGATGACATTTTGGTTTGGGGTAGTAGCAAAGAACAACATGATATCAGGGTAAGGAAGGTCATGCACATTCTTAAAGAGAGAGGATTGACTGTAAAGTTGACCAAGTGTCAGGTGGGTGTGCAGGAGGTCACATATTTGGGACACACATTGAGTTCACGAGGTGTGAGTCCAAAAAAGGAGTTAGTACAAGCGTTGTCACGAATAAAGATATCATCTTTATATACATTGGAGTGACACAAATTATTACACCGCCCTTTCCATGGTTGGGTGAGTAGAAAGGTCCAGAAGGCCATTTAGCGGGTTGCAGGAAAAAAGGAGAAAAAAGCATTAACTTCCTGAATTAACCTGAGCAATAATTGCAATGTTAGCAGCAGTGTGATGGGCTGGTGGTGGGCTGATCTAGCAGTGAGCCGCCCTGGGCCCCCTGTACCGCGGGCAGCTCGCGGTGGGACCGGCACGAGGGGGCCAAGATGTGTTGGGCCCTGACACTTCTTTTTCTACAAATGTAGCACTGGTTATGCCTAATTAAAACCTGCCGTCCGTCACTTTGAAAGAAAAGCAGCGTTCATCAAGACAGGAAGGCATAGCCACTGCGATGGACCTATGATGTCACTCCCTGGAATGTCACTCCCTATGACATCACACCTTTGCACCGAACCCAGACAATGTTCATACTCCTACTTTTATTAATGTATGCATTTTCTTAAAAAGCGTAACTTTAATGCTTTAATGTTTGTTTCAACTGTGTTCTCTCTTGAAGATATCAGGTGAGTGTCCATTTTGACGAAAAGCCAGGATTTTAAGCAACCCTTATTCACAAAACTGTGCGTGGAATGTGGGATAGGGCGTGGGCACAGGGAGCGAGCAACGTGGCGGCAACCCATTGGCTGTTCTCCATAGATTTGGTGTCATGGCCTAACACTGTGAATTCAGTCTTCCAGGCCCCATCGAAGTGTCGGAATCCACACAGGTTGTGTTATAACGTGTAAACAGTCAATCATTCGTGAGGGTGTTTTCAGGGTGTTTTCAGGGTGTCAATGTCGGGGTGTAGCTCTGTGGCAACGTCTTTGTATTGGAAGAAAGACAACGCAGAGCAACACAGGTTCGAATACCGTCCGCACTTGCAGACTGCCCCCTGCTATAAAGCGCATTATAAACGATTAATTAATTAAAAATGTCATGGGCAGAATATGACAAGAACATGCTTTTTACCAGCAGTTATTATCGACTGTACAGGGAGTTGGACATCACAGGCCAAGAAAAGGCAGTGTCACTTGGAGGTGAGAGGGGCTTCAAGGCGCAGCGCTAGAGTGAGGGGGTAAGAGGGTCCCACCTGTTTGCAATGGAAGAACTGCAATCACACCAAGGCGGGACCAGACTGGCCCTTGCTTTTTGGGGAAATAAGCTAATTGTGCAATGAACTTATACAGATGTATTGGAACTGCTCGTGTTGTCTATCGCCCAGATTGCCCGCGAGTTTCACGATTTCCGTGATGGACTGAGAGTGGAAGTTGGAACATATAGTGTCAAAATAACCCTCAAGGCTGCCCATTAAAGTGGTCAAGGATCTTATCATTTGCAGGCTCTTAACCTGTCAGTTATGTTACTGCGATAAATCAAATTCCGGGGCACCAGCGGTCCAGGGATGAATATCGGGTTCTAAACCATCAATCAGCTCCACACCTCTAGTAGGTCCGAAAGGATCGAACTAATTGGAAACAAGAGCAAATTATTAAACTCGTCCAATTTTGGTAACGTGGCCAGAACGGCAGGCTTATCTCCGCAAGGTCGTGGACCGTAGGTTAGTTGCAAAACAGCAAAATTACAATTATTACCAATAATAAAAGGGACTGTCCAGTCACGGTTGCATACAAAAATGTACTTTATTATTATTACAACAGACAGTTCTAGCACACTACAAAGTACGACCCACTTTATAAAGAAACACAGAGGACAGACAGATTCAAGAAGGAAAGGGATGCACTCTGGATACTGGCAGGAGGGTAGTCGGTAAAGTAATTAATCACAGTAGTTGAAGGATACTTCGTTTCAACACAAAGGGAGCAGTGGATCATAAAATATAACTGGCAGCCTTCAGAGAAGGACCCGGGGGACAAAACCAGAATGTACCTTGTGCTTTCGAAGTTCTTGGTGCTCGACGGGGTCGCGTCAGTTTCAGGGCACTTTGCAGCTTCTAGACGGGAGGCAGTTGTGGGTATCAGGCGTCAGGCAGATCGGCGAGTGGGGCTGGACGGGCAGCTGCAGGCGAGCCTACACGATGTCTTGGGGTCAGGAATCATTGTCTCAGTGCTGTTTGGCGGTTGTGAAGCACTGGTCGAGGTGTCTTGGACGGCGGGAGTGACTGCGGCGCAACAACAGTAGGCGGTGCATTCGGTTGCAGCTCGAGGGGCTTGACTGGGTCGAAAACGTCCTTTAAGGCAGATGTTGGTAGATGCTTGTCGATAGACTCTTCCTGGCTTCTTCACTGGGCTCATGTTGTCCTTTAAGGCAGACAGTCGAAGGAGATTGTTGCAGGCAGCTGCCATGTCCTTCATTTGGTTCAGAGACTCTGGCATTTCCCACCTAGGAAGCTTGCTGCAGAGTCTAGCAGGGCACACTGTGCGCTGGTTGGGTACCAGTTCTGGAGCTTCTGGGGGATCGTCTGGATTCAGTATCTCCCTCTGCTCCCTGGGAGATATTTAGGGGAGGGATCTTGCTTTCCTCTTGGAGGTCTTGGCCTTCACTCCTTGGTGGAAGATTAAGGCAGACTGTACCATCAGCAAGTGTACAATGCTGAGTTCTTCTTGTTACTCCTTGCAAAGTATTCAGATTATCTGCCCAAAAGATGGGCTCAAACCTCTTTTAAAGTCAAATGGACCACAGGGATTGATGTAGGTAAAGCCTACCTTGATGAACCAATCCTAGTTCCCCACCAACAATCTCCTGCATGCATGAGGTCATAACCGGAGTGCTTTGCAACAGAAAAGGTAAAGGGGTGAAAACATGTAATACTAAGTCTCACCCTTATTCGTGTCTATTGCAGATAAAAGGGTCTCTCTGGTCAATGGAGCTCCCTTTGGTTCCCAATTAAAGTGCTAGTCTCCCTTGAAGCTGCAGTGGGACCATACTTTATGGTGCCATCCTTTCACATACTTGTACCTTCTGAATTGCGTCCCCCTGTGGGGACAACTACTGTAATACACATAGGGGTCATTCCGAGTTTGGAGGTAGCCATCTTGCTATTAGCAACATGGCTGCCTCCAAAATCTGTCCAGGTCCGGGTTCCTTGAATGGGGACTTACCAGGTCATTCCAACCTAGGAGGACCCGGTAAATCCCCATAACAAAAAAATCCCCATTCCCATTGAGCCCCCATAGGGCTCAATGGGAATGGGGAGGGAGCTAATTGCGGGCCCGTTATTTGCTCCCTGGTACCTTAGTGGCTCCCGCTAAGGGACCTCATAATAGGGCGTTAGGGGGTTAACGGCACCAGCATCCTTACCGTTGCTGTTAACCCCCTACAGCCAGGGTTTGAATGACCCCCATAGTTCCAGATGTGACATTTCACTGTCAAAGCAAAACTGAGGGTGGGAGCTGGCTTCAGGTTGACCCAGTGCATCTAAAAGATTGTTGGGGTATCCTCTCTCCTGTGTTAGCCTCTGCAGCCAGGACCGGTGTGGGCCTGTTTCAAGTATAGTCCTTTAGTATGTTAATTATGTTAATCACTGCCACCATCTACAGAGCGGGTGGATACATGGAGCCTTTTTTAGTTTATTAGGCTGGCCATGGAAGGTGGAAGGTTTTGCCCTCCCCCTTCTGAGATGACATGGTGCATTCTTGGTTGTCATATCCCAACTAAATATGACAGGGGGGACTGCTCTTGTAGGCTGTGTCCACTCAGGGTACATGGGTTTATGCGTATGTCATGCAGTAACAATGGGTGCAGATTAGCCTTTAACAGTTTATTGAGAGGCCACCCTAAACACAGGGAGTTCCTTTCATAGCCAATCTTATTGCCACACAATAAACAGTTAATGTTAGTTCTTAAGCCTTATCTCCAATTCATCTAATACCCCTTGGATCCCTCCACCTGAGCTACCAATGAACCAAGAACCAGGCCGGTGCACAGGACATATATTTAAATTAGAAGTAATAAAAAGCACATTAAAATACACAAACCACCCTCTCTGTGACTCACAATTATCTTCTTTTTCCAAAAATAAATCACACAAATTACAATAATATTCTTTTTTACATATTACATGTCAAGAAATAATCAAACTGTTTAATGAACAGAAGTCATTTACAGGTGTAATGCTGTGCAATTTAAATTGTTCTGCATGCTTAAAAGGCCAGTAGTTGGGTTTATAGATTGGTACAAATTCATATGACAATGATGCTTTGACCCACACTTTTAGTTGAAAATAAACAGAGGGTGATTTAGGGGTTTGTTTTCAGACTCCCCTCACTGAAAGGTCTGTGTTGGGGAAGTTGGACAGTAAAATTGGGATGATTTGAGAATTTTGGATTGTAAACCCCCCTCCACTTAAAGGTCTGTGTACCAGAAGCTGGATGGTTACAATTGGGATGATTTGAGAATTTTACATTTCAGACACCCCTCCACTTAAAGGCCTGTGTTTTGGAAGCTGGATGGTAAACATTGGGATGATTTGTGAAATTTGAATTTCAGACCCCCCGCCCCCATCCACTTAAAGGCCTGTGTTGGGGAAGCTGGATGGTAAAAATTGGGATGATTAGAGAATTTTGGATTTCAGAATCCCTTCCACTTAAAGGTCTGTGTTGGGGAAGCTGAACAGAAAACATACTCAATTAAATTGCAGTCTATAGTTTTCAGCACACACTGGGAATTAGCTTTATTAATTTCAAATTTTAACAAAATTCACCCTTTGGTGTATTGCCAAGGGGAATTGATTAAATTCATATTTTTAGTTAAATAGGCTAAGGATCTGCACAGTTCTGCCCCCCGCCCACCACTATAAAGGGAAAGGATTTAAGGCAAGCATGTTCCCCCACCTTTTGGTCTCCCAGGGTTCAATTCTACTTACATAGGAAACCTCGGTTGGAAATCAGGAAATCCAGCTGCATGCCAGGACCTTCTAGAAGGACAGGGCAAGGTCTGGTCACTCCACTCTCGGGGATGGCTTCCAGCTCTGCACCATAGGACCCAGTCAGCATTTAGGGCTTTCAAGAATTAGGCCACTCCATTCAGCGACAATCTCTGCAAAGTCTCCTTTCAGTGTTTCCTGACCACTGTCAGATGGAAGGTTTCGGCAACTCTCCCTGATGGTAAATTTCAGCAATTCTGTCCCTTCCTGATAGTGCATCCATTTAATGTAGCACCGATAACACCATCAAGTTTACAATCTTGGGGAGTACCCTGCAAGAGTTCTCAGAAATAGGATTGGTCAATTACCCTTTTCACTCCTGCCAACTGCAGCCCCTCTCTAAGGATTGGTTAAGTAGTTGGGTGCAGACATATGGCAAATCCCATTTCCAATCCCCTGTGTTTTCATGTCAAATGTTTGGCAAAAAGTAGTTATGTGGCAAAACATCATAATATTTCCAGCAATTGCCACAATACATATATTTTCCAATTCAGCTAATCAGGGGGAATTTAATAAAACAACAGCTGGTCCTGCACCATTTTGGCCAGCAATTTGGCATTTGTTTTCCTTTATTACCTTTATTTTACCCCGCAGCAGCACACCAACTCTTGCATTCAGAATATTTTAAAAGCAGCCGGGAACACATGTTAGCTTGCCCTTACAATTTCCTAAGTCGCAGATGGAGAAATTTAATATCACCAAAATCACCTAGAACTTATCAACAAAATACAACATACATTTGTACAGTGTGATTTGTAGTTTCCGAGGAAAAGCCACAGTCCATATAAACAATGATAATCTTCATATGTGCAAATATGAGGTTCCCTTCCTCCCAGCCATTTATATTTTTGGGCCAGCCTGTTTGATTAGTCTCTTTGTTGTTTGAGGTGTAGGGGGCAGATAATAAATGGGGGATGCATTTGCTACATGGAGATTCCCCCACTGCAGACATCTGGTATCATGTCCTCTTATCTGAATAGCTTCTATTTTCCTGTATTTATTTCTCCAGAGTTAAGCCTTAATTATAGCCCCTGTGTTCACACCTCTCCCCTGCTTTGGTCATGCACCAGCCCAAGCATTTGGCCTACTCAGGACTGCCCTCAGAGACACTAGGTCTAGGGAAAGTTTGTTTTGAACACCTAACAGGACCCATTTTCTAGAAGTTGTAACCAGTTGGGATGCCAGCCAGGCTTGCAGTGGGCGAGTTCTTTGTGAACTTTGCCCAGAGCACCACAATTTGTCCTGGGCTGAAATGGACTCACACATTGAATTTTCTAACGTAAACCTTGGTTCCTTGACATGCAGTGTGTTTTCACAGTCCACTTTGCTTTTTTGCTAACATTATAGGGCTTTTATTTTCAGTCATTAATAAAATATGCTTTTAATTATCTGCTGTTAGTTTTCCTGCTGAAAAGTGAGTCTGAATTGTCACAGTGCACCACCTTTTGATGGGTGGCAGTTTCAGTGAAAATGCTACATGTATTTCTCAGCCAGAAATGCGATGTGCTTTTCCACTCTGTACTTTGGATTACATTTTTATCTTAGCCTTCTCTGGATATCCCTTGCAGAAAGACACCTGCATAGTCTGCCTAAATAGGCCTACAGGAACCTTTCATGGCAACCAAGCAGGCTTTTCTTTTCAAATAGTTTGCTGGTATTTCGCATGTGAAGCATAATCTACCTTACATTTTGTCAACATACACGCCATGTCTTTTCCCCGACATCTTTATGATGGCAGGGGTACATTTTTCTCATGTCTTGCTTTAAACTGCAAACACACATGCAAAGCCTTGTCAGTGTGTAAAAATCCTTTTTTTCATGTGATGGGGACATTTGAATTTCTTCTTCCTTTGTGAATAAAACTGCTGCTTTTCCTTTCGTAACGAAAGGTAGGCCCTTTTCACATGGCCCTTCAGTTTCGTTGGCTTGGGCCCTTCAATTACACCACACAATCCCCACACATTTTCCACAGGTTTATCTACCATCATTCAATTTCATATACAATTTCTAAAAATGCCCAGGTGATTGTCCACCCGCCGTGCGGGTGGTCAGATTCCTCACAGTTACTTGTATTTGTACTGTGCTCACTGCCATTTACAGGGTTTGCAGGCGCTCTGCTGGATCTGAAAGGGAGTGGGGTGACTTTGCTGGGCCAGAGGGTACATGGAAGCTAGCTTTTCTGTTGTGTTGATGCGTGCAGACTGGAAGTCCCCTCAGACTTGTAAGCGGGTGGGTTTCTAGATGCTCTGTGTCAGAAGTACACAATGTTAGTGTCACGCCCTCCGGTTTCCTAGGACATTCTTATGCTCAGGGGAGAAGCCCATGGCGTTTGCCCTGGCGTTTACAGCAACGCCGACGCCACCGCCGGTAATTAACTACATCTCCCAAGAGGAACGTGCCTGCAAGGAACCTTTGGAATGTTTTCACTTTCTTTTTGCGTGCGTTTCCTTTGTATTCACTTCCTATATGTGGCCACACCCCCAGTAAGCCGGTGCTCCTAAACCATTGCGTTACGCGAGCTACGCTCCTGGGATAAGTTATTCTTTCCTTGCTTACCTGGTTGCTGAATTCCACCTTTGCCTTGGACCTTGTTATCCTTGTTATCCGTTTTCCTGTCTTTGATCAACTCCCCTGCCCGACCACGGAATACACATTGGACTTGCTTTGGGTTCTGCTCCTCATGTCTGGCTCCCGGCTCCCTTCAATCCCGGATTTTCCAATCGCTCCTTGCCATCCGCTCCCCGAGCGAAGAAAGAAACACCACTTCTAATCTCTCCCGGAGTGTCGTTTTCCGCGCTAGCAAGTACGGCGCTGTTTAACTACACACTTGTTGGTCCTTTATTTGTGGGACGCTTTGCTGTGTTGCTCCGCCCCCTTGGATCTTGAGACACTTGGCTCCTGGCTTCACTCCTTGGATTGTGGAACGCTCTGCTGTTTTTTCCTGCTTATTTGCTTTCGGAACATTGGATTCTGCTTTCACTCATTGGATTGGGGGACGCTTTGCTGTTAACATCACTGATCCATCATTGGGGGAAGTCTTTGGTCCCCCTTTCTTTCAAGCAAGAACACTTCCCCTGACCTTCACTCACTCCCAGTCTTGTGTCTTGTCACAAGTAGGTATTCCGCTGGAAAAAGGAATACACAGGTAAGCTTGTGGGGCTCGGAGGGGGTAGAGGGACTGGAATTGTCAACAAACGGTATGTAATCTTTGCTTTGTTTGTTTTCTTCCCTCTAGCTCCGCTGTGCGTTCTGCCTTTTTGCCTGAGCCCTTGGCCTGACAGGTGTTCTTTTCCCTGCAAGCTGTGCTCTCAGGAAGGAAGTCTGAATTACTTTAGCGGCATCTAGCCCAAGTGATCTCTCAGACTGATCGTGGAACATACGAAGCACGACAGATTTAGGAGCCCAATACTGGTGCCTGTCTGTCCGAAATGGATTCTAATGCAGATCCTATGGCTGCTATGATGCAAGCCTTTACCACGTTACGCACAGACATGGCAGCAGCACATGCCGCTTTGCACCAACGCATGGATGTCATGCAAAGCTTTGTGCAACCCTTGCCGGTGGATGAGGAGTTTGGGGATGTTCCCGCTCCTGTACCACCACCGGTTCCCCCGACACCCCTAGCCCCTGTGGTATTGCCGGGTCCTTTTCCATTGGCACCACCGGAACGCTTCACGGGAGATCCCAAAACGTATAGGACATTTGTCAATCAATGTCGTTTACATTTTCTATGCCGTCCTTTGGCATTCCCTAATTCTGAAACAAAAGCAGCTTTTGTGCTCTCTCACCTAGGGGGTATGGCTGCGGCCTGGGCGAATCCGTTGCTGGAGTCCGATGACCCGGTTTTGTACAATTTCGATGCCCTACTAGTCGCCATGAATCTGGTCTTTGACACCAGATATAAGGCTCAGGCTTCGGACTTAGAGTTTTTGGCGATATCCCAGGGGAAACAACCCCTTTTGGCGTATTTAGCCCGATTCAATCAGCTGGCCGCAGAAACCTCTTGGCCTGAATCAAAAAAGGCGGCAGTCTTTTATAAGGGATTATCAGACGAACTTAAGGATGCGTTATCTGTTGTCCCTTCTGTCCCTTCAGTATTTTCTGAATTGCTTGATTTAGTGTTACAGGTCGATGCTCGGCTGCAACAAAGGCGTGGAGAACGCCGTCAACTTGATCTACGTCCTGGCAAACCCGAATTGGGATCCTCTCCAGCCTCCGGAGAGGTAGAACCCATGCAAATTGGGGCAGTAAAAGGTCCCCTCTCAAAGGCAGAGAGGGAGAGAAGAATGCAAAACAATCTGTGTCTGTATTGTGGACAGACGGGACATTTCATTCGTGTCTGCCCTAAACGCCCTGCTAAACGGGCGGGAAACGCCACGGCCCGTCCCTAAATCGAGCCGATGTGACGGGTCAGCCTTCCAATGGCTCATTCCTTCAGACAGCTGCCGCGCACATATACTTAGATATGTCTTTTATGTTGCCCAACTCTCAAGTTTTTTCTAGTCCAGTCATGATAGATTCTGGGGCAACAGGCAATTATATGGATGAACATCTGGCAGCAACCTATGGTATTCCAGTAGACCCTAAGGAGTCACCAGAACTTGTCTATGCAGTAGATGGCTCCTGTTTGGTTTCGGGTCATGTCGTAAAACAAACACAACCCTTGCGAATGAGCACAACGGAAGGGCATACAGAACACCTGTCCTTCGATCTCATTTCCGCACCGCAATTTGGGGTCATTTTGGGCCTCCCGTGGTTGCGTAAACATAACCCTATCATTGATTGGGTAGAACAAACAGTACTTTTTTCTTCTCCCTTGTGTTTGAAGGAATGCTTTCCAGTTCAGGGGACATCCCTCCCCTCTCCATGCAGGGCTCTGGTTTCAAGTATACTCACTTGTAACGCGACTACTAGGGCGACGATGGAAATACCTTCTGCATATCAGGACCTGATTGAGGTGTTTGACAAAGGTTTGTCTGAACAACTGCCGCCGCATCGGGAATACGATTGCCCGATTGATCTGGTACCGAATGCCATTCTCCCCCACGGACGGATATATTCCTTGGCACGGCCCGAGGAAGAATACCTAAAGGAGTACATTGAGAAGTCTTTGAGACTGGGCCATATAAGACCTTCCCGTTCTCCAGCTGCTTCTCTGATTTTTTTTGTCCCTAAAAAGGAAGGGGATCTCCGGCCTTGTGTAGATTATCGTGCACTTAACGCTGTGACCATAAAAAACCAGTATCCATTACCCCTCATTTCGGAGTTGTTGGATCGCCTCTCTACCGCCAAACTCTTTACGAAACTAGATTTAAGGGGGGCCTACAATCTGGTGAGAGTGCGTGCTGGCGACGAATGGAAGACTGCCTTCAAGTGCAAATACGGCCTTTTTGAATATCAAGTAATGCCGTTTGGCCTATGTAACGCCCCCGCAACGTTCCAACACTTTGTTAATGACATCTTCCGAGATCTGTTGGATGTTTTTGTTGTGATATATCTGGATGATATATTAATATTCTCTGAAACGTTATCACAACATGAGGACCATGTCCGGACAGTGTTGCTCCGTCTTCGGGAACATGGGTTATATGCAAAGGCTGAAAAATGTGTCTTTCACGTTTCCTCTGTGGAGTTTCTAGGGTTCGTGATATCCTCTCAGGGTGTTCATATGCACGATGCAAAGATACGAGCAGTCCTTGAGTGGCCTGCTCCCACTTCGCTTAAGAGTTTGCAATCTTTCCTAGGATTCGCTAATTTCTATAGACGTTTTATTGCATCCTTTTCAGCCGTAGTAGCCCCATTGACACGCCTTACCAGTCCTTCCGTTCCCTTTTGTTGGGACATTCAGGCTCAGGACGCCTTTCAGACCTTGAAAGAGGCATTTACTACGGCTCCGGTCTTGCTACATCCAGACCCCCTATTGCCTTTCATCATCGAAGCTGATGCCTCTGCTCTTGCCCTTGGGGCTATCTTGTCTCAAAAATGCCCCACGACTCGGCAGCTACATCCTGTAGCTTTTTTTTCCAGGAAATTGACTCCCCCGGAAAAACATTATACTATAATGGAACGTGAGCTACTGGCTATTCGAGCTGCTTTTAAGGAGTGGAGACACCATCTACTGGGGGGTCGACACCCTGTCACGGTTTATACGGACCACCGTAATCTACAAGCTCTATCCACGGTGAAATGTACCAACTCTAGACAAATCAGGAGGCATTTGTTTTTTGCACAATTCAACTTCACGGTTTCTTATTGACCGGGTCCCTTGCATGGCAAGGCCGATGCACTTTCTCGCATCGGAGTTGATATCCCCTCCGAGGAGGCAGTCCTTCCTGTTTTGCCGCACAACACTGTTATGTGTGTCTGTGCTGCAACCGGTTCATTATTGGAACGGATCCGCCATTGGGCTGCAGAACATGGGGAGGTGCTTCAAAGGCTAAAAGCACGATTGATATTGGGATTACCTTATGTACAGGAACGCCTATATATCCCTGATGCCCGGACTCGGTTACAGGCCCTAAACTGGTCCCATGATACTCGCCTAGCGGCCCATCCAGGACAAACTAAGACAACTGACCTACTCCTTCGGTGGTGTTGGTGGCCCAATATGAAACGGGATGTGGCAGAGTATGTATCCAAATGTGCCATATGTACGCAATGCAAAACGGTGCCTGGAAAACCGGTGGGGCTTCTCCAAAAAATGCCCATCCCGTCACGCCCATGGCACACTGTGTCACTTGATTTTGTGGTAGAGCTACCAACGGTCCAGGGGTTAACCACTATCCTGGTGGTAGTAGATACCTTCACCAAGATGGCACGGTTTATCCTCTGCAAAGGTGTTCCTTCTGCTCCTGCATTGGCCAAGTTGTTCTTCGAGCAGGTGGTTCGCCTATTCCGCCTCCCTCTGGTCCTTATCTCAGACCGTGGATCCCAATTCACCTCGCGTTTTTGGTTGGCTCTCACTCGTTTTCTTGGCATTGACGTTCGCCTATCCTCAGCATACCATCCTCAGACGGACGGGCAGACAGAACGTCTTAATGCCACTATGGGGCAGTATCTTCGATGTTTATGTCTACAATATCAATCAGACTGGCTGTCCGTATTGGGGGCTGCGGAATTCGCTTACAACAATGCCTGCCATGCATCAGCCGGTTGTTCACCCTTCTATGCCATGTACGGTTTACATCCTCGAGTACTACCATCCATCCTTCCTTCGGTGGCACGAGTACCCGCAGCTCAGGCAACAGCCCTGTCATTACGGTCTATCCGTGCCGCTGTGCTTCGGCATCTACACCAAGCACAGGATCGCACAAAACGAAATGCTGATAGGCATCGTAGGTCAGCCCCAGAGTATCACCTGGGGGATAAGGTCTGGCTATCCACTGTGCACCTTCGCATACCGGGCAAGCGTAAACTTAACCCTCGCTACGTGGGTCCCTATACCATCACGCGATGTATTAACGCAGTAGCCTATCGCTTGAACATACCCTCACCTTGGAAGATCCACCCCGTGTTCCATGTCTCCCTATTACGGCCTTATGTTTCCGGTACACGCTTGGGCAATCGTCCCGCTCCCATTACGATCCAGGGAGAAGAGGAATATGAGGTACAGGCTATATTGGATACCCGGGTGGCCCGGGGCACCCGGTATTATCTAGTGGATTGGAAAGGCTATGGCCCCGAAGATCGTACCTGGGAACCCGCCTCGAATCTTCACGCTCCACATCTTTTGCGGGCGTTTCTCTGCTCTCGTGGTTCGAGACTCGGGGGACGCCCTTCTTTGAGGAGGGGTACTGTCACGCCCTCCGGTTTCCTAGGACATTCTTATGCTCAGGGGAGAAGCCCATGGCGTTTGCCCTGGCGTTTACAGCAACGCCGACGCCACCGCCAGTAATTAACTACATCTCCCAAGAGGAACGTGCCTGCAAGGAACCTTTGGAATGTTTTCACTTTCTTTTTGCGTGCGTTTCACGCCTCCTTTGTATTCACTTCCTATATTTGGCCACACCCCCAGTAAGCCGGTGCTCCTAAACCATTGCGTTACGCGAGCTACGCTCCTGGGATAAGTTATTCTTTCCTTGCTTACCTGGTTGCTGAATTCCACCTTTGCCTTGGACCTTGTTATCCTTGTTATCCGTTTTCCTGTCTTTGATCAACTCCCCTGCCCGACCACGGAATACACATTGGACTTGCTTTGGGTTCTGCTCCTCATGTCTGGCTCCCTTCAATCCCGGATTTTCCAATCGCTCCTTGCCATCCGCTCCCCGAGCGAAGAAAGAAACACCACTTCTAATCTCTCCCGGAGTGTCGTTTTCCGCGCTAGCAAGTACGGCGCTGTTTAACTGCACACTTGTTGGTTCTTTATTTGTGGGACGCTTTGCTGTGTTGCTCCGCCCCCTTGGATCTTGAGACACTTGGCTCCTGGCTTCACTCCTTGGATTGTGGGACGCTCTGCTGTTTTTTCCCGCTTATTTGCTTTCGGAACATTGGATTCTGCTTTCACTCATTGGATTGGGGGACGCTTTGCTGTTAACATCACTGATCCATCATTGGAGGAAGTCTTTGGTCCCCCTTTCTTTCAAGCAAGAACACTTCCCCTGACCTTCACTCACTCCCAGTCTTGTGTCTTGTCACAAGTAGGTATTCCGCTGGAAAAAGGAATACACAGGTAAGCTTGTGGGGCTCGGAGGGGGTAGAGGGACTGGAATTGTCAACAAACGGTATGTAATCTTTGCTTTGTTTGTTTTCTTCCCTCTAGCTCCGCTGTGCGTTCCGCCTTTTTGCCTGAGCCCTTGGCCTGACAGGTGTTCTTTTCCCTGCAAGCTGTGCTCTCAGGAAGGAAGTCTGAATTACTTTAGCGGCATCTAGCCCAAGTGATCTCTCAGACTGATCGTGGAACATACGAAGCGCGACAGTTAGGATCCTTTAGCCCGGACTGTGGGTGTACGTTGGTTGTAGACACGCAGTGTTCTGTTGTGCTGAAGTCTTTTGGGACTGTTGAAATGCAGCCTGTGAGTGCTTTCGTTGATTGGGAGGATAGCTCAGCAGCAACGTGCTCGCCTTGGAAGAAAGACGACACAGCGCAACACAGGTTCGATCCCCGGGTCCCGGCTTAGAAACCTCTGGGTATTAAGCGCCTTATGAATAACCTATCATATCTGAGTGCCCATTGTTTGAGTGCAGAAGTTGAAATGGTAGTGGGTAAAGACCTTCAAGTTCACTCAATACTATTGGAGTCTTTTCTGAAGAAAGTCCCCAGACAATGTATCCAAGGTTGCGATATTGGCAAGAACTGATTCTATGAGAACCAGAAGTTTTACCCGATATTAGGACCTTCTTGAGGACACCAGCGGTATCTTCCCTAGTTAGTGACAGTATATTTAGTTGTCATCTGCAAGGCGTGTCTCTATATCCCACGTGTTTATATCGTGTCCAACGTTTGGCCATTTGAACAATACTCAGGGAATATTGAGGTGCATTGCGGTATCCAGGTCAGTGAGTATGCAGAAACAGAGCCATTTTGACCAACATAAGCATTGCTTGTGTGTTTGTTTAGTTTAAATGACGTCAATCATATATTGTGTTTCAGACTATCACTCTGCAAGCGGTGTCAATGTCACACATGTTGCCGACCATCTCTCTGTGAGCCTTGTCATTGTCACAGGTGTTGCAGAATATCTCTCTGCAGGCCTAGTCAATGTCACACGTGTTGCAGACCATCTCTCTGCAGGCTTTGTCATTGTCACACGTGTTGCAGCCCATCTCTCTGCCAGCCTTGTCATTGTCACACGTGTTGCAGACCATCTCTCTGCAGGCCTTGTCAATATCACACGTGTTGCAGACCATCTCATTGCGAGCCTTGTCATTGTCACCCGTGAGACCATCTCTCTGCAGGCCTTGCAATGTCACACGTGTTGCAGACCATCTCTCTGCAGGCCTTGTCAGTGTCACACGTGAGACCACCTCTCTGCAGGCCTTGCAATGCACACGTGTTGCAGACCATCTCTCTGCAGGCCTTGTCAATGTCACACGTGTTGCAGACCATCTCTCTGCAGGCCTAATCAATGTCACACGTGTTGCAGTTCATCTCTCTGCAGGCCTTGTCAATGTCACACGTGTTGCAGTCCATCTCTCTGCAGGCCTTGTCAATGTCAGGCCTTGTGTCTGCAGGCCTAGTCAATGTCACAAGTGTTGCAGCCTATCTCTCTGCAGGCTTTGCCAATGTCACACGTGTTGCAGACTATGTCTCTGTGAGCCATGTCAATGTCACACTTGTTGCAGACGTCTCTCTGCAGGCCTTGTCAATGTCACACGTGTTGCAGACCATCTCTCTGCAGGCCTTGTGTCTGCAGGCCTAGTCAATGTCACACGTGTTGCAGACCATCTCTATGTGAGCTTTGTCAATGTCACACGTGTTGCAGACCATCTCTCTGCCAGCCTTGTCATTGTCACACGTGAGACCATCTCTCTGCAGGCCTTGCAATGTCACACATGTTGCCGACCATCTCTCTGTGAGCCTTGTCATTGTCACAGGTGTTGCAGAATATCTCTCTGCAGGCCTAGTCAATGTCACACGTGTTGCAGACCATCTCTCTGCAGGCTTTGTCATTGTCACACGTGTTGCAGCCCATCTCTCTGCCAGCCTTGTCATTGTCACACGTGTTGCAGACCATCTCTCTGCAGGCCTTGTCAATATCACACGTGTTGCAGACCATCTCATTGCGAGCCTTGTCATTGTCACCCGTGAGACCATCTCTCTGCAGGCCTTGCAATGTCACACGTGTTGCAGACCATCTCTCTGCAGGCCTTGTCAGTGTCACACGTGAGACCACCTCTCTGCAGGCCTTGCAATGCACACGTGTTGCAGACCATCTCTCTGCAGGCCTTGTCAATGTCACACGTGTTGCAGACCATCTCTCTGCAGGCTTAATCAATGTCACACGTGTTGCAGTTCATCTCTCTGCAGGCCTTGTCAATGTCACACGTGTTGCAGTCCATCTCTCTGCAGGCCTTGTCAAGGTCAGGCCTTGTGTCTGCAGGCCTAGTCAATGTCACAAGTGTTGCAGCCTATCTCTCTGCAGGCGTTGCCAATGTCACACGTGTTGCAGACTATGTCTCTGTGAGCCATGTCAATGTCACACTTGTTGCAGACGTCTCTCTGCAGGCCTTGTCAATGTCACACGTGTTGCAGACCATCTCTCTGCAGGCCTTGTGTCTGCAGGCCTAGTCAATGTCACACGTGTTGCAGACCATCTCTATGTGAGCTTTGTCAATGTCACACGTGTTGCAGACCATCTCTCTGCCAGCCTTGTCATTGTCACACGTGAGAC
Source organism: Ambystoma mexicanum (assembly GCF_040938575.1). Classification (NCBI taxonomy): domain Eukaryota; kingdom Metazoa; phylum Chordata; class Amphibia; order Caudata; family Ambystomatidae; genus Ambystoma; species Ambystoma mexicanum. The sequence continues at coordinate 1,684,623,916 of NC_090932.1, forward strand.
CATCTCTCTGCAGGCCTTGCAATGTCACACGTGTTGCAGACCATCTCTCTGCAGGCCTTGTCAGTGTCACGCGTGTTGGTTCACACAATCTCTCTGCAAGCCTTGCAATGCACACGTGTTGCAGACCATCTCTCTGCAGGCCTTGTCAATGTCACACGTGTTGCAGACCATCTCTCTGCAGGCCTAATCAATGTCACACGTGTTGCAGTCCATCTCTCTGCAGGCCTTGTCAATGTCACACGTGTTGCAGTCCATCTCTCTGCAGGCATTGTCAATGTCAGGCCTTGTGTCTGCAGGCCTAGTCAATGTCACACGTGTTGCAGCCTATCTCTCTGCAGGCTTTGCCAATGTCACACGTGTTGCAGACTATGTCTCTGTGAGCCATGTCAATGTCACACTTGTTGCAGACGTCTCTCTGCAGGCCTTGTCAATGTCACACGTGTTGCAGACCATCTCTCTGCAGGCCTTGTGTCTGCAGGCCTAGTCAATGTCACACGTGTTGCAGACCATCTCTCTGCAGGCCTTGTGTCTGCAGGCCTAGTCAATGTCACACGTGTTGCAGACCATCTCTATGTGAGCTTTGTCAATGTCACACGTGTTGCAGACTATGTCTCTGTGAGCCATGTCAATGTCACACTTGTTGCAGACGTCTCTCTGCAGGCCTTGTCAATGTCACACGTGTTGCAGACCATCTCTCTGCAGGCCTTGTGTCTGCAGGCCTAGTCAATGTCACACGTGTTGCAGACCATCTCTATGTGAGCTTTGTCAATGTCACACGTGTTGCAGACCATCTCTCTGCCAGCCTTGTCAATGTCACACGTGTTGCAGACCATCTCTCTGCCAGCCTTGTCAATGTCACACGTGTTGCAGACCATCTCTCTGCAAGCCTTGTCAGTGTCACGCGTGTTGGTTCACACAATCTCTCTGCAAGCCTTGCAATGCACACCTGTTGCAGACCATCTCTCTGCCAGCCTTGTCAATGTCACACGTGTTGCAGACCATCTCTCTGCAGGCCTTGTGTCTGCAGGCCTAGTCAATGTCACACGTGTTGCAGACCATCTCTCTGCCAGCCTTGTCAATGGCACACGTGTTGCAGACCATCTCTCTGCAGGCCTTGTGTCTGCAGGCCTAGTCAATGTCACACGTGTTGCAGACCATCTCTATGTGAGCTTTGTCAATGTCACACGTGTTGCAGACCATCTCTCTGCCAGCCTTGTCAATGTCACACGTGTTGCAGACCATCTCTATGTGAGCTTTGTCAATGTCACACGTGTTGCAGACCATCTCTCTGCCAGCCTTGTCAATGTCACACGTGTTGCAGACCATCTCTCTGCAGGCCTTGTGTCTGCAGGCCTAGTCAATGTCACACGTGTTGCAGACCATCTCTATGTGAGCTTTGTCAATGTCACACGTGTTGCAGACCATCTCTCTGCCAGCCTTGTCAATGTCACACGTGTTGCAGACCATCTCTCTGCAGGCCTTGTGTCTGCAGGCCTAGTCAATGTCACACGTGTTGCAGACCATCTCTATGTGAGCTTTGTCAATGTCACACGTGTTGCAGACCATCTCTCTGCCAGCCTTGTCAATGTCACACGTGTTGCAGACCATCTCTATGTGAGCTTTGTCAATGTCACACGTGTTGCAGACCATCTCTCTGCCAGCCTTGTCAATGTCACACGTGTTGCAGACCATCTCTCTGCAGGCCTTGCGTCTGCAGGCCTAGTCAATGTCACACGTGTTGCAGACCATCTCTCTGCCAGCCTTGTCAATGTCACACGTGTTGCAGACCATCTCTCTGCAGGCCTAGTCAATGTCACACATGTTGCAGACCATCTCTCTGCCAGCCTTGTCAATGTCACACGTGTTGCAGACCATCTCTCTGCAGGCCTTGTGTCTGCAGGCCTAGTCAATGTCACACGTGTTGCAGTCCATCTCTCTGCAAGGCTGCTGCAGACCCGGGGATGGGGGCAGCTTCTGGAACCCTGAAAGCAGCGCCAGAAACCCCCGATGGAAGAGGAAACCCAGGCCCCCACTTATTCGGATCGAGTTTTCTCAGAAAACCAATCATTGGCATTAAAGAGACCCCCAGACACGAGCGCTAATTTCAATTAACGCCCATTAGCTTCCAAGTCAGAGGAATTGATTATTGACCAGGCAAAGTAACAGCTTCCTGGGGAATACGAACCTTAATATGAAGGGTGATGTGAGAAATGGTTCATTACAATGAGGGTTGGATGGGAAAATGATGGCTGCCATTAGGGTTTTAGTGGGGATTATAAGAAGGCAGCTTGGATTTGGGCTTGGACCAGTGGACATATACGGGGGCCCTTATTGGTGGGGACGGGGGAGGGGTGGATTTATTTTGCTTGTGCTTATCACAGTTTGGTGCCTTTGGTTCTGGCGAGAAGTCTATATTAAACTCCCTTCATATGCTCACATGTAGTGAACTCATGGACACTGCGCTCCCACTGCTGGCTCTCAACGGCTTTTATACGAAGGGGTTCCCAAAACTCAACGGCAACACTGTGCATCGCACAGCGACCTGGATTCAGCCAGTCTGATAACATCTAATATTGCCTGTGTTCTAGGCAAGTTCACAGGGAGGGCCTGCAGATGCTTCTGTGTGATGTCCAATGGGCAAAGGGTGTGTGGGAGGGGTCGTCCCTCAGTGCATTTGCAACTTACACCTCCCCATGTTTTCACTCAGATCCCTCCCTCTAGCGCCTTCACGGATTCACTCTTATGAAGTGCTATTATTTTCTGCAAACCTGCTTGTTCCATTTTTGGGAAGTCCATCTGAATGCTGAGGGCCCGGCCTCTTTCTAATCCTTTTGCTAAATAATAATATATGTCACACAATGTCTCTCTATGAGGGCCATGAGTTGAATGAAAACAGTGAGGCGTCTAAAAGTTCTCCTTCAAGCATTCCCACGTTTTTTGATTGATGTTGCCCGGCTTTCCTATTCCAAGGGGCAGCTCTACGCCCCCTTCTTCACTGGACCCCAAGAAGACCTCGCATTATCAGCCTTGACGAGAAAGAGACGCTTCTGACATTGCTGTTTAAGGTGAAAATATATTGGAGAAGATTCCAGAACTGGCGATTCTGTGGCACTCATTTGAGAGCATCAGGAGGGGTGCTTGAGGCTGCGCATCACAGCCTGCTGGGTACTGGGAGGCTGCACACCACAGCCTGCTGGGTACTGGGAGGCTGTCTGCTGCAGCCTGCTGGGTACTGGCAGGCTGCGCGCCACAGCCTGCCAGTTACTGGGAGGATGTGTGTGCAGGCTGCTGGGTACTGGGAGGCTGTCTGCTGCAGCCTGCCAGTTACTGGGAGGATGTGTTCAGCCTGCTGGGTACTGGGAGGATGTGTTCAGCCTGCTGGGTACTGGGAGGCTGCGCGCCACAGCCTGCCAGTTACTGGGAGGTTGCGCGCCACTGCCTGCCAGTTACTGGGAGGCTGCACACCACAGCCTGCTGGGTACTGGGAGGATGTGTGTGCAGCCTGCTGGGTACTGGGAGGCTGCGCGCCACAGCCTGCCAGTTACTGGGAGGATGTGTGTGTAGCCTGCTGGGTACTGGGAGGCTGCGCGCCACAGCCTGCCAGTTACTGGGAGGATGTGTGTGTAGCCTGCTGGGTACTGGGAGGCTGCGCGCCACAGCCTGCCAGTTACTGGGAGGATGTGTGTGCAGCCTGCTGGGTACTGGGAGGCTGCGCGCCACAGCCTGTTAGGTACTGGGAGGATGTGTGCCACAGCCTACTGGGTACTCAGAGGCTGCACGCCATAGCCTGCTGGGTACTGGGAGTTCCTCCACTTCCTCACAGTTCCTCGTCATGAGCTATATGAGGCTGAGGTATGTTTCCTCGAGAATAATTCACAATATGTTGTTCTCTGTCCTTCTTCCCTTCATCCCCCTCCGTGGACTTGCCCTCCATCCCCTCTACCCTGTTCTCATGCCATGGCACTTTGCGCGCGCGTTCCGAATGTTTCAAGACCTTTTAAGAACGTTTTTGTTGTGTACCCTTTTCCCCATCCCCTGCCTTGCTGCACCTCGAAACACATTGCTGTATAGTGCACATTACAAACAGCCAATAAATAAATAAATAAATAGATATAAAATTGGTTTGGTAAATCAACATGTCACTGACATATGAATACATATCATTAATGCTGTATCCCACCCCATTTCTATCCCATGGCAGAGATCTTCATGTTCAGTGTTTCAGGGGTGTAATTAGAAGAGCAAAACGTGGGGTGCAGATATCCTTTTGAAGGTCAAGCTCATAAGGACCCGATTCAAGGAATTCTTTGCACAGTTCAAAGTGACTTTGCACTGCTGAAAAGTGACTTTGCACCGCCGACAAAAACCCTGATTCATGGAACTGTGCAGTGTCTCTGGGTTTGTGTCGGTAGTGCAAACTCACTTTAAAAGGTGCAAAAAAATCCATGAATCGGGCCCTTAATGTATATTTTTCTTTTGAAAAATAAGACAAAAAAAAATATCGTTTCCAAAGAACAACTTTCCAGTATATACTAGAATCACATGTGCATTTGTCCTTTTAAAGACCATCTTTACAAATTAATAGACTGCAGATGTGTCCACGTAAGAGCCGAAACACTGGGCCTCATTACAAGTGTGCCGGTCCGGTAACAACGGTGCCGGTACGGCAGTCACGGCAGACTTTGCGGTAAGCACCGGCACCGCTATTAACAGTGCCAGTGCTTCCCTCATCCCCATTCCCATTGAGTCCTCTGGGACTCAAATGAGAATGGGGATTTACATTTTTGCCTGCGCCTGACTTCCAGGAACACCAGGGTTTTACCAGAATGGCTACTGCGAGACCCGTAATGAGGCCCAGAAGAGTGTCGACTTGGAATACTAAGAGTTGAGGACGTATTGATGCACCTTCTGTGATACATCAAGTGGTGATAGGAGACAGATTTGACGTGACGTAAAGGTGGTATTACCTGTCCTTTTCTTTATATGGCAACAAAAATAGAATGTTGCTTTCCAGACACCTTTTTAGTAAGCTTCTTTAATTATGGTATCGTTTAATCGTCGAGGAATCTACTTTGGAAAGTCAGAGGAGATTAATGAAGGAATTGAACACTGCATTGAAGTCTGTATAGACTAAAAGGGGCGTCACTACAAGTTTGGTGGTCGCCATGCCGGTAAAACCCGCAAATGGGTAATTATCGGATCATTACGGCCCAGTCAGACCCAGTAATTGCCCATACACGGGCGTCGGAATACATTACTTCCCATTCCCAATGAGCCCCATAGGGCTCAATGGGAATGGGGAGGTCGGATGCACTTGAGAGCGGTGCTGGTGCATCCGACATGCTCTGCTCGCGGGTGCCGGTACGGCAGCCAGGATAGACCTGGCGGCCATAACGGCACCCGCGAGCAGAACTCGTAGTTTGCCGGTCCGAGAATTACGGTACCAGCAAGCTTACTGGTACCGTAGATCCCGGACCGGCAAACTTGTAATGACCCTTGAGCTAGGGTGATGGCTCGCACCCCTTAAGATGTATTTATATCGTGTGTAGTGGGTGATCCGGTGTCGAGGGGTGCACACGGATAGCCCTCCGCCCACTTTTTTATTCTAAAAGCTGTCATGACTCGGGTCATTTCCAATGAATGAAGTGATTCATCAATATCCATATGTATGACTTTTGTAATAATTTAGGTAACCAACAATTCAGTATGAACGTTGCATCCATTACTTTCCTCATGAATTGTGAATACATTATTTAATCACGCATTAAAAATGTGTACTTCATGTTGCAGTTGGCACATAAATCACTCTGAGACTGGGGGACTGCTCAACGGCTTTCATTTTAATGTGTGTGGGTCCTGGGGCCATCCCTCTCTCTCTCATCTCTCCTGACATCTCCCTAACCCAAGAACCCGCAACCCCAGGTTAGTAATACTGAACGGTAACCCCTACTGTCTACCTTTGGCTATGCATAGTTCCCAAAATTATGGCTCTCTGAACTCCCTCAGGGACTTCCTAGCTGTCCCTATGCTATCCAGATGTTAGTCCTGTAGGGATTCGTGAAGTGCCTTGGAGACAATCTGTAAGACGTGTTGTCATCTTCCATACCCACTCTCTCCTCGCCCTACTTCTAAACTCTGTATTCACGTATCTCGCCTTTCCTCTCTATTCTCCATCCCCTCAGAACTATTCCTCATAGTGTAGTCCTCACCTCACCCTTTGATGTTACCTCTCCTCCTCCATACGACTGCTACTACTTCCTCCTCCACTCTACTACGCCTGCCTCTACACTAGTACTATGTCCTCCTCATCTATACAGTCCCCACACAACATTGCACACTTACACTGCAGAACCACTTCTACGCCCTAACCAAATCACCTCCACACCCAGGACCGGTTCTGGGTTTCTTTTTAAACCTTCCAACCTCAGATGGCACCTGATTCTTCCTCGATTTGGATAGCTTGGTATTGCCTTGGAGGAGACCAATCTCAATCGGTTCCTCCTTTGGTTTTTCCAGACAGAATTGAGCGAGGTGTTCCGGTGTTCCGCCAGCATAACATTTAAGAGGCTCAGGGCATGAGGAAAGTCCTGCTTTGCATCAGTCTACAGGGATCAATGGTCAGGGTTGATATTCCCCAGGTGTCAATGTAGGGGGAATTGGTCTTCTTACAAGCAGACCCTCCTCTCTTAATCATCAGAATGGTTTGAGTCAACAGGCTTCTTATGGGTTTTACGGGACTCCTGGGCATACATGGCTCTCTGGTGGGTGTTAGCTGTGTGTATGGCCTCCTTCACAGTGGGCTCGTGCAACTGCCAAATAAGCGTCTGTAGGTAATGGGGAAGAGAATCTGTAACTTTCTCAAATATGAGACTCTCATCGACGTTCTCCTAGGATTGATCTTATAACCACTGGTTGGTTTTGTTTTGGGCTTCTGTGTTTGATCCAATGACTTCTTGTTGGGTTCCTCTGTCCAGATGGTTCCTCCCCAAAACAGGGTGATCTGGCCTGATTGGTTATCCATCTCAGTCTTCCCTGAGCCTGCTTTTGGTGACCTTCACACTGGTTCCAAATTCAAGGCAGATCGTTCTCTTTTCTCATTTCCCCCAACCTCTTTCTCCCATAAATTTGAAATTGCCATTGCCCCAACAATGAGTGGTTTCTGATGGCATCGGGGTCTATCTGACCCGTCTCCACCATTGCTTCTCCTCCATCTAAATCACCACAGAAACACTTTCCTTTCACTTAGTCACATGCACTTCCCAAATACTTCTGACACTAGCCTTGACCCCTCCCCTCCTACACTTCCCTCTAAACCACCACACAAACACTCTCCCTTCACTCAGTCACATACTATTCCCAAATACTCCTGACACTAGCCTTGACCCCTCCCCTCCTACACCTCCCTCTAAACCACCACACAAACACTCTCCCTTCACTCAGTCACATACGCTTCCCAAATACTCCTGACACTAGCTTTGACCCCTCCTCTCCACTGCTACTCCTCCCTCTAAACCACCACACAAACACTCTCCCTTCACTCAGTCACATGCGCTTCCCAAATCCTGCTGAAACTAGCTTTGATGCCTCCCCTCCTACTCCTCCCTCTAAACCACCACACAAACACTCTCCTTTCACTCAGTCACATGCAGTTCCCCAATATTCCTGACACTAGCTTTGACCCCTCCCCTCCACTGCTACTCCTCCCTCTAAACCACCACACAAACACTCTCCTTTCACTCAGTCACTTGCGCTTCCCAAATACTCCTGACACTAGCTTTGACCACTCCTCTCCACTGCTACTCCTCCCTCTAAACCACCATACAAACACTCACCTTTCACTCAGTCACATGCGCTTCCCAAATACACCTGACACTAGCTTTGACCCCTCCCCTCCTACACCTCCCTCTAAACCACCACACAAACAATCTCCTTTCACTCAGTCACATGCGCTTCCCAAATACTCCTGACACTAGCTTTGACCCCTCCCCTCCTACACCTCCCTCTAAACCACCACACAAACACTCTCCCTTCACTTAGTCACATGCGCTTCCCAAATACTCCTGACACTAGCTTTCACCCCTCCTCTCCACTGCTACTCCTCCCTCTAAACCACCACACAAACACTCTCCCTTCACTTAGTCACATGCGCTTCCCAAATACTCCTGACACTAGCTTTGACCCCTCCTCTCCACTGCTACTCCTCCCTCTAAACCACCACACAAACACTCTCCCTTCACTCAGTCACATGCGCTTCCCAAATACTCCTGACACTAGCTTTGACCCCTCCTCTCCACTGCTACTCCTCCCTCTGAACCACCACACAAACACTCTCCATTCACTCAGTCACTTGCGCTTCCTAAATCCTGCTGACACTAAGTTTGACCCCTCCCCTCCTACTCCTCCCTCTAAACCACCACACAAACACTCTCCCTTCACTCAGTCACATGCGTTTCCCAAATACTCCTGACACTAGCTTTGATGCCTCCCCTCCTACTCCTCCCTCTAAACCACCACACAAACACTCACCTTTCACTCAGTCACTTGCGCTTCCCAAATACTCCTGACACTAGCTTTGACCCCTCCTCTCCACTGCTACTCCTCCCTCTAAACCACCACACAAACACTCTCCCTTCACTCAGTCACATGCGCTTCCCAAATACTCCTGACACTAGCTTTGACCCCTCCTCTCCACTGCTACTCCTCCCTCTGAACCACCACACAAACACTCTCCCTTCACTCAGTCACTTGCGCTTCCTAAATCCTGCTGACACTAAGTTTGACCCCTCCCCTCCTACTCCTCCCTCTAAACCACCACACAAACACTCTCCCTTCATTCAGTCACATGCGTTTCCCAAATACTCCTGACACTAGCTTTGACGCCTCCCCTCCTACTCCTCCCTCTAAACCACCACACAAACACTCACCTTTCACTCAGTCACTTGCGCTTCCCAAATACTCCTGACACTAGCTTTGACCCCTCCTCTCCACTGATACACCTCCCTCTAAACCACCACACAAACACTCAGCTTTCACTCAGTCACATGCGCTTCCCAAATACACCTGACACTAGCTTTGACCCCTCCCCTCCTACACCTCCCTCTAAACCACCACACAAACAATCTCCTTTCACTCAGTCACATGCGCTTCCCAAATACTCCTGACACTAGCTTTGACCCCTCCCCTCCTACACCTCCCTCTAAACCACCACACAAACACTCTCCCTTTACTCAGTCACATGCGCTTCCCAAATACTCCTGACACTAGCTTTGACCACTCCTCTCCACTGCTACTCCTCCCTCTAAACCACCACACAAACACTCTCCCTTCACTCAGTCGCATGCGCTTCCCAAATACTCCTGACATTAGCTTTGACCCCTCCTCTCCACTGCTACTCCTCCCTCTAAACCACCACACAAACACTCTCCCTTCACCAGTCACATGCTCTTCCCAAATACTCCTGACACTAGCTTTGACCCCTCCTCTCCACTGCTACTCCTCCCTCTAAACCACCACACAAACACTCTCCCTTCACTCAGTCGCATGCGCTTCCCAAATACTCCTGACATTAGCTTTGACCCCTCCTCTCCACTGCTACTCCTCCCTCTAAACCACCACACAAACACTCTCCCTTCACTCAGTCACATGCGCTTCCCAAATCCTGCTGACACTAGCTTTGACGCCTCCCCTCCTACTCCTCCCTCTAAACCACCACACGAACACTCTCCTTTCACTCAGTCACATGCGCTTCCCAAATACTCCTGACACTAGCTTTCACCCCTCGCCTCCACTGCTACCCCTACCTCTAAACCACCACACACTCTCCTTTCACTCAGTCACATACGCTTCCCAAATACTTCTGACACTAGCCTTGACCCCTCCCCTCCTACACCTCCCTCTAAACCACCACACAAACAATCTCCTTTCACTCAGTCACATGCGCTTCCCAAATACTCCTGCCACTAGCTTTGACCCCTCCTCTCCACTGCTACTCCTCCCTCTAAACCACCACACAAACACTCACCTTTCACTCAGTCACATGCGCTTCCCAAATACACCTGACACTAGCTTTGACCCCTCACCTCCTACACCTCCCTCTAAACCACCACACAAACAATCTCCTTTCACTCAGTCACATGCGCTTCCCAAATACTCCTGACACTAGCTTTGACACCTCCCCTCCTACACCTCCCTCTAAACCACCACACAAACACTCTCCCTTTACTCAGTCACATGCGCTTCCCAAATACTCCTGACACTAGCATTGACCCCTCCTCTCCACTGCTACTCCTCCCTCTAAACCACCACACAAACACTCTCCCTTCACTCAGTCACATGCGCTTCCCAAATACTCCTGACACTAGCTTTGACCCCTCCTCTCCACTGCTACTCCTCCCTATAAACCACCACACAAACACTCTCCCTTCACTCAGTCACATGCGCTTCCCAAATACATCTGACACTAGCTTTGACCCCGCCCCTCCTACACCTCCCTCTAAACCACCACACAAACACTCTCCCTTTACTCAGTCACACACGCTTCCCAAATACTCCTGACACTAGCCTTGACCGCGCCCCTCCTTCACCTCCCTCTAAACCACCACACAAACACTCTCCCTTTACTCAGTCACATACGCTTCCCAAATATTCCTGACACTAGCTTTGACCACTCCGCTCCACTGCTACTCCTCCCTCTAAATCACCACACAAACACTCTCCCTTCACTCAGTCACATGCGCTTTCCAAATACTCCTGACACTAGCTTTGACCTCGCCCCTCCTACACCTCCCTCTAAACCACCACACAAACACTCTCCCTTTACTCAGTCACATGCGCTTCCCAAATACTCCTGAGACTAGGTTTAACCCCTCCTCTCCACTGCTATTCCTCCCTCTAAACCACCACACAAACACTCTCCCTTCACTCAGTCACATGCGCTTCCCAAATCCTGCTGACACTAGCTTTGACGCCTCCCCTCCTACTCCTCCCTCTAAACCACCACACAAACACTCTCCTTTCACTCAGTCACATGCAGTTCCCAAATACTCCTGACACTAGCTTTGACCCCTCACCTCCACTGCTACTCCTCCCTCTAAACCACCACACAAACACTCACCTTTCACTCAGTCACTTGCACTTCCCAAATACTCCTGACACTAGCTTTGACCCCTCCTCTCCACTGCTACTCCTCCAACTGAACCACCACACAAACACTCACCTTTCACTCAGTCACATGCACTTCCCAAATACACCTGACACTAGCTTTGACCCCTCCCCTCCTACACCTCCCTCTAAACCACCACACAAACAATCTCCTTTCACTCAGTCACATGCGCTTCCCAAATACTCCTGACACTAGCTTTGACCCCTCCCCTCCTACACCTCCCTCTAAACCACCACACAAACACTCTCCCTTCACTCAGTCACATGCGGTTCCCAAATACTCCTGACACTAGCTTTGACCCCTCCTCTCCACTGCTACTCCTCCCTCTAAACCACCACACAAACACTCTCCCTTCACTCAGTCACATGCGCTTCCCAAATACTCCTGACACTAGCTTTGACCCCGCCCCTCCTACACCTCCCTCTAAACCACCACACAAACAATCTCCTTTCACTCAGTCACATGCGCTTCCCAAATACTCCTGACACTAGCTTTGACCCCTCCCCTCCTACACCTCCCTCTAAACCACCACACAAACACTCTCCCTTTACTCAGTCACATGCGCTTCCCAAATACTCCTGACACTAGCTTTGACCCCTCCTCTCCACTGCTACTCCTCCCTCTAAACCACCACACAAACACTCTCCCTTCACTCAGTCACATGCTCTTCCCAAATACTCCTGACACTAGCTTTGACCCCTCCTCTCCACTGCTACTCCTCCCTCTAAACCACCACACAAACACTCTCCCTTCACTCAGTCGCATGCGCTTCCCAAATACTCCTGACATTAGCTTTGACCCCTCCTCTCCACTGCTACTCCTCCCTCTAAACCACCACACAAACACTCTCCCTTCACTCAGTCACATGCGCTTCCCAAATCCTGCTGACACTAGCTTTGACGCCTCCCCTCCTACTCCTCCCTCTAAACCACCACACGAACACTCACCTTTCACTCAGTCACATGCGCTTCCCAAATACTCCTGACACTAGCTTTCACCCCTCGCCTCCACTGCTACCCCTACCTCTAAACCACCACACACTCTCCTTTCACTCAGTCACATACGCTTCCCAAATACTTCTGACACTAGCCTTGACCCCTCCCCTCCTACACCTCCCTCTAAACCACCACACAAACAATCTCCTTTCACTCAGTCACATGCGCTTCCCAAATACTCCTGCCACTAGCTTTGACCCCTCCTCTCCACTGCTACTCCTCCCTCTAAACCACCACACAAACACTCACCTTTCACTCAGTCACATGCGCTTCCCAAATACACCTGACACTAGCTTTGACCCCTCCCCTCCTACACCTCCCTCTAAACCACCACACAAACAATCTCCTTTCACTCAGTCACATGCGCTTCCCAAATACTCCTGACACTAGCTTTGACACCTCCCCTCCTACACCTCCCTCTAAACCACCACACAAACACTCTCCCTTTACTCAGTCACATGCGCTTCCCAAATACTCCTGACACTAGCATTGACCCCTCCTCTCCACTGCTACTCCTCCCTCTAAACCACCACACAAACACTCTCCCTTCACTCAGTCACATGCGCTTCCCAAATACTCCTGACACTAGCTTTGACCCCTCCTCTCCACTGCTACTCCTCCCTATAAACCACCACACAAACACTCTCCCTTCACTCAGTCACATGCGCTTCCCAAATACATCTAACACTAGCTTTGACCCCGCCCCTCCTACACCTCCCTCTAAACCACCACACAAACACTCTCCCTTTACTCAGTCACACACGCTTCCCAAATACTCCTGACACTAGCCTTGACCGCGCCCCTCCTTCACCTCCCTCTAAACCACCACACAAACACTCTCCCTTTACTCAGTCACATACGCTTCCCAAATATTCCTGACACTAGCTTTGACCACTCCGCTCCACTGCTACTCCTCCCTCTAAATCACCACACAAACACTCTCCCTTCACTCAGTCACATGCGCTTCCCAAATACTCCTGACACTAGCTTTGACCTCGCCCCTCCTACACCTCCCTCTAAACCACCACACAAACACTCTCCCTTTACTCAGTCACATGCGATTCCCAAATACTCCTGAGACTAGGTTTAACCCCTCCTCTCCACTGCTATTCCTCCCTCTAAACCACCACACAAACAATCTCCCTTCACTCAGTCACATGCGCTTCCCAAATCCTGCTGACACTAGCTTTGACGCCTCCCCTCCTACTCCTCCCTCTAAACCACCACACAAACACTCTCCTTTCACTCAGTCACATGCAGTTCCCAAATACTCCTGACACTAGCTTTGACCCCTCACCTCCACTGCTACTCCTCCCTCTAAACCACCACACAAACACTCACCTTTCACTCAGTCACTTGCACTTCCCAAATACTCCTGACACTAGCTTTGACCCCTCCTCTCCACTGCTACTCCTCCAACTGAACCACCACACAAACACTCACCTTTCACTCAGTCACATGCACTTCCCAAATACACCTGACACTAGCTTTGACCCCTCCCCTCCTACACCTCCCTCTAAACCACCACACAAACAATCTCCTTTCACTCAGTCACATGCGCTTCCCAAATACTCCTGACACTAGCTTTGACCCCTCCCCTCCTACACCTCCCTCTAAACCACCACACAAACACTCTCCCTTCACTCAGTCACATGCGGTTCCCAAATACTCCTGACACTAGCTTTGACCCCTCCTCTCCACTGCTACTCCTCCCTCTAAACCACCACACAAACACTCTCCCTTCACTCAGTCACATGCGCTTCCCAAATACTCCTGACACTAGCTTTGACCCCGCCCCTCCTACACCTCCCTCTAAACCACCACACAAACACTCTCCTTTCACTCAGTCACATGCGCTTCCCAAATACTCCTGACACTAGCTTTGACGCCTCCCCTCCTAATCCTCCCTCTAAACCACCACACAAACACTCTCCCTTCACTCAGTCACATGCGCTTCCAAAATACTCCTGACAGTAGCCTTGACCCCTCCCCTCCTACACCTCCCTCTAAACCACCACACAAACACTCTCCCTTCACTCAGTCACTTGCGCTTCCCAAATCCTGTTGACACTAACTTTGAGCCCTCCCCTCCTACTCCTCCCTCTAAACCACCACACAAACACTCTCCCTTCACTCAGTCACATATGCTTCCCAAATATTCCTGACACTAGCTTTGACCACTCCGCTCCACTGCTACTCCTCCCTCTAAACCACCACACAAACACTCTCCCTTTACTCAGTCACATGCGCTTCCCAAATACTCCTGACACTAGCTTTGACCCCTCCTCTCCACTGCTACTCCTCCCTCTAAACCACCACACAAACACTCTCCGTTCACTCAGTCACATGCGCTTACCAAATCCTGCTGACACTAGCTTTGACGCCTCTCCTCCTACTCCTCCCTCTAAACCACCACACAAATACTCACCTTTCACTCAGTCACTTGCGCTTCTCAAATACTCCTGACACTAGCTTTGACCCCTCGTCTCCACTGCTCCTCCTCCCTCTAAACCACCACACAAACACTCGCCTTTCACTCAGTCACATGCGTTTCCCAAATACACCTGACACTAGCTTTGACCCCTCCCCTCCTACACCTCCCTCTAAACCACCACACAAACAATCTCCTTTAACTCAGTCACATGTGCTTCCCAAATACTCTTGACACTAGCTTTGACCCCTCCCCTCCTACACCTCCCTCTAAAGCACCACACAAACACTCTCCCTTTACTCAGTCACATGTGCTTCCCAAATACTCCTGACACTAGCTTTGACCCCTCCTCTCCACTGCTACTCCTCCCTCTAAACCACCACACAAACACTCTCCCTTCACTCAGTCACATGCGCTTCCTAAATACTCCTGACACTAGCTTTGCCCCTCTCTCCACTGCTACTCCTCCCTCTAAACCACCACACAAACACTCTCCCTTCACTCAGTCACATGCGCTTCCCAAATACTCCTGACGCTAGCTTTGACCCCGCCCCTCCTACACCTACCTCTAAACCACCACACAAACACTCTCCCTTTACTCAGTCACATGCGCTTCCCAAATACTCCTGACACTAGCTTTGACCCCGCCCCTCCTACACCTACCTCTAAACCACCACACAAACACTCTCCCTTTACTCAGTCACATGCGCTTCCCAAATACTCCTGACACTAGCTTTGACGCCTCCTCTCCACTGCTGCTCCTCCCTCTAAACCACCACACAAACACTCTCCCTTCACTCAGTCACATGCGCTTCCCAAGTCCTGTTGACACTAGCTTTGACGCCTTCCCTCCTACTCCTCCCTCTAAACCACCACACAAACACTCTCCTTTCACTCAGTCACATGCGCTTCCCAAATACTCCTGACACTAGCTTTGACGCCTCCCCTCCTACTCCTCCCTCTAAACCACCACACAAACACTCTCCCTTCACTCAGTCACATGCGCTTCCCAAACACTCCTGACACTAGCTTTGACCCCTCCTCTCCACTGCAACTCCTCCCTCTAAACCACCACACAAACACTCTCCCTTCACTCAGTCACATGCGCTTCCCAAATACTCCTGACACTAGCTTTGACCCCGCCCCTCCTACACCTCCCTCTAAACCACCACACAAACACTCTCCCTTTACTCAGTCACATGCGCTTCCCAAATACTCCTGACACTAGCTTTGACCCCTCCTCTCCAGTGCTACTCCTCCCTCTAAACCACCACACAAACACTCTCCTTTTACTCAGTCACATGCAGTTCCCAAATATTCCAGACACTAGCTTTGACCCATCTCCTCCTGTAAAAGCAAGGAAATATCGTGGCTTAGTACTGCAAAAGGAAATACACCAAACACGGGCTATAAAGAATCACAGATCTTTAATCTACTGTACAGTTACAAAGAAACAGAAATACAGATAGCTATCTGTCTCTCAATACATCACAATGAGTACCAGCCATCAGAGTGAGGAAGGAGAGGTACTGGACATCTAAACATTCACATTTTTATACATTTCAGTATTAATGTCCAGCCCCTCTACAAGTTAATAATCTGTGGTCTAGAGTTTTTGCCGAGTTCATGCACATGGATTACTTCGGTTTGGATTTCGAACAAGTTACAATGGCAAAGTGTATTGCTGGGTTTAACAGTAAGCCTTAGCACATATCCCTTCACAATGCAGTTCTGCCAGTGTCCACGCTCGACATTTGCATAGTATTGTCCTTGATGTATGTTCGTGGATGAGGCTTGTTAATGCAGACAATCCATAGACCACAAGTCATGCTTGGGACAAGGTCTCATTACCTAGTCCAAACATTCGGCCCTCGAACAGTCTAAACATTAACTAGGCTCAAAGGTCGGGAAGGCTCGGTTCCAAGTTGGAAACACAGTCCACCATTTTAGAACACAGAATTACATATGAACAGAAATAAAAATGGCGGATGATACTAAAATGGCTGCGAAGTCGATCTAGAATCGGAACTTTGCAACGCTGTTTTCTTCCCAGAGTGACTAGGCATAGGCCAATATATATTAGAAGGAGGCACAATAGGATTTCCCATTTAACAAACCCTCCTTTTGGCCTAAGCCAAGTGCTAAACTACTTTTAGTCACTTTACGAGTAACTCCACGTCTCAATGTCCATACAACCTGAATCACAATCATCAGAGATATCAATCGCCATAAGGTCTGTGACAGAAATTTCTTTCAACACAAATTCATTGGTCATTCTTTCCGGTGCGCATACCTTTTGTCCTAGAGTCCCCATAGTCTGTGCACAACATCCTCCTAACACTGAACATGTGGCAGGAAGACATTTTATACAGCAACAGCAAAACAACAGAACACCCAGAATAATTAGTAAGATTGAAAGTAGCTTCCATCCCCAAGATCGTAAGAAGTCCCAGAACCAAGTGCTAAGATCCCAAGTTCCCTCGGGAACGTGCACTTCTGAACTAAGGACGTGCATATTTTTTATAGCCTCAAAGATGGTTGGGGAGGAATCCGGTGTGAAAACGCAACAAGCAGGCCCCACTAATTTGCAAACTCCACCACGCTCAGCCAGGATGACATCTAATGTCATCCGGTTCTGTAGTGCCACTAACCTTATTGCTTTCTGTTCTAGAGTCATGTTATAGAGTATTTCAGTGGTCCGGTTGATGGTTCTCTCCAGTACTCTCGCTAGTCTCCTAATATCCTCAGAATTTTGTATTTGCCCCCAGAAAGGTACTAAGGATTTCGCTACGTCACCCAGAACTTGCGATGAAGTATCACCATTCTCATCCCGCCTTGGACAAGTTTTAGAGATTTCTGTAGTACTAGCTATAAATACCCCTGGCAACAGGATCCCTAAATAACAGGTTCCCTGCCAATCCCTAGGTAACAATGGGAAAGCTTCATTACTGCAAACAAAATAAACAGGTTCGCCTACATACAAAGGTCTGTCCTCACTGGTCAAGTTTGCAACATTGGTGCAACCCTTGAAATCACCCATTGACTGAGTACCATTCCTCTGTATGCAGAAAGAAACTGAATTGGGGCTGTGGTTAACAGTGTAGGAAGGTGGCGTGGCATCCATATTGCCTATAGGAGCCATCTTGAAGGAGATTAAAGATTGAAAAGGTTGAGATAGTTTATCAGAAGGCCAAATGGAAGCAACATTAAGCTTGCTTCTATTTGCAAAAAGTGAGAATCCCAGAAGCGTTCAAATTCGTTCCATCAAAGTTCCCTGAGATGCTATCATTCCATCGGCCAAAGAATAGTGCCCTTAAAGAAGCATAAAGAAGCATAACATGCAGTAGTCAGAGGCAAAGGATGAATATACCAGCCCAACCCCTTGTCTCCATGTTGCGGTAAATGAGAGGAGACCCATCAATTAGACCTGTTAAATATGGTATGTGTTGCATTCATGATAAGCAGTAGTGTGTTATTGTGGTAACTCTGTCTGTGTTGAGAGTCTCTAGGAGATAGAGTGTGCAGATGCACGACAGGTGTAGATACAGTGGGTACATTTTCAGTAGGCAAAAGAGTTTGAAGAGGATGTACTTCTTCTAAATACCAAAATCTCAAAGCAATTACTATAGTGAAGCCGGTTAACATGATTACAAGCAAACAATACATTTTAAGAGACCATTACACGGTAGGCGGTAAGGGTTTAGCGGTACCGGTATTTTACTGGTATTTTACCGGTACCAGTAAACCCTTACCGCCTTACTACGAGGTCCCTTTGCGGGTTGGGGAATTTAACGCCTGCTTTTTGCAGGCGGTAAAAACCAACCCGCAAAGGGACCAGGGAGCTAATTACGGTACCGCAATTTGCAGTACCGTAATTAGCGCCTTCCCCATACCGTTAGAGCGCTATGGGGCAAAAATGGGAATGGGGAAGGGCAATGGTGGAAGGGGGAATTACCGCCCCGCCAACCTTGGAATAGGGCGGTAATTCCCCTTTCCACGAAGGCAGTGCCGGTATTTTACCAGCATGAACCATGGCGCTAATAGCGCCATGGTTCACCTCCATCCGTGTAATGAGGCCCCATGTATTTGATTGTTCATTGTATCGATTGGCCACACAGTCACTTTTTCATTCCGTATGAGTGAGAGCGATAACAGGCATTGTTTCTTCAAATCGAAAAACACCAGAGTTCATTTGCTGGCAATCTCCTGATCACACGTTTTCTTAGTCCTCCCCTATCCCTAGCCAACATCTTTTATCTGTATGCAAAAGGCGGGGCCAAAAGACAAGCCCTACGATAGTTTTCCCGTTGGCACAGCTGAACCATGCAGTAAGTCTAGCTCCGTAGATGCATATTGTACTTTGTGACTCCTGGTACGGTGTGATCTGCGAACAACGTGTCGTTGCTTCCTGATGGAAGTGGTGGATTTGCAACAGAACCTAACAGTGGTGAAAAAGGATCTGTAGGAGAGTGTGAAGATGAAGCAACTGTTTCCCCAGACCCCACAGGCTCATGGAGTGTCATGGAGACAGGATGCTCTTTCGAATGCTTTTACAAGCACCAAGCTACCAGGTCTATACTGTGACCTGGCCCCTCGTATTTGACTTGGAGGGCTTCTCGCACCTGTTGATAAATAAAATACAGATTTTTAGTTAACCAGTCACAGTAGTCAGAAAGAAGTACATGTTCAATATCCCTCAGGGCCTTAGGCTTAGGCAAATTCCAAATGTTAGCTGGCCTACCCATAACCACTTCAAAAGAGGAGAGCCCAGTCCTAGCCTGTGGGGTTGTTCTCATTGACAGTAACACAATCGGTAAGGCGTCTGGCCATTTCAATTTGGTGCCGGCACACGTCTTAGTGAGCTTGTTCTTCAAAATTCCATTGTGTCTCTCTACCAATCCAGCACTTTGAGCATATCTAGCCGAATAGAACCGTTTATCGATTTGTAATCCCGCGCATATCTGCAGAATTACAGCAGCGATAAAATGTTGACCATTGTCCGACCAGATGACCCTTGGCAAACCAAACCTAGGAAAATATTCCTTAAGCATGGTTTTCGCCGTTGTCATTGCTGTAGCATCTTTAACAGGAAAGGCTTCAACCCATTTACTAAAGGCGCAAATAACAACTAGGACAAATTTAAGGTTATTACAACGCTCCATTTCAATGAAATCAAAGTGTTGAAATTCGAAAGGGACAGAAGGTGGACCAAAACTACCCCTCGGTGTCGATGTGCCTTTTCCCATGTTATGCTGTAGACAGATCATACAACTCTGGACACAACGTTCAGCTGTTTTCGAGATTTTATCATTGACCCAGACATTTTGTAACATTTTGGAAACCTTCCTTGCACAGATGTGAGTGGGCCCATGAGCCATGGCGACCATCATTGTAATGTACACATCTGGCAGCATCCATTTCCCTCTAACTTATCCACCCAACACCCGTCATCATCCAATCTTGCCAAACCCTCAGCCCATTGTTTAGTTTCCTCTGATGTGGCATCGGCTTGAATATTCTTTACAGATTCAATACCTTCATCTATAGTACAAACAGTTGTGGCTTCCCTTGCAGTATACATTTCTGAATAGAGAACATGGCAGTTTGTTTGGCTATCTGGTAAGCGAAAGCGTTCCCTTTTCCTACATCATTTATGATTTTCTGATGCGCTGCTCATTTCATGATTGCTAACTGAGTGGGGAATGCAAGCGCTGAAAGTAACCGTACTATCAAGGAGCCATATTGGATCTTTGTTCCATGTGAGGTCAAGAAACCTCATTCTGCCCAAAGTCTACCGAAGTTGTGAACTACCCCAAAATCATACTGACTATCAGTATATATATTTACTCTAAGCCCTTCGGAAAGTTCACAAGCTCGAGTCAATGCAATAATTTCTGCGGCCTGCGCGGAATTATGCGTGATTCTCTTCGTTTCCACAATCGTGCTTAAGGCGGTGATGGCATAAGCAGCCGTGGATGTACCATCCAGAAGTTTGAAACAGGAGCCATCACAAAACAGCTCCCCTTGTGGGTCATTCAAAGGTGTATCTTTCAGGTCGATCCTGCCTTTAGTCTCTTGCTCTGTGGTGTGGAGGCAATCATGTGACATTTTGTCACTGCAAGCAGTATCTTGCGGGAAAGGTAATAGTTCAGCCGGATTCAATACACAACACCTCTTTATTTTTATATGCGGTGCAAACAAGATCAATTCATATTTCGTTAATCGTGCGGAGGTGAGATGTTGCGTTTGTGTTCTATTTAATAGAACATCTACAGAGTGAGGTACCAACAGGTTTAAAGCATGGCCTAGGACCATACCCTCGCTCTATTTTACAGACTCAGCAGCAGCAGCAACAGCTCTCAAACATCTTGGCAAAGCACATGCAACAGGATCAAGGGCGGAAGAAAAGTAGCCGCACCGCCTATTGTTCCCTCTATGTTCCTGCGTTAAAACAGCCAAAGCACATCCATCACATTCATGCACATACAATACAAAGGCCTTTTCATAATTTGATGTTATTGTTATTGTTATTTCGCATTTATGTAGCGCCTTATATACCATTAGTATGGTCTGAAGGCGCTGGTAGGTTGAACGCCCTTGGGAACCGAAGTTCGGGTCAGTAGAGAGAGTAGCGAGAGTCCAAAGGTGCGTGTGCACACCAGGTATGTGTACAGCTGGTGCGGAATTCGTGTGGTAGCTGCTTCTTAGCGGTAGGTGTGGTGGTTGAGAGATCAGGAGTATGTGTTCGCACTGGCAGGATTTATCCAGGTCGAGTGTGGCTGCGTTAAGCCTGAGGAGAACGCCTGGCTGGGGGTTGTGAAACCAGCAGTGATTACTTAGAGTGATGTGGAGTGAGCAGGATATGTTTATATGAGAACAGTTATACCGAATGGTGTCATAGTATCTCTGTGTTCTAGTTGAGTGGTGGTGTAAAGAAGAGAGTAAGTGTGGGGTGTTGTGTGATATATGTTCTTTCAAATGTTCTCTGCATTCCAAAGCATATTATGTATGTCATGCAATTCTATGCGATCTAGAGAGAGGCTATTGGGCACACTTCTAAATGCAACTTTCACAGAGAGGCTATTGGTCACACTTCTAAATGCATCTTTCCACAGACAGGCTATTGGGCACACTTCTAAATGCAACTTTCACAGAGAGGATATTGGCACACTTCTACATGCAACTTTCAGAGAGAGGCTATTGGGCACACTTCTAAATGCAACTTTCTCAGAGAGGCTATTGGTCACATCTTCTAAATGCAATTTGGCACACTTCTGAATGCAGCTTTCTCAGAGAGGCTATTGGTCACAACTTCTAAATGCAGCTTACTCAGAGAGGCTATTGGTCACAGCTTCTAAATGCAATTGGGGACACTTCAAATGCACCTTTTTTCAGAGAGGCTTTTGGTCACAGCTTCTAAATGCAATTGGGCACACTTCTAAATGCAGCTTTTCTCAGAGAGGCTATTAGAAACAACTTCTAAATGCAGCTTTGGTCACAACCTCTAAATGCAGCTTTCTCAGAGAGGCTATTGGTCACAGCTTCTAAATGCAATTGGGTACACTTCTAAATGCAATTGGGCACACTTCTAGATGCAGTTTTTCTCAGAGAGGCTATTAGGCACAACTTCTAAATGCGACTTTTCTCAGAGAGACTATTGGTCACAGCTTCTAGATGCAATTGGGGATACTTCTAAATGCAACTTTTCTCAGAGAGGCTATTGGTCACAGCTTTTAAATGCAATTGGGCACACTTCTAAATGCAGCTTTCCTCAGAGAGGCTATTGGTCACAGCTTCTAAAATGCAATTGGGGACACTTCTTGATGCAACTTTTCTCAGAGAGACGATTGGTCACAACTTCTAAATGCAATTGGGGGCACTTCTAAATGCAACCTTTCTCAGAGAGACTATTGGTTACAACTTCTAAATGCAATTGGGTACACTTCTAAATGCAATTGGGCACACTTCTAGATGCAGCTTTTCTCAGAGAGAATATTGATCACAACTTCTAAATGCAGTTGGGTATACTTCTAAATGCAATTGGGCACACTTCTAGATGCAGCTTTTCTCAGAGAGGCTATTGGTCACAGCTTCTAAATGCAATTGGGGATACTTCTAAATGCAACTTTTCTCAGAGAGACTATTGGTCACAACTTCTAAATGCAGTTGGGTATACTTCTAAATGCAATTGGGCACACTTCTAGATGTAGTTTTTCTCAGAGAGGCTATTAGGCACAACTTCTAAATGCAACTTTTCTCAGAGAGACTATTGATCACAACTTCTAAATGCAGTTGGGTATACTTCTAAATGCAATTGGGCACACTTCTAGATGCAGCTTTTCTCAGAGAGGCTATTAGGCACAACTTCTAAATGCAGATTTTGTCAGAGAGGCTATTGGTCACAGCTTCTAAATGCAATTGGGGATACTTCTAAATGCAACTTTTCTCAGAGAGACTATTGGTCACAACTTCTAAATGCAATTGGGCACACTTCTAGATGTAGTTTTCCTCAGAGAGGCTATTAGGCACAGCTTCTAAATGCAACTTTTCTCAGAGAGGCTATTGGTCACAACTTTTAAATGCAATTGGGTACACTTCTAAATGCAACTTTTCTCAGAGAGGCTATTGGTCACAGCTTTTAAATGCAATTGGGTACACATCTAAATGCAACTTTTCTCAGAGAGACTATTGGTCACAACTTCTAAATGCAGTTGGGTATACTTCTAAATGCAATTGGGCACACTTCTAGATGTAGCTATTCTCAGAGAGGTTATTAGGCACAACTTCTAAATGCAACTTTTCTCAGAGAGGCTATTGGTCACAACTTTTAAATGCACTTGGGGACACTTCTAAATGCAACTTTTCTCAGAGAGACTATTGGTCACAACTTCTAAATGCAGTTGGGTATACTTCTAAATGCAATTGGGCACACTTCTAGATGTAGTTTTTCTCAGAGAGGCTATTAGGCACAACTTCTAAATGCAAATTTTCTCAGAGAGGCTATTGGTCACAACTTTTAAATGCACTTGGGGACACTTCTAAATGCAACTTTTCTCAGAGAGGCTATTGGTCACAACTTTTAAATGCAATTGGGGACACTTCTAAATGCAACTTTTCTCAGAGAGGCTATTGGTCACAACTTCTAAATGGAAGTGGGGACACTTCTAAATGCAACTTTTCTCAGAGAGACTATTGATCACCACTTCTAAATTCAATTGGGTACACTTCTAAATGCAGTTGGGTATACTTCTAAATGCAATTGGGCACACTTCTAGATGCAGCTTTTCTCAGAGAGGCTATTAGACACAACTTCTAAATGCAATTGGGTACAACTTTCACATGTAAAGGACAGAGTTTATGAATGCAATTATAATGAATTTACGGTAGTGATGCTTTGTTAGATGAGTGGTAGGGTAGTATGGCCTGAAGTAGTTGCTTCTGGCCCTGCCCTTGCCACACTTACTTGTTGTTGGCTTCTTGTTTCTCCTGCGGATACCTGCAGATACGACCTGGAGCCGTCACTGTGGGAGCCGTCCTTTGCCTCGAGGTCCTTAGCCGAGGGGCTGCCGGGCAGGGGGCTGCCCTGGGAAGGTCGGTAATGGTTGATGGGACACGACCAAGCGGCCAATCAGCGGTTTGTGGGCGGGCTGGGAGGCGGGTTGTTGAAACCAGGAAGCGGGGAGAGAACGGGGATCAAGGAGCAAGATCGGGTGGAGGGGGCGCAGAGGATGTGAGGTTAGGCTAGCGGGGACCACAGAGATGGGCGCAAATGGATGTGCACTCACCGGAGGCGTGTCGGGGGGATATAGCAATGGGAGCGGGATAGGCGGGAGCTGGAGGCGGCAGAGGGTGGGAATCAGGAAATGGGTGCGGGGAGCGAGGAGGCGGCAAGAGGGATACCTGTACCTGGAGGGCACGGGGACCGCAGAATGGCACCAAGAAGGTGGAAAATAGGTAGCAAGGCTCTGGGCACACTCACCGAGCTCCGATAGAGGAAAGGAGCCAGTGAGGAGGTACGAGTCGATAGACTCTCGTAGGCAGCCTTAGTTGACCAATGGGAGCGGGGTGGGCGGGAGCTGGAGGCGGCAGAGGGCGGGAATCAGGAAATGGATGCGGGGAGCGAGGAGGCGGCAAGGGGGATGCCTGGGGGGCACGGGGACTGCAGAATGGCACCAAGAAGGTGGAAAATAGACAGCAAGGCTCTGGGCACACTCACCGAGCTCCGATGGAGGAAAGGAGCCGGTGAGGAGGTACGATAAACAATGATAAAAGGAGCAGCTGGCACTTTACCCCTCTGACTATAACTGAGAAAAGAAGCGTGCAGGCACTTTACCCCTCTGACTATAACTGAGAAAAGAAGCATCCAGGCACTTTACCCATTTGACTATAACTGAGAAAAGAAGCTTGCAGGCACTTTACTCCTCTCACCATAACAGTGAGAAAAGGAGCAGCTGAGCACTTTACCCCTTTGAGAATAACTGAGAAAAGAAGCATCCAGGCACTTTAGCTCTGCGACTATAACTGAGAAAAGAGCCATCCAGGCACTTTACCCCTCTGACCATAACAGTGATAAAAGGAGCGGCTGGCACTTTAGTCCACTGACTATAACTGAGAAAAGAAGCATCCAGGCACTTTACCCATGTGACTATAACTGAGAAAAGGAACTTCCAGGCACTTTACTGCTCTGACTATAAATGAGAAAAGAAGCATCCAGGCCCTTTACCCCTGTGTCTATAACCGAGAAAAGAAGCATCCAGGCCCTTTACCCCTGTGTCTATAACTGAGAAAAGAAGCATCCAGGGCCTTTACCCCTGTGTCTATAACCGAGAAAAGAAGCATCCAGGCCCTTTATCCCTGTGACTATAACCGAGAAAAGAAGCATCCAGGCCCTTTATCCCTGTGACTATAACCGAGAAAAGAAGCATCCAGGCCCTTTACCCATGTGTCTATAACCGAGAAAAGAAGCATCCATGCCCTTTATCCCTGTGACTATAACCGAGAAAAGAAGCATCCAGGCCCTTTATCCCTGTGACTATAACAGAGAAAAGAAGCATCCAGGCCCTTTACCCCTGTGACTATAACCGAGAAAAGAGGCATCCAGGCACTTTATCCCTGCGACTATAACTGAGAAAAGAGCCATCCAGGCACTTTACCCCTCTGACCATAACAGTGATAAAAGGAGCGGCTAGCACTTTAGCCCACTGACTATAACTGAGAAAAGAAGCATCCAGGCACTTTACCCATGTGACTATAACTGAGAAAAGAAACTTCCAGGCACTTTACTGCTCTGACTATAAATGAGAAAAGAAGCATCCAGGCCCTTTACCCCTGTGTCTATAACCGAGAAAAGAAGCATCCAGGCCCTTTATCCCTGTGACTATAACCGAGAAAAGAAGCATCCAGGCCCTTTACCCCTGTGACTATAACCGAGAAAAGAAGCATCTAGGCCCTTTACCCCTGTGTCTATAACCGAGAAAAGAAGCATCCAGGCCCTTTACCCCTGTGTCTATAACCGAGAAAAGAAGCATCCAGACCCTTTACCCCTGTGACTATAACCGAGAAAAGAAGCATCCAGGCCCTTTATCCCTGTGACTATAACCGAGAAAAGAAGCATCCAGGCCCTTTACCCCTGTGTCTATAACCGAGAAAAGAAGCATCCAGGCCCTTTATCCCTGTGACTATAACCGAGAAAAGAAGCATCCAGGCCCTTTATCCCTGTGACTATAACCGAGAAAAGAAGCATCCAGGCCCTTTACCCCTGTGACTATAACCGAGACAAGAGGCATCCAGGCACTTTATCCCTGTGGCTATAACAGTGAGAAAAGAAGCACCTTGATGCTATACCCTTGTGTCTATAACAGTGAGAAGGGAAGTGGAAGGGCACTACACCCCTGTGACTTGAACAGTGGGAAAAGAATCAGCTCGGCACTATACCCAATAATGCATTCAAAATAGGGAACCTGAAGGAGATAAGTACCCTGTTAGTGAGATACCTTACACTTTATAGTTTGACCAATCCTGATACCTTTTTGTTTAACCCTATCCTAGAGAGGTACACAGTGTTTAGTTGATGAGTAAACCATTAGGCCCTATGGGTGTTTGTCCATATAACCCTCCTTTAAATCAAGAAAGGTAACTGAGGAATCCTGGAGATATTGTTCCTTCAGGCTAGAGATGTGATGAAACTCTACAAAACTGGTGCTGAACACAGTGCAGTCTTGAGCAGATCAAACGCTTTCTGGTGTTCCAAGTTCCACGGCAATGACAAAGAAATGCCCTTCTTTGTGAAAGCCAACATTGGTTTAATCACTAAGGAAAAGTTTGGGATCCACTGCCTACAGTAAGAAGCCATTCCTATCAAGGCTCTGACTTCCTTCTGTGAATTTGGGACAGACATGCTAGAAATTATTTTAATCCGTTCAGGCATCAACCTTCTTCCCTCCTTTGACAGGAGATAGCCTAAATAGGTGACCTCCTGTCAACAATATTGAAACTTTTTGAGTGAAGCTTTATGTCCATGTTTTGCTAGATGAATAAGCAACAACACGGTGCCCTCCTTACAGGAACTTTCTGAGTCAGCAGCTAAAAGAAGATCGTCTACATACTGAAGTAATGTACAAGTGGTAGGCAACTTGAGTGTGTCAAGCTGCTCTGTCAAAGCCCTACTATAAATCCTTGGACTTTCCGTGTATCCTTGTGGCGCACGGGTGAATGTAAACGAGCGCCCTCCTAAGGTGAATGCGAAGAGGTATCTGCTATCCTCGTGTATAGGAATGCTAAAGAAAGCATTCTAAAGATCTACAACACTAAAATAAGTAGCAGAAGTTGGGATCATAGTTAATATCATCGTTACATTAGGCACCATAGGAAATTGTGGAGCAACAATCTTATTGATAGCACGTAAATCAATGATAAAACAAAAAGGAATTGCATTATCTCCTTTCTTATACACAGGCAAAATCGGACTATTGGACAAACTACCTGCAATTTCTTCAATTACCCCACGATGTACAAAATCGGAGACTATGCACTTCAAAGCTTGCCCACCATCGACCGAATTCTTATACTGAGGAATATGTTGCAACTTTACTCCGTGTTTCAAAATGATTTTAACAGGCTCAATTTGTAGAAAACTGACATCATTGTCATCAATTGCCCGTAAACAATCCGGAACGTCACTAAATTCCGGCGGCAAAGGTCTAGTCAGGAACTGAGAGACAGAAAGTTGCTCTGGTGAAATCGTCAAACGCACTCCATCCAAAGAACAATGAATTACCGCATTTAATTCTTTCAACAGATTCAACCCCAACAAATTCTCTCCACAGTTTGTTGTCAAAAGAAACGGACAGTGATCCGTGAATGGACCTAGAGTAATCGGTACCGGCGAAGAAACCGGACAAACTACTGCTGTACCAGAAAACCCTACAGAAACATTGGTTTGCCCTGACAGTGGAATGCTTGGAACCCATGAATGGTCAATGGAACACTTCTGTGCTCCTGTATCTATCAAGAATAGATGTTTCCTATTGCCCACTATCATTTCAACGTAGGGACCTTTCTGATTAACGGGAATAGGCATCGGTTCCAAACCCTGCTTCGGGCAATTCTAGCGAAACAATATATCGTCAAAGGGAAGGTCTTCAGAGAGATATGCAGTAGAAGCATGATCAAAAATGTTTCTATTATCCACACTCGGTGACTGATTGTCCTTTGGAAAAGGTTGTGAATTCTGAGACAACGGACTTCTACTAGGACCTCCAACCCTAGGGTGGCCTCTGGATCATCTACTCATAGTACCAAATGTGTTATTCGACCTCTGCTGGAGGATCGGGCATTGTGCTCGCCAATGACCCTCTTGTCTGCACATTAGTTCGCGTGTACAGGACCCAACGGCCCATTACCCTGTGGAGAATACTGTCCCCTAAATTGTGAATTACCTCCTCTAGGGCCTCTAACAATTTGTTGCAATAGAACTTTAGTCTTCAGGTCTCCCTTTCTCTTTTCGATTCTCTCTTTTTCATTATTGACTCGGTTTTCATAGTACTGAGCCATATGTAATACTTCAGACTGAGACTTGTCATGCGCTCTCAGAAATCGTAATTTGTGACTGGATGTCAGGCAACAATCCACGCACAAATTTGTCTACAAATAGTCGTTTTCCAGACTGTGCTCAAATCTTGTCCACTGAAATCTGAAAACACTTGTTCAAACTGATTAAAGAATTCGGTAGCACCCGCAGACTTCCCTTGGACACAAGCAGTAAGTTTGTCCCAAATAATCCTTCTCTCAGGAATTATGGCTTTTAGTTTTGTGACTATTCTATCAGGCAAAGTCAGTATTACCTGCGGTGGTCTCTCGCCAGCTGGTCTATCTCTATCTTGTCTAACCATATTATCCCATGTGTCCCCTAACCCTGCTGCATCGTCTACCGTCCTAATCTGTTTCCACAAATCAATGCGTGGGAGCACAGGAAATCACAAATCTACATCACTCAAAGTAAATACTGACGACTGCAAGATAGATTCTATCTCTTTATAGAAACCTGTTGGATTCTTCCTAATATCTGGGATGGATTGTCTAATAGTGTTCACTTCCTGTCTCGAGAATGGGACGTGAACAAACTGTGATACATAATGTGTATTGGAATGTCGTAAGCAGCAGTACCTGCTGGGGCATTATCTGGAACCTCAACCTTTGGGATAAATGTCGGAGGAACCTCTCTCATAGGCAACTGAGAGATAGGAAACTCCGAACGCATACTGAGCAACAGAGCTAAATCGAACGCTAAAGCAGCTGAAGGAGTGTCAGACGAAAAAGCTCTCTTATAAATATTCAATAATTCTGCTGGAC
This sequence comes from Ambystoma mexicanum, assembly GCF_040938575.1. NCBI lineage: Eukaryota > Metazoa > Chordata > Amphibia > Caudata > Ambystomatidae > Ambystoma > Ambystoma mexicanum. Next base: position 1,684,653,353 of record NC_090932.1, read on the forward strand.
AACAAATCTTTCTTTTTACACATTCATCCTGCAGGTATTCTACCATAACCTGTATCACTTTCCTCTGCATTTCTGGCGTATACTGACTATAAGTGTCATATACTTCTACGGGAGATATTGACATGTCTCAAAATCCACCTAATCGCATCTCTTGTGCAAATTCGTGTTTCCTCACTTATCGATTTACAAATAGGAAGGAACTGTTTCTGTACAAAAATAGCGCTCAAACTATCACCATCAGTTTCTTCATTCCATAACCTTTCTAACTCCCTTCTATACTCAAAAACCCTCTTGACGTGCTCATATACTTTCTCTGCAGTATCTCTTGAATATGTTACAACATTAAAATCCCTCAACCCTTGTGGGAGATCTACATCATCCAGTCTGTTCCACATTACAGATAAATGAATTCCCAGTCCTTCGATAAAAACATTTTTCTCAGGAAAACTCTCTAGATTACAGAGTGTGGCAAAAACATCAGATTGTTCACCCTTCTCCATGCACTGTCTATGTTATTTCGATTACTGCTTCCCGCAATAATTAAGAAAGTGTGAATAATCTCACCTTGACAGATCGAGTAGACCGCCAGAGAACAACCAAATGCAGCAGTGAAAGCTCCCCTAGGACGGCCCTGTCCTCTCCGACCCGGAGTGGGAGTAACCAGAAAAAGAACAGGGTCGCCAGGGAAACCCTCGATAGGGAAGAAAACCCTGGTAGAATCTGGAGGTGTCGTGGATCCAGATGGCTGATGAATGTCTTCTATTAGTGGCAGTGGAAGGCAGGCAGGAAGGCTTTGTCTGGATGCACAAAGGAAAATGGTCAGAGTAAACTCGTAAAGGAGGGAATGGGAGTGGTAATTAAACGATACAGTAAAGATATCTCACCAGCAGAGGCAGGAGTGAAGAATAGGATGATTGATCTAGGGTCTCGAGGGAGAGGTGAATGGGAGACAAGAGCTCTACAAGAAATAATAATAAGGTCAGAATCAGAATCGGGAGAGAATGAAGGGAATTCTGGTAGAAGGGCACTTACAGCTAGCGGGTATCTAAGAAGAGATGAAATCAGGGCTGGAGTATTTGTGATGCCGATGGATTTCAGGGCTCGGCGAGAAATACCGAGAGATTGGAAGACCGGAATAGAAGGGGGAGGCCGGAGACGAGAGCTGAGAAACAAAAGGTTACAGAGTTAGTCGGACAAATCAGATAGGAGAGGCAGAAATATTGCAATCCCTAGTAGCGAACTCACGGAGCGTCTGTTGAAACAAAAGCGACACGAGGAGTTGTCGGCTCCCGTGTTTGATAAAGGATCACGTGAGCAGGCAAGAGCGTCTCAGAGAGACGTGAAAAGACTAGATCGATACCTTCAGCAAGGAAGCCATCTTGAGTAGGATTCTTGGGAGTCGCGTAGTGAAGAGTACCACACAACCGGTTGCGAGCCCACAGAGACCACCTCCCACAATGTGTAACAGTCTAGCCCAAGCAGTCAGATCACGCTTTCTCTCTTTAGACACTGTGTTGCGAGTTACAATCTTTGATTCTGCTCCCTTATCAACTACAAGCGGAACAGAACCACTGGGTACTATCACTGGTATAGAAGACAAATCTACCAGACCCGTTACAGTAGGGAAAGGCGGAGGTACAAGTGGAGGAGGAACGATAGGAGGAGGACCAATAACAAGAGGAAGAGGAGCAATAGGAGGAATGATAGGAGGAGCAGGAATTACTACGGGAGGAGGAACAACAGCAGGAAGAGGTAAAGCAACAGGAATAGGTACATACGGAGGTGGCGCAGTGGCACCAGGCCTTCGTTCATTTAAAAGTTTGTCAATTAATTCATCAGACACATGAAAATCTTTAGACAGATATATTTTCTGAATGCCAAGTTGAAAAGCCCTATCCATATTTCTAACTGACTCTGATTGTTTGTTTTGATCATACAATAACGCTTTCTCTGCGTTGGACATATGTCGGCGCGCATGTTTCTCTCTACTTTTAAGTTGCTGCATAGCTTCTTTCTTCCAATTTTGTAATACATCAAATGCTCCTGGTCTAGCCTTTTTCTTTAACAATATAGACTCTAAATATTCTATACAAGGAATTTCAAAGCTACCATTGGTTGGCCACTGAAGTTCGGAAGCATGCCTAGTTTGTCTGTGCCAAATACAATTGAATACTATACTACCAATGCCGTGCTTACAGTACATAGTACACGCCAGCGACCCCTCCTGTGGCGCCGGATGGCCAAATTCCAAAGTTTGTCTGTCCTTGCGGAATAATGCCCTTAAGCAGACAGACAATTTCTAAGGCATCTCAGATTCCTGGTGTTACCTGGTCAATAATTGTACTCGCGAGAACAATGCTCCAAAACAAATTATCAGGATACTTAAGAGTCGGGTCACGACTCACCTGATCAAAGAAATAAAGGAGGCCGATCGGATAACTAAGGACAACAAAGGACCCTTGTGGTTGGTTATTTCAGCAAAACTGCCCGCCTCGATATATGGACCCTCGTCAAGATGCCGCCTCGGACCACGTGCTCACCGTCCAGGGTTCGGATCGTGCAGTACTGTTGAGGTATCGCGTCTCATCCAAGAAAGGGGCCCCCTTTTTCACCGTCCGATCCCGGTCTGATAGCTGCGTCAACCTCAACGAGATGACATCAATCTTGAGGGTCCCTATTCGGGCGCCATCTGTAAAAGCAGGGAAATATCGAGGCTGAGTACCACAAAAGGAAATACACCAAACACGGGCTATAAAGATTCACAGATCTTTAATCTACTGTACAGTTACAAAGAAACAGAAATACAGATAGCTATCTGTCTCTCAATACATCACAATGAGTACCAGCCGTCAGAGTGAGGAAGGAGAGGTACTGGACATCTAGACATTCGCATTTTTATACAATTCAGTAATAATGTCCAGCCCCTCTACAAGTTAATAATCTGTGGTTTCGAGTTTGTGCCGAGTTCACTTATGGCTCATACAACAATATGCACATGAATTACATCGGTTTGTATTTCGAACAAGTTACAATGGCAAAGTGTATTCCTGGATTTAGCAGTAAGCCTTAGCACATATCCCTTCACAATGCAGTTCTGCCAGTGTCCACGCTCGACATTTGCATAGTATTGTCCTCGATGTATGTTCGTGGATGAGGCTTGTTAATGCAGACAATCCATAGACCACAAGTCATGCTTGGGACAAGGTCTCATTACCTAGTCCAAACATTCGGCCCTCGGACAGTCTAACCATTAACTAGGCTCAAAGGTCGGGAAGGCTCGGTTACAAGTTGGAAACACAGTCCACCATTTTAGAATATCATATGAACAGAAATCAAAAAGGCGGATGATCCTAAAATGGCGGCGAAGTCGATCTAGAATCGGAACTTTGCAACGCGGTTTTCTTTGCAGAGCGACTAGGCATAGGCCAATATATATTAGAAGGAGGCACAATATGATTTCCCGTTTAACACTCCTACTCCTCCCTCTAAACCACCACAGAAACACTGTCCTTTCACTCAGTCACACACGCTTCCCAAATACTCCTGACACTAGCCTTGACCCCTCACCTCCTACACCTCCCTCTAAACCACCACACAAACACTCTCCCTTCACTCAGTCACATGCGCTTCCCAAATACTCCTGACACAGGCGTATCTTTTCCTTCTCCACACAATGCGCACTCACAATGCAGAACCACTTCCTCTCACTAAACAGCCCTTCACCTGCTCCTCGAATCACCTGCACAGCCCCCCACTTCTTCCTCTTGCTGGTTTCTTGGCTCACCTGCATCCCCCGCTGATCTCACCCAGGTAACCCTTACTTCCATCTTCCTGTCTTGGGCTTAAATCGCCCTCCCTCTCCAAGGTTGGGGTAATTTTCCCTGGCCAATCTGCTCCTGTCTGCCCCACCCGGGGCATGTCTCTGAAATTGTAATTTTTAAATAGGGGTCTAAGCCCCACCTACTTTCTCCAGACGGGTTGGCCTGGGCATGTTTCGTGATTCGGGCCCCTTTCTCTGGGACTTTCTGGGAAGTGGAGCTTCAGTCCCCCCGTTTCGATCCCGGGTAGTCCCTCTGTGGTGCTGCGCAAGCTCACTGTGGCAGCTTCACGTGCTCTGTGGCGGCACCGCTGTATTGAGAAGCGCACCCCTTCTTTGCTTGTGACGTATGTGCCGTGTTGGAGGGTGGGCTCTGGATGCCTAAACCCCAGGCCCATAGTTTGGCTCATTTTTCTATGTGGCAAGCAAGAAGAAACTGGCACTCATGTGATGGTAGTAGGGCAGGAGCAGTGTGTGGTCTGCACAGAAGCATATCCGCACCGGGAAGCGGATAGGATTTGGGGGTTTTATCACGGTTCAGAGCCGTTCTTTGCTTCTTTCTAAACCCCAAAGGCACCAAATTGAGAGGGGCTCTCACCCCTACCTTGACTTTGCCACATTCACTGAAGGGCACAGTAAAAAGCATAGGGTTAAAATGTGGCAATGCAAGAATAAAGCTGGATTCTTGGCCCAAGAGTCTTCTTGACTCATTCTGGAAAAAGCGAAAACCGGTTGCAAATAATAGGGTGATGTAAGCGGGCAAAGACTTCTGCTCTGAATCAAACTAATGATTTTAATTTAAAAATGCCATAATGCAGAGAGGGTGTAGGGCAGTAGGGTATTTCGTAAAATTCCAGGATGAAGCCATGCAACACTTCTGAAACATATATTATTTAATTAAACATAATGGGCGTAGTTGTAATACACTAACGTTTGCATCGCTGTGAAGAGAAAGAAAAAAAGGGCTTTCTTTTGAAGCCCGAAATGGAAAGAACAGGTGGTGGGAGCTATTCCGGATTATTCCATTGGGCCAATGAGGAGTTCAACAGCGACAGAAAATGTGGCCTAAAAAAGCAGCAGAGGAGTGGCGTAGAAGTGGCGGAGGAGTGGCGTAGAAGTGGTGGAGGAGTGGCGGTGGAGTGGCGGTGGAGTGTTGGAGAAGCGGCAGAGGAGCGGCAGAGAAGTGGCAGAGGAGTGGCAGAGAAGTGGCAGAGAAGTGGCAGAGAAGTGGCGGAGGAGTGGCAGAGAAGTGGTGGAGGAGTGGCGGTGGAGTGGTGGAGAAGTGGCAGAGGAGTGGCGTAGAAGTGGTGGAGGAGTGGCGGTGGAGTGGTGGAGAAGTGGCAGAGGAGTGGCGTAGAAGTGGTGGAGGAGTGGCGGTGGAGTGGTGGAGAAGTGGTGGAGGAGTGGCGGTGGAGTGGCGGTGGAGTGGTGGAGAAGCGGCAGAGGAGCGGCAGAGGAGCGGCAGAGAAGTGGCAGAGGAGTGGCAGAGAAGTGGCAGAGAAGTGGCGGAGGAGTGGCAGAGAAGTGGTGGAGGAGTGGCGGTGGAGTGGCGGTGGAGTGGTGGAGAAGCGGCAGAGGAGCGGCGGAGAAGTGGCAGAGGAGTGGCAGAGAAGTGGCAGAGAAGTGGCGGAGGAGTGGCAGAGAAGTGGTGGAGGAGTGGCGGTGGAGTGGCGGTGGAGTGGTGGAGAAGCGGCAGAGGAGCGGCGGAGAAGTGGCAGAGGAGTGGCAGAGAAGTGGCAGAGAAGTGGCGGAGGAGTGGCAGAGTAGTGGTGGAGGAGTGGCGGAGGAGTGGCAGGGTGAATTAAAAGACTACAAATCACTGCAGTGTTAGCAGGGGCTGGATCTTTTCCTGGATGCAACACGTGCATGCGAGCATGCACAGGTCCAGATGCCTGCCTGCAGCAGGAGAGCAGTGGGTAAGTTGCACAGAGGCATGTTCCTGTCCAGCTGAACAGGGGACCCATATTTACAACCCAGGAGGGAAGTAGCCACGAAGCTCAGCCACTCGCCCACTCTGCTGCCTGTGCTGGCATGAACACAGTGTCTGCCCGGACCATCCGTGCCCAGGTGGCCCATTCCATTTAGGAGAGGCTGCTCCAGTCCTGGTTTTAACTTTGCAAACCTGGTTCTACCCGTTCACACCCATGTCCAATAATGCAGAGTTAAAAGCAGGACTGGACTGACATGCATGCTGACCTAATGATCTTTAGGAGCACAGCTGTGGTACCATCAGCAGAAGGAGGCAGCTTGGGTGAGGGCATCACCACCCTCTGCCTCAGGGTTGCCCTCTGCTGATTGTTGCTGCAAGCACTGGGTGCTTGCAGAGAACCTCATGTTCAGTGTTAATGCCCAACCAGGTTGGGTCCTTCCTTTCCTCTATCACACTCTCTAACTGTGGTGTTCCCCAGGGGTCTAGCCTCTTTTCAACCAATACCTGACACTTCTTGCCCAATGCATCGCCGCTCTCTGCTCCAACTTCCAGGGCTATGTGGATGACACTCAACTCATTTTCAGGCTACCCTCAGGCACCTCTTCTCCCTCTCTCATCTCTGACTGTCTATCTGCTATCCAGGAGTGGTGTGCCGCCAATGATCTCTTCCTTAATGCCAGTGAGACTGAGATTCTCCTCATTGGCACACCTGCGCCCTCCTTTCCTGTCGCTCTCTGGCCGGCCTCTCTTGGCCTTCCTCCTGCTCCCACCTGTGAGGCAAAAAACCTCGGGTCATCTTCGTCTTCACACTCTCCTTCTCTCCTTACATCTCAGACGTCTCTAAGAAATCACACTACCAACTGCACCTATTCAGAGGTATTCTTCCTTTCCTCTCCTTCCCCCAGAAGCTCACTGTCTCCAGATCTCTGGTTCTCTCAAGGCCGGACTACTATAGCAGCCTCTTTTTAAATCTACCTGCTTCTACTCTCTGCCCTCTGAAACTCATCCCGAACAGGACTGCAAGACTTGTCCTTGGCTTCAAGCCTAGGGATCATATCTCTCCAGGACTGAAATCTCTGCATTGGCTCCCAGTGGCGGTGAGGATTAAGTTCAAGACCCTGTGCATCGTCCACAAGGCATTCTGGGGCCTGGGCCCTCAATACCTTCAACTCTCTCTTCCTACATATCTTCTGCCTCAACTCTCTCTTCCTACATATCTTCTGCCTCAACTCTCTCTTCCTATATATCTTCCGCCTCCAAATCCCTCAGGGTCAGTCGCTTCTCCAAGCAACGAGTTGGTGGTAGATCTCTGTCTTCGGCTGGGGCCTCCCTTTGGAACAGCCTCCCTGCCCCCCTGAAACTTGAGGAGAACCATCTCTTTGCTTCTGCTTTCTCACCTCCTCTCCCCTGCTGAATTCCTGGCTGAAACTGCCCAGGTCCCCTCCCCTGCCAGTCACACACCGGCACTGCCTCCCTTGCAACACCCGCACTTGTGGACTGTTTCTGTATCCCTACAGTCCACTACCTGCACCCGACACCTGTTGTCTGCACTTACCCTTGCACTTGCCACCAGATGGCCGCACCCTTCACCTATGGCTTCTATGTATTCTATATTTTACTGTTGATCTCATGTCTTGCACTGACCCCTCCCCCTTGTCCCCAGCACTTTTCCCCTTTCCCCTGCCCCTGCTCGATCTGAATGACACTTGGCCTAGTAGGATCACTGTTTGTCTTCCCTCTGTTTGCCCTCCCTTGGCTCGTTGCGCCTTGAAACACTTGTGTATAGGAGCGTTATACAGGCCATATCATATCATATCATATCATAAGGCTATTGGCTACTTTAGGAAGCCCCTATAATTCCTACTGCTGACAACATTTCAGTCACTACACATTCAGCCACAAAACACCTTGCAATGCCACCAGCATTTCGTTTGAATGCACCCAGCAGTACCGGATGTTCTGCTTTGCACCTGTTCAAAGTAGATAACCATTCAGAGAGAGAGAGCTGGGTGCTGCACCCATTCAAACTCCCGTGAGACACTGGTGACCTCTGCACTGGCAATGCCAGAATCTGAGTTGCACTTCTCATGTACTGTGTGTTGCATACGGGAGTAATCTGATAGTCAGTACTACACTGAGGATCAAGACAACACCTGCTGTGTACTGAAAGCTGCATGAAGGACCAATCTGCTGTTCAGTACACACTGAGGATCAAGACGACACCTGCTGTGTAGTGGGAGCTGCGCGAAGGACCAATCTGATGGTCAGTACTACACCGAGGATTGAGACAACACCTGCTGTGTACTGGGAGATGCATGACGGAGCAATCTGATGGTCAATACTACACTGAGGATCAAGAAAACACCTGCTGTGCACTGGGAGCTGCGCGAAGGAGCAATCTGATGGTCACTACTGCACCAAGTATCAAGACAACACTTGCTGTGCAATGGGAGCTGCGTGAAGGACCATTCTGCTGGTCAGTACCGCACTGAGGATAGAGACAACACCTGCTGTGTACTGGGAGCTGCGCGAATGACCAATCTGATGGTCAGTACTACACCAAGGATTGAGACAACACCTGCTGTGTACTGGGAGCTGCATGAAGGACCAATCTGATGGTCAGTACTACACCGAGGATCAAGACAGTACTTGCTGTGTACTGAGAGATGCATGAAGGAGCAATCCGATGGTCAGTACTACACCGAGGATCAGGACAACACCTGCTGTGTACTGGGAGCTGCACGAAGGAGCAATCTGATGGTCAGTACTACACCGAGGATCAAGACAACACCTGCTGTGTACTGGGAGCTGCGCGAAGGAGCAATCTGATGGTCTCTACTACACCGATAATCAAGACTACACCTGCTGTTTACCGGGAGCTGCGTGAAGGACCAATCTGATGGTCAGTACTACAACGAGGATCAAGACAACACTTGCTGTATACTGGGAGCTGCACGAAGGAGCAATCAGATGGTCAGTACTACACCAAGGATCAAGACAACAACTGCTGTGTACTGGGAGCTGCGCGAAGGACCAATCTGCTGGTCAGTACTACACCGAGGATCAAGGCAACACCTACTGTGTACTGGGAGCTGCGTGAAGGACCAATCTGCTGGTCAGTACTACACCGAGGATCAAGGCAACACCTACTGTGTACTGGGAGCTGCGTGAAGGACCAATCTGCTGGTCAGCACTACACTGAGGATAAAGACAACACCTGCTGTTTACTGGGAGCTGCGTGAAGACCAATCTGATGGCCAGTACTACACCGCTAAGGGACCTCGGACTGGTGCTGTTAACCCCCTACAGGGATATTGTGTGTTATTCTGTTTTTTAGCCACTGTGTGCCTGGTTTGTGTTGCGTACCATAATGATTGCTACTGCTTGCAATGGTGTGACCTTATTTCTGTCCTTCAGTTGTGCCAGGACATTTACTGAGGCCTTTGGGGCTGCACTGATTTATGACAGCCCAAGTGGCTTTGCCAATGCTTGCAGCTGTTGTGTTTTCCCGGTGACTGGATAGGTCTGAAATGAGAGATTAGTGAAGCATCAGCGCTATAAAGCGGCGCCTAATCAGTGCCGCTGTTGGCTGCACAAAGGCCCTGAATGTCTGCGCTGGAGATTCTCCCGCAGCCCCACATATTATAAAAGGCTCATTAAGGCTCTCAATGGTGGCTGACGCGAACCCGGAGGGGGCATCCCGGGGTCGGTGCTCTATCCTTCTCAGCCAGCTTGTCCACCCGCCACTTTCTATAGAGCCGGCAAGGGGTCATAGGTGGCCTGTTTATTTAAGTTACACTGAAGCTGCCATTAGCAGCGCCAGAATAAGAGATGCGAATACATCAAAGGGAATGTGTGTGCCTGGATGAAAGTCTTTAATTAGCCCTCTCTTCCCTGCAGTGAAATATTGTTCATCTGGGTCGTCCCCCACCCCCATGAGCTGCGATGGGCGGAGCAGAGCGACCAGCATGCGTGGAATACCCAGCGTCGAACCGGAAGTGTATTCTTCTGCCGTCAGCAATGGCTTTGTGTCAGTTTCTTCAGTCTGGACTCTATGGTGGATTATTTGGTTCCTTCCTATGTGGGAGCACAAACGTTGCCTTCTAGAAGATTCTACTAGTGCCGGAAGATGGCCTTTCATCTTATGCTGCATGAAATCTGAGCGTGATTCCGGGACAGGGGGCCACAGGCTCGGGCTTGGCCTTCATATCTCAAACAAAAGGGTTTGGGTAAAACCTCACATTTCCGTCGTCATGTGCGGTCATTTATGTGACCCTGCAAAGCATATGAACTGCATTGGACCAGCAGCGTAGGGGTCTCTGAGTGCCGAGGTTCGCATAGTGGACCCCCGCCTGGCGCATACAAACCATAGTCCTTGGAGGAAAAGCAACACTGGGAAGAGAAGGGATGGGAGAGAGGGTGCAGGTGTCATGGGAAAGGGAGAGTGCATTGACAGGCAGGGTCGGTGGTGGCTGGTGGCCACGTGGATCAGGCGATGGGGAACACGATCACGAATACACGCAGAAGCTCCATTCACACATGTCTGAAGTCGAGTGCAATGGCTCCCTGAGGGAGTTTCAAAAAAGGAGAGCTGACCAATACCAAGTAGCGTTGGGGCGCGTGATGGGGCCGGGAAGAGTGGTGCTCTAATATTTCTAAGGAGCAAACTCTGTCAATGTAATTCTGGGACTGGTGGTCCTACAGGTCAAGAATAGAGGGCGTGAAAGGGGAACATAGTTGGCAACCCGAGGGTGGGAGGAGCTGGGGGGTCTCTGCCCATCTGGCCACACCTGTTTCACCAAATTCAGCGAAGAGGCAATTCACAGCATTTTTTGTGGACATTTTAGGGAGGCACAGGATCAGGGAGTCATTTACAGAAGATTTTGAGGTTCCAGAAGGGGTCGGTAAGGCATGGGGGGCTTTCCCCAAAAGGTTGCAGATGAAATGTCTCCTGTCACCACATGCACCAGGTCGAAGCTGAGCACTCCCAACAACCTGTTCCGTGTGTGATGAGCCTGGATCCCTAACATGTGAGAAGTTATCCTGGTCACCCGGGGAGTTGCTAGGTCTGGAAAAGACCCGGGGCTAAGGTGATGTCGGAACTGTTGGGACTGGGGGCTAGCCAGCCTTTTGGCTGTAGCTCCTGAGATTCTATCCGGGGCTACAAACAAAAGATCAGGGGCTATAGCCCCCTTAGACCCCCCAAGCAACGCCCCTGCTGGTCACCTCAAGATAAGTCCATGCTAGAGGCTGCATTTAAGACTTTATGCAGCAAACCAAATCGGTGGTTCGCCCGTAGAATATTATGCACTAAAAGTATATGTCAGTACAATCCTTAATACCTACCAATTCACGAGGATGTATTTTATAAAGTGCTGTTCAGTAAAGTTATGTCACCGATACAATGTATTACATTAAGCAAAGAATCCCATACTTTGACCTTAGCATAGGGTGACCAGGAAAAGAAAAAAAAAACGGCACCTGCCACAGACATAGTAGTAGGACTACGATAAAAACGATAGTCCTACTTCTATGTCACTGGCCTGTTGCGGGGGCGTGGAGTGGGTGTGCTCACAGGAGCACTCCTCTCATTGGAGGAGAGGGCCTAGGAGAGGAAGGGGGAGGAAATGGGGCCGTGAAAAGCATTCACGCCCATTTACGTGCAGGAAGAGCCGCGCTGCGACCGGTTTTGGGGATTTCGAAATCCGGTCCCGGCAAAAACTGGGACCGTAGCAGTCATCCTTCCAATCCCCAGACAGGGTTTGGAAAATGAAAAAACTCCCAGGACCCCAGGAAAAAGGGTGATTTCTGCGGACTGTCCCGGGAAAACCGGCACTTCTGGTCACCCTAGCCTAGCAGCTGCGTTGTGTATTTGAGATTTGACTTCCGGGTGTGTTCAGGACCAGGCATGTATTTCATGTTGAGGTGCGGGGAGGGGCACTGGAATATCTCTGCTCCCTCCCACCCACATTTCTGTACCCTTGTGCATCTGGCTCGCCCAGATGGCGGTACACCCTCTTTCGCCACCTCCGTTTCACTGTGGGCAGAATTGGCGTGGCCAGTTCGCCACAGCGGCCGATTTGGCACACCCAATTTGGCGCAGGACCCTTTCTGGCGTTGCAGATTTGGCTGGAGGGACGTTTGGACGTGGTTAACATTGCAGCCTCGTCTAAACTCCCTCATGCCAAATTCAAAAGCATCATTCTTTGCAAATGCAGCACGTTGAGGTACTGTGCCTGTTAATGATTTTATGAAGAGTTGTGGAGTGGAACATGTGCTATTCTTTGCCTCAGTGGAAGGAGGTTTGCGCTGCTGCTCTCTGTGCCGTACTTATTTGTGTGAGTGAAGCTTGCACATAATGGTGTCCATGCTGTATAAGAGAAGGGAGCTTGTACTCCCACTACCGTGCTGCACCTATTTGTGTGCACCTTTGCTGTCGGTCCTGTACATCAAGGGCAGGTTGTTTGCACTGCCGCTGTCCGTAATGTACCTGTTGGGTGCAAGTGAAGTGTGCCCCTCTGCTAGCCATGCTGTACCAGAGTAGTAAGAAGTTTGCACTCCTACTAGCTGTGCTGTACCTAATAGCATGCACATCTGCTGTCTATACTGCACCTCAGTAGAAGGAAGCTTGCGCTGGGGTTGTCTAAGCTGTCAGTGAAACCGGCTGCACATCTGTTGTAATGCTGTAGACTAGACTTTCTGTAAGAGAACAATCCTTGTGCCACTGAACAGCGCACCACCCAGAACCGTCCAGCAAGAGAATATTTTAATAACAAATGAAGAAGACTGGAGCATCCTTAAATACAGCGTAGGGATGTAGAGAACCACGCTCAACCTTGGGCGGCTGGAAGTAATCCGACACAGAGCACTTTTCTATACTCGTGTATAGTTATTACTGTGGAGTAATATTCATTATGCAACTAAAAACCTTAGTGGAGTCCCAGCCTCGGGAACCTCCACCTTACAGCAGATGAGTCACTCTTCGGGGTCTCTGATAGGCAAGTTCTGCGTTCCTCCCAGGGACTCTCCTCTGTCTTATTTGGTGTCGGGATTCTCAGGACGGAGCCCAGCACTGCTTTCAGGAAGAGCCACTCCCCCAAACCCAACTCCCACACCCAGTGAAACTGACTGACCTCTAATGTGTTACCAAGGAGACCTAGAACTCTAGGGGGTTAAGCAGTACGAGAATGAGCTTTCTCCGAAGCCTGATAAGGTATTACAGCTCAAACTCCTCTGCCCCTGGGCACTTTACATCCTTTTAGTAATTGTAATTATTTTTTTATACAGTGCTTATACACAGGTGAAGTTCTGTGTATTTTATGACACCCATGTAACCTGCTCCAACATTGCTGCACGCATGTAACCAGTAAGCAACGTTGTAACCTGTAACTAAGTCACTCTCTTGTAACAGCGCCTCGATGCCCCTGAGCTGCCAGTGTGCTTTATAAATACAAATAAATCAAATAAATAAAGTACTTCAAAGCGCTTCAAGGTTGGAAGGGAACAAGGAAATCCAGTAATCATTCTTAGGCCTTGAAGTCAACGAATGATCCAACAGAAAAACTAGCATCCTAGGCCTGACTGCATATGTCCTAGTGCAAGTGCATGAAGTATTACAGTTGTGACCAAGCTAGGGAGGGGGGACAACAAAAAAAGGGGGGTGGACACAACAGACAAACTAACTAGTCCAAGTACATTTCGGTCATGCATGCATACAGATGGAGTTACGAGAAAGGGGGTTGTGGGGGGAACAAACACGTCCAGTCCAGCAGGGCCCTGGGTTAAGTGCAGAGAGGTTGCCCCTCTCATGGAGCGTAAGCTGAAAGTGCAGTAATTCTGAACATAATGCAGTGGCCCGGAGGCAAGAGCAAAAGACTGGCAGCGGGGGGGGGGGGGGGGGGCTGGGACCTGTAAGGCTCTGGAGGTGAGCCAGGCAATCAGTGTACATTTCCTTAGATTTTACACCTTGGATCTCGGTGGAGAATTTTACACCAGTAACCATGGGAAGGATTGGTGAAATCACTCTCTCTTCTTAATGGTGCACTGGCGGTATCACCCATCCTGCACTTGGCATCTAGAGTGGACTGGGAACAGCGCACACACTTTCATAGGACTTCAGTGGGACCCAACCCCCTAAAATATTTAACATGAGAGGCCCTTGTTTAGGCTGGCTATCCCTGCGTACCTGGCACATCCCGTGCTCTCTACAAACTTCCCGATCTACTCTGATCCCGGTACCCTGGTTTCCTGGTAGCCTGGCATCCCGGTAGCCTGGTATCCTGGTATCCCGGTAGCCTGGTATCCCGGTAGCCTGGTATCGTGGTAGCTGGTATCCCGGTAGCCTGGTATCATGGTAGCCTGGTATCCCGGTAGCCTGGTATCCTGGTAGCTTGGTATCCTGGTAGCCTGGTATCCCGGTGGCCTGGTATCCCGGTAGCCTGGTATCCTGGTAGCCGGGTATCCCAGTAGCCTGGTATCCTGGTATCCCGGTAGCCTGGTATCCTGGTAGCCTGGTAGCCTGGTATCCCAGGAGACTGGTATCCTGGTAGCCTGGTATCCTGGTAGCCTGGTATCCCGGTAGCCTGGTATCCTGGTAGCCTGGTATTCCGGTAGCCTGGTATCCCGGTAGCCTGGTATCCTGGTAGCCTGGTATCCCGGGAGCCTGGTATCCTGGTAGCCTGGTATCCTGGTAGCCTGGTATCCCGGTAGCCTGGTATCCCGGTAGCCCGGTATCCTGGTATCCCGGTAGCCTGGTATCCTGGTAGCCTGGTATCCTGAGAGCCTGGTATACTGGTATCCCGGTAGCCTGGTATCCCAGTAGCCTGGTATCCTGGTAGCCTGGTATCCCGGTAGCCTGATAGCACGGTATCCCAGTAGCCTGGTATCCCGGTAGCCTGGTATCCCGGTAGCCTGGTATCCTGGTAGCCTGGTATCCCGGTAGCCTGGTATCCTGGTAGCCTGGTATCCTGGTAGCCTGGTAGCCTGGTATCCTGGTATCCCAGTAGCCTGGTATCCTGGTAGCCTGGTATCCTGGTAGCCTGGTATCCCGGTAGCCTGGTATTCCAGTAGCCTGGTATCCCGGTAGCCTGGTATCCTGGTAGCCAGGTATCCTGGTAGCCTGGTATACTGGTAGCCTGGTATCCTGGTAGCCTGGTATCCCGGTAGCCTGGTATCCTGGTATCCCGGTAGCCTGGTATCCTGGTAGCCTGGTATCCCGGTAGCCTGGTATCCCGGGAGCCTGGTATCCTGGTAGCCTGGTATCCTGGTAGCCTGGTATCCCGGTAGCCTGGCATCCCAGTAGCCTGGTATCCTGGTATCCTGGTATCCTGGTAGACTGGTATCCCGGGAGCCTGGTATCCTGGTAGCCTGGTATCCTGGTAGTCTGGTATCCCAGTAGCCTGGTAGCCTGGTATCCTGGTATCCCGGTAGCCTGGTATCCTGGTAGCCTGGTATCCTGCTAGCCTGGTATCCCGGGAGCCTGGTATCCTGGTAGCCTGGTATCCTGGTAGCCTGGTATCCCGGTAAGAGGAAGTAGTGAAGGGAGCGTGTCACTTTACTCTTTCCATTGATGAGCTGACAGCAGCTTCACCAGGATGAAGGTGCTGTGGAAAGGAGCGTTAACAGGGAATTGGGCGGTGGGAGGCTGCAGGCGGCATGCATTCCATGGGGTGTGGAGGCAAGTGGGAATACACGGATCTCGGGGCATTACATGGGGTGTGGAGGCAAGTGGGGATACACGGATCTCGGGGCAGTGGCTGCAGAATCCAGAGGCCGCTGTGGCTGGAATGGAACGTGAGCTTTTTCTGGGAGATTAAGTCCACTTTCCTGGCCACCAGCTTGGCTGCTGACCCTCCCGTGGCTGCTAATGTCTGATGAGGGTGACATTGTTTGTGAGGATGCAAAGAGTTGCTGAGTGAAATACAGAACTTGGATTTCATTTTGTTTCATACTGGCAAGTCTTCGTGGACTTCCATACCCAACTTGACAACACCACTCCAGTCTACTGGATGCGGCTGGTGAATTTATACATTCGAGGGGTGTCATTTTTGTGTCCCTCGATTGAACTGAGCAAGAACACGACATAATCCAGCGAGGGTTTAGCTGATGCTGCCGATTGAACATGTATTTAAATACTAGGTTCAAATTGTGCATTTTACAGAACACTTTTCAGAAAATTGGGCAACAATGTACAATGTACCCCATGCTCTGCATGGCACACATAAAACATGCCAATATAGTCCAAGTCACGAACAACACACAGTAACATTTTGTAACAGTTGTCGATGTTGGCTGCCCACAAAGAAAAAATAAACGGATGCCCTCTCTTGACAACATATGCAGGTACGTCATTTGGGAGTCGCCAGGGGTCGCAACTGTCACCAGGGGTCCCTTGCTAGCCTGGTGGTCTCCCTTGCTCACCCTAAAAAAACCTTTAAACATATTTTCTTTTGTTTTTTTTAAGCTTCTGGGCTGTTCCATGTGGGTCTTTGTTTCTGGAGTGGCTGACTTTCTTGTTCAGGCCTCTTAAAGAATAGGGGCTTCCCCAAGTGTAACACTTTGAGCAGTGACCCTAAATAAGAAAGACTGGGAATAACAAATAATTTGTCTTTCTGGAATTCTATACAATAATTGCTAGACTCATTAAAGGTTTATTTCAGGCACACACACTTCAGGGGTTGAGACACTGATTTAGTCTGTTCATAAACACGTCAAATTCACTATGCAGACAAAGGGGGTCATTACGACCCTGGCGTTAAGGGTTTAACGGCGCCGTAGAAGGTGTCGGTGCCGTTAAACCCTTAACGCCTGATTACGAGGTCCCTTTGCGGCTCCCGACCTTAACGGCTGGTCTGGACCAGCCGTTAAAGTAGGGACCCGCAAAGGGACTTCCGAGGTAATTATGGTACCGCAATCTGCGGTACCGTAATTACCGCCTTTCCCAGTCCCATTGAGCCCTATGGGGCAAAAATGGGAATGGGGAAGGTCCAATGGTAAATGTGGAATTACCGCCCCGCCAACCTTGGAATGGGGCGGTATTTCCCCATTTACCATTGGCGGACTTGTTACAATACCGGCAGCAACCATGGTGCTAATAGCGCCATTGGTTACGGCCAGTGTTGTAATGAGGGCCAAAAACTTCCAAAAAGCATTTAGATTCGAATAAGCATCCATTTTGGACTATGTTTTCTGCTTTTCTGAGGTTGCAGTTATAACATGTTTTTCTCTGCCATTGCCTCTGTTACGATCATCACAAGACATTCCATCTCGGTGTCCTCTGTCACCTGAAAAAATCCTTGTGCCTAAAAGCTTGTGTACAGTGTAGGAATATTTGACCATAGCACATCAAGTGGCCTTTGATGTAATTGTGCCACAATGAATGCTTCGTTGTGATGTGTCTATCTTTCCTATCTCCATGGCAGGCTGTCCAGGATGTTGGTTTGCATGTATGAGGTAACCAGTGCCCAGAGTACGGGATGCCGTGTGAGTGCGCAGCTTTCCCTGCGCTACTCTAAATTCTTTAATACACAGTTATTAACCCTTGCATGGTATTTTGCCAACCTCTGAAGCCTAAAAAGTAGACTCACGCAGGCTTGACACGTGGCCAACTTTGTACCAGACCTGCAGATGAACTGGCCTGCTGTTAAATATCAGTTGCCAGTTTAATGGTATCCAATACAGAGTGTAATTTGCTTTCTGACTTTGAGAACATTCAGACATGTAATTGCTCATTTTACTATAGCTCGTAAAATAGATATAGCTGCTAAAATAGCTCAGTGGGTTGAGTGCTCGATGCTGCAATGTGTGCGTCATCTGCTGGTTGCAGGTTTGAATCATGGCAAGTCCAACTCAGCCTTTCATCCTTCTGAGGTTGATAAATCAGTACTAACACAGTTTGGGTGATATTGTATGTATATGTGTTCTATATGAAGCCCTTAAGCCTAAGTGCTATGTAATAACACATCATCATTTGGCCTTGGACGTCTGCTTGCATTCACAGTAATTTGGTAATATGGGCCTATACACACTGATCTTAACGATACATATGGTGATCCATTCTTGTATGAAATGTATATCACATTACAGTCATATCGTAACCATATTTTTCATAGTGTACTTAGAAACAATGCTATGCGATTCCAATTCCTGTTTTGTCAAGGGTTGAAAGGTTGTGCTCCATCACTTCCTATGATGTCACTTCGGGGTGGTGTCAAATGACATCACTTCCTGTGATGTCATCAGAGGTCAAGGGTTGTGTGATGTCACTTCTGCTACCCCAGGCATTTTGGTGAAATGACATCCCTGAATATATGCCAGCACTGTCTCACTTTAAAATAGGTTTTGCATAGAGCTGTCCCCCTTTCATGCTTCATGCGTCGTCTCCTCTCACTCCCTCCTCCCCACCACTCAGTCTGGTTTCCGCCCTAAACACTCCACTGAGACTGCCCTCACTTACGTACTCAATTCTCTCCTCACAGCTCGCTATGCTAAGCAATCCTCAATTCTCATCCTCCTTGACCTCTCGGCAGCATTTGACACTGTAGATCACCCTTACTTCTTAGCACTCTGTCCTCCTTCAGCTTCAAAGGCTATGTCCTCTCCTGGCTCTCCTCTCACCTCTCCAACCAATCCTTTACTGTCTCCTGGGGTGGCCGTACCTCCTCCAACTTCCCCCTTTACTATGGCATTCCCCAAGGCTCTGTACTCTGACCTTTCCTTTTATCTCTCTATACCTCCCTTCTCGCCCCGTCATCTCTTCTTTCGGCATCTCCCACCACTTCTATGCGGATGACACCCAACTCTTTCTCTCCTTCTCTTCCTTTACCTCTGACCTCCACCACACTCCCTCTTTCTGCCTTACGGCCATAGAAAATTGGATGTCATCCCATTTTCTTTCCCTCAACACTGACAAGAATGAAGTGCTTTTCTTCCCTCCTAACACTCTCTCACCTTCCTCTCCTCCCTTTGTCCCCTTTCCCACTTCCAATCTCCCTATCTCGACCCATCAATCACCCGCAATCTTGACCTCCATATTGACTCCTCTCTCTCCTTCTCCAACCACATCTCTCTAACCTCTCGTGCCTGTCAGCACCACCTCTTCAACATCCACAAGATCCGCTCCTCCTCACCTTTCATGCTTCTAAACTCCTAATCTCCCTTATTTTTTCCTGTCTCTTCTACTGCTCCTCTCTCCTCTCTGGACTACCTGTCTCTCACCTGACTCCCCTAAAATCCATCTACTACTACTCTGCCTGCACTCCGTGTCTTCTTGGCCCTCAAGACTCTATTTCTACCTCACTCTCTCAACTCGGCTGGCTCCCCTTCCTCTCACAATTGACATTCCAATTCCTGTGCCTTGTCGACAAATCTCTCCATGACCTTGCCCCCATCTCTCCTCCCTCTTCTCATTTTACTCTCCCTCCCGCTATCTCCGCTCAGCCGATCTCTACCTGCTCACTGTACCCCCAGCCCCTTGTGCCTCCTCACGTTTCCACTCCTTCCAACTCTTGGCCCCCCTCCACTGGAACTCCCTTCCTCTCTCTATCTGCTCACCCCCACCTACCCTTCCTTCCGCTCCTCCCTGAAAGCCCTTCTTCTCCCATCCCCCCTGACTCTCCTTCCCTACCTTTCTCCCCCCTCATACGCCTGCCCCCTTTCCCTTCCTCCCGTTGACCTCATATTGGATACTGTAACCACCATAGTGCGTAGGAGGAGACCTGGGGGCTCCTTCCTTTCCCCTCCCTCCTCCCCCTCCCTCCTTTGAGTAAATTGTTCTAGATACTGTTCCACTTGTTTGTTTCACGTTTGTAAATTATGCTTCATTCATGAATGTATCTGTTGTTATTCTGTAAAGCGCTTTGGTGTAAAGCGCTATATAAACTCAATGAACATAAACATAAACATGTGTTCAAAGAATAAAGACGAGGGTTGTCTCAACAATGCATGCCAGAATTGCTCATAGAAAACACATTTTCATGAGGCTAGTGCCCAAAATATCCTGTCTCAAAAATAGAAGCGCGCTCGGCCAAGGTTTCATGCAGCAATTGCCCCAATCAAACCCTGCTTTCCCTATGAGTGCTCAGCATATGCCCAGCTACTAGCCCATTTGATCGCGCCCGTTTTACTGCAATTGGTGAAATGGGCTTTTTGTCATATTTTTGCTGTTGTTGTATGGGGGAGGGGTGCATGGTTAGGGTGTATTACAAATGTCTTTTTGAGGTACTAGGTGCATGGGGGAGGATTGGGGAGTGTGAGAGAGTGCTATGGAGAGCCTGGCCCCTTGGAAAAAGCAGCGAATAATGCAGCAGTAATGCAAATACTGTCCGATGTCCCAGGTCCAAATGCACATGCTAACCCCAGTTCTACACATATGCACAATAAGCACAATCACGCAACACGCTTTGAACATCCTTTTTTTCTTTATTATGAGCCGTAAATCAGGAATCGTTAATTATTCCACACCTTACATTGGAATACAGGCTCTCATTAAACAGTCAACTTAGTAAATTCAAGACGTCAACCCCTCCAGAAGAGCCTTTGTGATAAACCCATTTACTTGTAGTCATTGTTTGCATCATGTACACTGAATATGCACTTCAAACAATCTTCTGTTATCTGATGGGCACCACAGACAACCACACAAACCATTTACATTAGCAACCTGCAGCATACATTAACCACTGCTCCAGACAACTCACAAACATCTAAAATGTACACACCGCAGAAGACCCTATCTTTTCAAATCGTTACATGTCAACATTAATGCATTCATCTTATTTAACACGCTTAGTACCGGAGACCAGCCTCTAAGTGCGGGACCAGGATTTGAACCTGTGTTGCTCTGTGTTGTCTTCTTTCCAAGACAAACACGTTGCGGCTGAGCTATCCCCTCTGCACCATTGCATCAAAGGTACCGTTCACTGCCACCCCTTTGCATCTACGTTAGCCCCTGGCCACCTCTTGCAGATCATGAAGCTCCAAGAACCTGTGATACCAGCAGAGGGTGTACCGTGTATGACTCAATAACATAACATCACAGGACATAGCACTCATTCGCATGTGGGGCAGCACCCTGGACGGCCCAAAGCATGTTCGATGATTGGCAGCAGCAGGGGCTGGTCCTGCCGTAGTCAGTCTGCTGCAGTAGACTCTCAGGTGCACTGATTGGCTGGTGAGACTATGTATCTGCCTGTTGAATGCAGTGTTATGGAATGGAGGGAGAGCCAGTGCAACAATAATGCAAGTCTAGGGGGTGGCACTAGTGGCAAGTAGCAGAGAAGCAAATAGTATGAAGCTCATTACTTCATAGAACTCCATGGTTTGCAGTTACGTCCCAGTGATCAGATGTGACACCGATGGGACTGGTGTGCTGCAGCAGATGGGACTGGGGTGCTGCAGCCGAGGAACTGGGGTGCTGCAACCAATTGAACTGCGGTGCTGCAGCCAAGGGACTGTGGTGCGGCAGCAGATGGGACTGGGGTGCTGCAGCCGAGGGACTGGGGTGCTGCAGCAGATGGGACTGCAGTGCTGCAGCCGAGGGACTGGGGTGCTGCAGCAGATGGGACTGGGGTGCTGCAGCCGAGGGACTGGGGTGCTGCAGCCGGTGGGACTACGGTTCTGCAGCCGAGGTACTGTGGTGCTGCAGCAGATGGGACTGGGGTGCTGCAGCCAAGGGACTGGGGTGCTGCAGCAGATGGGACTGCAGTGCTGCAGCCGAGGGACTGTGGTGCTGCAGCAGATGGGACTGGGGTGCTGCAGCCGAGGGACTGGGGTGCTGCAGCCGGTGGGACTACGGTGCTGCAGCCGAGGTACTGTGGTGCTGCAGCCGAGGGACTGGGGTGCTGCAGCCGAAGGACTGGGGTGCTGCAACCAATTGAACTGCGGTGCTGCAGCCAAGGGACTGTGGTGCGGCAGCAGATGGGACTGGGGTGCTGCAGCCGAGGGACTGGGGTGCTGCAGCAGATGGGACTGCAGTGCTGCAGCCGAGGGACTGGGGTGCTGCAGCAGATGGGACTGGGGTGCTGCAGCCGAGGGACTGGGGTGCTGCAGCCGGTGGGACTACGGTGCTGCAGCCGAGGTACTGTGGTGCTGCAGCAGATGGGACTGGGGTGCTGCAGCCAAGGGACTGGGGTGCTGCAGCAGATGGGACTGCAGTGCTGCAGCCGAGGGACTGTGGTGCTGCAGCAGATGGGACTGGGGTGCTGCAGCCGAGGGACTGGGGTGCTGCAGCCGGTGGGACTACGGTGCTGCAGCCGAGGTACTGTGGTGCTGCAGCCGAGGGACTGTTTGTTTGTTTGTTTATTCATTTGTTAAGCGCACCAGACTCGTAAGTAAAAGGGCGCAATGACAAGGAAATGCAAGGCTTACATGATTACACAGGTTACAGACAGGATATATACACTATGAACAAAAGGGAGGCAGTATTCTATGATTACAGGATATATACAATATGAGCAATAGGGCTGGATCAAAGGTGCGTGCACTAGGATATAAAACTTATATGAGTACACATGCATGGGCAGCAGTATTTACATAACGAGAGAGTATAGCAAGATATAATGTTTCTTGATTGCAGGATAGTGTCCTCAGGGAAGGGTGATGGGTAACTAAGGATTGGTGGCAGTGATATGCTTTATTAGGTTTTTCCTGAAGAGTGGATATGGTTGGTCAGCTCTTAACTCCTGGGGCAGTGAGTTCCAGCTTCTGGCTGCCTTAACAGTGAAGCTGTTGCCCCCGATGGTAGTCAGTTTGTATTTGGGGATATTTAGGCAGTTAGTGTTCCCTATTCTAGTGGGTCTGAGAGGAGTTCTTCTCTGAAGTTTGTCTATGAGGTAACTGGGGGCTGCGTTGTTCAAAGCTTTGTGTGTCAGTGAGAGTGTTTTTAGAAGTATTTTATTGGGAGTGGAGAGCCATTTGTGTTGATGTCTCAAGGCAGAGATGTGGGTTTTCTTATTTATGCCAAGGGCTACTCTTAAGGCATTATTCTGTAGGGTTTGGAGTTTATTAGTGATGGGGACTGGGGTGCTGCAGCCGAAGGACTGGGGTGCTGCAACCAATTGAACTGCGGTGCTGCAGCCAAGGGACTGTGGTGCGGCAGCAGATGGGACTGGGGTGCTGCAGCCGAGGGACTGGGGTGCTGCAGCCGAGGTACTGCGGTGCTGCAGCAGATGGGACTGGGGTGCTGCAGCCGATGGGACTACGGTGCTGCAGCCGAGGTACTGCGGTGCTGCAGCAGATGGGACTGGGGTGCTGCAGCCAAGGGACTGTGGTGCGGCAGCAGATGGGACTGGGGTGCTGCAGCCGAGGGACTGGGGTGCTGCAGCCGGTGGGACTACGGTGCTGCAGCCGAGGTACTGTGGTGCTGCAGCAGATGGGACTGGGGTGCTGCAGCCGAGGGACTGGGGTGCTGCAGCAGATGGGACTGCAGTGCTGCAGCCGAGGGACTGTGGTGCTGCAGCAGATGGGACTGGGGTGCTGCAGCCGAGGGACTGGGGTGCTGCAGCCGGTGGGACTGGGGTGCTGCAGCCGAGGGACTGAGGTGCTGCAGACGAGGGACTGGGGTGCTGCAGCAGGAGCCTGTCAAATCCCTCACCTTTGAGAGAGGGTGTTTACGTTTAAACAATCATTAATGGACAGCAATAATAACGGGCTGTGGTTACCATTGTGGAGCGGCTCCTTCATGAGACAGGAGACACTCGGCCGAGGCAGGGGGTATCTCCCGTAGATACCCCAGGAGGTAGCGCTGTCATCTTCTCTGTGGGGTACGCTGACCCGGCGCCCAGTAAATAGCTACCTCTACTCGCTGTACTCGCCCATACGTAGTAACTCATTACTCTCAGTAAGGACTGCAGTGATATTAAAATAGAAAATAGCTTTTCTTAAAATTTCTTAGATCCAACATTCAATAACATTTCCTTATGAACATGTGATGGTTGAATTCAGGTGTTTTTCTATAAAAAGACTCTAAAACTGTAGCTCTCCGTATCCCATGGGAGGATATGAGGCTGTCGGAGTGCCACTTTATCCGCCCCTATCGCTCCCCTATGGCTCAGCCTGGCATTTATGGGGCCGGAATGCCAGTCGACAAAAGAGACACCGACCTTGTTTACCAGAAGTTTTTCACTTCCCATGATGCAATGTTTCCAATATGTAGCAATATTTCCTAGTACTGTGTGGGGGCCGCTCACATCTTGCACTCTAATCGCACCCTATCAGCAGTCCGTGCGCGCCTTCCGGTGGCGCGCTGCCACTGGATGCAATACTGCCAGGATCATCTCTGATGGATATGGCGCACCATCGCTGTTTTCTGAAGTGCATTATAAATATTAATAGTATTGATAAAACTGTTAAAAATGTGTCATGTCACATCGCTTCCATAGAAACCGTTTAGATGCAATCATCCCGCCAGCTCCAAATAACTCCCTTTTCCCCTGTATTACTTTTATGATCATTAACGCAGCTTTCTGCAAGGATCTGACATGGAGGAAAGATTTCCCCACTAGTGGCTAGAAAATTAATTGAGAACGAGGCTGCTGTAATATCTTCCATATAATGGTGCTATGTGCGTGATGGAGGGACGGTGTTGATGCGTTCTGCTTCTGCTGCCGGCTCATTAATTGAGTGTCTGCTTCACAAAGTCAAGGCATACTCGCCAAAGTAGGGTGAGCTCCTAGGCCACTCACATTCCTACATTCCCAACGCTGAGTCTACGGTACTCCTGTGCTACTTTATGTGGCCATTAGTTTGCTTTCCTCTCCCTGGCCATTCTCAGTCTTCATTGAACTTCATTGTGGAATGCATGAAGATCCTGCTTCTCTTCTGCCTTCTCTTCCCTTTATTACAACACTTTTTAATCCGTATGGAATTCCATATTCCAGAGGGTAGAGCTGTCTCAGCCCTCATCATCACTCTTGCAACACTCCCCCTTGGTCTTCTACCCCACACAAGGTGAAGGCACTTTTCCTCACCTGAGATCTGCCTTCTAATCTACCGACACTCTTATCTTCACAAATGTTCTAGGTTAGTCCCCATGGTCAGTTTCTGCTCCTTAACCAACTCTCTTGGTTAAGGCCTCCTCCCGTCTTCCACCTGTAATCCTTCTCTCACCCACCTTTCGTTACCAGGATATGGCTGACAGGAGCTTCACAGGTTCCATCTAATTTGAGCCAAGCTCCTTGTAACCTCTGAAATCTCCCACACGATCTGGTAGACATCCGCAGCCATGCCCCGTGCCTCACAGCACTTTATCCCTCACACAAAGGTCATTACATACTGCACGTCCCTAACCACACATCTCTTTCTCTTGATGTGCTTTCCTCTTGGCATTCCATCACTGAATCTGTAAATTGTTGTTTAATTACTCAAGCCAGTGCCATGTGTGTCATACTTCTTAAGCTTACTTTTATTACTTGGCATATCTCTCAGTGTGGCAGCTATTTCATAAATGCAATATCATGAGTAGGGGCCAGAACTGGGATGGGAAACATTATAATGCAGTTGGGGATGCAATCATGAGGGACCTAGAGTAGGCGGAGGCAACACTGGGAGACGTGGATGAGAATGAGAGAGAACAGTATTGAGAATGGGCCGCCCTGGTCAAAGGAATGATTATCCACCCAACTACTGAGCCCTGCCTCTTCTTTTCTGCTCTTGACTCTTAGATCAAGGGTGTCTCTCGCCCTGGCATCCGATGAGAAGGGCAAAAGAAGAAAATGGAAATTCCTCTTTGGACCGGGAGAACCCAGGCCCAAACCCCTGCTCATACCCACCATCATCAGGCAATGCCAATGTAAACAACATTGCCCCTCCTCTAAGGCATGGACTCCACAATGCAGAAACCTCACCCACATCAGCCTCAACCCATGAGCACCCCTTCAGCATCCACAACTCGGAGGTTGATGCATGCCAACGCCAATGCAGCTACCACCCATGCAACAGACATCACAGACCTCATGACCACACATGACCTTGATGCCATCTTCATCACTGAGACGTGGCTGACACCCACCTCTACCCACATCCTAGACATCCTTCATCCCAATGGCTACAGCATCCAACACAGAGACCGGCCGAACAAAACAGGCACAGGCCTTGCAGTCATCCACAAGACTTTGTGGCCTTGCACCAAAGTTGACATCAACAACATTGGCTCCTTCATAGTCCTCTCCTGCCACTTCCAGCTCTCACCGGGAGACACAGTCATCTTCCATCTCATCTACAGCCGACCCAAACTCAACACTGCTTTCATCTCAGACTTCACTGGCCTGGTCACCACTATGTCCTGGAGGCATGCCAACAACATCTTCCTAGGTGACTTCAACCTCCCAGGCAATAAGGTCACCAAACCGATGAAGGAATCTCACTCAGCCTTCTTGACACCCTCAGCCTCACAAAGCATATGGAAGACCCAATGCACGAGAACGGTAAGATCCTCAGCCTAATCATCACCGTACTGCCTTCCCTCCACAACAGCTCTCTTCTCTTGCTTGACTTGTCTGACCACATGGCCGTGCCATTGAACATCCTGCACACCACAATAGTGAAGCACACCCAGCAGAAACCCATCAGACAAACCTTCAGGTCCTTCAAGAACTTCCTGGTGGAAGTCCTCTCAGAAGACCTCAGCAACCTCCACCTCACATTGACTGAACACACCCAACGGAACTTGGACTCTCTATTAAAAACACTGAAAGCCACCCTTGCAGGCTCCATCAACCGACACGCCCCTCTGAAACAACACAACTGCAAACTAAAGCCATCAGCACCCTGGTACGTGCAAGAACTCAACCTCAGCAACAGAGTCCTCAGGAAACAAGAGAAAACCTGGCACTGCTCTGGGACCTCACCCAATCTGGCGCTCCTCAAGGAACTCTGAGCAACCCGCGGACAACTAATCAACACAGCAAAGGCCTTCTGCTATCAGAACACCATAGCAGAAGCCGACAACAGAAGCAGAAGACTCTTCAAAGCAGTCAAGTTGCAATGTGCCAATGTGCTACACAACTCTGCCATAACACACTCCATCGAAAAATACACTGCCATCAATACCTTCTTCATCAACAAAATCTGCAAGATTTACCAGCACATAGACACGAGCTCTGTATCCACAGACCCACCTCGCATCCCTCCCCGCAAAATCTCCACACCCTGGACAACATTCAAAAACACTCTCTACAGAGCACCTGGTAGAAACCCTGGCCGTCCTGAAAGCCACATTCTATACAACATCCTCCCAGAATCCTTCCTCAAGACCCTCCCCGCAGAAGCTCTCCTTCCATACCTGGAGATCATCAATAGCTCCCTTACTCAAGGCACCTTCCCTTCGACCCATAAAACAGGACAAATGCTCCCTCTACTAAATAAACCCACTCTGGATCCCGACAACTTAGGTAACTATCGCCCCATCACCCATCTTCCCTTCCTAGGTAAGATCAACGAGAAAACAGCAGCCACACAATTGCAGCAACACCTTGACCAAAACAATCTGCTCCAAACCTACCAATCCAGGTTCAGACCCAGATGAAGCACAGAGTCTGCAAATATAAAGGTGATCGACTTCCACCCCTGCCTCCTGGTTCTACTCGACTTCTCTGACACGTTCGACATAGTAGACCACCAGGCATTCACGGACATTCTACATCGACACATGGGGATCAGCGACCGTGTCCTACAATGGTTCCTAGACCTGTGTATTCTGGGTGGAGACAGCCACCATTCCTCTGTCATATTTAGTTGGGATATGACAGCCAGGAATACACCATGTCATCTGAGAAGGAGCAAAACCGTCCTCGTGCCATGGCCAGCCTAATTAACTATCAAAGGCTCCATGGATCCGCCCTGTCCTTTTGTTGAGCCCTGCAGAATGGTGGCATTGATTAACATAATTATCATTACAGGCCTTATCACGAGTCCGGTGGTATCCTGGCAGTAATACCGCTGGGATACTGCCAGCAAAAATAGCATTACTGCTACTCGGTCCGGAGCTATTAGCGCCGGATCACGAGTAGCGGTTGGCCGGTTATTGCCCATTCAAATTGGGTCCATAGGACCCAATGGGTTTGAGGGACCTATTACCACCTGCAGTAATTGCACCGGTGGTAATAGCACCAGAAACAGCCAAAAATAGGCAGTACATGGACATTTTAACCTCCAGCTTTTTGCAGGGGGTAAAACTCCAATTTACCGCCCAACCCATAATAGGGCCAACCCTTAAATGCAGCAGTCATAGCATTTCCACCGCATTTAAGGGCTATCACCGAACTCGTGATGAGGACCTGATAGAATATACTTCAAACAGGCCCACTTGGGGCCTGGCTGCCGAGGTTAAAGAAGGAGACAGGAAACCCCAACAACCCTTGATATGCCAGCTCCTGTCTTTCATTATCAAGGGCAGTGAACTGTCATGTCTGGGACATCTGGTTACAGTAGGCATCCCTGCAGGAGGACTCCATTCAGAGGGTATGAGAATGTAGTTTGTAGAAGCCAGAAAGTCTAGTCAGGCCACAGCTTCAAGGGAAACCTGCTGCTTTAATCAGGAACCACATAGAGCTCAATTAACCAGAGAGACCCTTTGATCAAAAACAGACAGGAAGATGAATGTTTTCACCCCTTTACCTTTTCTGTTGCAAAGCACTCCGGTTATGAACTCCTGCATACAGGAGATTGTTGGTGGGGACCCAGGATTGGTTCATTAAGGTAGGCTTAGACTACACCAGTCACCATGGCCCATTTGGCTTTAAAAGAGGGCTGAGTCTCTCTTTTGGTCAGATCATCTGAAGACTTTGCAAGGTGTAGCAAGAAGAACTCATTATTAGAGCTTGGCTGAAGGTACAGTCTGCCTTACATCGTCCGCCAGTGAAGGAAGGCCATGACCTCCAAGAGGGAAGCAAGATCCCTCCATTAAACATCTCCCAGGGAACAGAGGGAGATAGTGAATCCAGCAGCTCCAGAACCGTTACCCAGCCAGCACACAGCATGCCCTGCTAGGCTCTGCAAGCGCTTCCTAGGTGGGAAGTGCCAGAGGGTCTCTGAACCCAACCAAGGACATGGCAGGTGCCTGCAGCACTCTCCTCAGCTTTGGGCCAACTGCCTTAAAGGACGACACAAGCCCAGTGAACAAGCTAGAAGGAGTGCATCGACAAGCATCTACTGATGTATGCATTAAATGACATTTTCTAGCCAGACTAGCCCCTCAAGCTACTAACGACCGCAGCGCTGACAGTTGTTATGCCGCAGTCGGTAACGCTGTCTGAGACGCCTCTGCCAATGCTTCAGACTCGCCAACCAGCACTCAGGCAACGATTCCTGACCCGACCCGCCATATAGGCCAGTCTGCAGCCGTACATCCAGCCTCGCTTGACAAACCGCCTGCCGCCTGATACCTGTAGCTGTCTCTCATATTGAACACTGTCACAGAAGCTCCAAGGCGTCCTGAAACTGACTCGACCCTGTCAAGCACCAAGAACATCTACAGCAGAAGGTACATTGTAGTTCTGTCCCCCTGGTTCTTCTCCAAAGGCCCCTAGAAACATTTTGTGAGCCATTTCTCACTTTGTGTTGAAACCAAGTATCAATGAACTATTGTGATTACTTACTTTACCAACTACCGTCCTGTCAGTATCCAGAGTGCACCCATTTTCCTTCTCTGAAACTGTCTGTCCTCTGCATTTCATTACAGGGTGGGTTGTATTTTGTAGTGTTGCTAGAACTGTCTATTGTGATAATAATAAAGTAGATATTTTATGCATCCTTGACTGGACAGTCCCTTTTATCACTCAGTAATCTTTGCATTTTTTCCGTGTGGCAACTAACCAACGATACACAACCTTGTTGACATAAGCCTGCCATTCCATCCACGTTACCAACACTGGACAAGGAGATGTATAATTTACTTGTGTTTCCAATCTATTCGGATCCCTTCTGGTGCACTAGAGGTGTAGGGCTGATTGATGGTTTAGAAACCGATATTCATCCCTGGACCACTGGTGCCTCAGAAGTTGATTTGTCACACACATAGATATGAAAATTCAGACAGCTTGGTATCAGCTCTCCCTACTGCAGAAGGTCAAGCCCTTCCTCCTTCCAGACAGCATTGGATCCACTGTTGAAACTTTGGCTCTATCTTACCTGGATGGGGATAAATCATTCCTCATAGGCATCCCATCGTCCCCCTGTGTGCCCCTGAGAAGTGTCCTACTGACGGCCACATGCCTTATCAAACGTCTACACTGATCTGACCACATCACCCCAGCTGTCATCGACCTTCACTGGCTTGCACAGCATGCAAAGTTCACCTTCAAGTCTTGCCGCATAATCTATAAGGCAGTCTCCCTCAAGTCACCCAGCTCCTCTGTGGAGAAACTCAGCATCTCTGGTAGACAGCGCACCACCAGAAGCCAGGGCACGTGCATACTTGAAATCTGCCTCTGCAAAAAGCAAAGGACCAGAAAACAAGCTTCTCTGCCTACGCCCCAAGACTATGGAACCTCCTCGCCATCAGCATCAGGCTCACCCCCACGCTCCTGCAATTCAAAAAAGAACTCAAGACCCACCTCTTCAAGGAGTCTCTCCTCAACACCTAGGCCATCCCTTCGCTCCTCGCGCCACCTCACTCGCTAGACACCGCCTGCCTCTTTCTTCCCTGTCACCCGGTACGGCTGTACCCCTCCTCTGTTCCCCTCTGTGTCATAGCCCACTGTATGTCTGTTCTGTTGTTACCTCTGAAACGAGCTCTGTTTTGCATCTTTACTGTCATGTACCTCTGCAAAGCGCTGTGTGGTATCTCTGTATTATGGCATACCTCTCTCTGCGTAGTGTATCTGTATTATTGTATACCTCTGCAAAGCGATGTGTGGTGTATCTGTATTATTGTATACCTCTGCAAAGCGCTGCATGGTGTATCTGTATTGGTGTATACCTCTGCAAAGCGCTGCATGGTGTATCTGTATTAGTGTATACCTCTGCAGAGTGCTGCGTGGTGTATCTATTTTGAAGTATACCTCTGTAAAGCGCTCCGTTGCGTATCTATATTGGAGTATACCTCTGTAAAGCGCTCCGTTGCGTATCTATATTGGAGTATACCTCTGTAAAGTGCTCTGTTGCTTCTCGAAGCTATGTCCACGCTCAATAAATACCATGATAATAATAATTCCCACCTGGGGGGATGTGTGAATTGACGAGTGAGGCCTTCTCAACCCAAGAGCACAGCAAGGGTACCACTGCAGTCACAATGGAAGTCACTGGTCATTGGCGCGACAGACAGCTTCCCGCGGCACACGTACAGAATGGCTCCTCGGGTAGACACCTCTACTCTTTTCATTACTCTGAGCTCTGTATTTGGATGTTGTTTCTATCTGTTGGTATTTCCCATTGATTTTGCTGTCGTTTCGCCTGGAATATAGATTGTGACCGGCTCACAGTAAATCTTTTGTCGGCGTCGAGTCACACGTCCCCCGGCGCCGGCATTGATTTTCATCATCCCTAATTGTGGCATCTTGATGAATCATCGAAGCTGGACTTAATGTTTGGAGTTTCTTCTGCACTTGACCTGCTTGGTTATTTTGTGAAGTTCTACGATGCCCCCTTTTAAAGGGGGAGCCAGACGGCAATAGCCAAAGAAAGGCTGGTGGAGACTTGTCTCGTCGAGGGCTCCCTGGATATGCATCCTTAGATATTGAAGTGTACCTCCTTTGCTTTCCTCAGAGAGCAAACATATTTTTGAATCTTCTCCTCTGGCTGGTGGATTCAGGCACTGGAATTGATGTGCTGTGGTGAAGTTAGGATCTCAGCCTGAGTGGCCCCCCGTGCACTGCTTCTAGTGATCTGAAGATGTGTGTGAAACCGGTGAAGGGAATTTAATAAGCTGAGAAGGCCACTTACTTTTCATTCGAAAGTGGTATTTTTTTTTTAACAGGATAAGGATAGAAGTAGTACCACAGTTTCAGTGTTCAGTCTTAAATGATGCTGACTTATAGTTTTGAAAAACAAGCTTTCATTTTACAGCTTTTATAAACTTCTCAATATATATTGTTTCACATTAAAGATGATCAATTTCCATCAGGGCTACATACATCCATTGATGCAAACTCCATAATGGCGGACACATTGGATCCATCTCCAACGAGTCCAAATCCATTATGGCGAACACCTTGGAGCCATCTCCACTAAGGTGAACTCCATCATGGCGGAGACCTTGAAGACATCTCCAACGAGGCCAAATCCATTATGTGGGACACCTTGGAGCCATCTCCACTAAGGTGAACTCCATCATGGCAGAACCTTGAAGAGATCTCCAACGAGGCCAAATCCATTATGGCGGACACCTTGGAGCCATCTCCACTAAGGTGAACTCCATCATGGCAGAACCTTGAAGACATCTCCAACGAGGCCAAATCCATTATGGCGGACACCTTGGAGCCATCTCCACTAAGGTGAACTCCATCATGGCAGAACCTTGACGACATCTCCAACGAGGCCAAATCCATTATGTGGGACACCTTGGAGCCATCTCCACTAAGGTGAACTCCATCATGGTGCACACCTTGAAGACATCTCAAATGAGGTCAACTCCATGTGGGAAACCTTGGAGCCAACTCCAATGAGGCCAACTCCATCATGACGGACATCCTGAGGCCTCTGCATTGGAAGATGGACAGGCAAGGCATAAAGTGCATGGCATAGCATAAGACATCATGCCATGGCATGCCATCACCTAGAGCTCTGTTAACAGGTTGGTTTGCTGCTTTTGGTATTCTGGTCTTTGAATAGGTGGTGCGTTGCTCTTCACCTCTCCAAGGTCGGTGCCAAAAAGGATTAGCAGTACCCATGTAAGGGCTACTCCTCTGGTGTGCCGGGCCACTTTTGTGGCAGAATGGATGAGTTTGCCACACTCCGCTTGTGTGGTTGATCCAATGCAATGGAAACAGGCAAGAAGGAGAGTTGTCTAACCTGCCTTACATGTGCAAGTTACATGTTGGTTTACACAGCTGCGTGTTTATAATGACCCAGCGCGGTGCACCTGGATGTGACCAGTTCCCACAGTGGGCCACCAATGGATCCTGATACCTGCCTTAGTGTGCAGAGCATGGCAATGTGGTGTAGGCCTGGTGCAGGGTTTAGATAGTGTAATTTGTCAGCTAGAGGGACAGGATTCTAAGCACAACCAATGGCAACAGTGCTGGCATGATCGTAACATGCAGGCCGGGCATGGTGAATGCCGGGATGGCGCTGCACACAAGGCTCCCCTGCTGATGCTGAAGTTTTGGGGACCCTGGACACAGAACTGCAATGGTCCACCTATAGCATCAGGCAGGTCATCAAAGCTTATGGCGCAGTGCCAGCTGAGAACCCAAGCTGCCATCACCCAGGGGTTCGGCCGCACTCTCCATCCTGGACAATGCTGAGTAAAAGGCAGGTGCAAGCTTTATTGAAGGTGTTTGAATAGTAGCCAGGAACCTTTCTAGAAGAAAGGGGTTTCATCTCACCCACCAAAGTTTATTCTGAACAGGGGCTAAGCGCAGTCTTTCCCAAAAAACTAAGCTGATCCACGGGTACCACTGTTCTGCGCGCTCAGCTGCAGGTTGGCTGACATGTCTCTCTTAAATATCTCTCTTTTTCTGAGCTTTCCTGGAAGTCTTGCATAATCCTCCGATCTGAAGTGCAGCAGTAGTAAATGCAGGAATCCAGTCGAGTGATTTTCTTGTTAGACCATCCTGATTTTTTTGGTACACCATCTTGCCACGGCCACCCATATCCAAGCCAGGAATGTTGAATTTGATGGAGCAGAGCCTGCAATCCCATTGGTATGATCCCTAGACTGGAGAGTATAGCTTGGCCCTTGAGTAGGCCTCTTCAGGGTCTGTGGTGTACCCAAATGTCATTGTTAAATTGCCAGATGGAATTATGAGGTGCACCATTGCATACTCTGACTTGTAGGTCCTCAGTGGAGGCCAGTGTCAGGGTGAAGAGAAAGGCTTTTGTAGTCATGAGAGGAGAGGTGGCACATCGCATCTCTCAGGGTGCATTCAGAGAGGAAAATCACCAGGTGCACCCAGGTGCAAACATCTCAAAGGATCGTTAGGTGTACCACACTGTCCTTCATTTACCTGCCAGGGCCCCGGATGATCGCTCTGCATCCCCCGTCTCTATGAGGGGTTACTCCAATGATTGGAGCAGTCTGTGTCCTGGTTTAGACTTTCTCCTCAGTCCCTTAGTCTCTGGCAACCTGGTGGAGTCATTCAGTACAGTCTGTGTCCTAGTAGGGTATGTATTTAGTCTCCTGGTGCAGTCAATCTACTGTCTCCTAGTACAGGCTATATCCTAGTATGGTTTGTCTCTGGTTTCTAGTACAGTACCCAAAGGCACAGCCGCAGACCCGCAGGCACCTGCCATCATACACCACAAACATTCGATACGTAGATGCACACATAACTTCTATCCCGCTCGGGCTTACCCCCTCTAGACCACTTATCACCACGCACCCGCATGCCAGCTTGACATGGGTGGCTAGCAGGGACTTGGCAACACCTCATATCTTAAGCACTGGCCAATATGCACACACGCATGCTAGCACCTCCCCGAATTCCATCCCATACACGGTGCCCTGAGGGCGTTCAACCTAGAGCGTGTTGGGACCTCACTAATGGTGAGCGGCGGTATACACAGGACACACTACTACTACTACAGTCAGTCTACTCTCTCCCCTTTCTCTCTGGCTGGCCTCCCTTAGCACTGTGCCTCCACCTGCCAACGAGGCAAATAATCTGGGGGTCATCTTTGACTCCACTCTCTCCTTCTCATCTCAAATTCCGGACATCTCTAAAACGTCACACTACCAACTGCACCTTCTCAGAGGTATTGTACCTTTTCGCACTTTCCCCCAGAGGCTCACTGTCTCCAGAGCCCTGGTCCTTTCTAGGCTAGACTACTGCAACAGCCTCTTTCCCAACCTGCCCTCTTCTACCCTCTGTCCTCTTCAACTCATCCAGAACAGAACCACAAGACTTACCCTTGGCCTCAAGCCCAGGCACTGCATCTCTTTGGCACTGAAATCCCTCCACTGGTTTGCCGTGGCTGCAAGGAGTAAGTTCAAGACCCTTTGCATTGTCCACAAGGATTTCTGGGCACTGGACCCACTTTATCTGCAACACTCTCTTTCTAAGTAATCTCCTTCCCAAGACCTCTGCTCGTCTTCCTCCAACTCTCTGCGGGTGAGCCGCTTCTCCAAGCAAAGACTTGGGAGGAGATCTTTATCCATTGCAGGTGCCTCCCTCTGGAACAGCCTCCCTGCCTCTCTCCGTCTTCAGCCGGATCACCTTAAGTTCTGGAAACTCCTCAAGACGTTCCTCTTTGCCCCCTCCTTCTGTCTCCCTCTCCCCTGCTAACACCTCTCTCTGCTCTCTTGCTCTCTCTCCTATATTTCTGCTCAGTTTTGCTGACTGGCTGCCTGGTGAACCTTCAGAGCCTCAGAGGTCCCAAGATTTCCTTGCATGTCTCCTGCACTTTCCCCTGGGCCTTGCACTTGCCGCAGAACTACTGCACTTCGGTTACGACCCATAAGAGTGGTGTCTCTCTGCACTTAACCAATGTTCTGACGGGACTGGGCTAACTTGGTCCTTATTGCCCTCACCCACGCACTTCCTGTTCTGTTCACCAGCATGATCTGAATGTACCATGCCTATTAAGATTGTTTGTCTTGTCTTCACTATGTCTTCCCGTCCCATGCATGGTTGCACTTTGAAACACTTGTGTATAAGCGCATAATACATAATCAATCAATCATGCTCCTAGTACAGTCTACTGTCTCCTAGTACAGTCTACAGTCTCCTAGTACAGTCTGCCCCATATATGGTCTATCTTTGGTCTCCTGATACAATGAGTGTACTGTCTTCTAGTACAGTCTGTCGCCTAGTAGGGTCTGTTTTTGGTCTCCCGATACACTCAGTCTGCTATCTCCTAGTATAGTCTGTCTCCTATTATGGTCTGTCATTGGTCTCCTGGTACAGTCACTCTGTCTCCTTGTACAATCTGTCTCCAAGTACAATCTGTCTCCTAGTATGGCGTGTCTTTGGTCACCTGGTACAGTCTGTGTACTGTCTTCTAGCCCAGTCTGTCTCTGAGTACAATCTTTCTCTGAGTAGGGTCTGTCTTTGGTCTCCTGGTACAGTCAGTCTCCTAGTACAGCCTGTCTCCTAGTTTGGTATGTCTTTGGTCTCCTGGTGCATTCCGTCTACTGTCTCCCAGTACAGTCTTTTTTCCAGTATGGTCTGTCTCTGGTCTCCTGGTACAGTCAGTTTGTCTCCTTGTACAGTCTGTCTCCAAGTACAATTCGTCTCCTAGTATGTCGTGTCTTTGGTCACCTGCTACAGTCAGTTTACTGTCTCCTGGTACAGGCAGTCTCCTAGTATGGTCTACCTTTGTTCTCACTGTACAGTCAGTCTATTGTATCCTAGTACAGTCTGTCTCCTATTATGGTCTGCCTCTAGTCTCCTGGCGCAGTCGGTTTACTGTCTCCTAGAGCAGCCTGTCTCCTAGTTGGACATGTATTTGGTTCCTGGTACAGCCAGTCTACTGTCTACTAGTGTAATCTGTCTCCTAGTAGGTTGTATCTTTGGTCTCCCCAAACAGTCTGTCTCCTAGTATGGTCTGTCGCTGATCCCCTGGTTATGCCAGTGTACTATCTCCTTGTACCATCTGTCTCCTAGTATGGTGTGTCTTTGGTTACCTCGTACAGTCGTGCAGAGGAGCAGCTGTGTGCCTGTGCAGGAGATCCCGCCCCTCTACCTCCTGTGCATTGGAGACATGAAATCAGGCTGTGCCTAACACCAGCCATAATACGAATACTGCAGCGAGTGTTTGAAAGAAGATACTGATTGAGACAACCCTACCGACTGTATCCTCAACGTGATGATAACCTGCAGGAGGAATGACCTGAAGGAGTGTGAAAAGAAGCAAACCAATGAATTGATGACGTCATAAAGAAGTGTGCACGACGTCCCGAGATACTGGCTAAAGATGATGTATAGAGCCTGAAGAAACTAATGGCGAAGTAAAGAATCGAGTGAGTTTCCCAATATAGAAAAGGAAGATTACATGTGCACGAAGTGCTGCAGAAAAACAACTGTTTAATAAATGTACAGTTGCTGAAATGCAAGATAGATTAAGTTATCAGCGTCTCCGGAGGATAGCTCAGGGGCAACATGCTCGTCTTGGAAGCAAGACGACACAAGCAACACAGGTGCGATGCCCGGGTCCACGCTTAGAAACCTCTGGGTATTAAGCAGGTTATAAGTAACCTATCATATCATATCATAGAAGCTGGCTATGAATAGTGAATAGAATGCAAGCAAAGCTGTCATTGTATGGAAACTGGACATTAGTATCACGTATTTATTAGGCCAGAACAGATGAAGCTGGAATATAAAACTGTTTCAGCAAGAATAATAGACTCGTGAAGCTGTAGGGCAAGCCTGCCTGGCCTGGAGTCAAGATTAAAGAAGCAAGGACAGCTATCTGAAGTATGCGGACGATGAACCTTCTCGCATTAAGGTGCAAGATAGGACACAAAGGATGCCAAACTTTAATTAATTTAGAGCATTTTAAAGCTGCAAAATGGACCAAATCCTGGTCTCCCATCCCGTGATCCAAGGATGGAAATAGAACTTGAAATTGAAGTCCCAGACATGGTAGCGAGTGCCCTCAGTCCGATGCATTCTCAAAGGCAAGGATGTTCTGTAAGGCCATGGTACAAAGACAATGTCATGGCAGAAGGCATGGGCTATGGGAGATTTTTGGCTAATTCGGTGATGAGGTAGCTTCATGTCCTATCCCCGTGCACCTGGGTATTCGTTTACGTGCTGCTAAATGAACCGAATGTTCCAGACGTGGCACAAGCATGCCAACCAATTGTATTGGTCCATATAACGAAGGACCTTATAGTTTGAAGACTATAGACAAACTGTGTATCTAATATTTCTGAAGTAGGCATAAGTTGTCCACCTGATATCGGACACCCAATAACAATCCTAGCTCCTATAGAAAAGTATACTTAGATGTCTCCCTTAATCAAACCTGACCCCTGATAGGTTTTTTCATTATTGCCACATAGTATGATGTATTTTTTCATATAAAAAACATATTTTGTGTAGAGATCATTGACAGACTGAGCGTATATCCGTTGATATTCGTCGTGACCTCCCTGTTTTAGATAATTGCTAGTAAAACAGTACTTTGTCATCTTCCTGAGTTGGTTCTGTTATTTGGACTCAGAATTATTCCCGTGTGATCCCATACATTACATGTGCACATTCCTAAAGGGCCATGTGCTCAGTCGGAATACTGTCTCCAGGTACAGTCTGTCTCCTAGTATGGTCTGCCTTCGTTCTCCCTGTACAGTCAGTTTATTGTCTTCTCGTGCTGTCTGTCTCCTAGTATGGTCTGTCTCTGTTCTCTAGGTATAGTCAGTCTACTGTCTCATAGTACAGTCTGTCTCCTAGTAGGGTCTCTCTTTAGCCTCATGTTACAGTCTAGCTCCAATCGTTGGAGGGGAAATACTAAGCTTAAATCTTGTTCATTGTATGTGTTTACATACAAATCGTAGAATCAACTAACCACACTGGCTTACCATTATAGAAGTTAGAATGAGGATGATGGCGTGCAGTGTTCTCTATTGGCGTGCTGTGGACAAGCCCCCACGTGCATGGAGCCATACGGCTATGTCGCTGTGTTGAATTCTCTAAATAGCAATTTGTAAAGAAAGATATAAATATCTTGTGCGGCTCAACGCCCTACTCAAGCATCGTGTCTACGTATTATCTCACACTTACCGCAAGAGATTGCAGAATTTAAGTGTTAGTATGTAGCTTTCTCTCTTAGTGTGCTGTGTTCGAGTACCCAAGTAAGATGATGTGTGCAGCTCATTCGCAGTAATAAAACTTTCTTAGCAACTGGTCTCCAGGAGGCGTAGGGAGGTGTGTGCGTGACGTGTGTGATTCACAAGGCATCATCACGTTCCTTCTTCTTCTTCAAATTATCGAATACGTGGGCGGACCCACGCAGGCGCTTCCCCATATCATCACGTTCCAATAGTGAGCATGGGGTCCACGTCTGGAAGACCCTCAGAACCTTATGGTGACTAGACCCAAGTCTCTTAAACAATCAGAAAATAGTCCATAGGCGCCCCTTTGCGGGAACAAACACGGCCCATTGACCTGTTCTTTGGGAAGGTACCCACTCGAGAGTCTGCAGCCCCACTTTAGCTCACTATACCTTTCACATATGGGAAATAATCATTTGCATATCAGTGTTTGTCCCGCCCACATGGGCAGTCCAGGACCAAAATGTTGTGGCAATTCCCTTCTGAATAAGAGTAACAACAGCAACCCCATACACGTGTTTCAGCCTTGTTGGGCCTCATCAGTGAGGTGAAGC
Organism: Ambystoma mexicanum; assembly: GCF_040938575.1. Lineage (NCBI taxonomy): Eukaryota > Metazoa > Chordata > Amphibia > Caudata > Ambystomatidae > Ambystoma > Ambystoma mexicanum. The sequence continues at coordinate 1,684,692,523 of NC_090932.1, forward strand.
TGTAACTCTCTGAGCATAGTGAGCAAGAGTTCCACGTCTGGATGACCCTAGGAAATTTAGGGTGACTAAACCCAAGTCCCTTAAACAATCAAAAAATAGTCCATATGCGCCCCTCTGTGAAAAAGAACACGGCTCATTGACCTGTTCTTTGGGAAGGTACCCACTCGAGAGTCAGCAGCCACATTTTAGCTCAGTTTATCTTTCACAGATGGGAAAACTCCATTTGCATATCAGTCTTTGTCCCGCCCACACGGGCAGTCCAGCACCGAAATGCCAGCCAATTCTCCACTGAAACATTTTAGACCCAGAGCCTTTAAGTGCTAGTAAAATATTGATCTTTTCATCCCCAAAAACACTTTAAAGATGATGACAGGGCAGGAATTATAATCCTATTACTGCCTGCAAAGCGTTTCCACGCGGCCTGTTTTAAAGCGCGGCATGCGCTTGCGGCCCGGCCGCCAGTTCCCTGGGCAATAAGCCGAGCAGAACATATGATTTCCTCTATATTACAAGTCTTTTTAAAGTTCCCGTCACTGTTTCCTTTCAAAAACTGTTAAGTGTCCCCTGACTCCTGCTTTTTCCATGGCTGTGCTTCCTTGTTGCCTAGATACCAAATGTGTTTTTTTTCTCTTTCAGAGAAGCCGGGCAGATCCCACTCTGCTGCGGAAATGTGATGATGGCGAGTGATTGTGACCTGTGTTTGGTCAGTGTGTGTTGTGTATGGTCATGGCTGGAGAGAAGCAGACATGGGTTAATCATGGGCGGGCATTGATTTAGGATAATGGACCGATAGGTGTGATGGGATACTCTCACAGACGGCTCAGGAATAGCTCCAATTGGCCGAGGTCGTTCAAGGGCTTTAATTGTCTTCTTTGTGGGCCCTAGGGCCGTCCCTCTCTCTTTCATCCTGGTATGACCCTCCACCCTGACCCCGGATCAGTAGGTCTTGCATGCCAAGCCCCTGCTGTCTAAATTCCCTCTTGCCCTGATGGTGTGGACCAAAAGACTCTTTTCTATCTCTGGCCCCTCTGGGGCTTCCTGGCTGTCCCTACTCTGTCCAGTGGTGAGTGCTCTCCTAGGATTTCCTAGTGCCTTGCACTGACACTGTCCCCCACTCTCGCCTGCCCCTTTCTCCTTCAGACTCCTCCCATCGTTCTTCTGTGCCTTCAATCTTTCACTCCTCAATCTCGCCCCCGCCCTGTGATGTCACTCCTCCTACGACTACCGCTCTCTTCCTTTCTCTAGTATTCTCTACTCTGCACTCCTACCCCCTCCCTACTCCTACTCCCTTCCACACACACAACTGCTCCCCGCCTCTCTGCAACTATGCAAACACCCTTCTTTACTGTGTACCATTCACTTCACACCCACTCCTTACACGAGCCTTTCTAGATACTCGCCACACAAACACGCCCACTGACACCCCACTGACACCCCATTACTGCTTACACTCACTACTAAACACCTCCCCTGCTCCACAAATCGCCTCCCCAGGTCACCACTGATTCTGCCCTCTGGCTGGTCTCTTGGTCGTCCTCTATCTCCAGCGCTGACTGTCCTACTTCCGGTTCCTTCCCTTATATGCCCCCAGAGGATTTTTTCCCTTTCCCTGGCCAATCGGGCCCTTTCTTCCCCACCCAGGGCATGTATGTGGCTTGCAGTGGCATAACAGTTGGGCGAAGCCCCGCCCACATTCCTCATTTGGGTTTCGTGTTGAGCAGCCGGGGCGTGGTAAGCGTTCATGTTCCTGTTACAAGGTGTGTTGTTCAGGATAAGTCCCCCAAGTTAGTCAGTTAAGGGGCGGATGGATACTCGCCCCGACTTTTAGTGGGGTTTGGCTTTGTGGCGCGGGTGGGGTGGAGACATGGTGGTCACGTGATATTTGTCTCTGGGCTACGCATGTGGGCAGGTCGTCTCTCTCCCTTCTACCATTACGCCGCTGCAGCCGGTCCTCTCTTATGCGGACAAGCTGCCTTTCTATGCAGGATTCTCTGGCGGCCGGCTACTGGTTCACCTTTTTTCTGCTAAAAGATGTGGGCCAATTGTTTGATATTGACTTAAGCGCAAGCTCATAAAATGGCGTCTCCAAACCGCATTAGGGAATTGACACAAATATTTCCACCGTTGACAGAGATTTTTCTACAAGGTTCATTTGCTGAAACAACCTACATTTCTATGATGAACTTCGAGTGCCTATCCAGTCAGCCTTCCAATATTTCTTCTTGGTAGAGGTAGTATTGGTTAGGCAGAAATCCAGCGGCAGGTATGCCCGCCCGCGGCTGGTAATATTCCAAGACATTGGGCCTCCCATGTCTGCAAGATCTATCACTTCTTGCCTCTTTCAAAGCTAACTTCTTTTCTATAAATAGGCAGTTGGTTGAGGGTCGAGTACCTTGAAACGCAAGGATAGGTTCTTCCAATCCACCATTGCTCTCAGTGAAACCAATCCCAATCCCAACCGTATGGCTGGAGTGGGGCCCGAGGAAGCCAGGCCGAATTCGCACCTCCACATAAAATTGATTACCTGGGTCCCATATCTCAGAGTCTGTACCACTTTAGTCATGTAAAAAGTTTATCAAAGGAAGCAAAGATAAATTGCCATATGTTGTGTTAATTCGAAGCATTTGGGATGCCAGCAATACGGCTTTCCATTTTAATCTTTTCGTTATAGTAAGGAGGGTCTTCCTCCACAAATAGGAATTCCTGGAGAAACAAAAATCCCTGAACACTTCCCGTCTCACCTTGTCCAGAATCCAATTGGTTTTTAGCTGTAGAAAAAAACAAGAATTCTTGATTGAGTTAAATTTATTTCCATATTGGTAAGTTTCATTTGATGATGAGTAGCGTGAAGACTACTGCGGTAGTAAGTCCATTAGGACTAAATCATCGGCGTACATGAGCCACCGGATCGACTCCGAGGAGACTTCATGGGGAAAGGAATGGATAGCTGCTAACGTCTCACCAATGTCTGAGATGCACAAGCTAAATAGGAGCGGGGCAAGGACACAACGCAGCCTTAACCCCTCAAGTGCCAAGGACGAGTATGCTCGTGCTTTTTGCATAGATTTGCATAATAGCCTGGCGGTTTAACCATTGAGGGTGTGCACTGTTTCAGACATAAGCCCCTCTGAGGTATTGGTGTGAAAATGAATAAAGGGAGCAAAGATGGACCGTGTTAAGCTCCACTTCCTAAGCTCCCACCAGCGCCTGCATCTATATACGTTCCTTTATTCCGGATAACTAGGAACACTGAACTTTGCCACCGTATCTCCCAGCAGGGGGGAACCCTACCCTCACAGAGGCGCTGCTAGTGGGGGCCTGAGCGGGCTATAGCCCCATGTCCCCGTATAGAAGCTCAGGGGTTACAACCAAAAGGCCAGCTAGCCCCGAGTCCCGACAGTCCCGGCATTAGCTTAGTCCCGGATCTTTTCCAGACCTGGCAACACCATGCCCGAAGGCTGGGAGGTTGTGTCTTATCTCACATGCGCAGTAATCTATACGCTGACGCTATCCAAGCAGAGGCGTCCTCGGCTATTGAGCGGCGACTAATCTTCATAATGAGACGAGGAGGGAGTGGGCGCCTGGCACGAGCTGTGATCTTTCAGGGACTTTTCTCCTAACGAGTGCTGCTTTTTATTAGTTAAAGGAATATTGAGTGTCGCCAGCCCCGTCACACGCGGTGATCTTCAACGTGTGGGCGACTGATTGTACACAGGACTTGACACGTGACGAGAAGGAGGAATTCCTGACCCCCGTATGCTGAGGAGGGCAGATGTCTTGGGAGGGAGGGGCGGTGCCACAGAAAGGGGCGGCTGGTGTTATTTTTCATTGCAGGGGCATAAACATGTCCCTGTAATTTGTGCAGGGGACATAATTCAGGAGCCTAAAATCATCTGGGTGGGTCTGAGAAAGGGTTCCACCCGCTGAGAACGTTTTCCAATGGGTTGAAGGGGTGCAGTTTTGCTGCTCACTTTCTGCAAACGATTGGGTGAAAGGACATGCAATTTACAACCCATTCTGAAGGGTAATAAAAGAAAGCATGCGGATGATGCCATGTGAACAACACTACACAGGGGAAAGAACAACACATGTTTCATGATGCCTCTGCCGCCAATATATGCCATCACTGCCACTGTAAACACGTTTATGATGGTGGCGTCAATAGTATATCTCATCATTGCCATCTTAAATCACGTTCATGGTGTCGATGCTATCAACAAAGAAAATAGACTTGCCCCAGGGGCACGCACATTGCACGCACCCACACGCATACACGTGCTCATATACATATGCTCATAAATACCCACACTCACATATTCGAAAGCATATAAAAGTCCTCTTACAAGTGTGGCGGTCCAGAATAACGGTGCCAGTCACACTGTAACGACACAGTTTCCGGACTGCCGCACTACAACTCTGTGGGCAGGGGCCGTTGTGCCAGAGAGGTCTAACCTGCTGGGTGTAACGGCACCAGCCCGCAGAGTTTTCACTGAAGCACCGGCACCGTTACCAATGGTACCAGTGCTTCTGTATCCCCATACCCGTGGAGTCGGGAATGGGGACTTACACTTTCCAGCGCCTGGCATCCCGGCCCGCTGGGACTTGTAATGTCCCGGTGTCACTGGATCTCAGGCAGCAGAAACGGTGTTAGGAGTCCAGCGACAACCCGCTGGTAGCACCGGCAGAGTACCAGCGGACTTGTAATGAAGCCCATAGACATATATACACACCCTTGCACCTCACTCTCTCACATGCACACTATTTTTGTAACCTACCTGACAGTTCAGCCTAGTCTCCGTCTGCTCTGCTTCCTGGATCCTGCTGAGCTAGAAAACATGTCAGGAAAGGGGAAGCGATGGGGAGTCAAGTGCCAAAGGCCCGGGCATGCAGACATTGCACATATCCATGGTCACGCTTCCTATTCGGCGGCAGTCAGGGGAGCAGGAACACCACCTACCCCTACATTGACCCAGCCAACATCCCACAGGGCCACGCCTGTCTGGCAGAGTAGAGTGTCACAGCCCTGGGCATGCAGACATTGCGCATATCCATGGTCACCCTGCATCCCACGCGGCCACAACTGTGTGGGAGAGTAGAGTGCCACAGCCCCAGTCATGCAGGCATTGTGCATATCCATGGTCACGCTGCATCCCACGCGGCCGCGACTGTCTGGGGGAGTAGAGTGCCACAGCCACGGGCATGCAGACATTGCGCATATCCATGGTCACCCTGCATCCCATGCGGCCACAACTGTGTGGGAGAGTAGAGTGCCACAGCCCCAGGCATGCAGGCATTGTGCATATCCATGGTCACGCTGCATCCCACGCGGCCACGACTGTCTAGGAGAGTAGAGTGCCACAGTCCCGGGCATGCAGACATTGTGCATATCCATGGTCACGCTGCATCCCACGTGGCCACGACTGTCTGGGAGAGTAGAGTGCCCTCAGCCCTGGGCATGCAGACATTGCGCATATCCATGGTCTGCTGCATCCCGCGTGGCCACGACTGCCTGGGAGAGTAGAGTGCCCTCAGCCCTGGGCATGCAGACATTGCGCATATCCATGGTCCACTGCATCCCACGTGGCCACGATTGACTGGGAGAGTAGAGTGCCACAGCCCCAGGCATGCAGGCATTGTGCATATCCATGGTCACGCTGCATCCCACGCGGCCACGACTGTCTGGGGGAGTAGAGTGCCACAGCCACGGGCATGCAGACATTGCGCATATCCATGGTCACCCTGCATCCCACGCGGCCACAACTGTGTGGGAGAGTAGAGTGCCACAGCCCCAGGCATGCAGGCATTGTGCATATCCATGGTCACGCTGTATCCCACGCGGCCACGACTGTCTAGGAGAGTAGAGTGCCACAGTCCCGGGCATGCAGACATTGTGCATATCCATGGTCACGCTGCATCCCACGTGGCCACGACTGTCTGGGAGAGTAGAGTGCCCTCAGCCCTGGGCATGCAGACATTGCGTATATCCATGGTCTGCTGCATCCCGCGTGGCCACGACTGCCTGGGAGAGTAGAGTGCCCTCAGCCCTGGGCATGCAGACATTGCACATATCCATGGTCCGCTGCATCCCACGTGGCCACGATTGACTGGGAGAGTAGAGTGCCACAGCCCGGGGCATGCAGGCAATGTGCATATCCATGGTCACGCTGCATCCCACGCAGCCACGACTATCTGGAAGAGTAGAGTGCCACAACCCCGGGCATGCAGACATTGCGCATATCCATGGTCATCCTGCATCCCACGCGGCGGCAACTGTCTGGGAGAGTAGAGTGCCACAGCCCCAGGCATGCAGACATTGTGCATATCCATGGTCACGCTGCATCCCACCTGGCCACGACTATCTGGAAGAGTAGAGTGACACAGCCCCGGGCATGCAGACATTGCACATATCCATGGTCATGCTGCATCCCATGCGGCCATGACTGTCTGGGAGAGTAGAGCGCCACAGCCCGGGCCATGTAGGCAATGTGCATATCCATGGTCATGCTGCATCCCACGTGGCCACGACTGTGTAGGAGAGTAGAGTGCCACAGCCACGGGCATGCAGACATTGCGCATATCCATGGTCACACTTCCTATCCGGCGGCAGTCAGGGGAGCAGCAACACCACCTACCCCTACATTGACCCAGCCAGCATCGGAAGGGGCCACGCCTGTCTGTGAGAGTAGAGTGCCACAGCCCGGGGCATGCAGGCAATGTGCATATCCATGGTCACGCTGCATCCCACGCGGCTACGACTGTGTGGGAGAGTAGAGTGCCACAACCCCGCGCATGCAGACATTGCGCATATCGATGGTCACGCTGCATCCCACGTGGCCACGACTGTCTGGGAGAGTAGAGTGTCACAGCCACGGGCATGCAGACATTGCGCATATCCATGGTCACGCTGCATCCCGCGTGGCCACGACTGTCTGGGAGAGTAGAGTGCCACAGCCCGGGGCATGCAGGCAATGTGCATTTCCATGGTCACGCTGCATCCCACGCGGCTACGACTGTGTGGGAGAGTAGAGTGCCACAACCCCGGGCATGCAGACATTGCGCATATCCATGGTCACGCTGCATCCCACGCGGCCACGACTGTCTAGGAGAGTAGAGTGCCACAGTCCCGGGCATGCAGACATTGTGCATATCCATGGTCACGCAGCATCCCACGTGGCCACGACTGTCTGGGAGAGTAGAGTGCCCTCAGCCCTGGGCATGCAGACATTGCGCATATCCATGGTTTGCTGCATCCCGCGTGGCCACGACTGTCTGGGAGAGTAGAGTGCCCTCAGCCCTGGGCATGCAGACATTGCGCATATCCATGGTCCGCTGCATCCCACGTGGCCACGACTGACTGGGAGAGTAGAGGGCCACAGCCCGAGGCATGCAGGCAATGTGTATATCCATGGTCACGCTGCATCCCACGCAGCCACGACTATCTGGGAGAGTAGAGTGCCACAGCCCCGGGCATGCAGACATTGCGCATATCCATGGTCACTCTGCATCCCACGCGGTGGCAACTGTCTGGGAGAGTAGAGTGCCACAGCCCGAGGCATGCAGGCAATGTGCATATCCATGGTCACGCTGCATCCCACGCAGCCACGACTATCTGGGAGAGTAGAGTGCCACAGCCCCGGGCATGCAGACATTGCGCATATCCATGGTCACTCTGCATCCCACGCGGTGGCAACTGTCTGGGAGAGTAGAGTGCCACAGCCGCGGGCATGCAGACATTGCACATATCCATGGTCACACTTCCTATCCGGCGGCAGTCAGGGGAGCAGGAACACCACCTACCCCTACATTGACCCAGCCAGCATCGGAAGGGGCCACACCTGTCTGGGAGAGTAGAGTGCCACAGCCCGGGGCATGCAGGCAATGTGCATATCCATGGTCACGCTGCATCCCGCGTGGCCACGACTGTCTGGGAGAGTAGAGTGCCACAGCCACGGGCATGCAGACATTGCGCATATCCATGGTCACGCTGCATCCCATGCGGCCACGACTGTCTGGGAGAGTAGAGTGCCACAGCCCGGGGCATGCAGGCAATGTGCATTTCCATGGTCACGCTGCATCCCACGCGGCTACGACTGTGTGGGAGAGTAGAGTGCCACAACCCCGGCATGCAGACATTGCGCATATCCATGGTCACGCAGCATCCTGCGTGGCCACGACTGTCTGGGAGAGTAGAGTGCCACAGCCACGGGCATGCAGACATTGCGCATATCCATGGTCACGCTGCATCCCGCGTGGCCACGACTCTCTGGGAGAGTAGAGTGCCACAGCCCGGGGCATGCAGGCAATGTGCATTTCCATGGTCACGCTGCATCCCACGCGGCTACGACTGTGTGGGAGAGTAGAGTGTCACAACCCCGGGCATGCAGACATTGCACATATCCATGGTCACGCTGCATCCCATGCCGCCACGCCTGTCTGGGAGAGTAGAGTGCCACAGCCCGGGGCATGCAGGCAATGTGCATATCCATGGTCATGCTGCATCCCGCGTGGCCACGACTGTCTGGGAGAGTAGAGTGCCACAGCCACGGGCATGCAGACATTGCGCATATCCATGGTCACGCTGCATCCCGCGTGGCCACGACTGTCTGGGCGAGCCACGGGCATGCAGACATTGCGCATATCCATGGTCACCCTGCATCCCACGCGGCGGCAACTGTCTGGGAGAGTAGAGTGCCACAGCCCCGGGCATGCAGACATTGTGCATATCCATGGTCACGCTGCATCCCACCTGGCCACGACTATCTGGAAGAGTAGAGTGACACAGCCCCGGGCATGCAGACATTGCACATATCCATGGTCATGCTGCATCCCATGCGGCCACGACTGTCTGGGAGAGTAGAGCGCCACAGCCTGGGCCATGTAGGCAATGTGCATATCCATGGTCACGCTGCATCCCACGCAGCCACGACTGTGTGGGAGAGTAGAGTGCCACAGCCGCGGGCATGCAGACATTGCACATATCCATGGTCACACTTCCTATCCGGCGGCAGTCAGGGGAGCAGGAACACCACCTACCCCTACATTGACCCAGCCAGCATCGGAAGGGGCCACACCTGTCTGGGAGAGTAGAGTGCCACAGCCCGGGGCATGCAGGCAATGTGCATATCCATGGTCACGCTGCATCCCGCGTGGCCACGACTGTCTGGGAGAGTAGAGTGCCACAGCCACGGGCATGCAGACATTGCGCATATCCATGGTCACGCTGCATCGCATGCGGCCACGACTGTCTGGGAGAGTAGAGTGCCACAGCCCGGGGCATGCAGGCAATGTGCATTTCCATGGTCACGCTGCATCCCTCGCGGCTACGACTGTGTGGGAGAGTAGAGTGCCACAACCCCGGGCATGCAGACATTGCGCATATCCATGGTCACGCAGCATCCTGCGTGGCCACGTCTGTCTGGGAGAGTAGAGTGCCACAGCCACGGGCATTCAGACATTGCGCATATCCATGATACGCTGCATCCCGCGTGGCCACGACTCTCTGGGAGAGTAGAGTGCCACAGCCCGGGGCATGCAGGCAATGTGCATTTCCATGGTCACGCTGCATCCCACGCCGCTACGACTGTGTGGGAGAGTAGAGTGTCACAACCCCGGGCATGCAGACATTGCACATATCCATGGTCACGCTGCATCCCATGCGGCCACGCCTGTCTGGGAGAGTAGAGTGCCACAGCCCGGGGCATGCAGGCAATGTGCATATCCATGGTCACGCTGCATCCCGCGTGGCCACGACTGTCTGGGAGAGTAGAGTGCCACAGCCACGGGCATGCAGACATTGCACATATCCATGGTCACGCTGCATCCCGCGTGGCCACGACTGTCTGGGAGAGTAGAGTGCCACAGCCACGGGCATGCAGACATTGCGCATATCCATGGTCACGCTGCATCCCGCGTGGCCACGACTGTCTGGGAGAGCCACGGGCATGCAGACATTGCGCATATCCATGGTCACGCTGCATCCCGCGTGGCCACGACTGTCTGGGAGAGTAGAGTGCCACAGCCCGGGGCATGCAGGCAATGTGCATTTCCATGGTCACGCTGCATCCCACGCGGCTACGACTGTGTGGGAGAATAGAGTGCCACAACCCCGGGCATGCAGACATTGCACATATCCATGGTCACGCTGCATCCCATGCGGCCACGCCTGTCTGGGAGAGTAGAGTGCCACAGCCCCAGGCATGCAGACATTGCACATATCCATGGTCACGCTGCATCCTATGCGGCCACGCCTGTCTGGGAGAGTAGAGTGCCACAGCCCCAGGCATGCAGACATTGCACATATCCATGGTCACGCTGCATCCCACCTGGCCACGCCTGTCTGGGAGAGTAGAGTGCCACAGCCCCGGGCATGCAGACATTGCGCATATCCATGGTCACGCTGCATCCCATGCGGCCACGCCTGTCTGGGAGAGTAGACAGGCGTGACAGATCGATTTGCCTATGGACTCGCTTGACTTCGCAGCGCTAAATGCATGATCAATAGCTTCGAAGCCTTCCCAGGCATGCAGACATTGCACATATCCATGGTCACGCTGCATCCTATGCGGCCACGCCTGTCTGGGAGAGTAGAGTGCCACAGCCCCAGGCATGCAGACATTGCACATATCCATGGTCACGCTGCATCCCATGCGGCCACGCCTGTCTGGGAGAGTAGAGTGTCACAGCCACGGGCATGCAGACATTGCCCATATCCATGGTCACGCTGCATCCCACCTGGCCACGCCTGTCTGGGAGAGTAGAGTGCCACAGCCCCGGGCATGCAGACATTGCGCATATCCATGGTCACGCTGCATCCCATGCGGCCACGCCTGTCTGGGAGAGTAGAGTGCCACAGCCCCGGGCATGCAGACAATGTGCACATCCATGGTCACGCTGCATCCCATGCGGCCACGCCTGTCTGGGAGAGTAGAGTGCCACAGCCCCAGACATGCAGACATTGCACATATCCATGGTCACGCTGCATCCCATGCGGCCACGCCTGTCTGGGAGAGTAGAGTGCCACAGCCCGGGGCATGCAGGCAATGTGCATTTCCATGGTGTCGCCTCCTATCCGGCGGACACTCCCTTCTAGCTTTCCAGAGGTGGCAGCCAATGGGAATGAGCCACATGGCTCCCCACAGCCTTATCAACCTCGGCGCTTTCAGAGCCCTGAAGAGCTCCAGAGCAGCCATTAAAACTGTGTATAGAGACGTTGAGAAGAAGTGGAGGGTAAGAGCAGGATGGACAGTGGGAAGGGGACACACAGAAGGGACGCTCGTCCGCAGCGTGGCCATTTCCAGAGAACTCAGGCCCTCATCTTCTCGTGCACTTTGCTGGTCCTTAAAACATGCTCTGTGCTCATTGGAGGGGCGCTCAGCCCAGAGTGTTGCTCTATGTTACCCACACCTGATCCAAAGTAGTGTAGAGCATAGCCTGCTCAAACTTCCAAACGCCTCTAAGAGCTAGTTGATTGGTTCGCTGTCTTTGAGGCTGTGACCTTCATCAACTTCTCTTCCTAGCGCCAAGTAATAGTGCAGGTGGGCGCTTCATAAATTAACATAACATAGCTCTTTTTAACCTTGTGTCTGGTGTTCAGCCTGGGCATAAAGTGTCCAGGGGGCGCTCTGCCAATCGCTGACAGAGGGCACCTAGGTGTCTGTCACGCCCCCCCAGCCCCTTTAAGCACTGGGTACACCTCCCTAGCTCCTCCTCCTTCACCATCTCCCAGACTAAAGACCAGGCCAGTGCAGAAGAAATGCTCCTCGCGGCTTTCAAAGGACAGCGCACCCCCCATACCATGTAACATTCATTGAAATAGTTAAATTAATAACTGAAAAGGCAAGGCTGGGCAATCGATAGCGTTGCCCAGGCGTGACAGATCGATTTGCCTATGGACTCGCTTGACTTCGCAGCGCTAAATGCATGATCAATAGCTTCGAAGCCTTCCTCGGCCACTGGGTTCATAAGAGTGTTTGCAAACCTGCATTAGAAGGAAAGGAGGCTGCTGGAGCGTTTTACCGGGGGCAGCTGTACCGAAGGGGTGGGGGTGTTGTATTGACTGCTAATGTATTTGGTGCACATGGGGGTGCCAGGGCATGAACCCAATGAAACCACTTGAGGGTATAGTGCTGTAAAATCGAGCTTAAGTTCCACGCGTCTGCGGAAGGGCAGCCAACAGCGTTTCCACTATTGCTGCGCTCTGCATCCTCCCTCAGGACTCTTCACTGTATCTGTACTTCACCTGTGAGTGACCCTTCTCTGGGGTCCTGACAGGTAACCCGGGCTTCTTTGCCTTTTGGTGTCAGCATAGTTAAAGGACCGCACAGCCCACCTCCCTGAGGTCACGCCACTGTCGGTCTCTCTCCTGCTTCTGCCTAGATCAGGTCTTTGCTGGACTATGGAGTGCTCTGATGACTGTTCCAGAATGTCCTTATAACCGAAGAACAGATTCTCCTTCTCGCTTCCTCGTTCCCAGGTTTGAATCTCCTGGGGATGACAGGATTCACTCCGTGTTCTCACTTCATTGAGTCCTTTCTTGGTCCTTTCTTGGTTTAATATTTTGTATGTCCTGTGGCTTAGTCCATCCTCTGGTGGAGTGCCATAGTCCTTCATTTGTATCAATAGAGTATTCTTCATACCTCCCTGGGGCCGCCTCTTCCCAGTACGGTCTATACTTGGAAAAGGAGCTGACAGGCTTCACTCTGCGTTCTCACTTCATTGAGTAATTTCTTGGTCCTTTCTTGGTTTAATGTTTTTTATGTCTTGTGGCTTAGTCCTCCCAGTGGAGTGCCATAGTCCTTCATTTGTATTAATAGAGTATTCTTCATACCTCCCTGGGGCCACCTCTTCCCAGTTTGGTCTAGACTTGGAAAATGAGCAGGTTTGTATCACTCCTTCCATCTTCCTCTTCTCAGTACTTTTGTGAGACAATGTATTATGACTCTGTCTGTTCCTCCTCATCTTGGTATTATTAGATCTTAAGCAGGGAAGGGAGGGAATATCACAGTAACAAACAGTAGTGCTTTCAGGTTGGTTCTTGGAGGACCTCGAGGATTTCATGCTCTGAAAGCTAAGGGGTTTAGGGTTCCATCACAGAAATTAAGTCCTTGGCCCCGGAGAGGAGTCTCTCCCTTTGAGGTCCTGCTTTTCACCACCCTCAGGGGCATTGCTGCGTACTGGGCTCACTTGCACAGCCTCACGGGGAAATGTTCCCCTCTGAGGTGAATTTATGAGATTCTGTTAATCATCAAATGCCCCCCCCCTAATGAGATCGCCTTACCCTTCTTCATTCAGGGGGAGTCAAGACAGGAAATCTACATTCCCACGTTCCCTCCCTTTCCTGTGTTGAACAGAAAAGCGGTATCATTGGACGTCAAAAAACCAATGCATTATACAGGGTTTTGTATCTTTCCTCAAAGGGGAATGATCAGTCACTAACCTGAATTTACGGCCATTAGGTCATACTTTAAGTATGGTATGGCCCATTCTATGCTGTGGGGTGTAATCAAAGCCCCCAAGCCAAGAGAACTGAAGGGCCCACTGGAAAAATGACCAGCCACCCTTCATAAAAGAAATAACAAAGCCTGCACGCTGAAAATGGGCCTATTAAGGCAGATGGTGGGGTTCTGCAAGTAACACAAGGAAGAGCAATGTGAAAAGGCCAATCTGTCATTACAAAAGGAAAAGCAGCCTTTAAATTCACGGTGGCAGAAGAAAATCAAAGGCCCCTTTCATATGAAAAGCCAGGATTTGCAAATACTGACACAAAAATGGCTTTACATGTGTGTTTGCAGTTTTAAAGTAAGACATGAGAAACATTTTCCCTGCTCACGTGAAGATGTCAGGGAAAAGACTTAGGGCCTGATTCATGGAATATTTACCCAGTTCAAAGTGAATTTGCACTGCTGGAAAGTGACTTTGCACTGCCGACACAAACCCTGATTCATGGAACCGTGCAAAGTGCATTTCTGCTGTGCTAAGTGCAGGCAAAGTCAGCACATAGTAATTTCTGCAGTACAAAATTACTTTGCCTGGACTTTGCACCGCAAAAATACACTTTTCACAGTTCTATGAATCAGGGTTTGTGTCGGCAGTGCAAAGTCACTTTTCAACAGTGCAAATTCACTTTGAACCGGGCAAATATTCCATGAATCGGGGCCTTAGTGTGTGTGACACAAGATGTAATGTATATTATGCTTCATATGCAAAACACCGGCAACATGTGAAAAGAAAAACTTTGTTACATGGGTCACATGAAGATATCATTTAGGCCTGAGGCAGACCCGTTTGGCTTGTTCTTGGGCAGACTGCACACATGGGTTCCCCCACTGAATGCATGGCTTGCATCCCAAATGTTTATCATTGCAATAAAGTGTGGAATGCTAAGAGGTGTGGAAAACGAACTTTCCATAGACATGGTGTATATGAAAGCTCATTTCTGTGGAGGTCAAATGACATGACTGGAATGTAGGGAGGAGTTGTGAAAACGGGCTGCAATGAAGGCTGTACTCTGGAAAGAAATACCAGAAAATACAAGCTTTTTAGATGGAAAGGGTGGTCTCCTTCAGATATGAGGACAAGATGCCAAATGTCTGCAGGCCCTCATGACATCACAGGGCCGGCCTAGCTCATTATCTGCAGTGAGGGATCTCTGTTTGGCCGGTGCATCCCAAGTATTTCTGAATGGTATCTTATCAACTTCAAACAACAGAATGGCAAATGGCTGGAAGGAGACAACATTTGCGTATCATTAAGATTTGATATTTATTTTAAAGCACTGAAAACGTATGCATTTTTCTCAGAAACCATAAGTCATACTGCCTTAATTTCTTTGTCATTTTTTAGATAATTTCCAGGCAATTTTGTTGAAATAAAATCCATCCACCTGCGACGTAGGGAATTGTAATGACCTGCTAAAAGGTGTTACTGGCTGCTCTGAACAAGTTCTGAATTGGAGAGTTGGCAAACTGGTGGAGGGTCATTTAGGAATGAGGGGAGTATATGCCATGTTCCTAATGAATATGCTTGTTATAAAAACAGCAAAAAAATGCCAAACATCCATGCAACATGGTGCCACCATAGCTATTGTTTTATGATTAGCTGAATAGAAAAATATATACTTTGTGGTAGTTAATAGTAAATCACAAAGTTTTGCCCCATAGCTACTTTTTGGCTAAAGTTGACATAAGGAAACAAAGGAGAATTTCAAAGAGGAATTGCCATATATCTCTCTAGACTCTTAAACCAACCCTTAGAGAGAGGCTGGACTTGAGGGTAGAGAGAATGGTAACTGTGCAATCCTGGTTGCAAGAACTCTTACAGGGCACTGCTCAATACTGAAATCTTGAAGGTGTCATCACTTGTATATAAAGTGGATGCACTATGAGAGAGGGAAACAAGCTGCTGAAAATTACCACCTGAGAGCCACAAGGAAACACCAAAAGAAGATTTAGTTGAAAGTGCATCTGGGTGGAACTGTCTATTGATGGGAAGGCCTAAAAGCTGAGGAGCTGGGGACCATCCTTGAGAGTGGAGGGACCAGGCCCCTGCCCTGTCCTCCAAGAGGGTCCTGAAATGCAGCTGTCTTTCCTGAACTCTAAACAGAGGTTTTCCATGTAAGTAGAATTGAGCCCTTTGAAACCGAAAGGTGTGGGAATATGACTGCCTTAATCCTTTCCCTTTATATTGAGTGGTGGGTGACACAACTGTGTAGATCCTTGGTCTTTTTAACTAAAAGTATTCATTTAATGAATTCCCCTTGGCAGAACACCACAGGTGATTCTTTTAAAATTTGAAATTAACAAAGCTCATTCCCAGATTGCGCTGGAAACTATAGACTGTTAATGTAATTGGGTAATCCCATTTTTCCTGTTAATACTGACTTATTTTAGGAAGAGCAGTGTCTTTGTCCCTAAACGAAAACTAAAAAATACATCCCCATTTTACTGTCCAACTTCCCCAACACAGGCATTTAAGTGGAGGAGGGCTAAAATCCAAAATTATCAAATGATCTCAATTTGTATCTCCAACTTCCTCAACACAGACCGAAGTGAAGGGGGGTCTGAAGAACAAACTGTTCAATCACCCTTTGTTCTTTTTAAAGCAAAAGCGTTGATGAAGTACTAATTTCCATACGCATTTGTACAAATCTGTAAACCCAACTGCTAGCCTTTTAAGTGCGCATGAAAATCGAAATTGCACAGCATTGCATTTGTAATTGATTTTGTTAATTGACCAGTTTGATTATTTCTTAAAGTGAAATCTGTAGAAAGTAAAGAATTTGGATTTTTGTTTTTCCCAAACAACTTGTGTGATTTCTTTGTGTAACAAGGAGTTTAATTGTGAGTCACGAAGAAGGTGGTGTGTGACATTTTAGTGTAAGCCCCATTCTTTATCATTTAAATAAATACAAACACATTTCCTGTACACCGGCCTGGGTCTTGGCTCATTGTTCGCTCAGGTGGAGGGATACGACAGGCATTATATAAGTCTGAAATAGGTGTGAATAAAGAACTGAAATGAAACAATTTATTGTGCGTCACCTGTCTTGGGGCGGGAAGGAACTCCCCGTGTTTATTTATTTATTACATTTGTTACACGCCCAGACCCTAAGGTATCACGGCGTGGTTACAGACATCTTGTCAGTGTTGAATTATATGCACCGAGCTGTTAAATATATACAAATAGTTGGAAATGTGTTACAGCATAAAACATTGTTACACATACTTTTAAACATACATAATGGAAAAAAGAGTACAGACAAAAGCATTGTACCAGGACTATTACCATGCACTAGAAGAAGAGAATACCGACATGCAGATTATTTACAAGATAAGGCTGAGCCCTACTTAATGAGGGGGTCTGCCTAGACCTGGCCAATTGGCTAGGAGTCAGGAAGTTGACTAACGGTGGCTTTAGTGGTGGTTTACTAGAATTGGTTGAAAAGTCAAGTGTTTGGTGATTTTTTGATGGCAGAGAATGAATCCTCGTTTTTGATGTTTAATAGGAGAGGGTTCCAGTGTTTTTGGGGGCCAAAACTTGGAAACTACTCTCCCCTGCTTTAGAGCTTTTCAAGCTATGAACAACTAGGAGTGTGTTATTGTTGGATCCGAGTTCTCTAATAGATTCTTCCAACTGGCATTGTTCATGTAGATAGGGGCTTTTTGGAGATGCATTTGTGGGTGACACACAAGGTTTTGAATATGATTCTGGCTTTGATGGGTAACCTGTGGTTCTCCTACCTTATATTGGAAATATGGTCTGACGTTTTTTATTCCTAGGGCTGCCCGTAATTTGCTGAAGTTTGTTTAGATTAGTGTTGGAGTGTCCCTAAAAAAGTAAAGCATTGCAATAAACCAACTTTGTCACAATCAGGGTCCTAGCCAGAGTAATGCAATTTGTAGGTCTGAGGAACTGTCGGCTTAATGCAATTAATTTGAGGGTGTTGAGGGTGGCGTCGCAATAAACAGTTGCAATGGCTAGGGCCTCTAACTCATTAGTGGCATAGTTCTTCTCTCGAGGAAAAGAATCCCTCTAATATACAGGACAGGGTTTCTACTCCTTCATATTCTTGTGAAAGGACAGTCCTAAGACCTACTTTGGAGGCATCCATCTTTACGATAAACTCCCTGTTGAAATAAGGTACTTTGAGGACAGGCTCACTACACAATATATGCTTTAACTTATTAAAGATATCCTGATCTTGTCTTTCCCACCATAGTTTCTGGGGTTCTGCATTCTTAAGTTTATTCATTAGACACGAAGTTATGGTGGAATAGCTAGGTCTAAACCTGAGGTGACACTGAAGGATTCTTGAAGTTCCCTTTTGGTTTTAGGGAAGGTGTTTCTTGGACGGCTTTCACTTTTTCCACCTGTAGTTGCGTCAAACCATTCCCCAGGAAAGAACCAAGGTACTTAACGACGGACTCTGCCATAAGCACTTCTTTGGGTTGGCAGTCAGTCCAGTCTTCCTTAGGGCCCTTACAATTTCATTCAGGTGGAAAGAATGTTCTTACAATGTCTGGCTATGGCTTGGAATGTCATCTAGGTATCCACCGTAAAGATGGGTAACGGGTCACAATCAGCGGTCGAAGTGTATGAAAAGAATTTGTGGAACTATATTCCCTGCTGACCTGCCCCCGCTCCCCACAAATTCCATCACCACGCCCCCTCCCACGCATAATCCACACAAACACACCTTCTGTTTAAGGGAATGTTTAGTGAAGTGCACTGAAGTGCAAGTTTCAATTCTTCCTACACTTTGATTTTAAAACAAAACCATTTTGAAATTATTTAATTTTACCGCAAAGGTAATGAAACAGTAAAATGTTTTTTAAAAAGTTGATGAATACCGATCCCAACCATTCCTGCCCACTTCCACCACTGGTCGCAATACCTTATTCATCAACTTTTGAAAGATTTTAGGAGCCCCATGTCCCCGAAAGGAAGGACTTTAATTTGGAGTAGAGAAAGCCGTCTTATTTGTATTTCTTTATTTGTATAGCGCACCTGACCCAAGGGCATCTGGGCACAGATCTTAGGTTACAGTCATAGCATGTCATAGGGTACATTAGCAGCATAGATATAAAATTACAAACATACTGTACATGGTGAAATATATACAAGAATGTTACAGGTATTCAAAGTGTTACAATCCGGTAAGGCAGTTACAGTGAATGAACTGGACCTCGTATTAGGGTTACATTAAGGAGTTGATTGGGTCTTGTGCCATGAGCCAATATGTGGCTTTGTTCTTGAAGACCGAGAATGAAGATTCTAGTCTAAGAGAGGTAGGTGTAGAGTTCCATAGTTTGGAAGCGAGCACCGGGAAACCGGCCCCACCAGATTTTTGTAATTTGAATCTGGGTATGGAGAGGCAGTGGGTTTGGGCTGCTCTTTGTGGCCGGTTTGAAGTTTGCAGTGAGAATCGGTTGACAAGTTAATGGGGAGCATTGTCGGTTAAGCATTTCTGTGTGAGGGTCAGGGCTTTAAGGGAGACTCTTTGAGCAACAGAAAGCCAGTGCAGGTTACCTCGGGTGTCAGAGATGTGTTGGTTCCTGGGAATGTACAGGGCAGCTCTGATGACATTATTTTGAATGACCTGAAGCTTGCTGAAGCTTGCTGATGTTACTTTGGGTAGTCCTGAGATAAAGGGCATTTCAATAGTCTACCTTAGATAATTTTTATACTGGGAGATGTAGTTTTGCTTTCAAAAGTCAATACAAAATATCCACGTCCAATCTGGTTTAGCGACTAGGACTATTGGTGAGGACCGATGGCTTTTCGACATCTTGATGATATCTGCCTCAAACATGCTATATACATGCTAAATAATTTTTTCCTTTCTGGCCTTCGGATTCTATAAGGTTTTAGGTTTACCGCCTTTCCTTGTGGGGTTCGAATGTGGTGCATGCAATTCTTGATCCTCCCTGGTTCATCACTAAAGACATCAGGAAACTGAGAAAGTAAGTCTTTGATGTCTTTCTGGTGCTGAGGCATTCAATCAGGAGAAACCAAACTCTTTTCTGGGCCTCCCTCTGCCAGTACTGTGGCTAAAGTCACAGAAGTGGTTTCCACTTAACTCCTTTAAATGGTTTATGTGGTAGACCCGTGTCTTCAACCTTAGGTTACTGCTGGGCTACCAGATCGTTATATGGTCCTTTTTCCTCTTATATTTCATGTATGCCAAACCACTTGGAAAGCATATTTGGGTCAGAGGTGGGCAACAGAACTAGCACCTTTTGTTCTATTGAAAATGTATGGGGGACAGCCTTCTGATCATATGGAGTCTTTTGACTCTCTTGGGCGTGTTCAAGATGTTTTATGACTATTTGCCTTACTATAGCCATATGCTATTTTAAGCATTGGGGGGTTTGTGAAATGAGGAAAACTGCTTCTTCTCTCTCCTCCCAGGCCTCACAAAGCATGTCCCTTGGCACTTGCCCTTAGAGAGGCTCAAAGGGAGAAAAACCCAAGGAGGCCTGAGGGAATTTCAGTATTGCAAAAGGCCACCAGGAAATCATGGTATCCCAATTGCGGACAGCAGCTTCAACCAGTTTCTTAAGGATGTTCTTTAATGTCTGGTTGAAGCGCTCTACAGATCCATCCATTTGGGGATGGTAAGCAGATATACATAGGGTCTTTATTTGTTATATTTCCTTCACTTCGGTTTGGACATGAAGGTACTACCTTCGTTCTTTAGAATTTCTCGAAGAAACCCAACCATAGACAAAAAGGGGATCAGATGTTTGAAGATCTGTTGGTTTTGAGGGGAAAGCTTCCAGGGACTGGGTGGCATAATCAAGTATCACCAATATGTATTTAGTCTCAAATTTAGATGGCTTCAGCGCACACACTATTTCCCTTCTGATCTGGGAGAAGGGTTCCTCAATAACGGAGAGAGTTTGAAGTGGTGCCGGAGATACCATAGCAGGGGCTGTATTCTGACATAAGGCACAAGTGGTTACAAAATTTTTTACATCGGTATGGACTCCTGGTCAGTAGAATCGTGGGATGACCTCTGCCTGAGTTTTCTATCCCCTATGTGACCAGATGTAAGGTGGGAAGGGCCAGTTCCAAGACTACTCACCGATGACTATGGGGGACTACCAACTGTGGTCTCGACAGGCCCTCGAGGGTCATATCACCTCTGTACAGGAGCCCATCTTTTAGAAAAAAGAAAAGACCACCCTGTACCCTATCGTCAGCCTCCAGACTACGTTCAAGAAAGCCTCCACTAAGACCATACCATTATGTTTGGTGAAGGCTAGGTCTGGAATAAGGTATGCCTTCTGACTCAGGGGTGGGGGTTGATTTCTCGGGTATGACTGAAGTACTACGCATGCGTCCCCAAAACCTTGGCTACTCCCTCTGTAAGATCTTGTTCCTGCTCTTCTTTGAGCAGAGTAAAGACAGCATTCTCGAAAATCTCCTTGAGCAATGTTTTCTCTTGTTTTAACCTGGTAGGACTGTTTCCCATAGTTATGTTTCAATATCTTGATATCACCTCGATAGTCAGGATCTATTACACCAGCCATGACATCCAGGCCATAATTTCAAGCTAAGCCTGATTTGGAAGCCAGCTGTATAAGAGTCCCTTTTGGGGGCACAAGGATAGGCCGGTAGGAACTCATTGGCCTTCTCCTGCCGCAATGGTGACCTCTCACTACTACTATGAAGTTCAAAGCCAATAGACCAAGCTGTAGCAGCTGTTGGTGTTGCTGCTCTAGGAGACATTTTGCTTAACTTCAGGGTATCCTACATTTTATCAGTTTGGCCTGATCCCAGTCCTGGCACCATATATGGTAATTCAGAAGAAGCAGTCAAAAAAAGGAGATGCATTTCAATTTCAAGGTTTTCTTCAAATAATAAGAAAAGCACCTATCTCACCATAAAAATGGAGGAATTGCCCTACCTAACTGAATTCTAACTCAGGTGCTCATCGGCACGGCGGTTGTCAAACAAAATAATCAGTCCTCTGTCCAAAACTATCCTACTCTGACCCCACCATTAAGAAAATGCAAAAAGCAAACAGAAATGAAGCCAGGAATATGACTCCCTACTCCTGGTCCAACTGGTTTAGCCTTAAGAGCTGATTGCTGATAGTCTCTTGCAACAGTTCTGATACGTATTTATAATAACTCCAAGTGACTTCTTTGTGCTTGGTTAAATGTCCTATAGTTATTCTTTCTCATTGTTATGTATATTCCTGTAATTACTTTCTCTTCTTCTCTACTGAAACAAGGGGATCACTCATGTAATGTGCTTGGCTTTTGCCACGGTTTCTACAATTCCTTTAGTGGGGGAGACCACTCCCGTACAAATCTTTATCTAGAATATCTCTCTTGTAGTTGTGGTGACCAGGAAGATTGTTCCAGAGTCCCTGTTCACTCTTGGTATCTTTTCTGTAATTACTGTGATGAGGGAGATTACCCTGGAGGAATTCTTTACTTGTGGTATCTTTCTTACAATTACTGTGACGAGGGAGATTACCTTCAAGATATCCTTCACTCTTGGTATCTTTCTTACAATTACTCTGACACGGACATTACTTCCGAAGAAATCTTTACTCTTGCCCAAACCCTTCTGGGTCTCCAGTGTCTTTTGTTACCTTCTTTCTGGTGGAGGCATGTCACTGGTTCTTCCTGGGGAGTTGGTCTTGCTCGCTCTTGTTGAACGCTGTTCGTGTCTCTCTCTCGATCCCCTTCCCAGTGCTGGATCCATGGGCTTCTTGGCCTTGCGGTGTCGGTGAAGTTAAAGGACTGCATGGTCCACCTCCCCAAGGTCATGCCACCGTTGCTTTCTCTCCAGCTCCTGCATAGGTAGGGTCTCTGTCAGATTATGGAGTTCTCTGCCGACAGTTCCAGGGTGTCCTTACGACCAAGGACCAGTTTCTCCTGCTCACTTCCACATTCCCAGGTTTAAATCTCCCTGGGCTGTAGGGCTGAAAGGCTTCACGCTGGGTTCTCACTGCATTGAGTCCTTTCTTGGTTTTTATGTCCTCGGCTGGGACCTTTTATCAATGGAGTGTATTCGTGCCTCCATGTGGCCACATATTCTCAGTATGGTCTAGACTTGGAAAAGGAGTAGGTTGCATCACTCGTTCCATCTAATCAGTACTTTTGGGAGAAGACTTATTATCAGTCTGTCCGCTCCTCCTCATCTTTGTAGTATTAGGTCTTAAGGGAGGAAGGGAGGGAACATCACAGTAACAAACAGTACTGCTTTAAGGTTGGTTCTCAGAGGACCTCAAGGATTTCACGCTCTCAAAGCCAAGGGGTTTAGGGAGTTCCATCGTGGAATGAGAGTCCTTGTCCCCAGGAGGGGAATCTCTCCCTGCGGGGTCTTGCTTTCTGCAACCCCTAGGGGGATCGTCGCCTGGCCGGCTCACCATCGTACCGTCACAGGGAAGGGCTCCCCTCTGGGGAGAAGTGATGAGATCCAGTGAATCCCCTAATGATAGTGCCACATATTACTATTGCCAACGGAGTTTCAGTGAGTCTTTCTTCTTCTGAGAGTTCAAAGATGAATCAATTACACACAGGGTGTTTCTGTCCCTATGAAGGCAACGTGCTGTGATGGATGGATCCAGAGCAAGCACATTGTCGGGGTCCCACACCAGGCTGCAGTAACAAGTCACTTTTGCCATCTGACATCATACCCAGAGTGCTTTGTCTGCAGAAGGTCGTGGGCGGGGCGTCAGGAGAAATAGAGTCCTTGCAGATACCACGTTGACGGTACCACTCACTCACCCTCCGTGGATACCCTAACTCTACCCTCTTGCCATATCTGCCTACATCAAAAGGACTGCATGGATCAACACCATGGTGTGATAGTGGATGTAAGCCAGACTCTTTACTTCTGTGTGTGTGCTGATATTCTGCTAATGACACTGCACACTCTAAGACACTTGGTGATTGTGCAGGGTCACCACCAGTGAGTCTGTGAAAAGTGACCAAGACGCCATATATGAATAATTCCCTTGCACCTTCCTTTCTCCCCCAAAAGGTCAACCTGCTGATGCCTACTGAAAATGCGCTTTCTTCTGGCAATCACGCCTAAGCACATTCTACCAGCAGCCCTTTTTTTGGCCTTTCTCACACATTGATAACAGGAACATGTGCACAGGGCAATGCAACCCCCTCATTTGCATGTGGGTGTGCCCCATGGAAGTGAGGCAACTCCCATATTTGAATATGTGCACACACAACAACTGTGGGCGCACATCAGCATTTCAGAAGATGAGCCCGTTTACATACTATAATACCAAAGTGCGGGCAATGGTTCATCATTTGCGCGGAGACAGCACGGTCGATGAGGTTGGTCCAGGAGGAAAATAGCATTACATGTGTACTGAGGTAAAGAGGTCTCCAACTTGCATATTCTAGCTAGGTATTACCCCTAACTGTGCCCTGTAGCGGGCCATTAGCAAAGCCTCCAGTGTGTGTGTATACGCATGCATGTGGCCTGCATCTCATGCACACTGAGGCTCTGTGTATCATCGTAAGTGGAAAATGTGGTTTCTCGTGTTCCATTTCTCAGACCACGTGAGATCCCACACATTGGAATGATCACTAGATTAAAACCTTTGTGGTTGGCGGGGAGAACTGACGGTCTCCGCAAGGATGCAGAATGCACCGTACCCTTTGGAGCAGTCTAAGAACATTGTGAGGAATCCGGCCATCTTCACTGTGGGTGTGCACGTGCCTGTTTTTTTGTGGAACATTTTAATGAAATTGAATGATGGTAGATCAAACTCCGGAAAAGGTGTGGGGCTAATCCGCACACATTTTCCTATGCTCAATGCACAACAAAAAGATAGACCTGTGTGCTCTAGAATCTTGAAGCGTCTCTTGTGCTAGATGGAATTAGCAATAAAGATCTCAGACCAAAGAACTGGATAGACTCAGAAAACTTGGCAAAATACTACTTTATTCTTAATTTAATAAAGCAGGGCAAAGAAACAAACTATGGTCTGATGTTTGCACACACACAAACAAACTTCATTATACAAAGTTTATATACCCCAATATGCGTCATCTCTGATGTCATCCTATGTGGTGAACTACAAAGCCTATTGAGGGGAAGGATTGGTTAGGAGAACATATGTACCTATGGTATGCATAGGGATTAATACATCAATGGCTACCCCTTATCTGTAGGGCACACCCTCTAAATATGTATAATACGGATTATAGGGGAGAAAATGGCAGCGGATTGGTCTGTGCAACATTGTATAGCACGTTGCCCCATAGACCCTCGATTGGTTGGCATGCTCATCCAACCTTGGACGTTCGACTTTGCTATCAGCATGTAAGCAAAATGAAACCCAGGTGCTTGAGTCACGTCAGATTACTCCCCACTTTCCCAATTAGTCCATCATCTCTCATCGGTCCAACCATAAGCCAAAGATTCCCGTCTGTAGTTGACCTTGTAGTCTGCTCTATGTTCCGGGACATTCGAGGAAGTGTAAGCACATCAGTATCTTCGCAAATGTGTCAATTTCGACCTGCTATTTGATTTAATTATGCTGGGTGTTCATGCTTCTCTTGGCCTCTAGAAACTTGCTCACTCAATATTGTAGGACTTGTATCCATTGGTAATTGGCTAATTAGCTCTTGCAATTGTTTTCTTCTTTAATCTTAAGAGAAATATGTGTTACATGCATGGCATATCTGTCCACGTCCTTTGTGCTTTCCAATAATTATTGCAATTATTATTCCTTAAAAATAGCACCCTTGATCCCAGGCCAACATAGACTCCTCTTTATTCTGCACACAAAACCTTTTTCTA
This sequence comes from Ambystoma mexicanum, assembly GCF_040938575.1. Classification (NCBI taxonomy): domain Eukaryota; kingdom Metazoa; phylum Chordata; class Amphibia; order Caudata; family Ambystomatidae; genus Ambystoma; species Ambystoma mexicanum. The sequence continues at coordinate 1,684,717,810 of NC_090932.1, forward strand.
TAATTATAATTTTAATTGGATATTTATAACGTGTTTAACACCCAGAGGTTTTTAAGCGCTGACCCGGGGATCGAACCGCTGTTGCTCCACATCGTCTTGCTTCCAAGGTGGGCGCGTTGCCCCAGAGCTATCCTCTCCAACCTCTCCCTGTCTCTGCATACCTGGTCTGTCTCTGAGGTAGCTGGATTGAATCTTAGCATGAGCCAACGTCCATTTCCCTAACATGGCCGTCCTTGCCACGTTATATTTTCCCCTATAGCAAGCTTCTAAAAGTCTCATCTGTTGTGTTGGATGCGTCTCATCCAGGTGAGGTCTCTCTGAATGACACAATGAGACCATTTATTTTCTATGGGGTCCCGTGACTATGAATACCTCATGCGTAGAGGAACACCCCTATTTATTAACATCGCCACGTGAATCCCACGTCAAATATACATTAAAGCGATACACACCACGCTCCTCCTTTTTCATATTTGAAACAAACGAAAACATGCACTTTCTGCAACCCACAACGGGTGGTAACATAACAATGTAACATAACAGTTTATCAAACTAGTTTGACACAACATCAGTATTAACATGGAGGCTATTGCAGTCTGGGGAGATCTACTTCAAGGTCTTGCAAGTAGCTTGGCTGCCTGTGGTGCTCTCGCATGGGATAGTGCCTCTCCCCACTAGGATGCTCATCACCTGTGTCCAAACCTCCACCTTGGTCCATCGGGCCATCTTCATCACTGCTGGACAATAGTCTGTATTGGCTGGATTTATCAATGCCTAGGTAAGGCCATAGTGGCGGGGGCACGGGCTCCCTCCTCTCAGAGCTGAACTCTGGTGACCTCACTAGTTTTGGAAAGAAACTACAGTTCCTGGTCACTGTTGCTTGGCCAGCAGAAACTTTGGCCATTGACCCCTTTGTATCCATGACTCTAAATGGAGTGGGCTCACAGAGAAGGCATCATTTCCTTCTTGTGTATCTAGGCTCCACCAGTACTCTGTCCCCTATATCCAGATGTTGGTCATGCAGGCGCCTCCTGCTTGGTCTCCTTCATTCACCCTCTTCCTTTATTCAAACACTGCCTCATCCTCTTTGACCCCAGGGTTTCGAGATGAGTGGCCCGATAGCAGCCCTCCTGGGCACCACTGGAAGAGTGCTTCTGCTGGAGGTACCCCGGTCGAGCAGTGAGGGGCGGTTCAGTATTCAGACAAAATATAGGGCCTATTGCTAGCATTCCTCTTGCCCATGTGCTTTGCTAAACACTGTATTCAGTGTCCACCTCAGCCTCTCTGCCTCCCACTTGCCCTGGCCCACAAGGGTGTCACCTTCCGATGTGCTATTCTGAGTGTATGTTGGTATTCCAAGAAGCCCCTACTTTGGAACAGTTGTCTGTTGTCTGAACACAGCTCCATCGGGAGGCCATGAGTGGCACATATTTTCTCTAGTGCAGGCACCACATCCTCCAGCGAGGTGGACTCTACAAACTAGTCTTCCGATTATCTCTACCATTGGTCTACTCAGGCTAGAAAGTGCGTGTCGTGGCCGGTCTATCCAAAGTCCATGAGCACAATTTCTCAGGATACATTACTTCTGTCCATTGATTCAATGCAGGACTTTCTTTGGTGGGGTAACGCAGCTGCGGATGAAATTCTCCACTCCTCCTTCAAGGCCCGGAAACCATATCTTTAACCGGAGTCGTGCTTTGGTCTTTGCGACCCCTTGATGACTCTTATGAGCCAGTTCCAACACCGTTGGCACCAGACTGACTGGGATCACCATCCTCCACACTCTCAGGATGAGGCTATCCTCCATGAATGTGAGCTCCGACCTTACCTGCGACATTTGTTCCAGTGCTTTTGTTGCTTCTTGTTTGTGCATTTCTGGCTTCTCCAGAACTCTCCTCTGTTCTCCACGGGTTCCCGCCAAGTGGAGTATTTGGAAACATTCGTCCTTGGTTGATGCACTCCTGTTTTCATCAATCAACATGGAGACATGGGGTTGCGGACTCCAACAGAGTGTGTAAGTACTCTTCCATTTCACTTTCCTTCTGGCGCTCATCACCCTCGGCTGGGTTGTCGAGACAGATAGTTCGCCGCATTGGTGCTTCCTGGGCATAAAATTAGCTCGATGTCGTACTCTTGCAGGAAAAGCAATTACTTCTCTATTCAGGCCGGTAGTTTGGAGGAGGATCCTGCCATAATCTGTATCAGGGGTTTATGGTCGGTGACAACCATCACAGACTTTCCGTAGACATACAGGTGGAAATGTTTACTGCCCTAGAGTACCGCCAGAGCCTCACATTCAATTTGTGAATATTGTTGCTTAGTCGCCAACAGGGCCCTACTTGCAAACACCACAGGGTGATCAGATCTGCCCTCATCGGCCTGCATCAACTCTGCCCACAGACCGAATGGGCTGGCATCCAAAATTATTTCCGATCTTTTCCTGGGGTTGAAGAAGGCCATGGTGTTGTCGGCAGTCAGGGTGGCCTTCCTCTGTTCGAAGGCGCTTTCCTCCAGTGTGGTCCATCACCATGCACAGTCTTTTTTGTGAGGCTTCGAGTGGTCCGGACAGGGTGGCTATATTCTGTATGAACCTGCCACAGTACGGAACCATCCCAAGAAATCTTCGTAACTCAGACACATTCATGGGGGCACCTGCCTCTCGGATGTCGTTCACTTTCACTGGATTAGAAGAGATCCCCCCTTATTGGAACACAACTCCAAAGAATTCAATCTTCTTTTGCAAGACGGCACACTTTTCCATGTGGAAGGTGAGTCCCGGCTGTTGGAAATGTTTCAGAACATTCCCCAGACTGTCCAGGTATTCCTGTTCCAACTTGGCATACACCATGATGTTGTTGCTTATGTCAATGGAACCTGTCAAACTGGCCATGGCCCCTCTTTTGGTATTTTGAAAAACCTCTACGGCTGACGAAATTAAAAAATGTAGGCATTCGTACCTGTACAGCCCTCTGTGTGTCATAAATATGGTAATGTCGCGGGACTCTGGATCTAGTACCAGTTGGTGATAGTCAGACTTCAGATCTAGCTTTGAGAACTATCAAGAACCTTGTAGATCTGCTAAGATTTCATCCAGTGTTGGCGTAATGTGTCTTTCTCGTCGTATGGCTCTGTTCGGCAGACGCATGTCAACGCAAATGCGTATGGAGTCACGCTGTTTGGATTTCTTTGCGATAACATTGGGAGTGTAGAGAAGGAGCCAAGTACCCCCACCTCAAGCATCTCGCCCATGTTGCCTATATATTGGGAACCAGAGTGTGAAGTACGTGCAGTACCAGTGAAAATACCAATACCGAGGAGAATCCTGGAAGCAGGGTTCCCATTGAGAAAGCCATACCTGCATACAAGACAGTATGATGGCCATTTGAATGAAATACCAGAAGAGGTGTGAGAAATGAGCAAACAAGCAGATTGGTGATATCACAGGAAGCAAGACTGACACACCCAGAAGAGATCCAGAGACAAGAGAATATAGATATTCTATAAGCATCAAGAAAGTATCAAAGATAAGTAACATTTTAGGATCGAGTTGAAGATGTTTATGTTACAGAAACGATGAAGATATCAAGTTATTTTACACGTATACAGATGCAAGGAAACAGAAGTAGACAAAATATTCTTGAGGCTAGCTATGTAGTGAATAGATTATGGTGTTTCTAGAAAAGGGAAAAGGGGGTCCTCTTTGTGTTTTATAGAGGGGCCTGAGTCTGGAGGACAAATTTACACTGCAGACAAAAGGGGGTGGACTCTGGCTGCCTCTTCCTCTGAGACACTAACAGGTGTCGCACTGGCATACATGAAACCAAGTCTACACTGATAGGACTTGCATTTCTTATAGTAGAACCCAACACAACTTTTTCAAAAGTGCTAAAACTTCTTTATTTAACACACAACAAGTTTTCCTTTTTTTATAATAAGTAAACAAACTAAAAGTCCACTTTCACAAATTGCATTTCCATTATATTGTATCGGCATATAATGTCAACAACACATGATTGTTAGTATAACATAGTTATCAAGTGCAATATTACTGCGCATGCACTGAAAATGAGTCGACACTCAAATGTGTTTCCAGCTATGTAACAACCCAGGTGTTGATGGTGGGTTGTTCTATAGCTTTCCTCAGGACTGTAAATTGAGAAGGAATCGAGTAGTCTTTCGTGTGTTGCTCAGAACAAACTGTGAATAAGGAACAAGAAAAGGAACGTGTGTTGTTTAAAAGGTTCTACTAGATAAGTAACTAAAAAGCATGATGCCGTGCTCAGACATACCTGTCTTCAACAGTATTTTGTCTCAGGGCAAACTGATGCGTGGGGAATGGCGGATCCAAGTGTGCCAGACCAAGGAGAGATCGTTCTCTTGAGTTGCAGAAGAGGCTTCCACTACAACATATAGGACACAGCATGTTTTAAAGAAATGTGTTCTACTTGTGTCATGTAATTTGACAACAAAGTGCACGTGCAAAATAAGTGCTGGTGACTAATTATTGACCGGTGTAGAAATCGTGAGACAGTGTGGCTAACTGTGTAAGGACGAGTGTCCTATTCAGTAATCTCTATTTATTATATGAGAACCGAAAATTGCTTTTATATGGGGCCTGACAGTCAAATGTAACAATCCTTATGATACCAGTACTTGTAGTATCCCGAAGGAGAGAGCGGTATGCTTACCTTCTCGTACTGGGAAGAGCTCCCGAAGTGAGCTGTGCATTCCGTTCGTCGCTGGGCGTGCTCTGCGCATGCGTTGTGTCATGCCGGGGACGCGAGCGATCAGAAAAAGGCGAGATAGAGCGTTTTGCGCATGTGCGAGCGAATAGTAGTGGGACTGCCGCACGTGCGTGATAGGAGAATGTCAGAGCCTACGTGTGTTTGTGGCTTAGTTACTGTTGCTATGTCACGTCAGAGGAAGGCGTAGTCTGTGTGTGCGGGGAACTAGTCCCGTAATTGCAATGTATGTAGGGGGTCTGTGTAGTCTGGGTGCTCATTTTGAAAACAATAAAGGCACAACACAGTATACATTATGAGCTTGAATCTCAAAAATATAGAACTGAACATGTATATTCGTTCATAGAGGCATGTTCATGTTTAGATAAACAGACTTTTGATACTTTAAAAAACATTTTTAAACATATTTTTAATACTAAGCCTGAAGTGGTTTTGAATGGTTTTAAAAACCATGCGTACTTCTCCTTACTGTAACATATTTGTATCACTTTCTGCATCTTGATTGATTAATGGTGGGAGGGGCAAGGTTGGGAAGTACAGAGCTGGGAGATAATTTTATGGAGGTGTACATCGGTTGGTTATGTATCAGAAGAAGAGGTTCCACTCTATGCAAATGTTTAATCCATTTTTCACCGTATCCAATCTGTGGATCCATTTCTGTTCCAATTTCCTCAGGGCTAGGTCTCTGTCACCTCCTCGTTCTTTTTCATCTATGGTTTGGATGATCGCCCACTGGAAGTCTGTATATTTAGGTTTGAGTTTGCTGAAGTGGGCAACCAATGGTTTATCTTCAACCGCGTTTTTTAGACATGATCTGTGTTCACAGATACGCTTCCTCACCTCTCTTTTACTCTTGCCGATATATAGTAAGTCACAGGGGCACCGTATGACGTATATACTCCACTTTGTGCGGCAGTTGGAGAAGGTTTTATACTTCCATTCTAGGCCATTTAGCGAGATGGATTTTTGGTCTTTTGTGAGGTTACAGACTGAGCATTTGCCACATCTGTGATGTCCAATGACAGGGGGGAGGTCCCACAGGTTAGTTTGGCTGGGTTTTTGTATGGAGCCTGGGTATGTATATACTAGGCGATCTTTTAGATTTTTGCTTCTTTTGAATTCAAATCTGGTCTTTTCGGGGCAAAAATCCTCTGTTTGTAGAAGGTTCCAATTTGATAGGACTGATTTCGGATGTTGTTACTTATTGGGGAGAAAGTGGTGACACATATCATTTTTTCAGCGTGTTCCACTCTCAATCTCTTTGTAAGACATGTTTCCCTACTCGTATGCCTTGCTGTCCTTCGTGCTCTTCGTATGATTTTGGGTGGGTACCCTCTTGCTTTTAGGTGGAGTTCTAGGTCTTTTCCATTTTTATCATATTCTGGTAAGGTTGTACAGTTTCTCCGTATCCTCAGAAATTGGCCGAAGGGGAGATTTTCCCTGAGTGATTGAGGATGAAAACTTGTAAAATTTAACAGTGTGTTTTTGTCTGTTGGTTTCCTGTAGAGGGTAGTGACGAGGACCCCTTCGTCTGTACTTTGAATGTTGAGATCCAGGAAGGGTATGCTGACTTTGTCTGAATGCATGGTGAATTTGATACATGGGTCTACGGTGTTGAGCCATGTGTGGAAAGACTCTAATTCTAAAAGAGTGCCTCTCCAGATGTATCTGACCCATCCAATTAGGTTCTGTTTGTATATATTGTCTTCATTGTAGATGTTCTTGTTTTCCAAATGGTCCATGTAAAGGTTTGCTATATCAGGTGCAAACGTTGAACCCATGCTTGTTCCTCTTATTTGTTGAAAGAATTTTCCTTGGCACATGAAGAAGTTTTCCGTGAGTGCTATCCGTATACACTCTAAGATGAAGGATGTCGGTGTTGATTGGTCCCGTCTGTTGTCCAGATAGGTCTTGAGTATTTCCAGGCATTCTCTCTGTGGAATGCTGGTATATAGGGCTTCCACGTCAAAGGTGACCAGAATGTCCTTTTGTTCTGTTCTGATGCTGGCGAGGTGATGTATCATGGCTGTAGTATCTTGCGTATATGATTTCATTTTTTGGACGAAAGGTCTTAGGAAGATATCTGTGTATATAGATAACGGCTCCAAAAGTGAGCCTATTGCAGACACTATCGGTCTCCCCGTTGGTTCTGTGGTGTTCTTGTGTATCTTGGGAATACAGTAAAAGGCCAGGGTAATTGGGTGTTCGGTTGTGAGAAAAACTTTTTCGTCATTGTCAATCCAGCCCTGGGATTCCGCAAAAAGCATGAGACTCTTGATTTCATCCGTTAGACGTGTTGTTGGATTATGGTCCAATTTTTTGTAGAACCGTCTATCTTGAAGGTGTTTTTGTAGTTCATTTTCGTAGAGATTGTTGCCCCAGAGCACAATGCCCCCTCCTTTGTCTGCTGGTTTAATGCAGAATGTTTTTTGGTTTTCCAGATGTTGTAGTGCCAGTCTTTCTTGTTTAGTAAGATTATCCCTTTTGTGATTTTTGTTTTTGAAAAAGGTGTCCATGTCTCTTAAAATTTTATTTTCAAACGCTAGTATTTCTGGGCAGATCATTGATGTTACTGGTGTGAACGTGGATTTGGGTTTTAAGCCCGTAGTGGTCATGTCTTCAGGTTTGTCTTGTTTGGAGTTACGGAAGAAGTATTTTAGGCGTACAGTTCTGAAGAACTTTCTTAGTTCTACTTCTGTTGCAAAACGATCTGCTCTGTTGGTAGGTACAAAACTCAGCCCTTTGCTGAGGATGTTCACATCGTCAGGGGTGAGGGTATAGTTACTCAAATTAAAGATTGGTATCACCATTGTTGCTGTGGTGGTTGTTGTGGGGTCCATTGGCGTGTTCTCATCCTGTGGTACCCTTGCTGGCGTGTTCTTCCTTGTTTCCCACACCCTTGAAAAAACTGGCCTCTTTTTTGGCCTGTGCCTGATGGTGAGGGGCCGCTGGCGGAGGAATATGATCCACTGCTATTGGAGGAATTTGAAAAAGATACATATTTTTTAGGGAAGCGTTGTTGAGTGCCTCCTCTGGTGTTATTGCCTGTGTTTTGCTGTTGGTAAAATCCTCGGACAAGGTATGGGTATGTTTTTTCCTCTTGGTAGTTCTGAATGTCTTTTTTAAGTTTCCAGATCTTCTTATCCAGGGTAAATTCTTTAAATTTCTTTATTTCTTCTTCTATCTTTTCCAATTGGGCTTTGATATCTGGTATAACTGAGTCATCAATGATTTTCTCTTCAAGAGTCTTCAGTTCCTCTGCTTGTTTTTTCGCTTCCTCTTCAGCTGTTTCTATTATCAATATAATCCAATCTCTGGAGCATTTAATCCCTATGCCGCTGAACTTGGCCTAAAATCTGGGGTTGTCCAAAAACACTCTTGGTATGTTTTTAATTTGCAAACCTTCTGGTAATACTCCGTTTTTTAGATACTCTAGCATGAGTAATCCATGTGATTCTGTACGAACCAGTTTTTTCTTTTTTTGCAATAAAGTTTCTGTATCTGTGGTAAAGGCTGCTTTTGCTGCTGGTGTTGTTTGTGGTGTTTGTCCCAGCAGTGAAGGTTTTTCTAAAAGTTTCCGATATAGATCGTCTGGGAATGACACAATATTTACATTCTCCATTGGTTATTTTGCAATTATTTTTTCCACCAACCATTGGGTTGTCCAAATGAGGTTTGAGCATCAGAACAGAACAAAAGGACATTCTGGTCACCTTTGACGTGGAAGCCCTATATACCAGCATTCCACAGAAAGAATGCCTGGAAATACTCAAGACCTATCTGGACAACAGACGAGACCAATCAACACCGACATCCTTCATCTTAGAGTGTATACGGATAGCACTCACTGAAAACTTCTTCATGTGCCAAGGAAAATTCTTTCAACAAATAAGAGGAACAAGCATGGGTTCAACGTTTGCACCTGATATAGCAAACCTTTACATGGACCATTTGGAAAACAAGAACATCTACAATGAAGACAATATATACAAACAGAACCTAATTCGATGGGTCAGATACATCTGGAGAGGCACTCTTTTAGAATTAGAGTCTTTCCACACATGGCTCAACACCGTAGACCCATGTATCAAATTCACCATGCATTCAGACAAAGTCAGCATACCCTTCCTGGATCTCAACATTCAAACTACAGACGAAGGGGTCCTCGTCACTACCCTCTACAGGAAACCAACAGACAAAAACAAACTGTTACATTTTAAAAGTTTTCATCCTCAATCACTCAGGAAAAACCTCCCCTTTGGCCAATTTCTGAGGATACGGAGAAACTGTACAACCTTACCAGAATACGATAAAAATGGAAAAGACCTAGAACTCCGCCTAAAAGCAAGAGGGTACCCACCCAAAATCATACGAAGAGCACGAAGGACAGCAAGGCATACGAGTAGGGAAACATGTCTTACAAAGAGATCGAGAGTGGAACACGCTGAAAAAATGACATGTGTCACCACTTTCTCCCCAATAAGTAACAACATCCGAAAATCAGTCCTATCAAATTGGAACCTTCTACAAACAGAGGATTTTTCCCCCGAAAAGCCCAGATTTGAATTCAAAAGAAGCAAAAATCTAAAAGATCGCCTAGTATATACATACCCAGGCTCCATACAAAAACCCAGCCAAACTAACCTGTGGGACCTCCCCCCTGTAATTGGACATCACAGATGTGGCAAATGCTCAGTCTGTAACCTCACAAAAGACCAAAAATCCATCTCGCTAAATGGCCTAGAATGGAAGTATAAAAACTTCTCCAACTGCCGCACAAAGTGGAGTATATACGTCATACGGTGCCCCTGTGACTTACTATATATCGGCAAGAGTAAAAGAGAGGTGAGGCAGCGTATCTGTGAACACAGATCATGTCTAAAAAACGCGGTTGAAGATAAACCATTGGTTGCCCACTTCAGCAAACTCAAACCTAAATATACAGACTTCCAGTGGGCGATCATCCAAACCATAGATGAAAAAGAACGAGGAGGTGACAGAGACCTAGCCCTGAGGAAATTGGAACAGAAATGGATCCACAGATTGGATACGGTGAAAAATGGATTAAACATTTGCATAGAGTGGAACCTCTTCTTCTGATACATAACCAACCGATGTACACCTCCATAAAATTATCTCCCAGCTCTGTACTTCCCAACCTTGCCCCTCCCACCATTAATCAATCAAGATGTAGAAAGTGGTACAAATATGTTACAGTAAGAAGAAGTACGCCTGGTTTTTAAAACCATTCAAAACCACTTCGGGCTTAGTATTAAAAATATGTTCAAAAATGTTTTTTAAAGTATCAAAAGTCTGTTTATCTAAACATGAACATGCCTCTATGAACATACATGTTCAGTTCTATATTTTTGAGATTCAAGCTCATAATGTATACTGTGTTGTGCCTTTATTGTTTTCAAAATGAGCACCCAGACTACACAGACCCCCTACATACATTGCAATTACGGGACTAGTTCCCCGCACACACAGACTACGCCTTCCTCTGACGTGACATAGCAACAGTAACTAAGCCACAAACACACGTATGCTCTGACATTCTCCTCTCACGCACGCGCGGCTGTCCCACTACTATTTGCTCGCACATGCGCAAAACGCTCGATCTCGCCTTTTTCTGATCACTCGCGTCCCCGGTATGACACAACGCATGCGCAGAGCACGCCCAGCGACGAACGGAATACACCAGGTACGAGAAGGTAAGCGGTTTATAGTGAAAAAACCGAATTACAAAATCTCGAAAACAAAAATCTCGAGTCCAAAATCTCAAAAACAAAAATCTCGAATTTTTTTTTTAATACGTTTTTATTTCGAAATGGGGGGGTTCCCCCCCAACCCCCTTTTTTCTTTTTTTTATTTTACCCTTTTTTTATACTTACCTGAACCCACAAATACATATAAATAAATAAATAATTCGAGATTTTTTTTTTCGAGATTTTGGTTTCGATATTTTTGTGATTCGATATTTTGTTTTCGGTTTTTTGACCGACCACCAAGGTAAGCATACCGCTCTCTCCTTCGGGATACTACAAGTACTGGTACCATAAGGTTTGTTACATTTGACTGTCAGGCCCCATATAAAAGCAATTTTCGGTTCTCATATAATAAATAGAGATTACCGAATAGGACACTCGTCCCTACACAGTTAGCCACACTGTCTCACGATTTCTACACCGGACAATAATAAGTCACCAGCACTTATTTTGCATGTGCACTTTGTTGTCAAATTACATGACACAAGTAGGACACATTTCTTTAAAACATGCTCTGTCCTATATGTTGTAGTGGAAGCCTCTTCTGCAACTCAAGAGAACGATCTCTCCTTGGTCTGGCACACTCGGATCCGCCATTCCCCACGCATCAGTTTGCCCTGAGACAAAATACTGTTGAAGACAGGTATGTCTGAGCACGGCATCATGCTTTTTAGTTACTTATCTAGTAGAACCTTTTAAACAACACACGTTCCTTCTCTTGTTCCTTATCCACAGTTTTTTCTGAACAACACACGAAAGACTACTCGATTCCTTCTCAATTTACAGTCCTGAGGAAAGCTATAGAACAACCCATCATCAACACCTGTGTTGTTACATAGCTGGAAACACATTTGAGTGTCGACTCATTTTCAGTGCATGCGCAGTAATATTGCACTTGATAACTATGTTATACTAACAATCATGTGTTGTTGACATTATATGCCGATACAATATAATGGAAATGCAATTTGTGAAAGTGGACTTTTAGTTTGTTTACTTATTATAAAAAAAGGAAAACTTGTTGTGTGTTAAATAAAGAAGTTCTGGCACTTTTGAAAAAGTTGTGTTGGGTTCTACTATAAGAAATACAAGTCCTATCAGTGTAGACTTGGTTTCATGTATGCCAGTGCGACACCTGTTAGTGTCTCAGAGGAAGAGGCAGCCAGAGTCCACCCCCTTTTGTCTGCAGTGAATAGATTATGGCAAGCGCCAACATATATATCTAGGAGTGAGTGAAAACTGTGGACGATTCCACTACGCATTATAGCAGAGCTGGACCAGAAAAATGAAGGCCTTTTCCAGTGTGTTGCAGTTTAAAAGCAATTGAATTACAGGAATGAATCTCAGAAGGGAGAGGCTGAACCAGCCCCAAGAAGTCAAGGCCACTTTGAACTTGAATGATCAGACATTAGCTACAAACGTGTGAAAGAACAAACTCCTATTCAGAATACGTGCATGCAAACAAAGAAGACGTCAGAGGTCCATTAAATATTAGTATTTTAAATACACCAAGAGCTCAATTTCATGGTCTTTAGTCACAAGGAGGGGTGGAAGTGTGCAATCATGACGGACCACACATACGCAAGGAGACAGAGCGTGCCTCCACTCCCTGGTATTCTCCAGAGCAAGGAACATTTCCATGGCCGAGTTCAAAGGCTTAATTGACGTGCAGACCACTGAGGAGATGATAGATGATATGCTAATTGGTGTGAAGCTATGGTCAAGACCAACCCACCAGCACCTGGAGGCCAGCCTGCGTGCTGCTGGCGTAGGTGGAAAGTACTGACGGATGTAAGGGTACCAGCCAATTATAGAGAGCCGCGTAGTTAAGAGCCCTATAGTTTGTGTAATCAATGGGAAGTTGTGTTTTTAGTGACGTTCATAGTGACCTGTTTGAAGGTAGGGCTTAGTTGCCCCACCTGACATTAAAGACCCTATCACTCTCCGAGACTAGTACGGAATGCATTCCTAGATTTTCCCTTAGACCCAATCACTTTTGCCAATACGTTTTTGTAGTTTTCCACGTAGGATGGCATCAGCAATTACGTAGGTTTACGTTGCTAGAACTGTCTGTTATGATAATAATTAAGCAGATATTTATATATAACCTTGACTGAACAACCTCTTTTATTCTAGGGTAATAATTGCATTTTTGCTGTGTTGCAACTAACCAACGATCCACGACCTTCCGTAGATAAGCCTGCCGTTCCATCCACATTAGCAAAATTGGACAAGGAGGTTTATAATTGTGTTGTGTTTCCAAACTGTTTGGATCCCTTTTGGTGTACTAGAGGTGTGGGGCTGATTGATGGTTTAGAGACCGATATTCACCCCTGAACTACTGGTACCCAGAAGTTGATTTGTCACATATATCATCCAAAAACAGATTCTTGGGTGTGCATTCCTACCATATACTTTCAGTGCTGCTCCTGCCACAGCACTATCGTGCCTTTATCAGAGTGTCAGTTACTCCGTAACCCCACCTGGGCATTGTGGCAGATTAGGGGCTAACAGGCTGAATCCTCGTGTTTCCCTGATGTCATTTGTGTGCCCTCTCACTGGGTGGTGTAGGGTGCATGCCTTCAGTGTTGTGGCTTTTCAGTCAACACCCTGGGACCTCTTTGCCTCTGCGCATGGTGCAGGAGTGCCGCCATACTCACAGAGATGCATCCATGCCAATGCAGGAATGCCTCCTCTTCAGTGTGTGCCTGTAACTACAAGCAACCATTTCACATTAGAGGTGGGGTCTTGTGGGCACAAAGAAAAAGGTGCAACAATGATACACATCCTCTGCAATTAGTAAACAGAGGGGTCCTGAAGAAGGCAATTGAAATTGGATTACACCGAAACATTGTTAAAGGTCGACTTATGTAAACTTCACCCGGTGATAGAGGACTTGTGACTAACACTGATGTGTTACCACACTAATAAGTACAACTAATAATAGCTTTGGCTCAGACTGTGATCAGCTTTGGCTCAAACAATGATTCTGTGTAGTTCTTCATGGAATTGTGCCTGTGTTTTTTTCCAATGTTAACACTGCAAGTTCATACGACATGCACTAGCACTTTGTTTCAGCAATGTTGCACTTTGTGCGTTGTAAAATAATAGTGTTGTTTTTCAAACTCTGGTTATGCCTCATGAAATATCGATATGTTTGTAAGTTACTTATATGAATGTGGGATGAATTAAATACATCATTGTACATTGGCAGGATCAATAATTGTATTTATAGCGCATAGTCCTCGGTCCCGGTCCCAGAGTATAGAGATGTGTGCAGGACGCAACATGCGTTTTGCCTGTGTGCTGCTGGGGGTACAGCACACACGTCCTTCTGCTCACAGACCTTTGGGCCTCTGCGTATGTTGGACTGCTTTCATTGGGCACGTAGTCCCGACCGCAGGGCGTGCTCTGGTGCCGCTAGTGGGGGAGCCCTCGCAGTTATGCTACGAGCTGGGGTTCACCGCCCGCCAGCCGCGCCCTGAAGTTCGCTTTGGGAAATGTAACCTCTTATGTCTGCTTATATCGCCTTGAAATACTGCGCGCTTTGTTCCAGGTTGGAGGGCAGGGGTAAACGGAGGTTCCAGACACTGAATGTATTGTTATCGCAGTGATGGAGGGGGACTCCCTCCAAACTCTTCAGCACCTTCTGCAATGTGCAGCTTGGCGTTCATTTTCAGCTTCATGACAACGCTGCAGCAGGACCGCTGTTCACAGCCCTGGTGCTGCAGGAAGGGAGATGACTACTGCCCTGGTTCTGCAACAAGGGAGCTGTCCACTGCCCTGGTGCTGCAGGAAGGGAGCTGTCCACTGCCCTGGTTCTGCAACAAGGGAGCTGTCCACTGCCCTGGCGCAGCAAAAAGAGCTGTCCACTGCCCTGGTGCTGCAGCAAGGGAGCTGTCCACAGCTCTAGCTCTGGAGCAAGGGAGCTGTCCACAGCTCTAGCGCTGGAGCAAGGGAGCTGTCCAGAGCCTTGGCTCGGCAGCACGGGAACTATCCACAGCCCTGGTGCTGCAGCAAGGGAGCTGTCCACAGCTCTAGCTCTGGAGCAAGGGAGCTGTCCACAGCCCTGGTGCTGCAGCAAGGGAGCTCTCCACAGCTCTAGCTCTGGAGCAAGGGAGCTGTCCACAGCCCTGGTGCTGCAGCAAGGGAGCTGTCCACAGCTCTAGCTCTGGAGCAAGGGAGCTGTCCACAGATCTAGCTCTGGAGCAAGGGAGTTGTCCAGAGCCTTGGCGTGGCAGCAAGGGAGCTATCCACAGCCCTGGTGCTGCAGCAAGGGATCTGTTCACAGCCCTGGTGCTGCAGCAAGGGAGCTGTCCAGAGCACTGGTGCTGCAGCAAGGGAGCTGTCCAGAGCCCTGGTGCAGCAGCAAGGCGGCTGTCCAGAGCCCCACACATGCCAGATGCAGAATGCCGCAGGGATTCACATGCCAGATGGAGAATTCTACAGGGATTCACATGCCAGATGGAGAATACCACAGGGATGCACATGCCAGATGGAGAATACCGCAGGGATTCACATGCCAGATGCAGGATTCTGCAGGTTTTCAGATGCCTGATGAAGAATGCTGCAGGGGTGTGCATGCTAGATGCAGGATGCTGCAGGGATGTGCATGCTAGATGCAGGATGCTGCTAGATGCAGGATGCTGTAGGGGTGTGCATGCTAGATGCAGGATGCTGCAGGGGTGTGCATGCTAGATGCAGGATGCTGCAGGGATGTGTATGCTAGATGCAGGATGCTGCAGGGAGTCACACACCAGATGCAGAAGGCCACAGGGATTGGCATGGCCATTGCAGAATGCCAGTGGAATGGTGGGGAAGTCCTCCAAAGAACCCCTGCAGCTTGTGAGTGCCTCTGCTGATTCTCATCCCTTCTCTCCCCACCAGGGTAGTACGTTTGCCTCATTAGGTGGTTCTAAAGCTCTGCCTAGTCCCTAGCGTGTGTGTATATATACTTCCACACGTCTCTGAAGCTGTGTCCAGAAACAATAGGGGTTTACACAGTGGTCAACTGTTGGGGCCATCTGAGGGTGCGCAGATTGCTTTCTTCCCCCATGAGGGTCATGTGACATGCCTCGCTGCCCTAGTGAGGCCTGTCGGGCCCGTGGGATACACTTTTTTTTCTACTTTGTGTGTCTTTGATCCCCAGGCCTCACACATTGGCAACCATGCCTCATGCATTGCTCGCCTGGCATCACTCTCTACTCACCCCTGTCACAGGCTCGTCCTGTTCCCCACGATAGCACTGCTCATCCAGCTCCCCCACGTCACCTCAGGCACAGCACGCACTCAGCACTTGGACACACATAATACACAGGAGACCAGAAGTAGAGAGAAATGGGCTGTAATGCAGACACACACCAGTGCATGGGAGGGTGCTCACTGCTCTGCACCCCCAGGCCTGGCTCATCCTTATGTACAACAGAGTAGCTAAATCTATTCTCCACCCATAAACCAGCGCGCGTACTGCAGGTATGAAAAGAAGCAGGTCCTTTTGCAGAACAGGGGGAGCATCGCCTGCAGTTGTGAAAGGCAGCCTCTGGCAGCCCTGGGATTTCAGCCTTCTCAGGACGGGCGCGGGCCTGGGGCATCACGCATTCCACCGCTCTGCGACCTCGCCTGGCATGGGTGTTTCGGCTGTTAGGCCAGTCTCTTAGGCAAGCCTGTAGGCCAGTCTCCTTGCATCAGATGTACCTGTAAGAAATGAACAGAAAGTGCAGTATCAGAGAAGGGAGCAACCCCGTCCCATATGCCCCGATCCCGCTGCTGGGTGAAGCTGGATCACGCAAGCTGCCCATCATCTTCTTCAGAGTGTGGTGCCCACCCTGCGTATAAACTCATGATGCCATATTTGAGTAATAATGCGGGCACAGAGAGGATTCCCAGACCGGAGTGGTACAGTCATGTAAGAGACTTTGGAAGCTATACGTCTGTTTTTTTCACTCTCTACCTGCCTGGGGTCTGTGAGCTTGAACATTTTCAAGATGGTTTCCGGGCCTCTGAAATAGCAGATTTCCGGGGACATTTGGCGATGTCCCCCCCCCCCCCTCTCGTGCACCGTTGAAACCCCGCCTCCACAGCAGGGGGACTTCTCTATCCTCTCACGGTGCTCCTGCTCAGCCCCTTTGACCCTATAACCTCCTCCTTCTGCAGTCTCGGGGAGCAGCTGCTGGCGGCGCTCGCGGGTGCCTCGGCCTCCCCTGAACCTCCAGCTTCCTCTCCGAAGAAACGAGGCGTTCTCCTGTTCCTTTCTCTGCATCTTCACTGATAGGTCCCCTGGGTCCTCTCAACCATCTGTGCTTCAGGAATAACACCCCAGCCCCTGAATAAATACATCCAAGCGAAGGGCTGGACGTCTCTGCGCTGCCCCAGGGGCTCTGGCATTCAGCAAAGTGAGTGAGTGTTGGCAGTGGATCCAGGAAGGGGTTTGGGGGAGCATAACAAGCTCCACGGCGACCTCCTAAACAATATGTGAGTGCCAACCCCCCTTCCCCCTCACACAGCGCACAGTGGACACTGTGAGGGACTCAATAAAGCAGCGAACCCCCTCCCAAAATCTCCACCCTCAGCGACCCTGTGACCTTTCAGGAAGCGGTCCAAAGGATAACTTTTCAGCAATCCTCGCGCCTCCCCCTGCACTCTGGCCGGAGATGCTGTTTGGTTGCAAATACTCGTGTTGTTCTCTTTCAGCGCGCCTATGAGACGCTTCAAAGCGCTATGCACACATCGTGGGGAACGGGTGGAGTAAGTAGGAGAAAACAAAAGCATAGTATGAAATTCTCATTGGAGGGGCGGTTAAGGACAGTTCTCAAGTACCGAAAAAAGAGTGGGGGCCTCATTAAGAGGCCACATGGTGAGTGACGTCACCCGAAATTAGCATACCAGCGAAGTATGCTAATTTAATTTATTTGGCTTTGCATAACCAAACAAGGTGACTGGATCAATAGGCATTTGCCTTTAAGAAAATCAGCACGCACACTATAACCCAAGAGAGGATATTATCTTCTAATAAGTGCTGGAACATTTTAAAATATGCGCACTATAAAACCCAAGAATGAATGCCCATGTGTTTCCGGGAGCGCACAGTTTCCATACGATGTTGAACCTTCAGCGGTTTCGGTTTAATGGTCTAGTGCTGTGGTGTGGTGGAGAAGTGCCCAACCTGGGGACCGCAGGTTCGAATCCCCACCAGTGCTTACAACAAAAACACTCTCAAAAACACAGGGCAAAGTGTCTCGTTTTACGGGGGGTGCATCCACCCGCGTGTACCCTCGATTTGAGCCCTGGCCAGGGCCTCGTGGTTTTGCGGATTGTAAGGCCTTCTCTTTTTTTGTATAGTGCCACGAGGCAGCCTTCTGATGAACTGCAGGCGATTCCACGGTTCAAATGTTCTCATTAGTCCATTTCATGTGTTGGGGACTACAGCTGGTGCATGAGTGGCGACCCTTGGTGACGGCGGAATCAGACACCCTGGGAGCACCGCAGAAGGGTGAGAGCACCAGAGAAGGGTGGGAGCACCAGGCAAAGGTGGGAGCACCAGACAAGGGTGGGAGCACCAGACAAGGGTGGGAGCACCAGACAAAGGTGAGGGCACCGGAGAAGGGTGAGATCACCAGATGGTGGGGCACCAGAGAAGGGTGGGAGCACCAGAGGGTGGGGGCACCAGAGAAGGGTGGGGGCACCGGAGAAGGGTGAGAGCACCTACGAAGGATGGGAGCACCAACGAAGGGTGGGAGCACCAGGCAAGGGTGGGAGCACTAAAGAAGTGTGGGAGCACCAGAGGGTGGGGGCACCAGAGAAGGGTGGGAGCACCAGAGGGTGGGGGTACCAGAAAAGGGTGGGGGCACCAGAGAAGGGTGGGAGCACCAGAGGGTGGGGGCACCAGAGAAGGGTGGGAGCACCAGAAAAGGATGGGAGCAGCAAAGTAGGGTGGGAGCAGCAGAGAAGTGTGGGCTCACCAGAGAAGGCTGGAAGCACCAAAGACAGGTGTGAGCACCAGACAAGGGTGGGAGCACCAGACAAAGGTGAGGGCACCAGAGAAGGGTGGGAACACTTACGATGGGTTGGAGCACCATAGGGTGGGGGCACCAGAGAAGGGTGGGAATACTAACGATGGGTTGGAGCACCAGAGGGTGGGGGCACCAGAGAAGGGTGGGAGCACCAAACAAGCATGGGAGCACCAGAGAAGGGTGGGAGCACCAGACACCAGAGAAGGGTGGGAGCACCAAAGAAGCGTGGGAGCATTGGTTGACAACGCACCGGTGCAATGATTAAGGATTAATCGAGATGAGGACTGAACTTTGCTCAGCCAGTGTCTGCACTGAGCGAAGCACGATTTGAACAGCATGCAGCGCTACGTGAGGCAACCGTAAATAAATAAATGATGACATGTACAGTAAGCCAGGGCACCTGATTTTGCCTTCAGATGACCTTCATACTGTGCTCTAGCACCTTGAAGCATCTCTTGTGCTAGATGGATTACCAATAAAGATCTCAGGCCAAATAACTGGACAGACTCAAAGAATATGTTAAAGTTCTACTTTATTCTCAATTTAATAAAGAAGGGCAAACTGGCAGACATCAGACTGAGGCTTACACACACAAACTGGATTACACAGAGGTCTTGTACCCCAATATGTGTCATCTATGACATCCTATTTGGCAAACTGTAAAAACTATTGACGAAAGGGATTTGTTAGGGGTACACAGAGGCTTATAGAATACATAGGGGTTAGTACACCATTGGCTGTCTCTTATCTGTAAAACATGCCTCGAACTACCTCTAAATAGGTGTAATACTGATTATAGTGGACAAAATGGCAGTGCATTGGTCTGTGCAACATTGTATAGCAGGTTTCCCCATAGACCCTCTGATTGGTTGGCATTCCCACCCAACCTTAGACTTTCGACTCGATAGCAGCACGTAAGTGAAACTAAACCCAGGTGCTTGAGTCACGCCTGATTACTTCCCACTTTCTCAATTAGTCCATCATCTATCATCAGTCCAACCATGAGCCAAAGTTTCCCATCTGTAGTTGACCTTGTAGCTCGCTCTCTGTTCTGGGACATTTAAGGGTGTGTAAGCACATCACTATCTTCGTCCACAACATAATGAATAGCCCTTGTTTTTGACTTCTGGATCATGTATGAGGAGACCACATATATGTCCATGTCAACCTTTTATTTAGTGCTATTTAATTCAATTATGCTGGGTGTCATTGCTCCTCTTGGCCTCCAGAGACTTGCTCACTCCATCTTGCATAAACTTTATACAGTTTCACGGTTCCATGCAATATTAACGAATTAATAAATAACACTTTTTTTTTTTAACAAAAGCATTATTTTTTATTTGGGGGGATCACCCAACCCCCTGTTTCCCTTTGTTTTTAACACCATTACAACCCCATTCTCTCCATTTTAACCCCCTTACCCCACCCTCATATATATATATTTATTTATATATATATATATATATATAGTAATCATTTTTTATTCGGTCAAATTATTTGTCAATTTTTTTTTTCGTTATTTCCTATTTGGGAATATCACTGGATACCACTTTTAATTGCCTCCCTTTGTGCTTTGCATCTATTCCTTAAACATAGCATCCTTGATCCCAGGCCAACATAGACTCCTTTTCATTTTGCACAATGTGCTCTAGAACCTTGAATCGTCTTTTGTGCTAGATGGAATTACAATACTAGATCTTAGACCAAATATTGGACAGACTCAAAGAATATGGTAAAGTACTACTTTATTCTCAGTTAATTAAAACAGGGTCAACTGGTAGACATCGGACTGATGCTGGCACACTCACAACCAAGTTTGATTACATGGAGGTCTCATACCTCAATATATGCCATCCATGACGTCATTCTATGTGACAAAATACAAAACCTATCGAAGGAAGGGCTTGATGAAGGGAACATATCTACGCATAGAATATATAAGGGTCTGTGCTTCATTGGCTACCCCTTATCTGCGGGGCACGCCTTGAGTTACCTCTAAACACATATAGTACTGATTATTGCGAACAAAAGATCATTGGATTGGCTCCTACAACATTCTATGTTAGGTTGCCGCTTAAACGCACTGATTGGTTGGCATTCTATCCAAACCTTGGACTTTTAGCACATTAGCAGCACATACGTGCAATGAAACGTAGAAGTTTGAATTCCGTCAGACTACTCCCCATTTTCCCAATTAGTCCATCATCTGTCATTGGTAGGCCGTCAGCCATAGTCTTTAGTTTGTAGTTGACCTTGTTGCTGCTCACTGTTCTGAAACATTCATGGGCGTACGAGCACACTCCTACCTTGGTTTAAGGCTCTAATGAACAGCCTTTGTTTTCGACTTCTGAGTCACATGTGAAAGGACCACAAATTTGTCAATGTCAGCCTTCCATATACTGCTATTTGATGTAATTATGCAGGGGGCAGTTTCACCTCTTGGCCTCTAAAGACTTGCGTCTCCTGATTCTTACAGCCTCGGCTTGTCTCTGAGCTAGCTTGGATATATTCGACGTGCGACTGCCTCCGTTTTATTATTATGGCCGTCCTTGCCACATTATATATTCCTCTATAGCAGCTTCTATACGCTTTCCTTCTACCCTGCGTTGCTGCACATTTACAGTTATTGGTCATGAAGTGACTTCATCTTCTTTAGATCCATGATTACATTAGCTTTAGGTTCTTCTTACTCTTAATGCTTCAGTTACATTATTACTAAATATTTTCATATCGTCTCAACGTAGGCTCATATATCTTCTTTATGACATTACTTCGTCCTCGTCAGATTTTACTTTAACGTACATCCTTGATGTTCACAGATGCATCTGGCATCTTGGCAGGCGACATCCTTACACTCTTTCAGTGTGAGGGCACATTCAGTATGGCTGTCTGAGTGCATAATAGATCTCATACACTCCATGAGGTACAAGAATGATACAAGGGGCCCCCATCTGTGGCTTTTCTTTGACTGTTCCAATATGACGTTGGTGAGGGGGTGGGAACTGGCAAGAAAACGTTTACCTGCTCCTCGACAACACAAAGCTGTTCTCCAGCATCGCCTGACTCTGCAGCCCCGGTCTGTCTCTGAGGTAGCTGGATTGAATCTTAATGTGAGCTGTCATCCATCTTCCCAATATGGACCCCCTTGCCATGTTGTATTTTCCTCTATAGCAAGCTTCTATATGTCTCATCTACCTTGCGTTCCTGCGTATTTACACTTATGTGTCAGCAAGTTACTTTGTCTTCTTTGTATATGATTACTTTATCATTTTGTACATGTTTCTCTTGTTGCTTCAGTTACATCGTCACTCTTAAGTATTTTCATATTGTTTCAGTATGTCTTCATACATCTTCTTCATGACATCAATCTGCCCTCGTCAGATCCCACTCAGCACTCCATGATGTCCACTGGTGCGTGCTGACATCCCTCCACACAATATCCTTCCACTCCCTCAATGTGAGGTTACATA
This sequence comes from Ambystoma mexicanum, assembly GCF_040938575.1. Classification (NCBI taxonomy): domain Eukaryota; kingdom Metazoa; phylum Chordata; class Amphibia; order Caudata; family Ambystomatidae; genus Ambystoma; species Ambystoma mexicanum. The sequence goes on from NC_090932.1 coordinate 1,684,739,799, forward strand.
TGATATGAGTGAGTGCATATCATCTTTCTTAGACTCTATGTGGTATAGTCATAACACATGGAGTCCCATCAGGGGCCCTTGTCCTGCTGTTCCAGTATGACGGCGGTTTAGGGGGATGGAGTTAGGGAAAGTGTGTCCAACTGCTCCTCTACAATCCCACATACTCTGGTGTCTGATCACAACAATTGTGAAGTTTGAGAGGAACCCACCAGTCATTCTGGTTTGCCCACCCCCTACAGGCGGTGATGAGAATTAGAAAACTTCAGGAGCCAGGTCATTCTTTGCAGCACTGAAGCAAAAGTTACACTGAGTTTTCATATCGTTTGAAGAATCCTTACAAAACGTTTCAGTAAAAATAGACGACTCTAAATGTTTGGGAACATTGCATGAGATTTAACGAGATACATGGGGTCCCAACATGTACTGGATGAGATGTCTGTCTGTCTACTTTGTTACACTGCTCCGAGCTAATGTTACCTTCTTTGTCATCGTTTCTTCATAGTTTCACTGTATTAGGGTCATGTCGTGTCTGTTATACAATTCTAATGTTGCATGTGAGTTCCATTGAAACCCTTCAGTGGTTATGCACCATTAGCACTTGGGCTGGGGGGAGAAGCAAATCAGGGTCTGCTGATCTCAGCCCACGTTCCATTGAACCCGCAGGCTCCCTCCCCCGCCACAGGCCTCCATCTGACCCCACCCTCCCTCCCTTTTTCTTTCCTTTTCCCAACCGGCCTCCTCAGTCCCACTTACCTGATTGTTGCGACTGCCCCACCGGCAGCCGCCGCAGCAGCTTCAGTCCTCGCTTGTCTGGCGGCCATGGAGCCCAACCTTCTACAACCACGGTGGCCATTTTGGATACGTATTTGAATTAATTGAATGGGACATTAGGCGTGTCCCATTCAACGAATGAAAACACTTTGTTTTTTACCACCCCGGGTTATCGCTTTGGTTTCACTCAGGATGTTAACCCGGGCTGCCGGGCCTGTTCCAAGGACTGGAACAGGGTGCTAACATCACATTCTAAAACTCAAAATTCCATGCTATGACATCACAACCGTGATGTACGAAAATTGTATTTCCTTGTGTTGACATGTCACAGCCATACAGATGCCTTGCAATTGTGGCCCCGGGTGCCAGCCCCTCTTAATGCTGCTTCCTCCAATGCCTCACAGCAGCCCAATGCCCCCCCAGCCCTCCCAAATGTACTCTGAGACAGGAAGTCAGGGATCCCTTCCAGGAGAGGAGAAATCCTTCTTTCTAAAATGCTAAATAGGGTGACAGACACCCAGATAGCATGTACACCTGTATATGATTGACCCTAAAATCTGAGGAGATATTCCACCTCGGGGTGCAGAGTCACACCACACACAACTCGGGGTACACTCTCGGTGTCTATCAGATCTGTCTTTGAACCCCTTGTACTAATCACACGTGTATATGCCTAAATAATCACACACTTGATCTCTGGGGTTTGCATTGAAGCACCAAGGCTCATGGGATTATGCCTTACAGTCCAAAGGATAGGTCATTATGCCATGCCATATTGGGGGGAGGTACAATAAGGTAACATGCAATGGTCATGTAATGTGCATGGAACTTGTGTCAATGAACATTACACATCTTCCTCCCCTACACATCTTCCTCCCCTACACATCTTCCTCCCCTACACATCTTCCTCCCCTACACATCTTCCTCCCCTACACATCTTCCCCCCCTACACATCTTCCTCCCCTCTGCCTTTACACAGCTGAATACATTGGCCTGTTCTACATTTCTGGCTGCTTCTCACATCAGAATGTGTGGAACGGAGCCTGTTCTAGATAATATAGACTGCATTGCAAGCGCTCTAGTGGTCTTAGAGGAGGGCTATATTGGAATGCATGTGCTAATGGCATTTGGAGGCTGGCAGGTGTTCTTGGTGTCTTTTTAGGGTGCATCTGTAGTGTGACTGCTGTCTTTGTATGGTGCATATGTAGTGTGCTTGATGTCTTTGTATGGTGCATGCGTAGTGTTCTTGATGTTTTTGTATGGTGCATCTGTATTATGGTGAATGTCTTTGTATGGTGTGTGTGTAGTATGATTGACGTCTTTGTATGGTGCATCTGCAGTGTGCTTGATATCATTGTATGGGGCATGTGGAGTGTGCTTGATGTCTTTTAAATGTGCATGTGTAGTGTGTTTGATGGCTTGTATACTGCATGTTAAGTGTGTATGATGTCTTTGTATTGTGCATGTGTAGTGAACGTGATGTCTTTGTATGGTTCATATGTATAGTGCTTGATGTCTTTGTATGGTGCATGTGTAGTGAGGTTGGTGTCTTTGTATGGTGCATATGTAGTGTATTTGATGTCTCTGTATGGTGCATGTGTGTAGTGTGCTTGATGTCTATGTATGGTGCATGTGTAGTTTGTTTAATTTCTTTGTATAGTACATGTGTAGTGTGTTTGATGTCTTTGTATAATGCATGTTTAGTGTGTTTGATGTCTTTGTATTGTGCATGTGTGGTGTGCTTGATGTTTTGTACAGTGCATCTTTAGTGTGGTTGATGTCTTTGTATGGTGCATGTGTAGTGTGCCTGGTGTCTTTGTGTGGCACATGTGTAGCGGGATTGATGTCTTTTTATAGTGCATCTGTAGTGTGATTGATGACCTTGTATGGTGCATGTGTAGTGTTCTTGATATTTTTGTATGGTGCATGTGTTTTGTGTTTGATGTCTTTGTATTGTGCAAGTGTAGTGTGCTTGATATCCTTCTATGGTGCGTGTGTAGTGTACTTGGTGTCTTTGTATGGTGCGTATTTAGTGTGCATGATATCTTTGTATGGTGCATGTGTGTAGTGTGCTTGATGTCTTTGTATGGTGCATGTGTAGTGTGCTTGATGTCTTTGTATGGTGCATGTCTGGTGTGCTTGATATCCTTCTATGGAGCGTGTGTAGTGTTCTTGATGTCTTTGTATGGTGCATCTGTAGTGTGATTGATATCTTTGTATGGGGCGTGTGGAGTGTGCTTGATGTCTTTGTATTGTGCTTGTGCAGTGTGCTTGATGTCTTTGTACAGTGCATCTTTAGTGTGCTTGATGTTTTCGTAGGGAGCATGTGTAGTGTGCTTGATGTCTTTGTATGGTGCATGTGTGTAGTGTGCTTGATGTCTTTGTATGGTGCATGTGTGCTTGATGTCTTTGTATGGTGCATGTGTAGTGTGCTTGATGTCTTTGTATGGTGCATGTCTAGTGTGCTTGATATCCTTCTATGGTGCGTGTGTAGTGTTCTTGATGTCTTTGTATGGTGCGTATTTAGTGTGCATGATATCTTTGTATGGTGCATGTGTGTAGTGTGTTTGATGTGTTTGTATGGTGCATGTGTGTTTGATGTCTTTGTATGGCGCATGTGTAGTGTGCTTGATGTCTTTGTATGGTGCATGTCTAGTGTCCTTGATATCCATCTATGGTGCGTGTGTAGTGTTCTTGATGTCTTTGTATGGTGCATCTGTAGTGTGATTGAAATCTTTGTAAGGGGCGTGTGGAGTGTGCTTGATGTCTTTGTATTGTGCTTGTGCAGTGTGCTTGATGTCTTTGTATTGTGCTTGTGTTGTGTGCTTGATGTCTTTGTACAGTGCATCTTTAGTGGTCTTGATGTTTTCGTAGGGTGTATGTGTAGTGTGCTTGATGTCTTTGTATGGTGCATGTGTAGTGTGATTGGTGCTTTTGTATGGTGTCTGTAGCATGCTTGATGTGTTTGTATGGCACATGTATAGTGTTATTGATGTTTTGTATGGTGCATGTGTAGTGTGCTTGATGTCTTTGTATGGTGCATGTGCAGTGTGTTTGATGGCTTGTATACTGAATGTTAAGTGTGCATGCTCTCTTTGTATTGTGCAAGTGTAGTGTGCTTGGCGTCTTTGTGTAGTGCATGTGTAGTGTGATTCATGTCTTTGTATGGTGCATGTGTAGTGTGCTTGATGTCTATGTGTAGTGAGCTTGGTGTCTTTCTATGGTGTATGTAGTGTGCTTGACGTCTTTGTGTAGTGCATGTGTAGTGTGTTTAGTGTCTTTGTATTGTGCACGTGTAGTGTGCTTGATGTGTTTGTATTGTGCATGTGTACTGTTCTTTGTGTCTTTGTATGGTGCACCTGTGGTGTGCTTGATGTCTTTGTATGGTGCATGTGTATTGTGCTTTGTGTCTTTGTGTGGTGCATGTGTAGTGTGTTTAGTGTCTTTGTATTGTGCACGTGTAGTGTGCTTGGTGTCTTTGTATGGTGCATGTGTAGTGTTCTTTGTGTCTTTGTATGGTGCACCCGTGGTGTGCTTGATGTCTTTGTATGGTGCATGTGTAGTGTGCTTGGTGTCTTTGTATGGTGTATCTGTAGTGTTGTTGATGTCCTTGTTTTGTGCAAGTGTAGTGTGATCAATGTCTTTGTATTGTGCACGTGTAGTGTGCTTGATGTCTTTTTTTGGTGCATGTGTAGTGTGCTTGGTGTCTTTGTATGGTGCACGTGTGGTGTACTTGATGTTTTTGTATTGAGAAAGTGTAGTGTGCTTGATGTCTTTGTATTGTGCACTTGTAGTGTGCTTGATGTCTTTGTATGGTGTGTGTGTACTGTTCTTGATGTTTTTGTATGGTGCATCTGTAGTCTGCTTGGTGTCTTTGTATGGTGCACGTGTAGTGTGCTTGGTGTCTTTGTATGGTGCATATGTAGTGTGCTTGATGTCTTTGTATGGTGCACGTGTAGTGTGTTTGGTGTCTTTGTGTGGTGCATGTGTAGTTTGCGTCGTGGCTTTGTATGGTGCGTTTGTAGTGTTCTTGATGTCTTAGCACAAGCTCCCTACCTCCCTCCCTCGTGGGGCAGTTGGCATCAAATGCGTGTTTCTAAGGCCGCCCGACCCGCATAATTATGCGCAATCCCGTTTTGCCCGCATAATTATGCGCAATCCCGCCTGCTCGGCCTCATGTTTGCTTCTCATGTGTGGGACTAAATGGGGCCTGGTATTGGGAAGCCCACGGATGCGTCCGACTTTAATCCCCTCTCTGCTCCCGGGGGAGGCGAATGCGGAAATATCCTAATGGAGATGAAGGGACGCAGAGAAGGGCGACCTTTGCGCGCGCCGTGCGCGCCCACGCCGCTCACGGTAGCCATTCCTCATCCTTAGCCCGTATTCATGTTTTAATCCAGCATGCCTGCACACGAGAATGTAATGGGGAACGTGGGCCAAGGGAAGGGATAACCTCATTGGGAGCGCGGGCGGCTCATCTCGGGGAGCCATTTGTTGATTGTGTTGGATGGGGGGCTATCAAGCGAGGGCGGAGAATCTCTGCGGCCGCCGGGTGGCGCTCCAGAGCCGCGGGTGAGCCCAGGATCACACGTGGCGCTCTCCTCCCTCGAGCCATCCCGCTTCAAGACGTGCATGCTCAGAGAACCTAGGAGTGCAGATCCATGATGAGTGTGAGTGACTTGAAACTCTTACTCAGGTTGTGGCCCTCAGTATGAGTGAGCCGGTCCGGAAAAGATACCAGTGCTACCGGCTCGGGCATTTCTTCTGGACCGGCTCACTCCACGTCTGTCAGTAGAGGCAGTGCACTACTGGCAGGCCCTACCTGCCGAGAGTTCAGGCCCCTACCAGCAGAGAATTGCCCCTGTCACTGCCACCACTTCAACTGGTGCCAGTGATAGGGGCAATCCCATTCCTTCGAGTCCTATCGGACTCAATGAAATGGGAACTTACCGCCGTTGCTGGCACCTGCTGGGCCTAGAGACCCAAGCTACTCCTCACTGATGAGCCCCAACAAGGGTGAAACATGTCTGGGGATGCTTGTGGTCTCGTGCAGAAGGGATGTGACCTAGCAGTTCGGGCAGGACTGCCCCTTTTGGGGTGGGGCCAAGCCTGATTTGCATATGGTCTTTCCCCTACTGTAATGGCTTGGCAGGTGAAGAGCAATGGCCTGGAGGGTTGCCCAGAGCAATGCCAGTGGTTAAGATTCATGCTAAACCTTCCAGCCATCACCTCTTTCTTTTTACCTTTGATATCCCAGTAACACTGGGGAAATCCACACGTGGACTCTCTGCTCACTGTGCTCAGAGAGGCACGGCTCCACCTCACTGATGAGGCCCAACAAGGCTGAAACACGTGTATGGGGTTGCTGTTGGTACTCTTGTTCAGAAGGGAATTGCCATAGCATTTCGGTGCTGGACTGCCCATGTGGGCGGGACAAAGACTGATATGCAAATGGAAATTTCCCATCTGTGAAAGGTACAGTGAGGTAAAGTGTGGCTGCAGACTCTCAAAGGTGGGTAAAAAATACAGAACAGGTTATTATGTCATGTTCTTTCTGGAGAGGGGCGCCTGCTACCTTTTTTGAATATCAGTGGCCTTGTTCTTCTCACAAGTTCGACTACCAAGTGTTGCTCCTCCGCTCTCCAGGCTTCATATCAAGACATGTTGATCTACTAAGCCTGGTCATATATCAGGAGTTGCTCCTCCGCTCTCCTGGTCTTGTACCAAGTGATGCTGCTCTACTAGGCCTGGTCTTATTGCAAGGGTTGCTCCTCCTCTCACCTGGTCTTCCATCAAGAGATGCTGCTCTATTAGGCCTGGTCTTTTTGCAAGGGTTGCTCCTCGGCTCACCTGGTCTTCTAAGGATGTCGCTCTACTAGGCCTGGTCTTATTGCAAGAGTTGCTCCTCCACTCACCTGGTCTTCTATCAAGAGATGCTGCTCTATTAGGCCTGGTCATATTGCAGGGGTTGCTCCCCAACTTGCCTTGTCTTAATTGAAGAGATGCTGCTCTACTAGGCCTGGTCTTATTGCAAGGGTTGCTCCTCCACTCACCTGGTCTTCTATCAAGAGATGCTGCTCTACTCGGCCTGGTCTTATTGCAAGGGTTGCTCCTCCACTCACCTGGTCTTCTATCAAGAGATGCTGCTCTACTCGGTTCTGCTACTCTAGAACACCTAGCAAACAACGTCCTGTAGAGGGACAAACAGACACAGATACTTCTTGACTTCTGTCTGGTCCTCTTTCTGTAGCACTGAATATATCAACCGTTCCATATTGACTGGGATAATTAACTGAGGTCTCTGGTCTCATCAGACAATAGATCAAGCCTTTCTTCCCAGACTGCAGCCCCTTTAGTCAGGATGGGTTAGCACCACTCTACTAAGAGAAAGGAGGCGTGCACAAAAGGACCCCTGTTGTGTCCCTGCTGTTCCGCATGCACACGGCACATGGTATACCTCACTGGCACTATTGTGCACGAATGCACACGAGGCTAAGAATTCCTTTGAGACAACCAATGGCATCTGACGTTGGGTGAAGGAGAATCTACGGTCTCGTAATGGGACCATAGCGGGGTAACTCCTAAACTGGGCATGAGCGGAAGCTCCTTCTGAACACTCGGATGCACAGTGCCAAGACCTGAGGATATGAGGCTCTGGGCCTGAGGGAACCTCTGCAGAGATGCAGGAATTGCTGATGGGTCTTGGCTGACTTCCTTCACTCCTTGAATCTGCCCAACTCCCCTTCCTGAGCCATGCATCCCTTGAGAAGGTTCTGGTTGACGCGGGTGCTCTGAATTTCAGGTAATGGATTTCTATCCAAGTAATTCCTCGAGGAGAGTTAAGGCTACAGGAAAGGAGCACAGGGATTGCATTGTCTCTGTGAATAATAACAAGACACTTTCAACTCTGACGAAAGATGGCTCAGTGGGTTAAGCCACCTGCATTGACCTGTTTGTATTCGGCGGGGGACAGGTTTGAATCGTCATAGGGATGACTCTGCCTGGTTCCTCTCTGGAGTAGTTGTCGGGGTGTATCGCGCAGCCGCACTGCCACAAGTCTGGGCAGAGTCAATAGCAGGTTGAGCACAATTGTTCAAATGTTCACCCTGAGGCCCAAGAAATATGTGGAGGTTTTTTTTTTAAAATCTGTACATTTTTTTTTTCATTCACATTTTTTTATGATTGTTGAATAAAATATTCAGGACATACAATTATAAAATTGTTGAATACTGATACTCATGACAATCACTTGTGCAAAGATGTTTACCACTGATGGACTACATATTTCTAATGAATCTAAAACATGAATCCAAGGGTCCGCTTCCCTTTCAGTTGTTCTATAGCGGTACCCAGCCTGCCCAGCCTCCCTGATTACCCTTTAAATTAATGTGAAGATTTTCTAGTCTTGTGGTTTGTGGTCTATTCCCAGTGGCATAGCACAAAATGTGGGGGCCCCCTGCGAGCCATGCTTAAGGCCCCACACCCTTTCCCCCACTCAGAAACAAATCACAGGTTGCGCCACACTCTAGGCCGGCCTAGATTATCACGCTCACACAATACGCACAAACGTGCTGCTGCAGGGGTACGCCACACACTGCACTAGGAGGAAGATATAAAAATGTGTTTTGATGCATTATACAGCACACTTTCTGAGACAAATTGGCTAAAAAACCAGAGCGTTTGCAATTGTTTTGTAGGGTAACACCAATCCAATACAAGCAAGTCACCAGCAGTGCACAGGAACATTAATGCTTTAATTAATGTAATGCTTTTCTATTAAAAATGACATGCTACTATGAAAACATGTCTACCTTGCTGCATAATGTAGACCAGTCTAGACAGGTAATACCATATTACAGTAAAGCATGCCAGGCCACGTTTAGACATACCTAGACTGGTTGAACCAACATGCCAGTTAAGGCAATAACACTTATCATGGTTATTTTATAACAGATGCCCAGAAAAATATACAATGCCACAGTAAGAAATGGCTAGACTGGCAGCACCAACATGCCATTCTAGCCAGGTAATTACACTTAGCAGGACTGCTGTACCAGAGAAACACAGTTAAAAACAAAAGTCAAGCCAAACTAAGAAATTGCTAGACTGGCTGCACCAAAATTCCTCTCTAGTCACTAATACCACATATCATGCCTGCTTAGCCTAGATATGGATGACCATTAGGATTTATCACACAATGACTGCCATGCCCCACCCCACCCCACCCCAAACATCCACTCTCCCTCCCAACCCCTGCCCCAACCCCCAAAATTAGCTCCTCAGCCCAGAATTACCTCCACGTACCTCTTCCATGTACCAGTGCGTACGTATGAGGCAACTTGCCTCATAGGTACGTACTGGGGTGAGGAAGAGTGGTACTAGGAGTAATTAGGATTACAGGTAAAAAAAAACAGGAATTACCTCCATGTCCCTCTACCTCATCCCATACTTGTGTCTGAGGCAAAATGCTTCATACACAAGTACTGAGACACGGAAGAATAGGGCTAGGAGTAATGAAGATTGCCAATAAGTAACCAAGGCATTAAACACAAGCATTGGCACAACACCATTAAGCTGACTGGGCTTCAGGTTTCCCCCTTGCCCCAACATTATTTTGGGCTATGTTGACTCGACCTGGCTGACCTACAGAGCTGTTGCCGGACAGAACAGGACACAGATGTTAAATGATGCCTGGGTTTCGCTGTTAACAAAGGCCTAGCAATTACTAATGTAAATCATTACACTGTTAGTACCTTCATTCAAATTCTTAATTTTTTAGGCAAATGAAATTGTGATGTGGGTTTTTACTTGCAGACCATGGGAGAGGAGCTGGAATGAGCAGGGGTAGCAGAGGACATGGGATGAGTAGGGATAGCAGAGGACATGGGATGGAGAGCAGGAGCAGTGAATCTGGCATGGGAAGGGGTAGCAAGGGAGCTGGGATGGATAGTGGGAGCAGAGGAGATGGGATGTGCAGGGGTAGCAGAGGACCTGGGATGGGTAGGGGAGAGGAGCTGGGATGGGCAGGGGAGAAGAGCAGGGGTAGCAGAAGAGCTGGGATTGGATGGGGTAGCAGAGGACCTAGAATGGGTAGGGGTAGCAGAGGAGCTGGGATGGGCAGGGGTAGGAGACGACATGGGATGGGTAGGGGTAGCAGAGGAGCTAGGATGGGCAGGGATAGCAGAGGAGCTGGAATGGAGAGCGGTAGCAGTGGAGCTCGCATGGCAGGGGGTAGCAGATGAGCTGGGATGGAAATCGGGAGTAGTGGATCTGGAATAGGCAGGGGTAGGAGATGAGCTGGGATGGAAAGTGGGAACAGAGGAGCTGGGATGGGTCCTGGGTAGGAAATGAGCTGGGATGAATAGCAGGAGCATAGGAGCTGACATGGGCAAGGGTAGCAGAGGAGCTGGGATGGATAGCGGGAGCATAGGAGCTGACATGGGCAAGGGTAGCAGAGGAGCTGGGATGAGCATGGGTAGGAGATGAGTGGGGCTGGATAGTGGGAGCATAGGAGCTGGGATGAGCAGGGGTAGGAGATGATCAGGATGGATAGCAAGAGCTTAGGAGCTGGGATGAACAGGGGTAGCATAGGAGCTCGGATGGAGAGTGGGAGCAGTGGAGCTGGCATGGGAAGGGGTAGCAGAGAACCTGGGATGGGAATGGATAGCAGATGAGCTGGGATGGGCAGGGGTAGCAGAGATCCTGGGAGGGGTAGAGGTAGCAGAAGAGCTGGAATGGAGAGCGGGAGCAGTGGAGCTGGCATGGGAAGGGGTAGCAGAGGAGCTGGGATGAGCAGGGGTAGCAGAGGACCTGGGATGGGTAGGGGTAGCAGAGGAGCTGGGATGTGTAGGGATAGCAGAGGAGCTGGGGTGAGCAGGGGTAGCAGATGATCTGGGATGGGCAGGGGTAGCAGAGGACCTGGGGTGGGTAAGGGTAGCAGAGGAGCTGGGATGGGCAGGGGTAGCAGAGGAGCTGGAATGGAGAGTGGGAGCAATGGAGCTGGGATGGGCAGGGCTAGCACAGGTTCTGGGATGTGCAGGGATAGCAAAGGAGCTGGGATGGCCAGGCATAGCAGAGGACCTGGGATGGGTAGGGGCAGCAGAGGAGCTGGGATGGGCAGGGCTAGCACAGGTGTTTGGATGTGCAGGGCTAGCACAGGTGCTGGGATGTACAGGGGTAGCAGAGGAGCTGGGATGTGCAGGGCTAGCAGACGAGCTGAGATGGCCAGGTGTAGCAGAGGATCTGGGATGGGTAGGGGTAGCAGAGGAGCTGGGATGGCCAGGGTAGCATAGGTGCTGGGATGTGCAGGCGTAGCAGAGGACATGGGATGGGTAGGGCTCACACATGTGTTGGGATGTGCAGGGGTAGCAGAGGAGCTGAGATGGCCAGGCATAGCAGAGGACCTGGGATGGTTAGGGGTAGCAGAGGAGCTGGGATGAGCAGGGGTAGCAGATGAGCTGCGATGGCCAGGGCTAGCATAAGTGCTGGGATGTGCAGGCGTAGCAGAGGACATGGGATGGGTAGGGCTCACACAGGTTCTGGGATGTGCAGGGTAGCAGAGGAGCTGAGATGGCCAGGCATAGCAGAGGACCTGAGATTTGCAGGGGTAGCAGAGGAGCTGGGATGAGCAGGGCTAGCACAAGTGCTGGGGTGTGCAGGGGTAGCAGAGGAGCTGAGATGGCCAGGCATAGCAGAGGACCTGGGATGGGTAGGGGTAGCAGAGGAGCTGGGATGGGCAGGGGTAGCAGAGGACCTGGGATGGGTAGGGGTAGCAGAGGAGCTGGGATGTGCAGGGTAGCAGAGGAGCTGAGATGGCCAGGCATAGCAGAGGACCTGAGATGGGCAGGGGTAGCAGAGGAGCTGGGATGAGCAGGGCTAGCACAGGTGCTGGGGTGTGCAGGTGCTGGTGTGTGCAGGGCTAGCACAGGTGCTGGGATGTGCAGGGGTAGCAGAGGAGCTGAGATGGCCAGGCATAGCAAAGGACCTGGGATGGGTAGGGGCAGCAGAGGAGCTGGGATGAGCAGGGGTAGCAGGTGAGCTGGGATGCATAACACGGTTAGAAGAGCACAATCTCCAGAAGGAGAGAATTAGGGTTGAGTGGAGTGGTCAGCTGCTTCTGTGACCTTCCCTGGTAAGTGCTCCATCCATGACCAATCCTGGAGGTGCAGCGAGCAGTACATGGGGCTGCCACAACTATCCCAATTATGGATGTGTGTAAATACATGCCAGTCACCCGAACCTCTGCACACTGGACACACACACATAATACTCGCCCTAAACTCTTATGTACACGGTACATACACAAACACATTAAACTGAATTCAAACACAGTTCATTCTGCATGCACAGACACTGTAAACGTACCCTAACATGTGTAAACTGGAAATACACAAATACCTTCCCCTAATCTGTGCACAGTGGACATACACAAGCACTTTAAACACAGCCTAGTCTCTGGAACTACACAAACACATTAAACTTCCCTGAAACTCTCTACACTGGACACACACAAACACATTAAACGTACCCGAACCTATATACAAACACATTGCATTTACCCAAAACTCTGGGCACACACAAACACATTAAACTCTGTACATTGGACACACACACTTTAAACCACCCTAAACTGTGTATGTTGGCTTTAGTTGGAGCAGACAATAAAATTCACAGCTTTTTGTACCATTATCTTTTTTAGAAATGTATTGAGATGTTTATTTGGAGTTTTGCGATGTGGTGGAATGCCACTTTGTGGTCTCTTCAGGGTTTCACAGAATAGCTCAGCTGGTGCTTCGGGTAGCGGTTCTCTGGAGACAGTGCACTGAGGTTAGCGGCTCTCTGGAGGGGATATGCTCAGAGTAGTAGTTTATTTATTTTTATTTTATTGCTTAAAGCCCAGACCTACCTCGAGAGCAGCAGAGAGATGTACAGAGTGCGGGTAGCGGGCATTTCGGCTTTCATCTTTTAACAGTAGCGTAGTACTGTGGCCTGTTCGCCCATTGGAATTAGTCCTTTGTCAGGTGTTGTTGAAAAAGCCATGTTTTTAGAGATTTGTGAAATTGGAGAATTGTGGGGGCATTCTGAGCTGACACCTGGATCAAGTTCCAGAGGGTTGGTGCATGAGAATAGAAAGCTTGTTTGCAGGTCCTCTCTTTGCGGACGAGTTGTGATTCAAGCCAGTTGGCCGATTTGCTGCATCAGGAATGTGTGCAACCAGATGTGTGAAGCTTAGCGGCGAGTTACGCTGGCGTGCTACTAATGACTGCTTTGTAGATGATACATGCCGTCTTGAACAGTATCCTGGCCTGGAGAGGAAGCCAATGTAGTTTTCGTAGGACAGGGTGATTTGGTCCAATTTCCATGCACCCGTATTAAGACATGCTGCAGGGTAGGCAGTGAAAAAGTCGAAAACATTATGTCGAAAGACATAATGTCGGAAAAAAAAGTAAAAAAAAAAAATATTGACTGTTTTATTTTTTTATTTACATGTTTGTATTGGGTGCCGCGAGTAAAAAAAAGGGGGGCTGTAGGGGGGGGACCCCCCATTTCGAACAAAAAGACATTCACATTTTTTTTTTGGGACTTATTTTTTGTTGACATTATGACTTTCGACATAATGTCATTCGAATTTATCACTATAAACCACGCTGCAGCATGGTGGAGTGCTTTTAGGGGAGCCAAATGAGAGGCTGGGAGCCCAGCCAGGAGGGCATTTCTCTCATCAATGTGCGAGACCACAAGAGAATGCAATATGGTGAGTCAGTAAATCCGGCAGCAAAATAAAGGGTTTCATTTTCCAAAGGGTGGAGATTCGGGGACAAGCTGTTTGAGCCTTCTTGACTTTGTGTTTCTGGAAGGGCAGACTGCATTAATGTTGGGACCTAAGGGTTTTGCTAAGTCCAAGAGTTGTGGATCAAATCATTCTTGGTGCATATCATTGAGCCATTGTTGGACAGGTTGTTGTTTAGAGGATGGACGGATGAGGATGAATTCAGTCTTGGATGGGTTTAGTTTGAGATAGGCAGTCATCATGCAGGACTGGATGGTGACTAGGCAATCGCAGAGATGAATGAGGTCCTATGCACCATTCTCTGGAGAAGATGTGCTCAGGGCAGCATTTCTCTGGAGTGCATGTGCTCATAGTAATGGTTATCTCAAGAAGATGTGCTCATGGTAGCAGTTCTCTGGAGTAGATGTGATTGATGTAATGATCCTCCAGATAAGATTTGCTCATGGTAGCTGTTCTCTGGAGTACATGTGCTCATAGTAATGGTTCTCTAGAGAAGATGTGCTCACGGTAGCGGTTCTCTGGGGTAGTTGTGTTCAAGGTAATGGTTCTCTAGAGAAGAAGTGCTCATGGTAGCAGTTCTCTAGAGTAGTTGTGCTCAAGGTAATGGTTCTCTCAAGAAGATGTGCTACTGGTAGCAGTTTTCTAGAGTAGATGTTCTCATTGTAATGTTTATTTTGAGAAGATGTGCTCATGGTAGCAGTTCTCTGGAGTAGATGTGCTTGAGGTAATGGTTTTCCAGATAAGACTTGCTCATGGCAGCAGTTCTCTGGAGTACATGTGCGCATAGTAATGGTTCTCTAGAGAAGATGTGCTCATGGTAGCAGTTTTCTGGGGTAGTTTTGCTCAAGGTAATGGTTCTCTAGAGAAGAGGTACTCATGGTAGCAGTTCTCTGGAGTAGTTGTGCTTAAGGTAATGGTTCTTTTGAGAAGAGGTGCTCATGGTAGCAGTTCACTGGAGTAGTTGTGCTTAAGGTAATGGTTCTCTTTGAGAAGATGTGCTCATGGTAGCGGTTCTCTGGAGTAGATGTGCTCGAGGCAATGGTTCTCTCAAGAAGATGCACTGATGGTAGTGGTGCTCTCGAGTTGATGTGCTCAAAGTAATGGCTCTCTCAAGAAGATGTGCTCATGGTAGCAGTTCTCTGGAGTAGATGTGCTTGAGGTAATGGTTTTCCAGATAGGACTTGCTCATGGCAGCAGTTCTCTGGAGTACATGTGCTCATAGTAATGGTTCTCTAGAGAAGATGTGCTCATGGTAGACGTTCTGTGGGGTAGTTGTGCTCAAGGTAATGGTTCTCTAGAGAAGAGGTGCTCATGGTAGCAGTTCTCTGGAGTAGTTGTGCTCAAGGTAATGGTTCTTTTGAGAAGATGTGCTCATGGTAGCGGTTCTCTTGAGTAGATGAGCTTGTGGTAATGGTTCTTTTTGAGAAGATGTGCTCATGGTAGCGGTTCTCTGGAGTAGATGTGCTCGAGGCAATGGTTCTCTCAAGAAGATGCGCTGATGGTAGTGGTGCTCTGGAGTAGATGTGCTCAAAGTAATGGCTCTCTCAAGAAAATGTGCTCATGGTAGCAGTTCTCTGGAGTAGATGTGCTTGTGGTAATGGTTTTCCAGATAGGACTTGCTCATGGCAGCAGTTCTCTGGAGTACATGTGCTCATAGTAATGGTTCTCTAGAGAAGATGTGCTCATGGTAGACGTTCTCTGGGGTGGTTGTGCTCAAGGTAATGGTTCTCTAGAGAAGAGGTGCTCATGGTAGCAGTTCTCTGGAGTAGTTGTGCTCAAGGTAATGGTTCTTTTGAGAAGATGTGCTCATGGTAGCGGTTCTCTTGAGTAGATGAGCTTGTGGTAATGGTTCTTTTTGAGAAGATTTGCTCATGGTAGCGGTTCTCTGGAGTAGATGTGCTCGAGGCAATGGTTCTCTCAAGAAGATGCGCTGATGGTAGTGGTTCTCTGGAGTAGATGTGCTCAAAGTAATGGCTCTCTCAAGAAGATGTGCTCATGGTAGCAGTTCTCTGGAGTAGATGTGCTTGTGGTAATGGTTCTCCAGAGAAGATGTGCTCATGGTAGGAGTTGTCTGGAGTACATGTTCTCATAGTAATGGTTCTCTAGAGAAGATGTGCTCATGGTAGCAGTTCTCTGGAGTACATGTTCTCATATTAATGGTTCTCTAGAGAAGAGGTGCTCATGGTAGCAGTTCTCTGGAGTCGATGTGCTCGACGTAATGGTTCTTTTGAGAAGATGCGCTCATGGTAGCGGTTCCCTGGAGTAGATGTGCTCATGGTAATGGTTCTCTAGAGAAGAGGTGCTCATGGTAGCAGTTCTCTGGAGTAGATGTGCTCGAGGTAATGGTACTTTTGGAAGATGTGCTCATGGTAGCAGTTCTCTGGAGTCGATGTGCTCGACGTAATGGTTCTTTTGAGAAGAGGCGCTCATGGTAGCGGTTCCCCGGAGTAGATGTGCTCATGGTAATGGTTCTCTAGAGAAGAGGTGCTCATGGTAGCAGTTCTCTGGAGTAGATGTGCTCGAGGTAATGGTACTTTTGGAAGATGTGATCATGGTAGCAGTTCTCTGGAGTACATGCGCTCATAGTAATGGTTCTCTAGAGAAGATGTGCTCATGGTAGCAGTTCTCTGGAGTACATGTTCTCATATTAATGGTTCTCTAGAGAAGAGGTGCTCATGGTAGCAGTTCTCTGGAGTACATGCTATTAGTAATGGTTCTCTAGAGAAGATGTGCTCATGGTAGCAGTTCTCTGGAGTAGATGCTAATAGTAATGGTTCTCTAGAGAAGATGTGCTCATGGTAGCAGGTCTCTGGAGTAGATGCTAATAGTAATGGTTCTCTAGAGAAGAGGTGCTCATGGTAGCAGTTCTCTGGAGTAGTTGTGCTCAAGGTAATGGTTCTTTTGAGAAGATGTGCTCATGGTAGCGGTTCTCTTGAGTAGATGAGCTTGTGGTAATGGTTCTTTTTGAGAAGATTTGCTCATGGTAGCAGTTCTCTGGAGTAGATGTGCTCGAGGCAATGGTTCTCTCAAGAAGATGCGCTGATGGTAGTGGTGCTCTGGAGTAGATGTGCTCAAAGTAATGGCTCTCTCAAGAAGATGTGCTCATGGTAGCAGTTCTCTGGAGTTGATGTGCTTGTGGTAATGGTTCTCCAGAGAAGATGTGCTCATGGTAGGAGTTCTCTGGAGTACATGTTCTCATAGTAATGGTTCTCTAGAGAAGATGTGCTCATGGTAGCAGTTCTCTGGAGTACATGTTCTCATATTAATGGTTCTCTAGAGAAGAGGTGCTCATGGTAGCAGTTCTCTAGAGTCGATGTGCTCGACGTAATGGTACTTTTGGAAGATGTGCTCATGGTAGCAGTTCTCTGGAGTACATGCTAATAGTAATGGTTCTCTAGAGAAGATGTGCTCATGGTAGCAGTTCTCTGGAGTACATGCGCTCATAGTAATGGTTCTCTAGAGAAGATGTGCTCATGGTAGCAGTTCTCTGGAGTACATGCTAATAGTAATGGTTCTCTAGAGAAGATGTGCTCATGGTAGCAGTTCTCTGGAGTACATGCTAATAGTAATGGTTCTCTAGAGAAGATGCGCTCATGGTAGCAGTTCTCTGGAGTACATGTTCTCATATTAATGGTTCTCTAGAGAAGAGGTGCTCATGGTAGCAGTTCTCTGGAGTACATGCACTCATAGTAATGGTTCTCCAGAGAAGATGTGCTCATGGTAGCAGTTCTCTGGAGTACATGCTAATATTAATGGTTCTCTAGAGAAGATGTGCTCTTGGTAGCAGTTCTCTGGAGTACATGCGCTCATAGTAATGGTTCTCTAGAGAAGATGTGCTCATGGTAGCAATTCTCTGGAGTACATGCTAATAGTAATGGTTCTCTAGAGAAGATGTGCTCATGGTAGCAGTTCTCTGGAGTACATGCTAATATTAATGGTTCTCTAGAGAAGATGTGCTCTTGGTAGCAGTTCTCTGGAGTACATGTGCTCATAGTAATGGTTCTCCAGAGAAGATGTGCTCATGGTAGCAGTTCTCTGGAGTACATGCTAATAGTAATGGTTCTCTAGAGAAGATGTGCTCATGGTAGCAGTTCTCTGGAGTACATGCTAATATTAATGGTTCTCTAGAGAAGATGTGCTCTTGGTAGCAGTTCTCTGGAGTACATGCGCTCATAGTAATGGTTCTCTAGAGAAGATGTGCTCATGGTAGCAATTCTCTGGAGTACATGCTAATAGTAATGGTTCTCTAGAGAAGATGTGCTCATGGTAGCAGTTCTCTGGAGTACATGCTAATATTAATGGTTCTCTAGAGAAGATGTGCTCTTGGTAGCAGTTCTCTGGAGTACATGTGCTCATAGTAATGGTTCTCCAGAGAAGATGTGCTCATGGTAGCAGTTCTCTGGAGTACATGCTAATAGTAATGGTTCTCTAGAGAAGATGTGCTCATGGTAGCAGTTCTCTGGAGTACATGTTTTCATATTAATGGTTCTCTAGAGAAGAGGTGCTCATGGTATCAGTTCTCTGGAGTAAATGCTAATAGTAATGGTTCTCTAGAGAAGATGTGCTCATGGTAGCAGTTCTCTGGAGTAGATGCTAATAGTAATGGTTCTCTAGAGAAGATGTGCTCATGGTAGCAGTTCTCTGTAGTAGATGCTAATAGTAATGGTTCTCTAGAGAAGATGTGCTCATGGTAGCAGTTCTCTGGAGTCAATGTGCTCATGGCAATGGTTCTATTGAGAAGATGCACTCATGGTAGCGGTTCTCTGGAGTAGATGTGCTCGAGGTAATGATTCTTTTGAGAAGATGTGCTTGTGGTAGCGGTTCTCTGGAATAGATGTGCTCGAGGTAATGGGCCTCATTACGACCCTGGCGAAAGACCATGGTGCTATTAGCTCCATGGTCCATGCCGGTAAGGAATTACCACCCCATTACAAGGTTGGCGGGGCGGTAATTCCCCCTTTCCTATGGCCCTTCCCCATTCCCATTTTTGCCCCATAGGGCTCAATGGGAATGGGGAAGGCGCTAAGTACGGTGCCGCAAATTGCGGCACCGTAATTAGCACCAAGGTCCCCTTGCGGGTCCCTACTTTAACGGCTGGTCTACACCAGCCGTTAAGGTCGGGTCCCGCAAAGGGACCTCGTAATTAGGCGCTAATAGGTTAATGGCGCCGCAGCCTTTTACGGCGCCGTTAACCCATTAGTGCCTGGGTCGTAATGAGGCCCAATGGTTCTCTTGAGAAGATGCACTCATGGTAGCGGTTCTCTGGAGTAGATGTGCTCGAGGTAATCGTTCTCTTGAGAAGATGCACTCATGGTAGCAGTTCTCTGGAGTAGGTTTGTTCAGCAGCACTGGTTGCCACATGGTACCTGCATGAGCAGTGTGAAGAGTGAAATTAGCTCTGACTGCAACATTGGATGTCAACTCTTGCCCACATGTTGCCTCCAACTAGTCCGCCTGACCTGCCCTTCCAGGAGAAGGGCCTTCACCCTGCTGAAATTGCAAGTAATGCTCACACTAATGCATTTTCCTGAGCATTACATTCCTGTGCTGGTGGATGAGATCACCAAACACAAGGATTTCTGAGCTAACTTAGGACACCAAAAAGGCCTGAAGAACCCTCACATTTGGCCAAACACACGCAATTCAGCTGAAATGTTCAGAGAGCAGATGCTGCTGCCGGGCCTTCTACGTGAGGTGAACCCATCTCTGGAACACACTTGGACTGCCATCAGCGAGAACTGACACCTTTTTTTAAAATCTGAAAATGTTCCTTGTGTAACAGCTACTGATGTGTTATTGGAGACCAGCACCAGCCTGGTCCCCAATGATTTCCTACAACTCTACACTGCTCCACCCCATGGAATCCGGAATATGTGGAAAGCGGCCCACGCACAGGCTGCTGTCATACATGCAATGCCTTGTCTGTTTCTAAGATGTGCAGTTTCCTCTGTCCGCAATAGACATGTCGGCATGAAACTGACCGAAGTAATCAATAGGACACACATGTCCACCTGTAGGCTTGCTCCCATGCCGCTGAAGTCCTGATGCACGCGCGGCCACTATGCTGAGCTTTGTCACATTTAAATGAAGCCATGATCAGGACCTGGAATTCAATCCATTCTGCTTCCTCTGGTGTCTCTGCATTGCCAACTAATCAGGCTACGCTTTTAATTAAACAGCTGTCATTCGCATCCTAATTCTGCTGGAACCTGATGTTCTATTAAATTTTAATGCACTCAGGGCAGGATAAGGAATACATTCCTTCAGAGTACAAAGAGCTAGTGTTAACCAAATGGAGTTGTAATTAAGCAGAGGTGTAGTCGGGTATCAAGTATCACTGCGTATGGCGCGTTGCCAGAGATACCAAGCGCGTGACGTTGGAGATACCACACGGAACACGAGAATCCCGAGAGGCGGGCAGCTCTGACGATGTCTCCACTCAATGGTACATGGAGGCTCTGCTCGGAGAAGGTCGGAGAAAGAGCTCACCGCATGGTGATCAACGGATAAGTTGACCAATCAGAAGGCTGGAAAATCAAACGATCGGGTGGACTTCTGGCTCCACCATTTGCTCGATCTTCACCCTTCCCTAAGTAGCTGAGTATGGTCAGCCATGTCCCTTTGGAGCTCTGTTTCCATGAACCCTCATCTCTTCTGGTCCATTGTCTCTTTAGGCTTCTTGAGGCCTTGTATAACTGGCCCATTTGCAAAGCACACGTTCACCCTCTGGAATTTGAGAATGAAATAACATATGTTTGTTTATAATCTGCCCTTCCCTCCTTTTAAGAAAATTAAGCATGTAAAAATCCCAAACTGATTAAATGTGTACATTAAGACAGTCGTTTTCTGCTGATTGGATTCTTTAAAAAAAGAGGCTGACGCATGGCTCGTGTTTCGCACTCCGGCCCTTCTTTAGGCATAGCATGATATAGTAAGCTCATGTTACTTGTAGCTTCTTTTCTAAGCAACCGGTATGTGGCCATCATAGTAGGCCGACCCATGGCTCGTGTTTCGCACTCAGGCCCTTCTTTAGACATAGCATGAGATAGTAAGCTCATGTTACTTGTAAATTCTTCTCTAAGCAACTGGTATGTGGCCATCGTAGTAGGCCGACCCATGGCTCGTGTTTCGCACTCCGGCTCTTATTTAGTTAGGCATAGCATGAGATAGTAAGCTCATGTTACTAGTAGCTTCTTCTCTAAGCAACCGGTATGTGGCCATCGTAGTAGACCACACATGGCTCGTGTTTCGCAGTACGGCCCTTCTTTAGGCATATCATGATATAGTAAGCTCATGTTACTGGTAGCTTCTTCTCTAAGCAACTGGTATGTGGCCATCGTAGTAGGCTCACCCATGGCTCGTGTTTCGCAGTACGGCCCTTCTTTAGACATATCATGATATAGTAAACTCATGTTACTTGTAGCTTCATCTCTAAGCAACCGGTATGTGGCCAATTTAGTAGGCCAAAATGAGGGACTTTTATTCTTGCGTCTCATTCCCTCTGTTCTGCATGTTGTGGTGCCTGAACTCTGAGAAGCATGCTGAACGACATGTTCTGGTTGCACGTTCAAGCCTGAATTTGGGTTGTGTTTTGTTATACGGACGAGCATTGAACCCTCTTGGAAGCCACGGAGTAATGGTCATTCCCACCAGAGCGGGCACTCCCCGCCCTACACTATGCGAGAAGAAGCGGTACTCTTCCCTCCCCGCCGAGACGGCTTATCTGATGCAGCTTTGTATATTTGTCGTCTCTTCCAAGCTCATACGAATAAGGAGCTGCAGTACGGGATACACAGGGATATATTGAGTTCGGGGCAGTAAGGAATGTGTTCTTCCCAATTAGAAGTTTTATCATAACAAATGTATCTGGGTCGCCCTGACTCTCTCTGGAACCACCTGGGAACAACCAAACCATCCTTCTCTAGTTTCTGCACTTAGAAGGCAAGGACCAAAACCAAGATAGGGAGTTCTGCTGCTTCTCTCTCCAACCCCCAATCCATAGAACTATGTGGACTGGGTTGATGGGGGCTGCATTTAGAGGTTATAACAAAAGAAAACAAAGTAAGTGCAAAAAGAACGACTTACCTAGGAACACGAAACCAAGCGTAGACAGTGTGCGTATCGACCTCTGGAGTCAGTTGCGAGACGTGCTTCCTACCGTGTCTCTGTTATTTGTATCCTGGGTCTGTTAGCCGCTCTGACATGTTAGTGTGTACCTGATGTTGCACGTAGTGCACGTTACGTCGGCCATTTTGGAATGGGCTGGAACGAGGATGGTGGAGGTGGGATTTAGCCAGTACGCACCGCACGTCCATCTAGGTTGCCAAATGCGACCCATAAGAGATGAGTCTGAGGAAGGGGTGGGAAATATGTAACATTTTACAATTCTCGTTCTGGTTTAGCCTTCACTGATCAGAATCCTTGCTCTGGGTCTTCGAGGATCAAAGAACAACACTTTCCACCATCTGATTCCTCCCTCATCCTCTTGGTTTTATCATTGCCCCAGCAATGGGCTTTTGGAGTAGAAGAAGAAACATGTGTAACATGCAAATCTTCTTTAGTATTCTTGACTCTGTAAATGCTGATGTATTCGTTTTGGAGTGCTAGAAAAACAACTCCCTGTCACCTTGGACTTGTCAGAAGCACTGTGTTAGGCTATTGAGTGCTAAAACCACAACTCCCACCATGCATGTCATATTTTGGAATTGTCAGCACAACAGCTCTAGCCCGGGAGTGTTAGAAAAACGTAACTCCCAAAAGATAATTCTTCTTCGTCTCTGTTTTCCACATGTTTTTGTCTCACGTTCCTCCTCTTTTACTCTTTCACAGTGTGTTTACTCCTCTCAGGCTTCATGCAGCTCTCCATCCTTTACGTATGTGTTATGGAATTGCTCTGTCACTGCTTCTCTCCTTTGCTCTCAGCTGTTTGCAGTCTTTCTCACTGTGAGCTTGGTCATAAGCACAACCTTGCCTCTACTTTTCAGAGGCTGAAGAATTCCATGGACTGGCCATTCTCATACATCTGGTTTCCATCATCGCTTTCATCCATGGGCTGGGTTCTTGGTGTCTTATGTGAGAAACCTCAGGGATCCTTGGATCCTCTACGCAGGTGGCCAGGCAAAGGTGATCACTTTTGGATCATGACCCAGGGGGCAGAGAGGTGAGGGAGGATCATCTGGGTGGAGTGTCCTTGAGGATCGGGAGTGGGACGACCTCAGGTAAAACCTGGTTCCCTGCATTGCCTAGTGATGTACACGCTAACGCTCCCCTGACTTTTATGACTTTATTTTAAATCAGTTCCGCTCAATTCACCATACTGAGAGTATTGAACACCATACACTATCACCACTTTGGCAATGGAACGAAGAAGACGCCTGCAGTGTGGTTTGAAGGTCAGGCATTGCGAGAACACACCTGCAACCAGTTAGAGGGTTGCATGTTTATGAAAGGAGGAGGAAAAAGCAACACAGAGAGCAGCAGCAGGGAGGCCTGTGTAGGCAGCAGGGGACCATGTTGGAAGAGAGACGAGCTGCTGGGGGGAACTACTGTGAGAAGGTCCATGGTACACAGCACACCGAGACCCTGGGGACTGCAAGGAGAGGTGGTCTGCGACAGACTGTCGTAGGAGCAGGAGCTCCATGGAGCTGACTGGCAGTGGATAAGGGAGCCAGGTGGAAAGGTTTTCTCCTTCTCTTTCAGTCATAGGCTTGTTCCCCGTTGGTGTGAATCCGGCCCACGGCAGAAGCTGGGCCACTGGCAGCAGAGGCTGCAGTTTGTGTGTTTGTTTGTGTTGCAAAGACAGCTACTAAAGAGGCCAGTGAGTTTCAATGAAATAAGAAAGGCGGTGCTTGAAGCGCGAATGAATGAACATTTCCATTGGGCTGAAATACTTTGTATCTAGTAGCGCAGTGGTCACATGCATCAGAAGAGCATGTTTTCTAAGGTCTCTGGTCCTAGACTTTTCCCATAGTTTAACGATAAAGCAGAAGAAATACTTTGTGTCGGAGTGGTCACGTATCTTAAGGCAGAATGGTTTAGAAAGTGCCTGACTATTGGGAAGTTCTTTTAATGTGAAAGGCATACATATTCTAATGCAGGGTGAATGAAAACAAGTTTGTAAGCCACACCAATGACCATAGAACACCACATTGAATATGAACATTACAATTAACAGAAAACAACCTATGTTGAACTTAGCAGTGAATGCAATTGTGCAATCATTAAAAACCATAGCATGCCAAATTTCTGAAGCAACTGATGTGACGAATCAACTTCCGGGTCACTAGAGGTCCACGGGTGAATATCGGTTTCTAAACCATCAATCAGCCCCTCACCCCTAGTACACCAAAAGGGGTCCGAACAGATTGGAAACACAAGCAAAATGTGAACCTTTAAGTACAATTCTATTAACGCAGACGGAACGGCAGGCTTATCTCCGCAAGGTCGTGGATCGTTGGTTAGTTGCAAAACAGCAAAAGTAAAATTAATATCCAATGATAAAAGGGACTGTCCAGTCAAGGATGTATACAAATATCTGCTTTATTATCACAACAGGCAGTTGTAGCACATTAAAAAAATAAATACAACCCACCCTTCAAAGGAATGCAGATGACAGATCATTTCAAAGAAGATAAAAGGAAGCACTCTGGATACTGACACGAGGGTAGACGGTGAAGTAATTAATCACAATAGTTCAAGGATATTTGGTTTCAACACAAAGGGAGCAATGGGGCCTTTGGTGAAGGACCAGGGGGACAGAACCACAATGTACCTTGTATTTGTAGATGTTCTCGGTGCTCGACAGGGTCGAGCCGGTTTCAGGGCGCTTTGTAGTTTCTGCGGCAGAGCTGAAGACGGGACAAAGCTGCAGGTATCTGTGACTGCTTAAGCTGTCGAACCCCTTCGTCTTCCCGTCCCTCCACACTCTCCTCACCTGAGTCTTCAGAGTGACCTGAGTTTCGTAGATTCCGCCGGCTCAGGTAGTCCCATTCTTTTTTAGGTAGCACTTGCCTGTCTCGGTGAGACGCCACAGTGACTGCTGAATAGACAGCCGTCCTGTGGCCCCTTTTCCGGGAACAGGCCGGAAAAAAGGGAAAAAACCCACACGTGGGAAAAACCCTTAGGAGACTTCTGGCAATGAAGTAGGTGAAGATCCAATTTGTAGCAGAAGGACTGGAAGCAGAGACGACATCCACAGGGTTGAACACAGGAAGTAAGTCCAATGCGACACAACTCGTGGTGAGAAGGGAGCAAATGAACAACCGGCCCAAGGGAAACACAGGCGCGGTAGGAAAAAGAGGGAACCTACAGGTGAGAATACAACAGAAAGAAGAAAAGGAAAAACTGGAGAACCGCGAGTGAAAAGAGCGGCAAAGAGGAGAAAAACGCCCACCGCCGGAGCAGCGAGACTAGGAGGAGGAAGCGAGGAAGTGCCGAGAGGTCGGCGAGGAAGAGACTGGAAGAGGTAAGGCCGCCGCCGGTAAAAAGAACCGGCCGACAGAGAAGGAGAGGAATTTCGTTCCCAAGGATAAGGAACGAGCAGGCAGAAATAACCTGCCGCACGCCGAGGCGAGCAGAGGGCACAGCTGGGAGAGCGCAAGAACCAGAGCCGCTGGAACGAGGACCAGCAAAGGGTTGAAACGCAGCGACTGCCGGGATTGAGGGACAGATAACTTCCGGCAGTGCTGCGATAGGCCAATGAATCGAGACCAGACACAAAGAAGGGACTAAACCGCCCTACCTGCCGGGTTGCAGCCTCCAACGTGGAAGGAGCCGCCACCCTCAGTAGCGATTGCGGATGACAGTATCAGGCGGCAGCAGTACGGTTAGCAAGGCTGAACAACGGCTGCAGGTTGACCTACACAGTGGCTCGGGGTCAGGGATCGTTGTCTCAGTGCTGGTTGGCGAGTCTGAAGCACCGGTCGAGGTGTCTCAGATGATGTGAGCAACAGAGACGTAACAACAAAGCACAAGGGGCTCGAATGGCTCGAAATTGTCCTTTAAGGTGGAAATTGGTAGATGCTTGTCGAGGCACTCCCCCAAGCTTCTTCACTGGGCTCGTCTCGTCCTTTAAGGTGGACGGCCCAAAGCTGAGGAGAGTGTTGCAGGCAGCTGCCTTGTCCTTGGTTTGGTTGAGAGACCTTCTGGCCCTTCCCATCTAGGAAGCTTGGTGCAGAGCCTAGCAGGGCACGCCGTGTGCTGGCTGCATAACAGTTCTGGAGCTGCTTGATGGTCCTCTGGATTCACTATCTCCCTATGTTCTCTGGGAGATGTTTAGGAGAGAGAGGGATCTTGATTCCCTTTTGGAGGGCTTGACCTTCCCTCACTGGCAGGAGATGTAAGGCAGGCTGTACCTTCACCCAGGGTCCAATGCTGAGTTCTTCTTGCTAGTCCTTGCAAAGTCAACAGATGATCTGACAAAAGAGGGGCTCCAGCCCTCGTTTAAAGCCAAATGGGTCACATCGATTGGTGTAGGCTAAGCCTACCTTCATGACCCAGTCCTGGGACCCCACCAACAATCCCCTGTATGCATGAGGCCATAACCAGAGTGCTTTGTAACAGAAAAGGTAAAGGGATGGAACCATGTAATACTAAGTCCCACTCATATTCCTGTCTATTGTGGATCAGAGGGGCTCTCTAGTTAATGGAGCTCTCTGTGGCTCCTGATTAAAAAGGCATGTCTTGCTTGAAGCTGGTGTGAAAACAGACTGTCTGTTTTGTGACAGTCTAGAGGGCGTCTCACACGATAGTCCCTGGGGATCTCTCTCTCAGATGGCAAGGGCACGGCCATCGCCTTTGGATCCAGACCCTGGGGGTGGATCATTGCAGGTGGATCTCCTGTGTGAGGGGTCCTCGGGTGTGGGGGTGAGGCAGCCAATGCTGAGATGCAGTATTCCCCCCCTTTTCTGTTCATCTACCCCATCCTATTTTATACGGGTTTCTGAAGTCTCAACTCCCCCACCTTTTTTTGCAAACACTGGTCCGAGGAAGAGGATGACTGAGAGCAACCAGACTAACCCTCTCACATCGTACCTGAAAATGTCTTGTTTAACGGGTCAGGCAAAGTCAGGCACTTTGCTCTAAGTGCATACACCTGATACCGGGTTAGATCTCCTCACATGACTAAAATGCTGAATCTGAACACACACTATGAGCAAGGTGGAACAGGAGCATGAGCAGGGCTTCCGGGACAAGGGCCCGCCTACTGGAGCAGAGCAATGGACCAAGGGACAAGAGCAGTGGGCCAAAAACCCCAAGGGTTCCCTGCTGCAGGTCATTGCCTCTGACAGACCGCGAAAGACACGCGTAGAAGGCCAGATCCCATAAATGAAGATTGCGTTGTTTTCCATGGTTGCCAGCGACCCGGCCGCTGGTAACAAGCCCACACACATTCGAAAGTCTTCTTCGAAAGCACAGTAAACTTGGGAACGGGAGCCCCCTTGAAGGTTTGTGTTTAACTGTGACATGAGAGGTCCAAGCCCGGCAGAGGGGGAGGAACTTTGTGAACTGTGTGCTGTAAGGTCTGAGGCCGGCAGAGGGGGACCTTTGTAAATTCTGTACTGTAAGGTTTGAGCCCAGCAGAGGGGGTCTTTGTGAAATTTACATTGGAAACACAATTTTGGAAAGTCATGAACATGACTTTAACGTGGAAGGCCAGACGGGCCTCAATCCACTGTTTGGAAATACTTAGAGTGTCAGAAGCCAAGCCAGAGTGTGTCATCCTGCTACAGGGAGAGCCTTACTGCGTGAGGTGTAACGTGAGGAGGAGAGCTGCTTCAAATACCGTTATTCTTTTATTAACACATATTTCTCCTTTTACACTTTTTGTACAAGGGATAAGGCAGGTATTAGGTTTTGTTAGCGTAGGCCTTTTTGATTTGACTGATGCTACTAGGACTGTTTTGTTTATCATTTGATGGTTGAGACTATTCCCATTTAGGCCAAAGGGCAAAGTTGGAAGTTCTCTAATCCCAACATTTTCAATACAGGTTAAAAAAATGGTCTCCATTTTGTCAGTGTCATACTTGTGATACCATGCCTTCCCTGCAGTATCCTGCAAACCACATTATTGTACCTTCTGAATGGGGTCCCCCTGAGGGGGTGACTACTGTAAACACATTGGCCCTCATTACGACCCTGGCGGAAAGTAACTGACCTGACCGCCATAGCGTAAATAGCGTTTCCGCCATTGCACGATGGAGTAAAGTGCGGCTAATTCTGACCCATCGGGCACGAGCATTACGCCATGGCGGAAGTGCAAAGTCCGCGATGGCGGAAATGTCCCCAAAACGGCCCTCACCGCCATCGTACGGCGCCCTAGGTGCAATTCGGCCACCCATCATAGCGGTCACCGTAATGAGCGCTAATCGCATAATACGGTGACCGTAAATATACGGAAACGGAAGTAAAAACATGGGTCCGGAATGGGAAACAGCACGCCGTACACCTATAAAATCAGAATCCCAACACAACCATCAAAAATCCGACCCTGAGACACATCCCAACCCGTTAGCCACCCTAGTTAAAACAATCAAAATGGGAAAAGTTGCTAAAAAAGCGTCACCGTAATGAGCGCTAATCGCAAAATACGGTGACCGTAAATATACGGAAACGGAAGTAAAAACATGGGTCCGGAATGGGAAACAGCACGCCGTACACCTATAAAATCAGAATCCCAACACAACCATCAAAAATCCGACCCTGAGACACATCCCAACCCGTTAGCCACCCTAGTTAAAACAATCAAAATGGGAAAAGTTGCTAAAAAAGCGTGCGACCGCAAGCGGCAGGTCCACTTCTCCCATGAGGAACTCACCGTGCTCACAGAGACCCTCCAGGAGAATGCTGCCGTCGTCTTCTCGACGCAAATGACCAGGACGGCACTTGCGAACAAGAAGGCCATATGGGCCCTGGTGGCACCGCGGGTAAGTGCGGTGGGGACCGCACCCCGCACACCAAAGCAATGCAGAAAGCGATGGGGCGACTTGCGGATACGCGTACGGAGCATACTATCAGCCAACCGTAACATTGCCACAGCTACCGGGGGAGGATCGGAATCACCCATCAAGTTGACCCCCTGGGAAGAAATCTGTGCCTCCACCATTGGAATGGAGAGTATAGAGGGAGTCGGAGGGATGGAGAAAGGAGTGCAGACATCCGTAGAATCAGGTAGGTGGGCCAAATAAAACAATGCTAAATCCACAATGTCCAATCATGTGAAGTACCATGTGTCCACATAGTGCAACAGAAACACATGTCCAGGAGAACGGCCACATACATTGGCCTGATAGCGCACTTTAAAAATCACATCAAATACATTAACAATCAAAAATCCTAAAAACACCCTCTACACGTGCAGCATGCACACCCTAACTGCAGGCTGCAAAACAACTGCATCCTCAATCCACACAAAAATGAAACCACCCCCAAGGCCCTGACCCAAATCACCCTTAGGTACCACCCCAATGCATGTGAAACATTGCCATTCCAATTTCCACAGACCCATAAATAACGCTCGCCCTCCTTTACTCCACCACAGGGTCCGATTCAAACGACGAGCTGCAGGACACCCCTACCAGCACACCTGCAAAGAGGGCCAAGACCAACGGCCAAAGACCCTCCACCTCAGCTGCACGGATCAAGACACGGCAGCAGCACAAATCAAGTGGCAGCACACAGGAGGGGACTTCAACAGGCACCCCAGCAGCCAGCATGCCCACACCAGCAGCACCACAGGTCCCCCCAATGGATGCCACAGAAGGCACTGCTTCTGATGGCAGCAGCACCATAGGTGACACTGCATTAATGCCAGCATGCTCCGACACAGACAACGGTGCTGTCGATGTAGGACCCATCCATGACCTGTCTCAATCCCCCTGTTTGTATCATCCCGTACACCATGAGGATACCACGCAGGGGCACCCACAAGACGACGACTGGCCATCCCCCACAAGCCCTGTGGCAAGGCAACATGAGGTGATCAGCCCCTCTGTGACACCACCGCAAATGGGCATGGCCCAGCAGAGGCAACAGTCCCTCGACCAGGTGATCGTGCAACAGCAGCAACTGGCCACGCTCCTCAAGGAGCATGCTGATGAATGTGGGGCTTCTAAGGCAGCCATAGAAACATCTACTGAGACACTTAGGGCACAAATGGAGCGAAGTACAGAGACACTAAGGGTACAAATGGAGAGAAGCACCGAGAGCCTGAGGGGGGAACTGCATGCGACGTCCAAAGACGTATGTGGTGAACTTGCCGCTGTGCGCCGTGTGCTCACTGAGCTCTCACAAACCCTTAGGGACATGCATGGACGTGAGCAGGCCGAGACATCATCTGTTGCAAGTTCCGTCCAGGGCAGCCCCCAACGTAGATCTGGGAGGAACCTGCGCTCCACAGGCAGGGGTGCCCCTGATACCCGGAGAGGGGGCTTGCAATAGCGTCTGCCCACGGACAATGAGCATCTTTGGACACTGGTGTTCGGGGGGGAGGTAGGAGGGTGGAGGGGGGGTGTTGGGCTTACTTGGGTGGCGGGTCGATGGGGTGTGTAATATAATTTCACAAATGCTATAAACATCACATAATCATCCAATGAGATGTGTGGACATTGATATTTGTGTACGAGGCCTTTATAGGCGTACAGTCCACATTGTGCATGTACCAGACACACACAGTGCCACAAGTCCCGTGTCCATGCATCAGCCACCAGGCGTGAGTGCTAGAAGCATGAATCTATGATATTCTGACGAATTTCACGGGCCTCCTGTGCCTCGCGGACTCCTTGAGGTGCTGCCACATCCCCACCCTCATCATGACCATCTTCAGGTGCTTGCAGTTCTGCGTCAGGGGGCATGGGCACATTTCTACGTACGCACATGTTGTGTAGCATGACACATGCCATGACTATCCTTGCAACCTTCTCATGGCGGTACAGGAGTGCCCCGCCAGACCTGCTGAGGCAGCGGAAACGAGCCTTCAGTAGGCCGAATGCCTGTTCTATGACTACACGGGTACTTGAGTGGGCATGGTTGTAGTCCTCCTCATGCTGGTTCTGTGGGTTCCGGAGTGGTGTAAGGAGCCATCTCTTCAGTGGATACCCGGCATCACCTGTATGTGGACAATAAAGGATGTTTGTGGAATGACATTGCTACGTACGCATCCCCCCCCCTTCCTGCCAGGTCATTGCCGCATCACATACCCCACATTATCATGCATGGAATGAGACTCACCGAGTAGCCAGGATCTGTTCCCTGCGTGTCGCTCCATGTAGCGTGGTATTGTAGAGTTAGACCATAGAATCATGGGTTGATCCAGGAAATCGGGCACAACAATGTGTAAAGATCCTGTTGGAGTCACACACCATTTGTACATTAAGAGAATGATATTGTTTCCGGTTGCGGTACTGGACCTCCATGGCATGTGGGACAACCAATTCCACATGGGTGCAGTCGATGGCACCAATGCAACCCGGTATGCCGGCAAGTGCATGGAATCCCACTTTTGTGTTTGTAATCTCCTGCTCCGAGCGTGGTAAAGAGATGTAGTCGTCTGCGTGCTTCAGGAGGGCATCGAGCACTTGCAATAGTGTCCGTGAGAACAGTGGCTGTGAAATGCCATGCAACTGTCCGACTGTGTGCTGGTAGGTGCATGTGGCCAGGAAGTGGAGTACAGACACCACCTTCAGTAGGGGTGGGATGGCGGTTGGGCTATCTATCATGCTGACAAGGTCAGCGTGTGTCATGTCCACAATGGCGATTATGGTGTCCCGGTCCAAACGGTAGAGGGTGTGGATCTGCTCAGCAGTGAGGTTGAACGGATGAGCTCGGAGGCGTGGGATTGCGGGCTGCCTGCGTGGTGGTAGTGGCTGTGCTGGTGGGCCTTGCTGGCCCTGCCGTGCCCTCCTCCTCCTCCTGCGTCTCCTCTGTGCGGCCGGTTGTTGTAGTAGTTGTTGTTCGTCTTCTTCTTGAAGTTGGAGTTCTTGCAGTGCTATCAGGTCCCCCAGGGCCAACATCGCTAGTCCTGCCGGTAGCATTTTGGAGTGGGTGTGGTTGTGGGAGGGGGTTGGGTGTGCAATTTATGTGTTTTCAGGCTGTGTAGCCTCCACCTGTGGTGATTCATTCCACCTGTGCCAGCTGCAATCCCCTTTGGGCGAGCACTGTACCGAGGTTCACCGACGGGCGGGGCGTCCCATTTGTGAGTGAAGCCAGTTGCCATTTTCACACACTGCCGCACTACATGGATGATTTTGTGATTTCAAGCGGTCACAGATGCCTTTTCGACGTGATGTTGCAAATGAGGAATTCGAAGGACAGCGCTTTCGGTTTTCAGCTAGCGGCGAGGAGACGCCCACAGGTCTGACTGCAAATATAACGTTCTATTGTTTAATGTCCTTGGGACAGGGGCCATGGCGAGAATGCAATGATTGATATGAATAGTATGGGGTGCGCAATAGCGTAGTGGACGATTAGGCAGGACGTTCCCAAATACATGTTACTCCGCAACACTATTATTCCGGCCTGGAGCACAGTGGATTTTGCAGACTGCATTACGCACAGACTCAATGGAGATTTCAAATGTTATGTGAGTAATTAATCAGGCGTTTTGATACCGGGATGAGGGAATGATGTATGGATGCATGGACAGATGATTCAATTGAGAGTTTGCCATGTACATGGCTTTTTGGAATCTATCCCCTTCCCCTGCGCTATGTGATGCAGAGCTGCCATAGTGGGACCATCGTCTATCTGCCCTTGTTGAACCCTCCCTGTCTCGACGCGCCTTCCAACACTTGTGTCTATGCACGTTACTAATCCAATCTCATGGATTCTGTTTTAACAGACGCATGCACACAAACACTCGTTTGTAATAGTGTTTTCACCTCGATTTATATTGTTGTGATTGGCAAGTGATTTTTGGGTGGAAATAATCCATTTGAGTGGGCTAGCATGCATATGGCTGTAGATTTAGTGTGATCATTGAAGTGAGTAATACTAATGAAGTTCTGATGCCCATACTATTCTTTTTCATTTCATTTGGGTGACAGGTATCTCCTCCCCTTTTGCCGCTGCCATCTGTATGCCACTCCTGCAGATGGCTTTTACTCCCGACACCTGCTGCTTCGAGTTAATCAGTGGAGCACCATTACGATCTTATGGGACGATCGCCAATGGGCCACATGCCCTTACGCAGTACTAGTGGCTAGGAGCAACATATCAACCTTTCAGCTGGACTAGTGCCTACCTAATGGGACGGCCCTGCGGTTCTAGGTGCTTCCATGTTGCCTTTTTGAACGTGAATGTAGCCCCTGTGTACCATGAAGGAACAGGGCGTCACACAAGGAGTAGCTGGTCATTTATTGCGGATGCAGCCCACAGTAATGAAAAATATTTTGGGGTTTATGACCTAATAGCTGTATGGGCTCAGTGAATTTGATGTGCATTAAATTTTATTCTGACGTTACCCGTGTAGCGTTATTCTTTGCAAGTAATGTAGCATATTCCTATTTGTGGAGCGATGTATTGTGAGTAGATCTGCATTGGGTTCCGGCTTCTGAGTATGGTTGCGTGGTACTGTACTGGCCGCGTTTGCCTACGAAGCCCAGTGAGGTCAGGGATAGGGGCTGCCATTGTGACTGTTTTAATGATGTCATGCTCAGGGGCGGGGGATTAGCTTTTGTGTAACAGATGCCGGTCAGCCAGGTGGATTGGTGGAATGATGTGATTATCAGAAAATGGCTGGTCACAGGTGCCTGTGTTTGCGTGCGTTTCTTGGAGGGAGACTGAGATCATGTCCATTGGGATAGCTTCTGTATTCGTGCCATCTGTGCCCTGCAGCTCCCATTGGCCCCTCTTGAGATGAGCCTGGCTGCTCAGTCACTCTGCCAACTTGTGTGGTACATGCTTATGCTGATGGTTGGTTTGTTTACTGGCAAGAGTACAGGGCTGGTGCAGTCTCCCTCAGGATACTGCTTTGAATGTTGCCTTACACTGGTGTCATGCGATGGGGGCCTGTTGTTGTTTTGTCTCATATTTCAGTTCATATTGCTGTACTTGAACCTTCACATGCCTGTGCTGCATCAGTACGGCAATGGTGACATGCCAAATATGGATGGCCACTCACAAGGCACTTGGAGCCCCTACATTCATTTGTTCGTTGGCATGCATGGGTGACTTGTACATTTAACTGGTTGCATTGTGTAACTTCATTGCACCTACGAGGAGTTGTGCAATGTGGGCAGGGAGTGGTGTACAGGCACTCAGTAGGGCCATTTACGGTTGGTTCACGATGCCGTAATTCTCACCATGGCGGAATGGTACTTTCCGCCATGCTTGATGGCGTTAAGTAAATGTCCGCTGGGGTCGGAATTCGCGTACCGTTGCGCCATGGTGGTAATTACGGTTTTGCATGGCGCGCGTGCGCGTACTTGGTGCAGTTAGCGTTGGCGTTCACTACGGTGTCGCTAATGGCATCGTACTTTACGGTGACGGGTCATGATCGCACCGAGCGGTATTCGATGGCGGTATTACATTTCCGTTATCGTTTTTCGATTTCCGCCAGGGTCGTAATGAGGGCCATAGTCCCATACATGACATGTCACTGCCCTTGATACTGAGAGACGGGAGCTGGCTTCAGGTTGACACAGTGCATATCAAAGTTTGTTGGGGTTTCCTGTCTCCTTTGTTAACCCAGAGTACACAGGTTTATGTGTATCTCGTGCAGCAAGCATAGGAAAATATGTGTGGGTTAGCCCTACACATTTTCCAGAGGTTGATCTGCCATCATTCAATTTCATATAAAAATAAAATAAAAACCCAGACGAAAACACACACCGTGCGGATGGCTGAATTCCTCAAAACAGAACTTTTAAGTTAAATTAAACCACTGGACGTTAACTCCATTAATCAGATGTAATCTTGTTGTTACCCTATGATATGAACAAAGGAAGCAAACCTTCATGGGCCAAAGAGAAGAGCCAGAGGGCTTTCTTCTATGTGTGTTGAACGGTGAGAAAATACAAGTCCTGTGGAAGGGAACCCTGAGACTTCAGGAACTACCTTTGTTGTCTTTGAGGATGGAACCTCGGCTTTCTTTTGTGCTTTGGGGAAGCTTGGGACTTGGGGAAGGGAACCATGAGGCATGTTTCAAAACCATATAATCTGGAACTTTGAGACTTTTTGTGGCACTGTTTTATACTCGGGGAAGGGAGCTGAAAGCCAGCTGCGAGCTGGAAGAAGCTCAGAACGTTTTATTGAACGCTGTTTCTTTTGACATTTGACCTCCCTACACATTGGTTCACTACAGTTGTGAGGGCACGCATTAGGCTTTGGACACAGACAGACTTTTCAGTTGAACTCTTTGTCTCAGACTTTAGTTTTGTTCAGGTAGGGACATCCCCCTTAGCATAGCGCAAGTTAGGCTTCCATTCTGACATTTAGCTTATTAAATATTCTATTGTTTAACTTGATATCTCGTGTCTGTGTCCTAGTTCATGACGCCTTCACACTTATCAGTCATTTATTCTTGGCATCTGTGTTGTGGGTTGACCACTCTGCCATTCCCTGCCCATTCTCTCCTGCACAGCTCTCTGCTGACCCATCCTCAGGACACCCCCAGCATCTCATCTCTGGACATCTTCTGTAGCCTGGTCCCTGGATCCACTGTAGCGTCACGTGTGCGTAGACCTTAAACAAATCTTACTAATCGGACATT
The DNA here is from genome assembly GCF_040938575.1 of Ambystoma mexicanum. Taxonomy (NCBI): domain Eukaryota; kingdom Metazoa; phylum Chordata; class Amphibia; order Caudata; family Ambystomatidae; genus Ambystoma; species Ambystoma mexicanum. The sequence goes on from NC_090932.1 coordinate 1,684,775,066, forward strand.
AAAACTAGCTAACACATCCCAGCTGCTCTATGCGGCCTCTTCTACTCGCATAGACTTTAACAAATAAGTTCTTAAACATGCAAATATAAGCTTGAGAAACTTTTTGAAGACCTTTTCTCAAACATTCTGTTAAACACAATCTATAACAGCGCTGAAACATTCAAAAACTAAAGGTCGAACGGGGTTGGTTTTAAAAGCAAATTGAATCTATCCTGTAAGGAGAGGGACTACCCCTCCCCACTCCTTGTCGCCGCCTGTCGTGGCCGTTCATCCTCTCTTTTCCAAAGTCCAGCCCCCACCAGAAAATAAATCAGGAGATGGCGATGGCAATTCGGTGGTGGTTCGTGTTGGCTCATTTCCAGACTGAGTAAAAAGGTAGGATTCTCTGTCCCGGGTCATAGGTCACCTTATGACTGGAGGGGCCGCCTTCCCACTCCCCAGTGGTTATTCTCAGTGAGTCACCCCAATGAAACATGTTTATTCTTGGCAACCCACAGATTTTCAATGAAAATAGAATAAAAATATCAAAAGGAATGAAATAATTAAAGGTCACGATAAAAGTCAATTTAAATAGGGAAACAATGGCGTACAAAGGAGCAGCGTCCTGATTACATCTGGGAGCCCTGGGCGGAAATAACGAGCAGAAACAAATATATACGCCTGTTATGCTCCATACGGTCCCATGCAGCCATCAATGGGGGGATTCAGGACCCCAAGGCGATCCGGTCACGACTCGAGTTCTTAATCTCAAATTAATCGATGAAAATGTCCACAACAAAGACATCCGTTTCTCACTGTATGCAAAACGAGGTGGGGAACCACAGAACACTCGACACACACGGATTGGGTGTAAAGCAGAAGCAGTTGCATAAACACCTCTGGCAGCTGGAGCTAAACGTCCTGTAAGCGTGCCAACATGAGCGTCCAATAAGAGGGGTTCTAGAGTAAAGTACCACCTCAGTAATACACATGTCACCTTTAAAGTAGCCACCTCAGTACTATACCTCTTACCTGTAAAGTAGCCACCTCAGTACTATACCTCTCACCTGTAAAGTAGCCATCTCAGTACTATACCTGTCACCTTTAAAGTAGCCATCTCAGTACTATGCCTGTCACCTGTAAAGAAGTCACCTCAGTACTATACCTGTCACCTGTAAAGAAGTCACCTCAGTACTATACCTGTCACCTGTAAAGAAGCCACCTCAGTACTATACCTGTCACCTGTAAAGTAGCCATCTCACTACTATACCTGTCACCTGTAAAGAAGCCATCTCAGTACTATGCCTGTCACCTGTAAAGTAGCCACCTCACTACTATACCTCTCACCTGTAAAGTAGCCATCTCAGTACTATGCCTGTCACCTGTAAAGTAGCCACCTCAGTACTATACCTCTCACCTGTAAAGTAGCCATCTCACTACTATACCTGTCACCTTTAAAGTAGCCATCTCAGTACTATGCCTGTCACCTGTAAAGAAGCCATCTCAGTACTATGCCTGTCACCTGTAAAGTAGCCACCTCACTACTATACCTCTCACCTGTAAAGTAGCCATCTCAGTACTATACCTGTCACCAGTAAAGTAGCAATCTCAATACTATGCCTGTCACCTGTAAAGTAGCCACCTCAGTACTATACCTGTCACCTGTAAAGAAGTCACCTCAGTACTATACCTGGCACCTGTAAAGAAGCCACCTCAGTACTATACCTGTCACCTGTAAAGTAGCCATCTCACTACTATACCTGTCACCTGTAAAGAAGCCACCTCAGTACTATACCTGTCACCTGTAAAGAAGCCACCTCAGTACTATACCTGTCACCTGTAAAGTAGCCATCTCAGCACTATACCTGTCAGCTGTAAAGTAGCCACCTCAGTACTATACCTGTCACCTGTAAAGTAGCCATCTCAGCACTATACCTGTCACCTGTAAAGTAGCCACCTCAGTACTATACCTGTCACCTTTAAAGTAGCCATCTCACTACTATGCCTGTCACCTGTAAAGAAGCCATCTCAGTACTATGCCTGTCACCTGTAAAGTAGCCACCTCAGTACTATACATGTCACCTGTAAAATAGCCACCTCAGTACTATACCTGTCACCTGTAAAGTAGCCACCTCAGCAATATACCTGTCATCTTTAAAGTAGCCATCTCAGTACTATACCTGTCACCTTTAAAGTAACCACCTCAGTACTATACCTGTCACCTGTAAAGTAGCCACCTCAGTAATATACCTGTCAACTTTAAAGTAGCCATCTCAGTACTATACCTGTCACCTTTAAAGTAGCCACATCAGTACTATACCTGTCACCTGTAAAGTAGCCATCTCAGTACTATACCTGCTTCCTGTAAAGTAGCCATCTCAGTGATATACCTGTCACCTGTAAAGTAGCCACCTCAGTACTATACCTGTCACCTGTAAAGTAGCCACCTCAGTACTATACCTGTCACCTGTAAAGTAGCCACCTCAGTAATATACCTGTCACCTTTAAAGTAGCCATCTCAGTACTATACCTGTCACCTTTAAAGTAGACACATCAGTACTATACCTGTCACCTGTAAAGTAGCCATCTCAGTACTATACCTGCTTCCTGTAAAGTAGCAATCTCAGTGATATACCTGTCACCTGTAAAGTAGCCACCTCAGTACTATACCTGTCACCTGTAAAGTAGCCACCTCAGTACTATACCTGTCACCTGTAAAGTAGCCACCTCAGTAATATTCATGTCACCTGTAAAGTAGCCACCTCAGTAATATACCTGTCACCTTTAAAGTAGCCATCTCAGTACTATACCTGTCACCTGTAAAGTAGCCACCTCAGTAATATACCTGTCACCTTTAAAGTAGCCATCTCAGTACTATACCTGTCACCTTTATAGTAGCCACCTCAGTACTATACCTGTCACCTGTAAAGTAGCCATCTCAGTGATATACCTGTCACCTGTAAAGTAGCCACCTCAGTACTATACCTGTCACCTGTAAAGTAGCCACCTCAATACTATACCTGTCACCTGTAGCCATCTCAGTACTATACCTGTCACCTTTAAAGTAACCACCTCAGTAATATACCTGTCACCTGTAAAGTAGCCATCTCAGTACTATACCTGTCACCTGTAAAGTAGCCATCTCAGTGATATACCTGTCACCTGTAAAGTAGCCACCTCAGTAATATACCTGTCACCTTTAAAGTAGCCATCTCAGTACTATACCTGTCACCTTTAAAGTAGCCACCTCAGTACTATACCTGTCACCTGTAAAGTAGCCATCTCAGTACTATACCTGCCACCTGTAAATTAGCCATCTCAGTGATATACCTGTCACCTGTAAAGTAGCCACCTCAGTACTATACCTGTCACCTGTAAAATAGCCACCTCAGTACTATACCTGTCACCTGTAAAGTAGCCACCTCAGCAATATACCTGTCATCTTTAAAGTAGCCATCTCAGTACTATACCTGTCACCTTTAAAGTAACCACCTCAGTACTATACCTGTCACCTGTAAAGTAGCCACCTCAGTAATATACCTGTCACCTTTAATGTAGCCATCTCAGTACTATACCTGTCACCTTTAAAGTAGCCACATCAGTACTATACCTGTCACCTGTAAAGTAGCCATCTCAGTACTATACCTGCTTCCTGTAAAGTAGCCATCTCAGTGATATACCTGTCACCTGTAAAGTAGCCACCTCAGTACTATACCTGTCACCTGTAAAGTAGCCACCTCAGTACTATACCTGTCACCTGTAAAGTAGCCACCTCAGTAATATACCTGTCACCTTTAAAGTAGCCATCTCAGTACTATACCTGTCACCTTTAAAGTAGCCACATCAGTACTATACCTGTCACCTGTAAAGTAGCCATCTCAGTACTATACCTGCTTCCTGTAAAGTAGCAATCTCAGTGATATACCTGTCACCTGTAAAGTAGCCACCTCAGTACTATACCTGTCACCTGTAAAGTAGCCACCTCAGTACTATACCTGTCACCTGTAAAGTAGCCACCTCAGTAATATTCATGTCACCTGTAAAGTAGCCACCTCAGTAATATACCTGTCACCTTTAAAGTAGCCATCTCAGTACTATACCTGTCACCTGTAAAGTAGCCACCTCAGTAATATACCTGTCACCTTTAAAGTAGCCATCTCAGTACTATACCTGTCACCTTTATAGTAGCCACCTCAGTACTATACCTGTCACCTGTAAAGTAGCCATCTCAGTGATATACCTGTCACCTGTAAAGTAGCCACCTCAGTACTATACCTGTCACCTGTAAAGTAGCCACCTCAGTACTATACCTGTCACCTGTAAAGTAGCCACCTCAGTAATATCCATGTCACCTTTAAAGTAGCCATCTCAGTACTATACCTGTCACCTTTAAAGTAACTACCTCAGTAATATACCTGTCACCTGTAAAGTAGCCATCTCAGTACTATACCTGTCACCTGTAAAGTAGCCATCTCAGTGATATACCTGTCACCTGTAACGTAGCCACCTCAGTACTATACCTGTCACCTGTAAAGTAGCCACCTCAGTAATATACCTGTAACCTTTAAAGTAGCCATCTCAGTACTATACCTGTCACCTTTAAAGTAACCACCTCAGTAATATACCTGTAACCTTTAAAGTAGCCACCTCAGTACTATACCTGTCACCTGTAAAGTAGCCATCTCAGTACTATACCTGCCACCTGTAAAGTAGCCACCTCACTACTATACCTGTCACCTATAAAGTAGCCACCTCAGTAGTATTCATGTCACCTGTAAAGTAGCCACCTCAGTAATATACCTGTCACCTTTAAAGTAGCCATCTCAGTACTATACCTGTCACCTTTAAAGTAACCACCTCAGTAATATACCTGTCACCTGTAAAGTAGCCATCTCAGTACTATACCTGTCACCTTTAAAGTAGCCATCTCAGTGATATACCTGTCACCTGTAACGTAGCCACCTCAGTACTATACCTGTCACCTGTAAAGTAGCCACCTCAGTAATATACGTGTCACCTTTAAAGTAGCCATCTCAGTACTATACCTGTCACCTTTAAAATAGCCACCTCAGTACTATACCTGTCACCTGTAAAGTAGCCATATCAGTACTATACCTGCCACCTGTAAAGTAGCCATCTCAGTGATATACCTGTCACCTGTAAAGTAGCCACCTCAGTACTATACCTGTCACCTGTAAAGTAGCCATCTCGTAATATACCTGTCAACTTTAAAGTAGCCATCTAAGTACTATACCTCTCACCTTTAAAGTAGCCACCTCAGTACTATACCTGTCACCTGTGGAGTAGCCACCTCAGTACTATACCTGCCACTTGTAAAGTAGCCACCTCAGTACTATACCTGTCACATGTAAAGTAGCCATCTCAGTACTATACCTGTCACCTGTAAAGTAGCCACCTCAGTACTATACCTGTCACCTTTAAAGTAGCCATCTCAGTACTATACCTGTCACCTGTGAAGTAGCCATCTCGGTACTATACCTGTCACCTGTCAACAGTAAAGTAGCCACCTCAGTACTATACCTGTCACCTTTAAATTAGCCATCTCAGTACTATACCTGTCACGTGTAAAGTAGCCATCTCGGTACTATACCTGTCACCAGTAAAGTAGCCATCTCAGTAATATACCTGTCACCTGTAAAGTAGCCAGCTCAGTACTATACCTGTCACCTGTAAAGTAGCCCCCTCAGTAAAATACCTGCTGCCTGTAAAGTAGCCATCTCAGTAATATACCTGTAAAGTAGCCATCTCAGTATTTTACCTGTCACCTTTAAAGTAGCCATCTCAGTACTACACCTGTCACGTGTAAAGTAGCCACCTCAGTACTATACCTGTCACCTGTAAAGTCGCCTTCTCAGTACTATCCCTGTCACCTGTAAAGTAGCCATCTCAGTAATGTACCTGTCACCTGTAAAGTAGCCACCTCAGTAATATACCTGTCGCCTGTAAAGCAGCCTTCTCAGTACTATGCCTGTCACTTGTAAAGTAGCCATCTCAGTACTATAGTTGTCACCTGTAAAGTAGCCACCTCAGTAATATACCTGTCACCTGTAAAGTAGCCACCTCAGTACTATACCTGTCACCTGTCACCTGTAAAGTAGCCACCTCAGTACTATACCTGTCACCTGTGAAGCAGCCATCTCAGTACTATACCTGTCACCTGTCACCTTTAAAGTAGCCACCTCTGTACTATACCTGCCACCTTTAAAGTAGCCATGTCAGTACTATACCTGTCACCTGTAAAATAGCCATCTCGGTACTATACTTGTCACCAGTAAAGTAGCCATCTCAATAATATACCTATCACCTGTAAAGCAGCCATCTCAGTGATATACCTGTCACCTGTAAAGTAGCCACCTCCGTACTATACCTGTCACCTGTAAAGTAGCCACCCCAGTACTATACCTGTCACCTGTAAAGTAGCCAGCTCAGTAATATTCATGTCACCTGTAAAGTAGCCATCTCAGTACTATACCTGTCACCTTTAAAGTAACCACCTCAGTAATATACCTGTCACCTTTAAAGTAGCCACCTCAGTACTATACCTGTCACCTGTAAAGTAGCCATCTCAGTACTATACCTGCCACCTGTAAATTAGCCATCTCAGTGATATAACTGTCACCTGTAAAGTAGCCACCTCCGTACTATACCTGTCACCTGTAAAGTAGCCACCCCAGTACTATACCTGTAACCTGTAAAGTAGCCATCTCAGTGATATACCTGTCACCTGTAAAGTAGCCACCTCAGTAATATACCTGTCACCTTTAAAGTAGCCATCTCAGTACTATACCTGTCACCTTTAAAGTAGCCACCTCAGTACTATACCTGTCACCTGTAAAGTAGCCATCTCAGTACTATACCTGCTTCCTGTAAAGTAGCCATCTCAGTGATATACCTGTCACCTGTAAAGTAGCCACCTCAGTAATATACCTGTCACCTTTAAAGTAGCCATCTCAGTACTATACCTGTCACCTGTAAAGTAGCCACCTCAGTACTATACCTGCTTCCTGTAAAGTAGCCATCTCAGTGATATACCTGTCACCTGTAAAGTAGCCACCTCAGTACTATACCTGTCACCTGTAAAGTAGCCACCTCAGTACTATACCTGTCACCTTTAAAGTAGCATCTCAGTACTATACCTGTCATCTTTAAAGTAACCACCTCAGTAATATACCTGTCACCTGTAAAGTAGCCATCTCAGTACTATACCTGTCACCTGTAAAGTAGCCATCTCAGTACTATACCTGCTTCCTGTAAAGTAGCCATCTCAGTGATATACCTGTCACCTGTAAAGTAGCCACCTCAGTAATATACCTGTCACCTTTAAAGTAGCCATCTCAGTACTATACCTGTCACCTGTAAAGTAGCCACCTCAGTACTATACCTGCTTCCTGTAAAGTAGCCATCTCAGTGATATACCTGTCACCTGTAAAGTAGCCACCTCAGTACTATACCTGTCACCTGTAAAGTAGCCACCTCAGTACTATACCTGTCACCTTTAAAGTAGCATCTCAGTACTATACCTGTCATCTTTAAAGTAACCACCTCAGTAATATACCTGTCACCTGTAAAGTAGCCATCTCAGTACTATACCTGTCACCTGTAAAGTAGCCATCTCAGTGATATACCTGTCACCTGTAACATAGCCACCTCAGTACTATACCTGTCACCTGTAAAGTAGCCACCTCAGTAATATACCTGTCACCTTTAAAGTAGCCATCTCAGTACTATACCTGTCACCTTTAAAGTAGCCACCTCAGTACTATACCTGTTACCTGTAAAGTAGCCATTCAGTACTATACCTGCCACCTGTAAAGTAGCCATCTCAGTGATATACCTGTCACCTATAAAGTAGCCACCTCAGTACTATACCTGTCACCTGTAAAGTAGCCATCTCGTAATATACCTGTCACCTTTAAAGTAGCCATCTAAGTACTATACCTCTCACCTTTAAAGTAGCCACCTCAGTACTATACCTGTCACCTGTGGAGTAGCCACCTCAGTACTATACCTGCCACTTGTAAAGTAGCCACCTCAGTACTATACCTGTCACATGTAAAGTAGCCATCTCAGTACTATACCTGTCACCTTTAAAGTAGCCAACTCAGTACTATACTTGTCACCTTTAAAGTAGACATCTCAGTACTATACCTGTCACTTGTGAAGTAGCCATCTCGGTATTATACCTGTCACCTGTCAACAGTAAAGTAGCCACCTCAGTACTATACCTGTCACCTTTAAAGTAGCCATCTCAGTACTATAAATGTCACGTGTAAAGTAGCCATCTCGGTACTATACCTGTCACCAGTAAAGTAGTCATCTCAGTAATATACCTGTCACCTGTAAAGTAGCCAGCTCAGTTCTATACCTGTCACCTGTAAATTAGCCACCTCAGTACAATACCTGCCGCCTTTAAAGTAGCCATCTCAGTACTATAAATGTCAAGTGTAAAGTAGCCATCTCGGTACTATACCTGTCACCAGTAAAGTAGCCATCTCAGTAATATACTTGTCACCAGTAAAGTAGCCACCTCAGTACTATACCTGTCACCTGTAAAGTGGCCATCTCCGTACTATACCTGTCACTTTTAAAGTAGCCTTCTCAGTACTATACATGTCACCTTTAAAGTAGCCACCTCAGTACTATACATCACCTGTAAAGTAGACATCTCAATATATATCTATCACCTGCAAAGTAGCCATCTCAGTACTATACCTGTCACCTGCAAAGTAGCCATCTCAGTAATATACCTGTAAAGTAGCCATCTCAGTATTATACCTGTCACCTTTAAAGTAGCCATCTCAGTACTACACCTGTCAGCTGTAAAGTAGCCATCTCAGTATTATACCTGTCACCTGTAAAGTAGCCTTCTCAGTACTATACCTGTCACCTGTAAAGTAGCCATCTCAGTAATGTACCTGTCACCTGTAAAGTAGCCACCTCAGTAATATACCTGTCACCTGTAAAGCAGCCTTCTCAGTACTATGCCTGTCACCTGTAAAGTAGCCATCTCAGTACTATAGTTGTCACCTGTAAAGTAGCCAAGCCACGTCAGTAATATACCTGTCACCTGTAAAGTAGCCACCTCAGTACTATACCTGTCACCTGTAAAGTGGCCATCTCCATACTATACCTGTCACTTTTAAAGTAGCCATCTCAGTACTATACCTGTCACCTGTCACCTTTAAAGTAGCCACCTCTGTACTATACCTGTCACCTTTAAAGTAGCCATGTCAGTACTATACCTGTCACCTGTAAAATAGCCATCTCGGTACTATACTTGTCACCAGTAAAGTAGCCATCTCAATAATATACCTATCACCTGTAAAGCAGCCATCTCAGTGATATACCTGTCACCTGTAAAGTAGCCACCTCAGTACTATACCTGTCACCTGTAAAGTAACCACCCCAGTACTATACCTGTCACCTGTAAAGTAGCCACCTCAGTAATATTCATGTCACCTGTAAAGTAGCCATCTCAGTACTATACCTGTCACCTTTAAAGTAACCACCTCAGTAATATACGTGTCACCTGTAAAGTAGCCATCTCAGTACTATACCTGTCACCTGTAAAGTAGCCATCTCAGTGATATACCTGTCACCTGTAAAGTAGCCACCTCAGTAATATACCTGTCACCTTTAAAGTAGCCATCTCAGTACTATACCTGTCACCTTTAAAGTAGCCACCTCAGTACTATACCTGTCACCTGTAAAGTAGCCATCTCAGTACTATACCTGCCACCTGTAAATTAGCCATCTCAGTGATATACCTGTCACCTGTAAAGTAGCCACCTCAGTACTATACCTGTCACCTGTAAAATAGCCACCTCATTACTATACCTGTCACCGGTAAAGTAGCCACCTCAGTAATATTCATGTCACCTGTAAAGTAGCCACCTCAGTAATATACCTGTCACCTTTAAAGTAGCCATCTCAGTACTATACCTGTCACCTTTAAAGTAACCACCTCAGTACTATACCTGTCACCTGTAAAGTAGCCACCTCAGTAATATACCTGTCACCTTTAAAGTAGCCATCTCAGTACTATACCTATCACCTTTAAAGTAGCCACATCAGTACTATACCTGTCACCTGTAAAGTAGCCATCTCAGTACTATACCTGCTTCCTGTAAAGTAGCCATCTCAGTGATATACCTGTCACCTGTAAAGTAGCCACCTCAGTACTATACCTGTCACCTGTAAAGTAGCCACCTCAGTACTATACCTGTCACCTGTAAAGTAGCCACCTCAGTAATATTCATGTCACTTGTAAAGTAGCCACCTCAGTAATATACCTGTCACCTTTAAAGTAACCACCTCAGTAATATACTTGTCACCTGTAAAGTAGCCATCTCAGTACTATACCTGTCACCAGTAAAGTAGCCATCTCAGTGATATACCTGTCACCTGTAACGTAGCCACCTCAGTACTTATACCTGTCACCTGTAAAGTAGCCACCTCAGTAATCTACCTGTCACCTTTAAAGTAGCCATCTCAGTACTATACCTGTCACCTTTAAAGTAGCCACCTCAGTACTATACCTGTCACCTGTAAAGTAGCCATCTCAGTACTATACCTGCCACCTTTAAAGTAGCCATATAAGTACTATACCTCTCACCTTTAAAGTAGCCATCTCAGTACTATACCTGTCACCTGTGGAGTAGCCACCTCAGTACTATACCTGCCACTTGTAAAGTAGCCACCTCAGTACCATACCTGTCACCTGTAAAGTAGCCATCTCAGTACTATACCTGTCACCAGTAAAGTAGCCATCTCAGTGATATACCTGTCACCTGTAACGTAGCCACCTCAGTACTTATACCTGTCACCTGTAAAGTAGCCACCTCAGTAATCTACCTGTCACCTTTAAAGTAGCCATCTCAGTACTATACCTGTCACCTTTAAAGTAGCCACCTCAGTACTATACCTGTCACCTGTGGAGTAGCCACCTCAGTACTATACCTGCCACTTGTAAAGTAGCCACCTCAGTACTATACCTGTCACATGTAAAGTAGCCATCTCAGTACTATACCTGTCACCTGTAAAGTAGCCACCTCAGTACTATACTTGTCACCTTTAAAGTAGCCATCTCAGTACTATACCTGTCATTTGTGAAGTAGCCATCTCGGTACTATACCTGTCACCTGTCAACAGTAAAGTAGCCACCTCAGTACTATACCTGTCACCTGTAAAGTAGCCACCTCAGTACTATACATCACCTGTAAAGTAGACATCTCAGTACTATACCTATCACCTGCAAAGTAGTCATCTCAGTGCTATACCTGTCACCTGCAAAGTAGCCATCTCAGTAATATACCTGTAAAGTAGCCATCTCAGTATTATACCTGTCACCTTTAAAGTAGCCATCTCAGTACTACACCTGTCAGCTGTAAAGTAGCCACCTCAGTACTATACCTGTCACCTGTAAAGTAGCCTTCTCAGTACTATACCTGTCACCTGTAAAGTAGCCATCTCAGTAATGTACCTGTCACCTGTAAAGTAGCCACCTCAGTAATATACCTGTCACCTGTAAAGCAGCCTTCTCAGTACTATGCCTGTCACCTGTAAAGTAGCCATCTCAGTACTATAGTTGTCACCTGTAAAGTAGCCACCTCAGTAATATACCTGTCACCTGTAAAGTAGCCACCTCAGTACTATACCTGTCACCTGTAAAGTGGCCATCTCCGTACTATACCTGTCACTTTTAAAGTAGCCATCTCAGTAATATACATGTCACCTGTAAAGTAGCCACCTCAGTACTATACATCACCTGTAAAGTAGACACCTCAGTACTATACCTGTCACCTGTGGAGTAGCCACCTCAGTACTATACCTGCCACTTGTAAAGTAGCCACCTCAGTACTATACCTGTCACATGTAAAGTAGCCATCTCAGTACTATACCTGTCACCTGTAAAGTAGCCAACTCAGTACTATACTTGTCACCTTTAAAGTAGACATCTCAGTACTATACCTGTCACTTGTGAAGTAGCCATCTCGGTATTATACCTGTCACCTGTCAACAGTAAAGTAGCCACCTCAGTACTATACCTGTCACCTTTAAAGTAGCCATCTCAGTACTATAAATGTCACGTGTAAAGTAGCCATCTCGGTACTATACCTGTCACCAGTAAAGTAGTCATCTCAGTAATATACCTGTCACCTGTAAAGTAGCCAGCTCAGTTCTATACCTGTCACCTGTAAATTAGCCACCTCAGTACAATACCTGCCGCCTTTAAAGTAGCCATCTCAGTACTATAAATGTCACGTGTAAAGTAGCCAATTCGGTACTATACCTGTCACCAGTAAAGTAGCCATCTCAGTAATATACTTGTCACCAGTAAAGTAGCCACCTCAGTACTATACCTGTCACCTGTAAAGTGGCCATCTCCGTACTATACCTGTCACTTTTAAAGTAGCCTTCTCAGTAATATACATGTCACCTGTAAAGTAGCCACCTCAGTACTATACATCACCTGTAAAGTAGACATCTCAGTATATACCTATCACCTGCAAAGTAGCCATCTCAGTACTATACCTGTCACCTGCAAAGTAGCCATCTCAGTAATATACCTGTAAAGTAGCCATCTCAATATTATACCTGTCACCTTTAAAGTAGCCATCTCAGTACTACACCTGTCAGCTGTAAAGTAGCCATCTCAGTATTATACCTGTCACCTGTAAAGTAGCCTTCTCAGTACTATACCTGTCACCTGTAAAGTAGCCATCTCAGTAATGTACCTGTCACCTGTAAAGTAGCCACCTCAGTAATATACCTGTCACCTGTAAAGTAGCCATCTCAGTACTATACCTGTCACCTGCAAAGTAGCCATCTCAGTAATATACCTGTAAAGTAGCCATCTCAGTATTACACCTGTCACCTTTAAAGTAGCCATCTCAGTACTATACCTGTCACCTTTAAAGTAGCCACATCAGTACTATACCTGTCACCTGTAAAGTAGCCATCTCAGTACTATACCTGCTTCCTGTAAAGTAGCCATCTCAGTGATATACCTGTCACCTGTAAAGTAGCCAGCTCAGTACTATACCTGTCACCTGTAAAGTAGCCACCTCAGTACTATACCTGTCACCTGTAAAGTAGCCACCTCAGTAATATTCATGCCACCTGTAAAGTAGCCACCTCAGTAATATACCTGTCACCTTTAAAGTAGCCATCTCAGTACTATACATGTCACCTTTAAAGTAACCACCTCAGTAATATACCTGTCATCTGTAAAGTAGCCATCTCAGTACTATACCTGTCACCTGTAAAGTAGCCATCTCAGTGATATACCTGTCACCTGTAATGTAGCCACCTCAGTACTATACCTGTCACCTGTAAAGTAGCCATCACAGTACTATACATGTCACCTTTAAAGTAGCCACCTCAGTACTATATCTGTCACCTGTAAAGTAGCCATTTCAGTACTATACCTGCCACCTGTAAAGTAGCCATCTCAGTGATATACCTGTCACCTGTAAAGTAGCCACCTCAGTACTATACCTGTCACCTGTAAAGTAGCCATCTCGTAATATACCTGTCAGCTTTAAAGTAGCCATCTAAGTACTATACCTCTCACCTTTAAAGTAGCCACCTCAGTACTATACCTGTCACCTGTGGAGTAGCCACCTCAGTACTATACCTGCCACTTGTAAAGTAGCCACCTCAGTACTATACCTGTCACATGTAAAGTAGCCACCTCAGTACTATACCTGTCACCTGTAAAGTAGCCATCACAGTACTATACATGTCACCTTTAAAGTAGCCACCTCAGTACTATATCTGTCACCTGTAAAGTAGCCATCTCAGTACTATACCTGCCACCTGTAAAGTAGCCATCTCAGTGATATACCTGTCACCTGTAAAGTAGCCACCTCAGTACTATACTTGTCACCTGTAAAGTAGCCATCTCGTAATATACCTGTCAGCTTTAAAGTAGCCATCTAAGTACTATACCTCTCACCTTTAAAGTAGCCACCTCAGTACTATACCTGTCACCTTTGAAGTAGCCATCTCAGTACTATACCTGTCACTTGTGAAGTAGCCATCTCGGTACTATACCTGTCACCTGTCAACAGTAAAGTAGCCACCTCAGTAATATACCTGTCACCTTAAAAGTAGCCATCTCAGTACTATACCTGTCACGTGTAAAGTAGCCATCTCGGTACTATACCTGTCACCAGTAAAGTAGCTATCTCAGTAATATACCTGTCACCTGTAAAGTAGACAGCTCAGTACTATACCTGTCACCTGTAAAGTAGCCACCTCAGTACAATACCTGCCGCCTGTAAAGTAGCCATCTCAGTAATATACTTGTCACCTGTAAAGTAGCCACATCAGTACTATACCTGTCACATGTAAAGTGGCCATCTTCGTACTATACCTGTCACTTTTAAAGTAGCCATCTCAGTAATATACATGTCACCTGTAAAGTAGCCACCTCAGTACTATACATCACCTGTAAAGTAGACATCTCAGTACTATACCTGTCACCTGCAAAGTAGCCATCTCAGTACTATACCTGTCACCTGCAAAGTAGCCATCTCAGTAATATACCTGTAAAGTAGCCATCTCAGTATTATACCTGTCACCTTTAAAGTAGCCATCTCAGTACTACACCTGTCAGCTGTAAAGTAGCCACCTCAGTACTATACCTGTCACCTGTAAAGTAGCCACCCCAGTACTATACCTGTCACCTTAAAAGTAGCCATCTCAGTACTATACCTGCACCTTAAAAGTAGCCATCTCAGTACTATACCTGTCATGTGTAAAGTAGCCATCTCGGTACTATACCTGTCACCAGTAGAGTGGCTATCTCAGTAATATACCTGTCACCTGTAAAGTAGACAGCTCAGTACTATACCTGTCACCTGAAAAGTAGCCACCTCAGTACAATACCTGCCGCCTGTAAAGTAGCCATCTCAGTAATATACTTGTCACCTGTAAAGTAGCCACATCAGTACTATACCTGTCACATGTAAAGTGGCCATCTCCGTACTATACCTGTCACTTTTAAAGTAGCCATCTCAGTAATATACATGTCACCTGTAAAGTAGCCATCTCAGTACTATACCTGTCACCTGTAAAGTAGCCATCTCAGTGATATACCTGTCACCTTTAACGTAGCCACCCCAGTACTATACCTGTCACCTGTAAAGTAGCCACCTCAGTAATATACCTGTCACCTGTAAAGTAGCCACCTCAGTAATATACCTGTCACCTTTAAAGTAGCCATCTCAGTACTATACCTGTCACCTTTAAAGTAGCCTTCTCAGTACTATACCTGTCACCTGTAAAGTAGCCATCTCAGTAATGTACCTGTCACCTGTAAAACAGCCTTCTCAGTACTATGCCTGTCACCTGTAAAGTAGCCATCTCAGTACTATACCTGTCACCTGTAAAGTAGCCATCTCAGTGATATACCTGTCACCTTTAACCCAGCCACATCAGTACTATACCTGTCACCTGTAAAGTAGCCATCTCAGTACTATACCTGCTTCGTGTAAAGTAGCCATCTCAGTGATATACCTGTCACCTGTAAAGTAGCCACCTCAGTACTATACCTGTCACCTGTAAAGTAGCCACCTCAGTACTATACCTGTCCCCTGTAAAGTAGGCACCTCAGTAATATTCATGCCACCTGTAAAGTAGCCACCTCAGTAATATACCTGTCACCTTTAAAGTAGCCATTTCAGTACTATACCTGTCACCTGCAAAGTAGCCATCTCAGTAATATACCTGTAAAGTAGCCATCTCAGTATTATACCTGTCACCTTTAAAGTAGCCATCTCAGTACTATACCTGTCACCTTTAAAGTAGCCACATCAGTACTATACCTGTCACCTGTAAAGTAGCCATCTCAGTACTATACCTGCTTCCTGTAAAGTAGCCATCTCAGTGATATACCTGTCACCTGTAAAGTAGCCACCTCAGTACTATACCTGTCACCTGTAAAGTAGCCACCTCAGTACTATACCTGTCACCTGTAAAGTAGCCACCTCAGTAATATTCATGCCACCTGTAAAGTAGCCGCCTCAGTAATATACCTGTCACCTTTAAAGTAGCCATCTCAGTACTATACCTGTCACCTTTAAAGTAACCACCTCAGTAATATACCTGTCACCTGTAAAGTAGCCTTCTCAGTACTATACCTGTCACCTGTAAAGTAGCCATGTCAGTGATATAACTGTCACCTGTAATGTAGCCACCTCAGTACTATACCTGTCACCTGTAAAGTAGCCATCTCAATACTATACCTGTCACCTTTAAAGTAGCCACCTCAGTACTATACCTGTCACCTGTAAAGTAGCCATCTCAGTACTATACCTGCCACCTGTAAAGTAGCCATCTCAGTGATATACCTGTCACCTGTAAAGTAGCCACCTCAGTACTATACCTGTCACCTGTAAAGTAGCCATCTCGTAATATACCTGTCAGTTTTAAAGTAGCCATCTAAGTACTATACCTCTCACCTTTAAAGTAGCCACCTCAGTACTATACCTGTCACCTTTAAAGTAACCACCTCAGTCCATACCTGTCACCTGTAAAGTAGCCATCTCAGTACTATACCTGTCACCTGTAAAGTAGCCATCTCAGTGATATACCTGTCACCTGTAATGTAGCCACCTCAGTACTATACCTGTCACCTGTAAAGTAGCCATCTCAGTACTATACCTGTCACCTTTAAAGTAGCCACCTCAGTACTATACCTGTCACCTGTAAAGTAGCCATCTCAGTACTATACCTGTCACCTGTGGAGTAGCCACCTCAGTACTATACCTGCCACTTGTAAAGTAGCCACCTCAGTACTATACCTGTCACATGTAAAGTAGCCACCTCAGTACTATACTTGTCACCTTTGAAGTAGCCATCTCAGTACTATACCTGTCACGTGTAAAGTAGCCATCTCGGTACTATACCTGTCACCAGTAAAGTAGCTATCTCAGTAATATACCTGTCACCTTTAAAGTAGCCACCTCAGTACAATACCTGCCGCCTGTAAAGTAGCCATCTCAGTAATATACTTGTCACCTGTAAAGTAGCCACATCAGTACTATACCTGTCACATGTAAAGTGGCCATCTCGGTACTATACCTGTCACCTGTCAACAGTAAAGTAGCCACCTCAGTACTATACCTGTCACCTTTAAAGTTGCCATCTCATTACTATACCTGTCACGTGTAAAGTAGCCATCTCGGTACTATACCTGTCACCAGTAAAGTAGCTATCTCAGTAATATACCTGTCACCTGTAAAGTAGCCAGCTCAGTACTATACCTGTCACCTGTAAAGTAGCCACCTCAGTACAATACCTGCCGCCTGTAAAGTAGCCATCTCAGTAATATACTTGTCACCTGTAAAGTAGCCACATCAGTACTATACCTGTCACATGTAAAGTGGCCATCTCCGTACTATACCTGTCACTTTTAAAGTAGCCATCTCAGTAATATACATTTCACCTGTAAAGTAGCCACCTCAGTACTATACATCACCTGTAAAGTAGACATCTCAGTACTATACCTGTCACCTGCAAAGTAGCCATCTCAGTACTATACCTGTCACCTGCAAAGTAGCCATCTCAGTAATATACCTGTAAAGTAGCCATCTCAGTATTATACCTGTCACCTTTAAAGTAGCCATCTCAGTACTACACCTGTCAGCTGTAAAGTAGCCACCTCAGTACTATACCTGTCACCTGTAAAGTAGCCACCCAAGTACTATTCCTGTCACCTGTAAAGTAGCCATCTCAGTAATGCACCTGTCACCTGTAAAGTAGCCATCTCAGTACTATAATTGTCACCTGTAAAGCAGCCTTCTCAGTACTATGCCTGTCACCTGTAAAGTAGCCATCTCAGTACTATAGTTGTCACCTGTAAAGTAGCCACCTCAGTAATATACCTGTCACCTGTAAAGTAGCCACCTCAGTACTATACCTGTCACCTGTCACCTGTAAAGTAGCCACTTCAGTACTATACCTGTCACCTGTGAAGTAGCCATCTCAGTACTATACCTGTCACCTGTCACCAGTAAAGTAGCCACCTCAGTAATATACCTATCACCTGTAAAGCAGCCACCTCAGTAATATACCTATCACCTGTAAAGCAGCCATCTCAGTGATATACCTGTCACCTGTAAAGTAGCCACCTCAGTACTATACCTGTCACCTGTAAAGTAGCCACCCCAGTACTATACCTGTCACCTGTAAAGTAGCCACCTCAGTAATATTCATGTCACCTGTAAAGTAGCCACCTCAGTAATATACCTGTCACCTTTAAAGTAGCAATCTCAGTACTATGCCTGTCACCTTTAAAGTAACCACCTCAGTAATATACCTGTCACCTGTAAAGTAGCCATCTCAGTACTATACCTGTCACCTGTAAAGTAGCCATCTCAGTGATATACGTGTCACCTTTAACGTAGCCACCTCAGTACTATACCTGTCACCTGTAAAGTAGCCACCTCAGTAATATACCTGTCACCTGTAAAGTAGCCACCTCAGTAATATACCTGTCACCTTTAAAGTAGCCATCTCAGTACTATACATGTCACCTTTAAAGTAGCCTTCTCAGTACTATACCTGTCACCTGTAAAGTAGCCATCTCAGTAATGTACCTGTCACCTGTAAAGTAGCCACCTCAGTAATATACCTGTCACCTGTAAAGCAGCCTTCTCAGTACTATGCCTGTCACCTGTAAAGTAGCCATCTCAGTACTATAGTTGTCACCTGTAAAATAGCCACCTCAGTAATATACCTGTCACCTGTAAAGTAGCCACCTCAGTACTATACCTGTCACCTGTAAAGTGGCCATCTCCGTACTATACCTGTCACTTTTAAAGTAGCCATCTCAGTAATATACATGTCACCTGTAAAGTAGACATCTCAGTACTATACCTGTCACCTGCAAAGTAGCCATCTCAGTACTATACCTGTCACCTGCAAAGTAGCCATCTCAGTAATATACCTGTAAAGTAGCCATCTCAGTATTATACCTGTCACCTTTAAAGTAGCCATCTCAGTACTATACATGTCACCTTTACAGTAGCCACATCAGTAATATACCTGCTTCCTGTAAAGTAGCCATCGCAGTGATATACCTGTCACCTGTAAAGTAGCCACCTCAGTACTATAGCTGTCACCTGTAAAGTAGCCACCTCAGTACTACACCTGTCACCTGTAAAGTAGCCACCTCAGTAATATTCATGCCACCTGTAAAGTAGCCACCTCAGTAATATACCTGTCACCTTTAAAGTAGCCATCTCAGTACTATACCTGTCACCTTTAAAGTTGCCACCTCAGTACTATACCTGTCACCTGTAAAGTAGCCATCTCAGTACTATACCTGCCACCTGTAAAGTAGCCATCTCAGTGATATACCTGTCACCTGTAAAGTAGCCACCTCAGTACTATATCTGTCACCTGTAAAGTAGCCATCTCGTAATATACCTGTCACCTTTAAAGTAGCCATCTAAGTACTATACCTCTCACCTTTAAAGTAGCCACCTCAGTACTATACCTGTCACCTGTAAAGTAGCCACCTCAGTACTATACCTGTCACCTGTAAAGTAGCCATCTCGTAATATACCTGTCACCTTTAAAGTAGCCATCTAAGTACTATACCTCTCACCTTTAAAGTAGCCACCTCAGTACTATACCTGTCACCTGTGGAGTAGCCACCTCAGTACTATACCTGCCACTTGTAAAGTAGCCACCTCAGTACTATACTTGTCACCTTTAAAGTAGCCATCTCAGTAATATACCTGTCACTTGTGAAGTAGCCATCTCGGTACTATACCTGTCACCTGTCACCTGCAAAGTAGCCATCTCAGTACTATACCTGTCACCTGCAAAGTAGCCATCTCAGTAATATACCTGTAAAGTAGCCATCTCACTATTATACCTGTCACCTTTAAAGTAGCCATCTCAGTACTATACATGTCACCTTTAAAGTAGCCACATCAGTACTATACCTGCTTCCTGTAAAGTAGCCATCTCAGTGATATACCTGTCACCTGTAAAGTAGCCACCTCAGTACTATAGCTGTCACCTGTAAAGTAGCCACCTCAGTACTACACCTGTCACCTGTAAAGTAGCCACCTCAGTAATATTCATGCCACCTGTAAAGTAGCCACCTCAGTAATATACCTGTCACCTTTAAAGTAGCCATCTCAGTACTATACCTGTCACCTTTAAAGTAGCCACCTCAGTACTATACCTGTCACCTGTAAAGTAGCCATCTCAGTACTATACCTGCCACCTGTAAAGTAGCCATCTCAGTGATATACCTGTCACCTGTAAAGTAGCCACCTCAGTACTATACCTGTCACCTGTAAAGTAGCCATCTCGTAATATACCTGTAAACTTTAAAGTAGCCATCTAAGTACTATACCTCTCACCTTTAAAGTAGCCACCTCAGTACTATACCTGTCACCTGTGGAGTAGCCACCTCAGTACTATACCTGCCACTTGTAAAGTAGCCACCTCAGTACTATACTTGTCACCTTTAAAGTAGCCATCTCAGTACTATACCTGTCACTTGTGAAGTAGCCATCTCGGTACTATACCTGTCACCTGTCAACAGTAAAGTAGCCACCTCAGTACTATACCTGTCACCTTTAAAGTAGCCATCTCAGTACTATACCTGTCATGTGTAAAGTAGCCATCTCGGTACTATACCTGTCACCAGTAAAGTAGCTATCTCAGTAATATACCTGTCACCTGTAAAGTAGCCAGCTCAGTACTATACCTGTCATCTGTAAAGTAGCCACCTCAGTACAATACCTGCCGCCTGTAAAGTAGCCATCTCAGTAATATACTTGTCACCTGTAAAGTAGCCACCTCAGTACTATACCTGTCACATGTAAAGTGGCCATCTCCGTACTATACCTGTCACTTTTAAAGTAGCCATCTCAGTAATATACATGTCACCTGTAAAGTAGCCACCTCAGTACAATACCTGCCGCCTGTAAAGTAGCCATCTCAGTAATATACTTGTCACCTGTAAAGTAGCCACATCAGTACTATACCTGTCACATGTAAAGTGGCCATCTCCGTACTATACCTGTCACTTTTAAAGTAGCCATCTCAGTAATATACATGTCACCTGTAAAGTAGCCATCTCAGTACTATACCTGTCACCTGTAAAGTAGCCATCTCAGTGATATACCTGTCACCTTTAACGTAGCCACCCCAGTACTATACCTGTCACCTGTAAAGTAGCCACCTCAGTAATATACCTGTCACCTGTAAAGTAGCCACCTCAGTAATATACCTGTCACCTTTAAAGTAGCCATCTCAGTACTATACCTGTCACCTTTAAAGTAGCCTTCTCAGTACTATACCTGTCACCTGTAAAGTAGCCATCTCAGTAATATACCTGTCACCTGTAAAGTAGCCACCTCAGTAATATACCTGTCACCTGTAAAGCAGCCTTCTCAGTACTATGCCTGTCACCTGTAAAGTAGCCATCTCAGTACTATACCTGTCACCTGTAAAGTAGCCATCTCAGTGATATACCTGTCACCTTTAACGTAGCCACATCAGTACTATACCTGTCACCTGTAAAGTAGCCATCTCAGTACTATACCTGCTTCCTGTAAAGTAGCCATCTCAGTGATATACCTGTCACCTGTAAAGTAGCCACCTCAGTACTATACCTGTCACCTGTAAAGTAGCCACCTCAGTACTATACCTGTCCCCTGTAAAGTAGGCACCTCAGTAATATTCATGCCACCTGTAAAGTAGCCATCTCAGTAATATACCTGTCACCTTTAAAGTAGCCATCTCAGTACTATACCTGTCACCTGCAAAGTAGCCATCTCAGTAATATACCTGTAAAGTAGCCATCTCAGTATTATACCTGTCACCTTTAAAGTAGCCATCTCAGTACTATACCTGTCACCTTTAAAGTAGCCACATCAGTACTATACCTGTCACCTGTAAAGTAGCCATCTCAGTACTATACCTGCTTCCTGTAAAGTAGCCATCTCAGTGATATACCTGTCACCTGTAAAGTAGCCACCTCAGTACTATACCTGTCACCTGTAAAGTAGCCACCTCAGTACTATACCTGTCACCTGTAAAGTAGCCACCTCAGTAATATTCATGCCACCTGTAAAGTAGCCGCCTCAGTAATATACCTGTCACCTTTAAAGTAGCCATCTCAGTACTATACCTGTCACCTTTAAAGTAACCACCTCAGTAATATACCTGTCACCTGTAAAGTAGCCATCTCAGTACTATACCTGTCACCTGTAAAGTAGCCATCTCAGTGATATACCTGTCACCTGTAATGTAGCCACCTCAGTACTATACCTGTCACCTGTAAAGTAGCCATCTCAGTACTATACCTGTCACCTTTAAAGTAGCCACCTCAGTACTATACCTGTCACCTGTAAAGTAGCCATCTCAGTACTATACCTGCCACCTGTATAGTAGCCATCTCAGTGATATACCTGTCACCTGTAAAGTAGCCATCTCAGTGATATACCTGTCACCTTTAAAGTAGCCATCTCAGTACTATACCTGTCATGTGTAAAGTAGCCATCTCGGTACTATACCTGTCACCAGTAAAGTAGCTATCTCAGTAATATACCTGTCACCTGTAAAGTAGCCAGCTCAGTACTATACCTGTCACCTTTAAAGTAGCCACATCAGTACTATACCTGTCACCTGTAAAGTAGCCATCTCAGTACTATACCTGCTTCCTGTAAAGTAGCCATCTCAGTGATATACCTGTCACCTGTAAAGTAGCCACCTCAGTACTATACCTGTCACCTGTAAAGTAGCCACCTCAGTACTATACCTGTCACCTGTAAAGTAGCCACCTCAGTAATATTCATGCCACCTGTAAAGTAGCCGCCTCAGTAATATACCTGTCACCTTTAAAGTAGCCATCTCAGTACTATACCTGTCACCTTTAAAGTAACCACCTCAGTAATATACCTGTCACCTGTAAAGTAGCCATCTCAGTACTATACCTGTCACCTGTAAAGTAGCCATCTCAGTGATATACCTGTCACCTGTAATGTAGCCACCTCAGTACTATACCTGTCACCTGTAAAGTAGCCATCTCAGTACTATACCTGTCACCTTTAAAGTAGCCACCTCAGTACTATACCTGTCACCTGTAAAGTAGCCATCTCAGTACTATACCTGCCACCTGTATAGTAGCCATCTCAGTGATATACCTGTCACCTGTAAAGTAGCCACCTCAGTACTATACCTGTCACCTGTAAAGTAGCCATCTCGTAATATACCTGTAAACTTTAAAGTAGCCATCTAAGTACTATACCTCTCACCTTTAAAGTAGCCACCTCAGTACTATACCTGTCACCTGTGGAGTAGCCACCTCAGTACTATACCTGCCACTTGTAAAGTAGCCACCTCAGTACTATACTTGTCACCTTTAAAGTAGCCATCTCAGTACTATACCTGTCACTTGTGAAGTAGCCATCTCGGTACTATACCTGTCACCTGTCAACAGTAAAGTAGCCACCTCAGTACTATACCTGTCACCTTTAAAGTAGCCATCTCAGTACTATACCTGTCATGTGTAAAGTAGCCATCTCGGTACTATACCTGTCACCAGTAAAGTAGCTATCTCAGTAATATACCTGTCACCTGTAAAGTAGCCAGCTCAGTACTATACCTGTCATCTGTAAAGTAGCCACCTCAGTACAATACCTGCCGCCTGTAAAGTAGCCATCTCAGTAATATACTTGTCACCTGTAAAGTAGCCACCTCAGTACTATACCTGTCACATGTAAAGTGGCCATCTCTGTACTATACCTGTCACTTTTAAAGTAGCCATCTCAGTAATATACATGTCACCTGTAAAGTAGCCACCTCAGTACAATACCTGCCGCCTGTAAAGTAGCCATCTCAGTAATATACTTGTCACCTGTAAAGTAGCCACATCAGTACTATACCTGTCACATGTAAAGTGGCCATCTCCGTACTATACCTGTCACTTTTAAAGTAGCCATCTCAGTAATATACATGTCACCTGTAAAGTAGCCATCTCAGTACTATACCTGTCACCTGTAAAGTAGCCATCTCAGTGATATACCTGTCACCTTTAACGTAGCCACCCCAGTACTATACCTGTCACCTTTAAAGTAGCCATCTCAGTACTATACCTGTCACCTTTAAAGTAACCACCTCAGTAATATACCTGTCACCTGTAAAGTAGCCATCTCAGTACTATACCTGTCACCTGTAAAGTAGCCATCTCAGTGATATACCTGTCACCTTTAACGTAGCCACCTCAGTACTATACCTGTCACCTGTAAAGTAGCCACCTCAGTAATATACCTGTCACCTGTAAAGTAGCCACCTCAGTAATATACCTGTCACCTTTAAAGTAGCCATCTCAGTACTATACCTGTCACCTTTAAAGTAGCCACCTCAGTACTATACCTGTCACCTGTAAAGTAGCCATCTCAGTACTATACCTGCCACCTGTAAAGTAGCCATCTCATAATATACCTGTCACCTTTAAAGTAGCCATCTAAGTACTATACCTCTCACCTTTAAAGTAGCCACCTCAGTACTATACCTGTCACCTGTGGAGTAGCCACCTCAGTACTATACCTGCCACTTGTAAAGTAGCTGCCTCAGTACTATACCTGTCCCCTTTAAAGTATCCATCTCAGTACTATACCTGTCACCTGTGAAGTAGCCATCTCGGTACTATACCTGTCACCTGTAAACAGTAAAGTAGCCACCTCAGTACTATACCTGTCACCTTTAAAGTTGCCATCTCAGTACTATACCTGTCACGTGTAAAGTAGCCATCTCGGTACTATACCTGTCACCAGTAAAGTAGCCATCTCAGTAATATACCTGTCACATGTAAAGTAGCCAGCTCAGTACTATACCTGTCACCTGTAAAGTAGCCACCTCAGTACAATACCTGCCGCCTGTAAAGTAGCCATCTCACTAATATACTTGTCACCTGTAAAGTAGCCACCTCAGTACTATACCTGTCACCTGTAAAGTGGCCATCTCCGTACTATACCTGTCACCTGTAAAGTAGCCACCTCAGTACTATACATCACCTGTAAAGTAGACATCTCAGTACTATACCTGTCACCTGCAAAGTAGCCATCTCAGTACTATACCTGTCACCTGCAAAGTAGCCATCTCAGTAATATACCTGTAAAGTAGCCATCTCAGTATTATACCTGTCACCTTTAAAGTAGCCATCTCAGTACTACACCTGTCACCTGTAAAGTAGCCACCTCAGTACTATACCTGTCACCTGTAAAGTAGCCTTCAGTACTAAACCTGTCACCTGTAAAGTAGCCATCTCAGTAATGTACCTGTCACCTGTGAAGTAGCCACCTCAGAAATATACCTGTCACCTTTAAAGTAGCCATCTCAGTACTATACCTGTCACCTGTCAACAGTAAAGTAGCCACCTCAGTACTATACCTGTCACCTTTAAAGTAGCCATCTCAGTACTATACCTGTCACGTGTAAAGTAGCCATCTCGGTACTATACCTGTCACCAGTAAAGTAGCCATCTCAGTAATATACCTGTCACATGTAAAGTAGCCAGCTCAGTACTATACCTGTCACCTGTAAAGTAGCCACCTCAGTACAATACCTGCCGCCTGTAAAGTAGCCATCTCACTAATATACTTGTCACCTGTAAAGTAGCCACCTCAGTACTATACCTGTCACCTGTAAAGTGGCCATCTCCGTACTATACCTGTCACCTGTAAAGTAGCCACCTCAGTACTATACATTACCTGTAAAGTAGACATCTCAGTACTATACCTGTCACCTGCAAAGTAGCCATCTCAGTACTATACCTGTCACCTGCAAAGTAGCCATCCCAGTAATATACCTGTAAAGTAGCCATCTCAGTATTATACCTGTCACCTTTAAAGTAGCCATCTCAGTACTACACCTGTCACCTGTAAAGTAGCCACCTCAGTACTATACCTGTCACCTGTAAAGTAGCCTTCAGTACTAAACCTGTCACGTGTAAAGTAGCCATCTCAGTAATGTACCTGTCACCTGTAAAGTAGCCACCTCAGTAATATACCTGTCACCTTTAAAGTAGCCATCTCAGTACTATACCTGTCACCTTTAAAGTAGCCACCTCAGTACTATACCTGTCACCTGTAAAGTAGCCATCTCAGTACTATACCTGCCACCTGTAAAGTAGCCATCTCATAATATACCTGTCACCTTTAAAGTAGCCATCTAAGTACTATACCTCTCACCTTTAAAGTAGCCACCTCAGTACTATACCTGTCACCCGTGGAGTAGCCACCTCAGTACTATACCTGCCACTTGTAAAGTAGCTGCCTCAGTACTATACCTGTCCCCTTTAAAGTATCCATCTCAGTACTATACCTGTCACCTGTGAAGTAGCCATCTCGGTACTATACCTGTCACCTGTCAACAGTAAAGTGGCCACCTCAGTACTATACCTGTCACCTTTAAAGTAGCCATCTCAGTACTATACCTGTCACGTGTAAAGTAGCCATCTCGGTACTATACCTGTCACCAGTAAAGTAGCCATCTCAGTAATATACCTGTCACATGTAAAGTAGCCAGCTCAGTACTATACCTGTCACCTGTAAAGTAGCCACCTCAGTACAATACCTGCCGGCTGTAAAGTAGCCATCTCACTAATATACTTGTCACCTGTAAAGTAGCCACCTCAGTACTATACCTGTCACCTGTAAAGTGGCCATCTCCGTACTATACCTGTCACCTGTAAAGTAGCCACCTCAGTACTATACATCACCTGTAAAGTAGACATCTCAGTACTATACCTGTCACCTGCAAAGTAGCCATCTCAGTACTATACCTGTCACCTGCAAAGTAGCCATCTCAGTAATATACCTGTAAAGTAGCCATCTCAGTATTATACCTGTCACCTTTAAAGTAGCCATCTCAGTACTACACCTGTCACCTGTAAAGTAGCCACCTCAGTACTATACCTGTCACCTGTAAAGTAACCTTCAGTACTAAACCTGTCACCTGTAAAGTAGCCATCTCAGTAATGTACCTGTCACCTGTAAAGTAGCCACCTCAGTAATATACCTGTCACCTGTAAAGCAGCCTTCTCAGTACTATGCCTGTCACCTGTAAAGTAGCCATCTCAGTACTATAATTCACCTGTAAAGTAGCCACCACAGTAATATACCTGTCACCTGTAAAGTAGCCACCTCAGTACTATACCTGTCACCTGTAAAGCAGCCACCTCAGTACAATACCTGTGACCTGTAAATTCGCCATCTCAATGTTGTACCTGTCACCTGTAAAGTAGCCACCTCAGTACTATACCTGTTACCTGTAAAGTAGCCACCTCAGTACTATACCTGTCACCTGTAAAGTAGCCATCTCAGTACTATAGTTGTCACCTGTAAAGTAGCCATCTCAGTAATGTACCTGTCACCTGTAAAGTAGCCACTTCAGTACTATACCTGTTACCTGTAAAGTAGCCACCTCAGTACTATACCTGTCACCTGTAAAGTAGCCTTCTCAGTACTATACCTGTCACCTGCAAAGTAGCCATCTCAGTAATATACCTGTAAAGTAGCCATCTCAGTATTATACCTGTCACCTTTAAAGTAGCCATCTCAGTACTACACCTGTCACCTGTAAAGTAGCCACCTCAGTACTATACCTGTCACCTGTAAAGTAACCTTCAGTACTAAACCTGTCACCTGTAAAGTAGCCATCTCAGTAATGTACCTGTCACCTGTAAAGTAGCCACCTCAGTAATATACCTGTCACCTGTAAAGCAGCCTTCTCAGTACTATGCCTGTCACCTGTAAAGTAGCCATCTCAGTACTATAATTGTCACCTGTAAAGTAGCCACCACAGTAATATACCTGTCACCTGTAAAGTAGCCACCTCAGTACTATACCTGTCACCTGTAAAGCAGCCACCTCAGTACTATACCTGTGACCTGTAAATTCGCCATCTCAATGTTGTACCTGTCACCTGTAAAGTAGCCACCTCAGTACTATACCTGTTACCTGTAAAGTAGCCACCTCAGTACTATACCTGTCACCTGTAAAGTAGCCATCTCAGTACTATAGTTGTCACCTGTAAAGTAGCCATCTCAGTAATGTACCTGTCACCTGTAAAGTAGCCACTTCAGTACTATACCTGTTACCTGTAAAGTAGCCACCTCAGTACTATACCTGTCACCTGTAAAGTAGCCTTCTCAGTACTATGCCTGTCAGCTGTAAAGTAGCCATCTCAGTACTATAGTTGTCACCTGTAAAGTAGCCATCTCAGTAATGTACCTGTCACCTGTAAAGTAGCCACCTCAGTAATATACCTGTCACTTGTAAAGTAGCCTTCTCAGTACTATGCCTGTCACCTGTAAAGTAGCCATCTCAGTACTATAGTTGTCACCTGTAAAGTCACCATCTCAATGTTGTACCTGTCACCTGTACAGTAGCCACCTCAGTACTATAGTTGTCACCTGTAAAGTAGCCACCTCAGTAATATACCTGTCACCTGTAAAGTAGCCACCTCAGTACTTTACCTGTCACCTGTAAAGCAGCCAACTCGGTACTATACTTGTGACCTGTAAAGTCGCCATCTAAATGTTGTACCTGTCACCTGTAACGTCGCCATCTCAATGTTGTACCTGTCACCTGTAAAGTAGCCACCTCAGTACTATGCCTGTCACTTGTAAAGTAGCCACCTCAGTACTATAGTTGTCACCTGTAAAGTAGCCACCTCAGTAATATACCTGTCACCTGTAAAGTAGCCACCTCAGTACTATACCTGTCACCTGTAAAGCAGCCAACTCGGTACTATACTTGTGACCTGTAAAGTCGCCATCTAAATGTTGTACCTGTCACCTGTACAGTAGCCACCTCAGTACTATACCTGTTACCTGTAAAGTAGCCACCTCAGTACTATACCGGTCACCTGTAAAACAGCCACCTCAGTACTATACTTGTCACCTGTAAAGTAGCCTTCTCAGTACTATGCCTGTCACCTGTAAAGTAGCCATCTCAGTACTATAGTTGTCACCTGTAAAGTAGCCTTCTCAGTACTATGCCTGTCACCTGTAAAGTAGCCATCTCAGTACTATAGTTGTCACCTGTAAAGTAGCCTCCTCAGTAATATACCTGTCACCTGTAAAGTAGCCTTCTCAGTACTATGCCTGTCACCTGTAAAGCAGCCACCTCAGTACTATACTTGTCACCTGTAACGTCGCCATCTCAATGTTGTACCTGTCACCTGTAAAGTAGCCACCTCAGTACTATACCTGTCACCTGTAAAGCAGCCAACTCAGTACTATACTTGTGACCTGTAAAGTCGCCATCTAAATGTTGTACCTGTCACCTGTACAGTAGCCACCTCAGTACTATACCTGTCACCTGTAAAGTAACCTTCTCAGTACTATGCCTATCACCTGTAAAGTAGCCATCTCAGTACTATAGTTGTCACCTGTAAAGTAATCACCTCAGTAATATACCTGTCACCTGTAAAGTAGCCACCTCAGTACTATACCTGTCACCTGTAAAGCAGCCACCTCAGTACTATACTTGTGACCTGTAAAGTCACCATCTCAAGGTTGTACCTGTCATCTGTAAAGTAGCCACCTCAGTACTATACCTGTTACCTGTAAAGTAGCCACCTCAGTACTATACCGGTCACCTGTAAAACAGCCACCTCAGTACTATACTTGTCACCTGTAAAGTAGCCTTCTCAGTACTATGCCTGTCACCTGTAAAGTAGCCACCTCAGTAATGTACCTGTCACCTGTAAAGTAGCCACCTCAGTAATATACCTGTCACCTGTAAAGTAGCCACCTCAGTCCTATACCTCTCACCTGTAAAGCAGCCACCTCAGTACTATACTTGTGACCTGTAAAGTCACCATCTCAATGTTGTACCTGTCAGCTGTAAAGTAGCCACCTCAGTACTATACCTGTTACTGGTAAAGTAGCCACCTCAGTACTATATCTGTCAGCTGTAAAGTAGCCACCTCAGTACTATAGTTGTCACCTGTAAAGTAGCCACCTCAGTACTATACTTGTCACCTGTAAAGTAGCCTTCTCAGTACTATGCCTGTCACCTGTAAAGTAGCCACCTCAGTACTATAGTTGTCACCTGTAAAGTAGCCTCCTCAGTAATATACCTGTCACCTGTAAAGTAGCCTACTCAGTACTATGCCTGTCACCTGTAAAGCAGCCACCTCAGTACTATACTTGTCACCTGTAATGTCCCCATCTCAATGTTGTACCTGTCACCTGTAAAGTAGCCACCTCAGTACTATACCTGTTACCTGTAAAGTAGCCACCTCAGTACTATGCCTGTCACCTGTAAAGCAGCCAACTCTGTACTATACTTGTGACCTGTAAAGTCGCCATCTAAATGTTGTACCTGTCACCTGTACAGTAGCCACCTCAGTACTATACCTGTCACCTGTAAAGCGGCCAACTCTGTACTATACTTGTGACCTGTAAAGTCGCCATCTAAATGTTGTACCTGTCACCTGTACAGTAGCCACCTCAGTACTATACCTGTCACCTGTAAAGCAGCCAACTCGGTACTATACTTGTGACCTGTAAAGTCGCCATCTAAATGTTGTACCTGTCACCTGTACAGTAGCCACCTCAGTACTATACCTGTTACCTGTAAAGTAGCCACCTCAGTACTATGCCTGTCACCTGTAAAGTAGCCTTCTCAGTACTATGCCTGTCACCTGTAAAGTAGCCATCTCAGTACTATAGTTGTCACCTGTAAAGTCACCATCTCAATGTTGTACCTGTCACCTGTACAGTAGCCACCTCAGTACTATACCTGTCACCTGTAAAGTAGCCACCTCAGTACTATGCCTGTCACCTGTAAAGTAGCCACCTCAGTACTATAGTTGTCACCTGTAAAGTAGCCACCTCAGTAATATACCTGTCACCTGTAAAGTAGCCACCTCAGTACTATACCTGTCACCTGTAAAGCAGCCAACTCGGTACTATACTTGTGACCTGTAAAGTCGCCATCTAAATGTTGTACCTGTCACCTGTACAGTAGCCACCTCAGTACTATACCTGTCACCTGTAAAGTAACCTTCTCAGTACTATGCCTATCACCTGTAAAGTAGCCATCTCAGTACTATAGTTGTCACCTGTAAAGTAATCACCTCAGTAATATACCTGTCACCTGTAAAGTAGCCACCTCAGTACTATACCTGTCACCTGTAAAGCAGCCACCTCAGTACTATACTTGTGACCTGTAAAGTCACCATCTCAAGCTTGTACCTGTCATCTGTAAAGTAGCCACCTCAGTACTATACCTGTTACCTGTAAAGTAGCCACCTCAGTACTATACCGGTCACCTGTAAAACAGCCACCTCAGTACTATACTTGTCACCTGTAAAGTAGCCTTCTCAGTACTATGCCTGTCACCTGTAAAGTAGCCACCTCAGTAATGTACCTGTCACCTGTAAAGTAGCCACCTCAGTAATATACCTGTCACCTGTAAAGTAGCCACCTCAGTCCTATACCTCTCACCTGTAAAGCAGCCACCTCAGTACTATACTTGTGACCTGTAAAGTCACCATCTCAATGTTGTACCTGTCAGCTGTAAAGTAGCCACCTCAGTACTATACCTGTTACTGGTAAAGTAGCCACCTCAGTACTATATCTGTCAGCTGTAAAGTAGCCACCTCAGTACTATAGTTGTCACCTGTAAAGTAGCCACCTCAGTACTATACTTGTCACCTGTAAAGTAGCCTTCTCAGTACTATGCCTGTCACCTGTAAAGTAGCCACCTCAGTACTATAGTTGTCACCTGTAAAGTAGCCTCCTCAGTAATATACCTGTCACCTGTAAAGTAGCCTACTCAGTACTATGCCTGTCACCTGTAAAGCAGCCACCTCAGTACTATACTTGTCACCTGTAATGTCCCCATCTCAATGTTGTACCTGTCACCTGTAAAGTAGCCACCTCAGTACTATACCTGTTACCTGTAAAGTAGCCACCTCAGTACTATGCCTGTCACCTGTAAAGCAGCCAACTCTGTACTATACTTGTGACCTGTAAAGTCGCCATCTAAATGTTGTACCTGTCACCTGTACAGTAGCCACCTCAGTACTATACCTGTCACCTGTAAAGCGGCCAACTCTGTACTATACTTGTGACCTGTAAAGTCGCCATCTAAATGTTGTACCTGTCACCTGTACAGTAGCCACCTCAGTACTATACCTGTCACCTGTAAAGCAGCCAACTCGGTACTATACTTGTGACCTGTAAAGTCGCCATCTAAATGTTGTACCTGTCACCTGTACAGTAGCCACCTCAGTACTATACCTGTTACCTGTAAAGTAGCCACCTCAGTACTATGCCTGTCACCTGTAAAGTAGCCTTCTCAGTACTATGCCTGTCACCTGTAAAGTAGCCATCTCAGTACTATAGTTGTCACCTGTAAAGTCACCATCTCAATGTTGTACCTGTCACCTGTACAGTAGCCACCTCAGTACTATACCTGTCACCTGTAAAGTAGCCACCTCAGTACTATGCCTGTCACCTGTAAAGTAGCCACCTCAGTACTATAGTTGTCACCTGTAAAGTAGCCACCTCAGTAATATACCTGTCACCTGTAAAGTAGCCACCTCAGTACTATACCTGTCACCTGTAAAGCAGCCAACTCGGTACTATACTTGTGACCTGTAAAGTCGCCATCTAAATGTTGTACCTGTCACCTGTACAGTAGCCACCTCAGTACTATACCTGTTACCTGTAAAGTAGCCACCTCAGTACTATACCGGTCACCTGTAAAACAGCCACCTCAGTACTATACTTGTCACCTGTAAAGTAGCCTTCTCAGTACTATGCCTGTCAACTGTAAAGTAGCCATCTCAGTACTATAGTTGTCACCTGTAAAGTAGCCTTCTCAGTACTATGCCTGTCACCTGTAAAGCATCCACCTCAGTACTATACTTGTCACCTGTAACGTCGCCATCTCAATGTTGTACCTGTCACCTGTAAAGTAGCCACCTCAGTACTATACCTGTTACCTGTAAAGTAGCCACCTCAGTACTATGCCTGTCACCTGTAAAGTAGCCACCTCAGTACTATAGTTGTCACCTGTAAAGTAGCCACCTCAGTAATATACCTGTCACCTGTAAAGTAGCCACCTCAGTACTATACCTGTCACCTGTAAAGCAGCCAACTCAGTACTATACTTGTGACCTGTAAAGTCGCCATCTAAATGTTGTACCTGTCACCTGTACAGTAGCCACCTCAGTACTATACCTGTCACCTGTAAAGTAACCTTCTCAGTACTATGCCTATCACCTGTAAAGTAGCCATCTCAGTACTATAGTTGTCACCTGTAAAGTAGCCACCTCAGTAATATACCTGTCACCTGTAAAGTAGCCACCTCAGTACTATACCTGTCACCTGTAAAGCAGCCACCTCAGTACTATACTTGTGACCTGTAAAGTCACCATCTCAAGGTTGTACCTGTCACCTGTAAATTAGCCACCTCAGTACTATACCTGTTACCTGTAAAGTAGCCACCTCAGTACTATACCGGTCACCTGTAAAGTAGCCACCTCAGTACTAGAGTTGTCACCTGTAAAGTAGCCACCTCAGTAATATACCTGTCACCTGTAAAGTAGCCTTCTCAGTACTATGCCTGTCACCTGTAAAGTAGCCATCTCAGTACTATGCCTGTCACCTGTAAAGTAGCCACCTCAGTACTATAGTTGTCACCTGTAGAGTAGACACCTCAGTAATATACCTGTCACCTGTAAAGTAGCCTTTTCAGTACTATGCCTGTCACCTGTAAAGCAGCCACCTCAATACTATACTTGTCACCTGTAACGTCGCCATCTCAATATTGTACCTGACACTTGTAAAGTAGCCACCTCAGTACTATACCTGTTACCGGTAAAGTAGCCACCTCAGTACTATACCTGTCAGCTTTAAAGTAGCCATCTCAGTACTATACCGGTCAACTGTAAAGCAGCCACCTCAGTGCTATACTTGTCACCTGTAAAGTAGCCTTCTCAGTACTATGCCTGTCACCTGTAAAGTAGCCACCTCAGTACTATAGTTGTCACCTGTAAAGTAGCCACCTCAGTAATATACCTGTCACCTGTAAAGTAGCCTTCTCAGTACTATGCCTGTCACCTGTAAAGCAGCCACCTCAGTACTATACTTGTCACCTGTAACATCACCATCTCAATGTTGTACCTGTCACCTGTAAAGTAGCCACCTCAGTACTATACCTGTTACCTGTAAAGTAGCCACCTCAGTACTATACCTGTCAGCTGTGAAGTAGCCATCTCAGTACTATACCGGTCACCTTTAAAGCAGTCACCTCAGTACTATACTTGTCACCTGTAACATAGCCTTCTCAGTACTATGCCTGTCACCTGTAAAGTAGCCACCTCAGTACTAGAGTTGTCACCTGTAAAGTAGCCACCTCAGTAATATACCTGTCACCTGTAAAGTAGCCTTCTCAGTACTATGCCTGTCACCTGTAGAGTAGCCATCTCAGTACTATGCCTGTCACCTGTAAAGTAGCCACCTCAGTACTATAGTTGTCACCTGTAAGGTAGACACCTCAGTAATATACCTGTCACCTGTAAAGTAGCCTTTTCAGTACTATGCCTGTCACCTGTAAAGCAGCCACCTCAGTACTATAATAATACTTTAATGTGATACAGATTGAAAGTAATTCAAACTTTACACATATTACAAATTACATAGAAAAATAAGCTCTTTAAAAATATGAGCATAAATATATACATCAATACATAGTTCCTTTACAAACATCAAAATTACTTCAAAGAGAAAGTAAAGTAAAATACAAAATGCTATATAGCCAGTTATCCTTGGCTACATGTTAGCGCACACATTGTGATGGTTATGCAGGAGTTATACACCCCTACCAGAGACATCATGCCTCTATACCCATTAGCTGTGTAGGAGAAGAATTACCTCTTCCCAATCAGAGTCACTCAAATATTAGTAAAATCTTCCTATTAGGACATTTTAAATCAAGGCACCCATAACTTTTTCGATCTGTAGCCATACATTATACAATGCAATATAGAGATGCATGTTATAAGTATTAGTACAATAAAGCCAGAATTGTCTTTCACATATAGTTTGCAGGTCATGCACAAATTCCCCAAGATATTTGGTGATTGAGGATCCCAGTACAGAGCACTCGGTTAGTAGATGCTTGGCGGTCTCCAAGCATTCAGGGAGGTTACATAGACGACATACTCGCTCAGCAGTAGAGATCTTTTTCCTGGATCCTAAATTATACAAAGTCGGTAATTGCTCCGGGCGGAATATAGTAATACACCGTCTGAGCCTGGTGGAGGGGCAGAGGTACAGATAGGCTTGAGGTTTCATAAAATTATAGAGTCTATATTTAACAAAAGCACATGACTTTAAACTACTCAAGTGAGAGAAGTTCTCTAACCAGTCCCAGAGGTCTACCTTTTTTCCAAGCGCTGTTAAAATGTCCTGGGAAACGGTTGCCCCTCTATGAGTCCAACCTATGTCTCTGAGAAATCTGATCATATCTTTCTGGAGGGGGGAAGTGGTATCCCTTTTACTCACTTCTTGATGTATGGTAGCCAATAACGGGTTAGGAGAACTGCTCTTCATCTTGAGATAGAAGCCCGCCCTCTTTTTAAGTACCAGTGCTTTAAGTGAAGGAAGGCCCAGCTCAAGCCTAATCAGGGCCATAGGGACACTCGGAGGTAATCCCAGTATACGTCGCCAAAATTTTCCCTCCATCACTTGCAACCAGGCCAGGTCGAATGAAGTAAGGGCTTCCAGCCCATACGTAATCATGGGCGCAAACACTTGAATGTATAAGTGTCTCGTCCCCCATAGGGTAAAACCGGCCTGCTTGCAGGTGAATGACGCAATTAAAGCTGTTACTTGCTGCACCCTAGTTATTCGCCCTTGTCTGCACAGGGAATAATCGCCCAGCGGTTCAATTACAACACCTAGATACCGATAGGAAGGGGAATATAGTATATTGTTATTATACACCCAGAGCTCGACTCGGGATACTCTTTTCTTCGTAAATCTGATCACCTTTGTCTTGTCTAGGTTGATCGACAAACCATTGATCTTAGCATATTCCCATAGAGTCACTGCAGAGCGCTTAATACCAGCTATAGTGTTATCAAAGATGACCAGGTCGTCTGCATATGCTAAGACTGTGCACGGTGCTTCCCCCATTTTGGGTGGGCAGTTATTCGCATCGGCCAGTGCTAATGGGATATCATAAACGTATAGATTATACACCAGGGGTGCTGTTACGCATCCCTGTTTTACCCCCCTGTTCTGTCTCACCTGTCTAGTCATAGTGCCCTCTTGGTTTAATCTGAGGCACACCGTGGTATTATAATGTAACTGTCTTAGATAGTGAAGGAGACCTGGCGGACAACCCATGGCTTCTAGCTTAGTCCACAGCGTAACTCTTGGAATGGAGTCAAAGGCAGCCTTGAAGTCAATGTATAGTGCATAGAGCGTGGGCTGTCCCTTGCTAAGCGCCCGCGTTCAGAGCGCATCCATCACCCACAGATTGTGCATGGTAGAGAAGCCACGGCGAAAACCACATTGGAATTTGCTAAGAATGTTGGTGTGTTCTACCCAATTCTGCAGCTCCATAAGCAAAAGTGCTGCAAAAAGTTTTCCCGTGGTATCAAGCATGGAGAGGAGCCTATAGTTATTTGGATCCATGCGGCTACCCTTTTTGAACACCGGCACCAATATAGCTGTTTGCCATGAGCGAGGAGTCGTCCCCTGGGCTAAGACCTTTTTAAAAAGTATAGAGAGGAGGTGTGCCCAAAAAGCAGGGTGGTTCTTAATAACTGCATTGGCCAACCCATTGGGGCCAGGAGCTCAGGAAGTTTCAAGGTTGCTATTTTATTAAATATGGCCTCTTCCGAGACATCAAGGGGCGGAGGAAAGGGAACCTTCGCTACTGATGTAATTGGATCATCCGCCTCTCCAGAATTACGATCTAATAAAAAATTTACCCATGTTTCCTCACCAATGGGGTTGTCTAAGTGGCCCTTGACCTTCTCTCTATTCTCATTTAATAGTAGCCATATATTACGCGAGTTTCCAGAGCAAATGGTTTTAACAAGCTTGTGATTTCTGATATTCCTCTCTATTGTTCTGATGTTCCTAATACAAGCTCTGTATTTATTTTTGGCTTTTCTGACTTTGTCGTAATAGGTGGCTCCCGCTATATGCAAGTGCTTAAGACCCCGCAACTCTGCTCTTAGCCCTCTCTTGGCATCACGTATACCCTTATTATAAGGGGGAGTAGAACCTCCCAATTTTATCATGTGTCTGTTTTTTATGGTGGCATGGAGACCCGAGAATCCCAGGATCCATTCTTCTATTTCATTTGCGGTCATCTGTTCGAAATGAGGAAGAGACCCCTGGGCGGGAGATGAAAGTGCTTCTGTAGCCACTCTAATGTTTCTCTCCGACCATACTATTCTGGATCCTGCGCAATTAGTTTGAATATTGCCAATGTTCAAATGAGTGGCGGAGGGGAGAGGGAGGCGGAGAGAGCAAAGAAGTAACGCATGGTCACTCCAATTATTGGGTATAACCCTCATGTCAGTAACTATGGACTGCATTTCGGGGCACATAAATATATAGTCCAAAGTGCTAAATGATGTGCCATTGGACCATGTGTGTTTCCCCGGCCGATCACCTAATGTTCGACCATTAATCATGGTTAATTCCCAGGTCTCAAACAGTTGTAACCACCCTAACCCTTCGCTCTCCCTTTTCCCATGAGACATCAAGCATATTTCACTCAGGACAGGGTTAGGAGAAACCAGATGATCGCCCCTCATATGGCAATTAAAATCCCCCATAACCACAACCGCTAAATTACCAGACCTTTGTGTCCAAGATGACAATAACTCATGAATAGCCTCTTGTAGTGGTTCTCTTGACAACGCTCCAGGGGGATTATAGAGGTTAATCAATAAGAATCTACTTTGCCCATTTTCATTTGGATAGTCCACCTCAACCGCCAGAAGGTAATCAGCGGCTTTGGACTGAATCTTCCGAGAGTTGACCGTGTTAATCACCCCCGTGAGTAAACCCCCATATGGGCGACCCTTGTCCCCTCTTTTGGCAAGTGACTGATATACTACAAAACCATCAAGCAATAGTGGATTCAGTGTCCATGTTTCCTGGAGACATATGCAACTATGCTTAGCCAGCAAGTCCACTGATCCCTCTGGCCTCAGGAGATGGGCAAAACCTTGACAGTTCCACGAAATAAGAGAAAAGCTTCAATGGTTCTGTGTGATGCGTGGGAGAGCTTCCAACAATGCTTTAAGAGCTTGCTGTATTTCAGTCATCGCCGAATTTTCCAGTGCCACCAGATTGGATCCTTTGGCCAAGGGGGCTTGTATATCAGTGGTCTCAGTTTCCTCATTTGAGTCCCTCTCCTGTGGATCAACATCAATGGCAATATCTACCGCTATCAGTTCTTCTTTAAATTTTCTAATCATTTGTGCAGAAGCCAAGAAAGTACAATGTATGGCAGAGACATGGGAGTTAGGGACCTGTAGGGGTTCAATAAACAAGAAGTCATCAGATTTCATAACTCGAAGTTGAGGAATATAGTGGAGTCTAGTTAAGAATTCTGATTGCGACAACCAGGGATATTTCCACTAGGATAGAGGTTCTTGATGTAACAGATGCGACTCAGATTACATTCCTCATCTGAGCTTCACTGTACGGGCCGTGTTGGCTCAGGTGTTTCTCCTGTTCCGCCTGGCCCTATGGGATCTTCAGGATATAATGTAGCACTGTAGTCTAGGTCTTGCTCAGAGTCCACCCGTGAGACTTCATCTAGATCCGCCACACTAGACTTCTCTCCCGGTACTAGCCAGTCTGACAAAGGCCCCTTTTCTTTTATAGCTCGAGCTGCCTTTTTTAGAGCGAGATTCCGGGGCTGATTGAGGTCTCACGATAGGGAGTGGGACGTTCGTTGATACTTTCTTGTTTTTGAGTGCCCTTTTGGCTAGTCTACGTTGTTTCCGTGTGGGAAAGGACCAGGACTTTGTGCAATCTCTTGATCTTCTACATTTGCTACTGGAAGTTCCTCAACTAGGGCGTTGTCCTTAGGGACAGGATGCTCGGCAGCTTCCTCAATAATCTTTTCCGGCTCTTCCATCTCTTCCACAATATGAACTGCATCCGAAAGGTTCGCTTCCGCCTCATCTCGAGGGAAGTCCTTAAGCTCCAATGCCCTCGTAGTGGTGTTAGTATTTGTCAACATACGCCCTGACATTTGCAAGAGTATTTTAAGTGCAAATTGTAAAGAGGCTACTGACGATTGGAGCTCGGTTATTGCCGTAATATTGGCGTGTGGGCTGTTATCCTCTTCGACCTCGTTTTCAGGGCCGTCCTCCATGGAGGCCATCGCTAGATTTGGAGAAGCGACCACAACTGGCCTCAGAATTAAATACCTCCAATGTTGTACTGATGCTTTCTTTTTGATGAGTTAAATTGTTAGCTGCCCTCTGTGGATTCTGTGATGCCATACCTCTCTGAATACTCAGACAGAGGTCAAGTAATGAGTTGTTATCAATGTCCTAAAAATTCGTGGAATTTAGTGAGATGCTGCCATTAATGCCTGGTACAGCTGTTTCCTCATTGATTGTTGAATTTATTTCCGGTGGTGGATTCAC
The DNA here is from genome assembly GCF_040938575.1 of Ambystoma mexicanum. Taxonomy (NCBI): domain Eukaryota; kingdom Metazoa; phylum Chordata; class Amphibia; order Caudata; family Ambystomatidae; genus Ambystoma; species Ambystoma mexicanum. The sequence continues at coordinate 1,684,814,765 of NC_090932.1, forward strand.
ACCAAAAAAGTCTGTGATAGCTCCTTGTGCCACATGCATTGGATTTATTGAATTCTTCTTGCATTTTTTGCCTTTCTTATTGTTCTCCTTGCCTTCTTTCAATGGTGGTGTCTTGCCTTTCCGCAATCGCAATCACAGCCGCTTCCGACTCTCCGACTCTCAGCCTGCCGTACTATTGTCACGTGTTGTTCAGTACTATACCTGTTAGCTGTAAAGTAGCCATCTCAGTACTATACCGGTCACTTGTAAAGCAGCCACCTCAGTACTATACCTGTCAGCTGTAAAGTAGCCACCTCAGTACTATACCTGTCACCTGTAAAGCAGCCACCTCAGTACTATACTTGTCACCTGTAAAGTCGCCATCTCAATGTTGTACCTGTCACCTGTAAAGTAGCCACCTCAGTACTATACCTCTTACCTGTAAAGTAGCCACCTCAGTACTATACCTATCACCTGTAAAGCAGCCACCTCAGTACTATACTTGTCACCTGTAAAGTCACCATCTCAATGTTGTACCTGTCACCTGTAAAGTAGCCACCTCAGTACTATACCTGTCAGCTGTAAAGTAGCTATCTCAGTACTATATCTGTCACCTGTAAAGCAGCCACCTCAGTACTATACTTGTCAGCTGTAAAGTAGCCATCTCAGTACTATACCTGTCACCTGTAAAGCAGCCACCTCAGTACTATACTTGTCAGCTGTAAAGTAGCCATCTCAGTACTATACCTGTCACCTGTGAAGTAGCCATCTCAGTATTATACTTGTCAGCTGTAAAGTAGCCATCTCAGTACTATACCGGTCACCTGTAAAGCAGCCATCTCAGTACTATATCTGTCATATGTAAAGCAGCCACCTCAGTACTATACTTGTCAGCTGTAAAGTAGCCATCTCAGTACTATACCTGTCACCTGTAAAGTCGCCATCTCAATGCTGTACCTGTCACCTGTGAAGTAGCCACCTCAGTACTATACCTGTTACCTTTAAAGTAGCCACCTCAGTACTATACCTGTCACCTGTAAAGCAGCCACCTCACTACTATACTTGTCACCTTTAAAGTCGCCATCTCAATGTTGTACCTGTCACCTGTAAAGTAGCCACCTCAGTACTGTACCTGTCAGCTGTAAAGTAGCCATCTCAGTACTATATCTGTCACCTGTAAAGCAGCCACCTCAGTACTATACTTGTCAGCTGTAAAGTAGCCATCTCAGTACTATACCTGTTACCTGTAAAGCAGCCACCTCAGTACTATACTTGTCAGCTGTAAAGTAGCCATCTCAGTACTATACCTGTCACCTGTAAAGCAGCCATCTCAGTACTATACCTGTCACCTGTGAAGTAGCCATCTCAGTACTATACTTGTCAGCTGTAAAGTAGCATCTCAGTACTATACCTGTCACCTGTAAAGCAGTCACCTCAGTACTATACTTGTCAGCTGTAAAGTAGCCATCTCAGTACTATACCTGTCACCTGTAAAGCAGCCATCTCAGTACTATACCTGTCACCTGTGAAGTAGCCATCTCAGTACTATACTTGTCAGCTGTAAAGTAGCCATCTCAGTACTATACCTGTCACCTGTAAAGCAGTCACCTCAGTACTATACTTGTCAGCTGTAAAGTAGCCATCTCAGTGCTATGCCTGTCACCTGTGAAGTAGCCATCTCAGTACTATACCTGTCACCTGTGAAGTAGCCATCTCAGTACTATACTTGTCAGCTGTAAAGTAGCCATCTCAGTACTATACCTGTCACCTGTGAAGTAGCCATCTCAGTACTATAGCTGTCACCTGTGAAGTAGCCATCTCAGTACTATACTTGTCTGCTGTAAAGTAGCCATCTCAGTACTATACTTGTCAGCTGTAAAGTAGCCATCTCAGTACTATACTTGTCAGCTGTAAAGTAGCCATATCAGTACTATGCCAGCACAGAAACTTTACTGATATAGGGTCTCATCCTAATTGCCCCAGGATACTGCGCAACGCAATTTGCGTTACTGCAACTTGGTCCGGCACAATTTGTGCAGATCCCGAGTTGCGGTGGCGGCAAATCCCCATTTCCCATAGGACCCAATGGGGTAGGGGGGCATTATTGCCACCGACGGGAATTGTGCCGGTGGTAACAGCACCAAAAACAGATGGTAATTGAGCATTTTTACCTCCAGCTGAAAGCTGGAGGTAAAACTCCAACTTGCCACACAACACGTGATTGGGCCAACCCTTAAATTCAGCAGTAATGGCGCGTTACTGCCGCATTTAAGGGCTGAAGTCCATCTCGTGACGAGGACCTTATGATATTAGAAGACCGGGTTCCTCCATCTGAGCTTCTAACTGCGGAGCTACACATTTGTGTCTTGTTCTTCTTGGAAACGAAGACCCGTAACTGGCCGGAAATTGACAAAAAACATACTGTCAAGTCCTGTATTTATATTTTGTTTTAACAGTTGAGTAGTGGGGGCGTGTATTAGGGATTGCAGGTAGATTCCCTATGAGATGGGGCGTTTTCAATAATTTGAAGTTGCTCAGCAAAAATACTGGAAACCTTCTGAGCAAACTTCCCTGGAGCATCGCCAATGCATGGTCACCGTGGTAAAGACCCACGACTCACAAACAGGGATTGTCCCAGGTCAAACAAATAGCGGGTCATTACTGAAAAACTATTTGGCCTTAAGCTCCATTTCGCTGAGGTTTTTCGTTTTCAAAGAAAATTTAGTGGTTCTAGTGCCATTTCAGATGAGAGCAGAGTTACAGGGGCTGAGATAGGATTGGTACAATGTTTAGCTGTTTGAAATTGCACAGTTTTGATAAGTGCTAAATTATTTCTTTTAAAATGTATTGAGTAATTGTAACTTTAAATCAGGACAAGAACATACAACATCCTTTGTCAAGGTACATTGCGCATAGATGAAATCAGAACTCACGGTTAGACATCATAAGTGAGCGACACATTAGTGAAGAGCACGGCATGAAGACCCTATAAACACCTGCTTGCATCTTGCTTTTTAAGAAAGGATGCGATCACTGACCAGCAAGCCTGTGGTGTAGATGAGGGGGGAAGCATCCTTCTGTAGCATTGCCCCTGAGTGTTACACAGCACCACATCCTCAAACCACCACTCAACGAGGGAGAGAGATGGTCTAGCCCGCTAGTATCTAGCCACTGAACGTTGAGCGGTAAATAGCGCCATTGCTAGGAAACTCATACTACCTTTGGGGGAATCGCGAACATCGCCCAGTATGGACCGGTCATGTTTGCCCACCCAAATCTGTCTCAATAACAACAATTTGAGTTTTCTGAAAAAAAATAGGAGTTTGTTTAGGACTTTAAGGAAGAGCAATTGTAGTTTAAGAAGAATTGTCATCTTAATAATAGATATTCTAGCTATCATTGATACTGGCATTCTCAACCAATTTTCGATTTGTTTAGCTCTACAAAGCCCAAAGGAACGGCAGCGTTTTCAGCATTCAAGGTATATATTTCTCTGACCAGTTCAAGCCCGAGGTAGCTTATGACCTTTGAGCACCAGCAGAAAATCCATATATTTATTGGGGATAAAATGCTGGGTCACTGCCGTGGTGCTCCGACCTTAGGGTGCAAGCAAGGGGCTCAATGGCCAGTGCAAATAGAAGTGGTGAAAGGGATCAGCCATGTCGGGTTCCTCTTTGTAGTGTCAATGGAGGCCATCTCTCGTTATGGACTTCCAAGCTGGAATTAGGCTTCGTATGTAATAGCGGACTGAGCATAGACCTGGATCCCTAACTCCCATCCTGCTTACAACCATAAACAGAAACGGCCGACCAGGGGAATCCAAAGAACATTGCCAGTGTTTGTATGTAGGGGGATATCTGGTAAAGTTTACCAAACATGTGTCTGATGTTGTGATGGACAGGGTAAGACGTTCATTCATCGACAGTGTTTCTTCCAATGTTTTTTTTGCTGAGCTTCTTTTTCTGAAAAGAAACAAATTGAAAAATAAAGGGGGTTGTGGGTAAGGCTATGTCAGGGGGTGGGTTGTTGGGAATAGTGTAGAATTAATAGGATAGCATGGGGAGAACCCCTAAAAATGAATGCTACTTTTGAAATTAGTTTTTCGCGAAAGAAATGTAGGCAAAAAAACATTGAAAACAACATTGTCGATGAATGAACATAGAACTGGTGAGTTGACCTACCCAGAGTCATTCTGGATGTGTTTGGAACCAGCAGACAATCCTTAGGTGGTGTTAACCTGCAAGCTATGGATTTAGCCAGGATTTTGTCATCTCAATTTAGTCATTAAAGAGCTCCTTAAGAAGAGCACTGAGACCTGTCATTCCATGATTTATTTAACAGGACTATTTGCTTCTCTCAAAGATAGAGGCAGGCCCCCTGTTTCCAAGGCTCAACTGACCCTGCGACTAGCTGTGTATAAAGGACATCCATGCATTCTTTGCAGAACTCCACCAACAGTCCATCAGAGCCCAAGGGTTTTGCATAACTCATTGCTTCGATGGGACCCGTCACTTCTGATGCCGATGTCTGAACATTGAGTGGCAGGCGAAATCCGTCGATTATCCAGGCCATCTCAGCCTTCTCAAGAAATTGTGACATCTCCCCCGGCACGACCTGATCTGTAGCCTCAATAACCAAGTATAAAAGTGAATAAATGCCTACACAATGTCATTTGGGTCATGGAGTCTAAGCCTAACTATCCATATTTAATGTATTATTGTTAAAGGGGATTATTTCCTTATCACCCAAGAGAGGAGTCTTCCAGGGCGGACTTCCACTCCATAGCACTTCATAAATACATTTCATTTCCAGCTCAGCGAGTTTGTGATGTGTATCTATTTTCTCTTTGAGCTCTGCCGGTGCTGTCTTCTAATGCGAGATTGAATTTCTCTTTTCAAGCTCTCAAAGACTTTTCTTAATCACCTTGATGGATCCCCAAGAGATTTTAGGATCCCCACCTCTTTAAATATGCAGAATGACCCCTGTTAGGGAGAGACGGGAGGTCCAGCCAAACAGTATGACCCCTGTTAGGGAGAGGCATGAGGCCCATCCAATGACTCCTGTTAGGGAGAGGCAGGAGGCCCATCCAATGACTCCCGTTAGGAAGAGGCAGGAGGCCCATCCAAACAGTATGACCCCAGCTAGGGTTAAGACAGGAGGCCCAGCCAAACAGAATGACCCCTGTTAGGGAGAGGCAGTAGGCCCAGCAAAACAGAATGACCCCTGTTAGGGAGAGGAAGGAGGCCCAGCCAAAGGCAGGAGGTCCAGCCAAACAGAATGACCCCTGTTAGATAGAGGCAGGCGGTCCAGCCAGACAGAATGACCCCTCTTAGGGAGAGGCAGGAGGCCCAGCCAAACAGTATGACCCATGTTAGGGAGAGGCATGAGGCCCATCCAATGACTCCTGTTAGGGAGAGGCAGGAGGCCCATCCAATGACTCCTGTTAGGCAGAGGCAGGAGGCCTAGCCAAACAGTATGACCCCTGTTAGGAAGAGGCAGGAGGCCCATCCAAACAGTATGACCCCAGCTAGGGTTAAGACAGGAGGCCCAGCCAAACAGAATGACCCCTGTTAGGAAGAGGCAGGAGGCCCATCCAAACAGTATGACCCCAGCTAGGGTTAAGACAGGAGGCCCAGCCAAACAGAATGACTCCTGTTAGGGAGAAACAGGAGGCCCAGTCAAACAATATGACCCCTGTTAGGGAGAGGCAGGATTTCCAGCCAAACAGAATGACTCCTGTTAGGGAGAGACTGGAGGCCCAGTCAAACACTATGACCCCTGTTAGGGAGAGGCAGGAGGCCCAGCCAAACAGTATGACCCCTATAAGGAGAGGCAGGAGGCCCAGCCAAACAGTATGACCCCTGTGAAGGAGAGGCAGGCGGCCCAGTCATTCGATGTTCTGAATTTGATGGTACAAAATACATACTCTGAAACAAGCTTGTGCTTCAATACTAGGCTCCAGGAATGCACTGAGAGGCTGCTATAGCGATCGGGTAGTACTCTAGCCAATCAACATTGCAGATCAGAAAGAGGTCAGAATTATATCAGCCTTCTCTTGAAAGAGGGTGAACACTGCTTTACAGTCACTTTACCAAGAAGAGGTGCTCCGTGCTAATTGAACGGGTCTCATTCTCCTCCTAGCTGCTGGGATTTAGAAGATCTTCTGGTGAAAAACCTGCCAATGCTGCTACTTAGGGGGTCGCAGACTGTGGTCGCTCCGTTCTGAGGCAGGAGCCCAACGGAAAAGAGCGCTGGCTGCGTGAAGCCCCCTCAAAGGTGCACGATGCAGCTGTTTCCTTCAGGTGCAGGTACAGCAGCAAAGGCCACAGTTTCTTTTTCACAGTTCAAGACAATTTGCACCCTGGACTCCACTTGTGCCTGCCACATATCACTCACACCAAACCGGTGAGCAATCTTGCCTAGGTTGCAGGTGAGCATTTCCCTACTGCTCTTCAGCCTTCCTCCCCGAGAATCTCCCAGCTGCAGCTCTAGTAGTCGGATATATAAAAGATTTTTGGGGCTGGACTTCACAAATGATAAATGTCAAGCAGCGTCTTGGTTGCAGAACTCTAGCACACCCCAGAAATATCCAATTAATTTAATTTGTATTCAAGGCTGATTTTACTTGTTGTTTGGCTTGTTGTTTGGCTTATTGTCTGGCTGGTTGTTTGGCTGGTTGTTTGACCTGTTATTTGGCTGGTTGTTTGGCTTGTTTGGTTGGTCGTTTGGCTTGTTGGTTGGCTGGTTGTTTGTCTTGTTGTTTGGTTAGTCGTTTGGCTTGTTGGTTGGCTGGTTGTTTGGCTTGTTGTTTGGTTAGTCGTTTGGCTTGTTGTTTGGGGGTTGATTGGCAGGTTGTTTGGCTGGTTGTTTGACGTGTTGTCTGGCTGGTTGTTTGGCTTGTTGTTTGGCTGGTTGTTTGGTTGGTTGCTTGTTTACTTTGTTTTTTGGCTAGTTGTTTGGCTAGTTGTTTTGCTTGTCTTTTAGCTTGTTGTTTGACTGTTTTTTGACTTGTTGTTTGGCTCAGCAGCAAAGTCTTGCAGCTTCATGTAGATGGATCGATATTTCTTCAGACCTGAGTGTACTCCAGGACGGGCCAAGTTTCTGGATTCAACCATTATTTATGTTCATGTTTTCAGAGTAGCAAGGGTTTTCTGGCTTTGTTTTGCAATGTAATCCGGAACTGAAATGGTGCAGTAAGCAATGAACACACCCTAGATGTCCAACGACTCCAGGTTAGAAGGAGAAGCCAATGCTGATCTGACAGATGCAAGATTTATTTTCAGCTGGAATGGTTTGAAATGACCAGTCGAGTGCATTATAAGTTCCAGTCCTGCCCATCAGCGAGGAGGGAGTACACAGGAAACCTATGCTATTAACTTTCTACGTGCAGGAGAAGTAATACGTTGGCTAAAGAAGAACTGAACAGATCATAGACCTGTACATGCCAGGATGCGTGGCTATCAGGATCTGGCAAGTCTGGCAATAAGAGTCCCTGAACGCGGCCAGCCCGCGGCAGACAGGAAATTAAATTGAAAGAATAGAGGAGATACTTGGACACATTTATTGAGATGGAGATTGGTTTCAAGAATGAGAAGGATGATGCCGGTACATGCTAAGGTTTCATGGAATAGATGAAGAAAAGTTAAGGCACGTGCCCCCCCCCATCCCCCCTGGCCAGAGGCCATCCTGCCCGACTCTGTCAAATCGCTTTAGGCATAAAGGCAAAAGGCACAGAAGGTGTCGTTCAGTCTGTCATTGCATTTTAACTAAAGCAATGTTTTCTGAAGCACCATCTTGTTCAGGTAGTGCCTGGTGATGGCATCATTACTCGTATGTGTGTCAGCTCCCGGCTAATGCTTCTATTCACTGTGAGTTTTCCTTTTGCCTGGCGACTTTCATCTGCAGCAGAATGTTATGATACATGAAAGTGAATTAATTACTCCATTATAGTCAAGGAGAGCATTATGGCAATCACCCCTCTGTCGGGGGGCATGGTCGGTTACAGTCCTCTAGCCCGAGACTAGGCAAGCCTGAATGAAGTGAGGGCCTCAGTGAAGGCTGTGTGTCGTTACCGGCTATGTCCGCCTCCTGACACGGGGCTGATAACCATTCGCACCCTGGGGTTCATCCGGCATGCAAATAGGTTCATGTCTAAAAATAAATGTATTACGGGAGATGGGCTGCACACGTATCGCACAAGCCCAATCTGCCATGAAAAAAAATTAAAATGGCCACCACCATAGCAAAAGGGACTTAGCCCCTTTTCCATTTTCATGGTAGGCACGGGCGACAGAAGCGCTGGGACCGGGGCACAACGCTCCGGTTCAGCTGGTAAGTGGGAAGGGAGGCAGCGGGTGGGGAATGGGTGTAATATGTTTTTGGGGTGAGGGGTTGGGAGGATGGGGACATGGGAAAGGCAATAGGGAGAGCCTCCCTGTTTCCCCCTCATAATCAAGGTGGTGCCACCCGCGGAAGGGCGTGGATAGCTGGAAACAGAGGGTGGTGCACAGTGTGTTATTCGCCTGCTGTTCCAGCCACTTCATTGGCTGAGTGTCCTTCAACAGGTGTGAATATCACTGTGTTCTTTTGAATTTTGTACCCACTGTTTGTTTTTAAATATAGTGTTATTTAATGATACACAACGTAGGACCCGCAGGACGGATTTAGCCATTCAGGTCATGATTTATGCCCTACACATATCTGCACTTTCACCATGAAGTGCATCTTGCTTCTGATTGTTTCATCTCTAAGCTTTGGAGTGCGTAAAAGCAATACATGGATTAAATGCTGTGGTTCATGTCAATGTTTTATTTTTGTACATTCAAGAGGAACCAGATCATCAAACCAAACCATTTCCTTTCAAGGTGCAGCACTTTAACTGTGCAATCTAAAATGTCACTCAGTGCATGAAGGAGGCTTCCAGGCACACAACCACTGCACTACATAACAACATAAATAACAGCCATGCATTCAGAGCATTTTAATTCATGGGAAAGAAATGGAAGGAAGGAAAAACATCTGCACTTAGAGATGGTGTGTGTCATTGGAGATCAGCCCTGTGATCCTGAGCAAATGCCATTAACACCTACCTCATCAACTCTATGGTTAATGAAGGCAATTAAAGGAGAACTAGGAGATATAGACAGTCGTATGGGTGGATGAATTTAGTACAGTGCAGCCATGTTGTCTTGGGCACACAATACATCCAGACATGTTGTGTTGCAGCTGCAGTAGCACCTGGAGTGTTCCAACTGCTGGACGGGATTACCACAATAACTGATCTCAGGCCCGAAAAACTGGATAGACTCAAAGAATATGGCAAAATGCTACTTTACTATCAGTTCAATAAGGTAAGTAAACTTAGCGGATAAACAGATTGTAGCTCACACACTCTCAAATACATTTAGGTTACACAAAGACATTATACCTCGATGTACATCGTCTCTGACGTCATCCTTCATGGCAAACAGTAAAAACCTATTGGACGGAGGGATTTGTTAGGGTACTATACATGACTATAGTTAATTTAGGTGTTAGTAACATCATTGGCTACCTCTTATCTGGTAGGCACACATAGAACAACCTCTAGCTACGTACAATACAGATAATAGTAGAATAACAGCAGCGGATTGGCTTCTGCAGCAATGTGTAGTCCATCATTACATAGGCCATCCTGATTTGTTGGCACTGTCTTCAAACATTGGGCATTCAGCTCGTTAGTAGCATGTAAGCAAAACGATATCCAGGTGCAGGGAACAATGTCACACAACTGCCCGATTGGCCAAATAGCCTATTATCTCTCACCAGTAAGCCCCTAAACCAATGTTTCTTCTTTGTAGTTGACCTTGCTGGCTGTTCTCATCTCCAGAACCTTAAAGGTAGTGAAGATACAATGCAATCTTCATCTGGAGCTTTATGAACAGGCCTTTTTTTCTGTCTTGCACCACGTGTGAGGAGACCATGATTTTGTCCATCTTGCCCTTGTTTTTAATGATATTTGAATCAATTACACCGCGTGCTATTAGTCACTTGGCCTCTGGAGACTTGGCTGCTTCATCTTGCATATGCTTTCTGTGTTTTTAATTGTACAATATTAGACACTCGCAAATGTTCTCTCCTTTGCTTAATCTAGGAGAGATATGTCCTGTGTACATGGCTTATCCTCTCTGACTCCTTTTGTGCCTTGCAGTTGCTCTTGCTGCAGCATGCTTGAACCTTAGCCAAACATATAATTTCTGTTCAAGCACAAATTTGTATTCCAGTGCCTTTCAGCTCTGCAGCCTTGGTCTCTCTCCTTCTGGCTTCTGGCTTACTATTATACAGAATCAACGTCCTGTTTCTTCTCATGGCTGCTTTACCCATGTACTGCCGCAAGCTTCTATATATCTTTACTACCTTGTGTTTCGGCATATATGCATCTACTGCATCCCTTCTTACTTGTCTTCTCAGTGTATATGATTTCTTCGTATTTGCATATATGTTCCCTTCAGTCACATCTTCATTCTTTAAGTATTCGTATATCATTTCAGTGTGCCATTGTGTATTCTCTGTATAATGTGACTCTACACTTATCTGTCTTCACTTGTAGCTCTTCTATGTTCAGTAGTGTCTGTAGACTTCCTTCTACTACTTCAGCTCGAGGGTACAATTGATCTGGTTGTCTGAGTGCACAATGTCTTTCATAGCTTCGATGCAATATTGGGATGATAACTGGTGACATACGCAGTGTCTTCTTGCTGTTCTTACAATATGATGGAGGTGAGGGGTGGGCTCTATAGATGATGTGTACATCTTCCTCTCTACATTCCCCCCTCTGGTCAAGTCCTCAACCACCACCTCCTCAATTCTCTTCACCTTTTCTTCACACTAGGTCTTCGGAATCCATATCTTTGTCACCCCCTCACGTGACCTGCATTTTTTATGTGCTCATCCACACTCCAGGTCATATGGCAACACTCCCCAGTCCGGTGACAGAAAACCCAATATCCTACATAGTTCTTATGATCCTTGGGATAATAAAACATTGTTCCTGGGGCTGCCCGTGCACTTCCTTTCAGGTGCTCATGGGTGGTGCTTTCAGCATGTGCGTGCTCATCAGTTACAGCTTTCACATTGATCATTATCTTCATCCCAATAACTTTCTTTGCTGTCTTCTTGCACTGTCCTTTGATTATTATTATAAGACAGAATCCCAGCAAGACCAACCCTAGTATTGCTCCAAGCAGTTTGAAAGCATTCTCCAGCCAGGTTGGAACCCAAGAGAACAGGGATGAAAACCAGTCTTTGGGCCTCATTATAACCCTGGCGCTCCTGTAATGAAGGTGCGGTACGGGACTGGCACCCTTCATTACGGGAGCGCCGATTACGAGGATCCCTTTGCGGGACCCGCCAAGGACGCCTGGTAAAACCAGGCGTCCTTGGCGGGTCCCACAAGGGGAAGAGGGAGCTAATAACGGGCCGTTGTTGATGGCGCTGTTATTAGCTCCCTCCACATTCCCATTGAGCCCTATGGGGGCTCAAATGGGAATGGGGATGGGTTCCTGCAAGGAGGAATTACCAGGTCTTCCAATGTCGGAATGACCCGGTAATTCTTCATTGCAGGAACCCGGTATTGGAGCTCGGTATGGAGGCAGCCATGGCACTAATAGCACCATGGCTACCTTCATACTTGTAATGAGGCCCTTGGTCTTCAGTTTAATTTACTTCTTCCGCCATTTTCGTAAGTAGAGTTGACAGCATAGTTATTGCATCTGTCAGGGTTCCATTTCCTCCATCATGGGCAAGTATGTATGTACAGCAAGAAGGCCCGATCTCGGCGCACAAACCTCCTTCCATTGCTGTAATTAAGTCCAGGACCTACCTGTTCGGGAGGGTCATACGTCTGATGCCCCTCAAGTATTCTCTAATCACATTAAATCCTTTCATTGGTGTGTTAATTGTTTGTAGCAGCTCCCACCGGGTGATTTGTAACTACTTGGCATTCACTGCAGTTTGAATTTCTGGCATGAACATGGCTGTAAATATCACTGCCGTCCTACTGAACAATTTGTGCTCACCTGGAATGTCATAATAAATGTCTATTGATTTTTCCAAAAAATAGTTCTCTCTCTTCTATTGGATGATGTTGAGCAACCTTTTCTTCATTTGGTGTACATCTATTTTCTGAAAACCGTCGCTATGAAGATCCCTTTGGGGAATCACCAATGCAGGAACACGTATGATTACTCTAGAGCATATTCCTCCCCAGTTCTTAGGCAGCTACTTTTAAGCTTTTGATCAACAGGCCCAATAGTGGACCATTAGCACTCCAGTTCCTCCATTCATTCCTGGTACATCAATTATTTGCTTGCATCCTTTATTTTCTCTAACTCAAGTCACACCAGGGGCAGCTCGTTAATGAGAGCATTAGGGCTGGAGCCCCTCCTTTCCTTCCCTGGCCTGTCTCCCCTGTATCAGGCTTTGCTTCTGAAAGGCAGATTTGCAGAGCCAGCCAATGACTGAGTGTCTGTGCTGTCATGTAGTGCATGTGGGGTTGGAAGGGTGCTTCTATGAACAGCCCTCCTCCCCCAGTGCCACATGCACAAATTGGATGGCTGGGTGTCCCTGAGTAGCAGATGTGCAAAATCACATCTTAGCGGGGCGATTCAAGGCCTTGCCCCGTATTGACTCCATCAACACAGGGCGAGGCCTTAAATCGCTTGACCCCGCCCTCTATCCTTGCCTATCATTAGTTGGGGCGGGGTCAGGAACTGCTGATCCCACCTCAGAATCATGTGAGGGGCAATGACAAAGGGCGGGGAATGGGCCAAAATAGGGGCACACCTTCTGTGCCGTGTGGACGCCACAAGGCAGCAACAATAGCCCCAGGTAAGTCAGTCCTCAACTTCTCAGGGGGTCACTACTAAGTTACTAAAATATGCATCGCAGCCTCATGGTACTGTTAGTACTCCTTTGATCCCTTCCTACTGTACTGTACTTATCTTGAAAGTCTGACCTCTATGTATTCTATGATCCCATCCTATTGTATTTATTGTGAAGGTCAGTCCTCTCTGTAACCCAGGTCGACCCTTCCGCTATTTGCTTATGGATGTCCTCTTATGTAATTCTGCTTTTGTGTAACATGTTAAGTTCTCCAGCTTCCAGTTACCAAATAATGTAGTTTTAAGTTTTAAATTTCCCAGACTCCCTCAGCCCAGGGGAGCCCTGGAAACTTAAAGCAAAAATCATGACAATTACAATACAATTATCTGCCACAATTCTATAATGATCTCGGGTTCTCCAATGTCATAGAACTGGGGCAGAGTATGATTTTCGTCATTGGCTCTAGTTTCCTGGTCAGGCCGCTGCAATGGGGCCTTGCAGTGCCATCATCACTCTCAGCAGATTTTCATTGGTTTCGTTGTTGTTCCCAAAGTCCCGGAAACGAAAACAAAACTAATGAAAAATGCGAATGGCAGGCCCGGGTTCAGGCTCCAGGGGAGGCTGAGGCTCAAGATTGGCCTTCTGATGCCCGGGAGTGGCAACTTTGTTAGTTCACGAGAGCGAGCTCTCACTCTTCTCTCCAGCGCCCTCTCTCCCACTATCTCTCGAGTCCATTAGGATGTGTGAGTCTTCCTTGCAAGCGCACTTTTATTTGCAGAGTTTGGTAATCAATTGTGTAGGTGTGACTGTCTGGAACTTACATTCTGGCTTCTCAGCGCTACAGGTGGGCAGCTGAGGACTGATTTGTTACCAGTTCTGGATCTCTAGATTCTGGGTCGGATTTCAGATGACTTTTCAGGTGGGCCAATCAGAAGTTGCAATTAAGACTTTGGTCCTGGATTTCGGTGGAACGTGTGGTAAATAACGGTGTCCGTTTCCTCTTCGTAGCCTGGTCTCATGCTCCGTCTCAATATCAGCCATGTAAAATCGCCTGATTCGATGCTCCGAGGCAGGAGCAAGATGTATTCTGTTAGCGGGGTGTCTGTCGCAGGCTTTGTGGAGTGCCAATACTCACCATGTCCTGTTGGGCCACGCCACCCCCAGCTGGACCAGACCATGCATGAACTGTGCAGGCAAAGGGGGAGCAATGGGGAGAAGGAAGGCGCCATCCTTTGTTAAAATTGCAATGCTGTTCATGGCAAGGTTACATATGACGCAGGGAAGAGGGCTCATGCCGCTAAGATGACTCTGCCACTTGCTGTGATCAGGTCGCAGGTTCGAATCCCGGCAAGGCCTACTCATCTTCCCATCCTTCCAAGTCGCTAAATGAGTACCAATTTTCAATTGGGTAATAATAGTAATGTATGTAAATATGTTATATGTAAAGCGCTTTAGATTAAAGTTCTATATAAAAAAGGAATTATTATTGTAACACGCATTGGCTTTTAGACAAACGAGGGCGATGACCGAGGGTCAGAGCTGTGCAAGGAAAGGTGGTGAAACGTTATGTTGTATACATTACAGACTACCAGATGTTTGGAAGGATAATTGGACGGATAGAGCACCGTTTTTCTTTTTATACATAAATTGCCTTACTGCCACACGTGGTTTACCGTGTTATTCTAGTATCGACGGTACATGGTTAATGAATATGATTAAAGAGCAATTTAAGTAGCTCTAAGGTCATGTCTTAGTGGTCACAACCCTCGTACCCAAAAAACAATAATGATTTGGACAAAAATATATATTGGCTTTTGGGGCAGGACAGAATGTTCAAGAATGCAGTGTTGTCCCATAGAACGTAATTACTCATGTTCATGGTTTTTGGAAATACAGAGGCAACAGCTGCAGTCTCACTGCTTTTCTGTATGTTCGGAATCCTATGTTTGTGTTTAATTAGTGGCCCAGAACCTGGAGTATTGCAATAAATACTCCATTCTTCTTCTTAAGAACTGCTTGTAACACCAATACATGTGTAGTCTTTTCATTTGAAAACGGTACTGTAAAATGCACACTTGCAACCCTTTTTTTCAAAGTTTTCTTGGAGGATGAACCAACTTTATAGTCCCCCTTGATTGGTTCAGGCTCCCTCATTACGCTCGGTCGCATATCGGGGAGAAATATTTACACCCCTCCAGTTAAATCATTCACCGGCCGCCACTGTGTCACACCCCCGTTTCTGAAGCCCAGTGTTGCATTCTTCATTGGCAATGTGGAAACCGGTCCTGCTTCATTTTCCGCTCATGTTAATAATTTCAAATACTTGGCCCATTCCTTCAGGCAGTCATCATTCACTATGTGCACTATTTTCACTGTGGCCGTCATCAGTGAACAGTGAGCACGATAACTGGCTATTTCACCTGACCTGCAGTGAAGAAAGGCCTCTGAACTGAATCCTGAGTGTCTCGTGAATGCCTGATACCACCCCAGCATGACGGCAAACACCACTATTGTATCTCAACCTCCTGTGACTGAACACAGGGGGGTTGAGAAACAAAAGCAACACACCACGTTTGGGTGGACCCGTGGGAAATGCTTGCGTCCTACAGCTTAGAGGACTTTGTGTGCTGTCCCTCTTTTATTGATGGTGTTGGGCTCATGGACTAAGGCGTTGCATTACCACTGAACATCTCCTCCGAGCAGCCACGTGATGGGCCCTTTTACCACTGATTCCTGATGAGTAAACCATTCACCCATAGACGCTGGACTGTGAGCTCTGCTCTTAATGCAACGCAGTGTTGCCCACAGCTGGACATCGCCAGTCCTAAGAATTCTCAGTCCTCAGCCCAGCTAGATACCTACCTATCTGTGGTGTAGCGCTGCCCTGCATGTCCAAGGGAAGGGATTTACAAACAACAGGAGTGGCTGCTCCTTAAATTCATATTCATAACCCTCTTTCTTATTCTAGTGGGGGTGGTGACAGCTTAATACTTTTCATTTATTTTACTATCCGTATCATTGCTAAAGTAAATTTCTGTGCCTTTTTTCATATATATATATATATATATATATATATATATATATATATATATATATATATATATATCTGTGAAAAACTTTAGATAAGAGACAGTTAAGGTGATCAGATTTAACACAACAAAACCCTTGAAATTCATCAGATGTGGGAAGTGATGACCCGCTTATCTCAGCATCCCCCTGTCAATGCCCCCCCTGATGGAATTGTATGTGTTATTGTGACTCCCTCTGTTCCAATATGTACGTGCTCATGAGCTTTGCAACACAGGGACACCGAGATAAGGTGATCAACTCTTCCCACATCTGCAGAATTTCAATGGTTTTGTTCTGTTTAATTAAAAATGATTCCCCATCCTCACAGGAGTACATGTGCCCCTCTCCTCTTTCTTTGGTCCCTCCTCTCACCTTAATTGTTTTCTCCTCCCTGATCCTCTCCCATCACCCTCTATCACTCTGCTGTTTGTGTGATGCAGTTTCTTTTCAGAGCGCGTCTTACATCATTGCCACGGTCATCTCATGAGATTCAACAGGTATTCTCACGAGAAGCTGAAAATGTTTGAACTGTAACTGGACCCCCAGCCAACCCACAACTTCCCAACATCACATGGTGCACTATATCGCCCTCCCCACCACTATCCTGGTGTGATTACATCCTTTTTCATCCTTTAAGTAACTTTTTGAGCACTTTTAATTTTCGGCATTCCCTACTATTATTGTGGGAATCGGTTGCAACAAGCAAAACAAAATGGTGGCTTTTCATTCCTGCAAAGCACCATGGGAGGTATATAATTATTTAAGGAAGCAGGGGAAACCCCCTTCTCCATCAAATATTTGAAAACCAACTTGACGGATTTACCCCAAACCAATCAAGGAAATTAAGTCCACTTTTTGTGCCAACGTTGTTTTCTTTATGGAGCAAATGCGTCCAGCGATTTCCTAGATATTGTGCTTTTTCATTAGGAAAATGAACATGGGTACAAGCTGAAAACAGCAGAAATGAAGGGGAGTTGGCAGAAAACTGCATGTGTTTGCTGATGACAAATCTTTTTTTAGAAAATGTCTTCCAAATGCATCCAGCAAATGAAAAGTTATTAGCAATGTAATTGTGAGAAATGTCTATGTGCAAGGGTGTCACCATAACTTGTGGTGACTGTCTCCCTTTAAAATATAAATATATTAATATATTCTATAATAAACTGCCGAGACTCTATTTATTGAAATTGCTTTTGTGTGCCACACTGCAATCTGAGGCCACCCACCCATCTCGACCTACACAGTAGATAGCCTGTGAGTTCAACCTCGCTACCAAACTGTGAGCCAGGTGATGATGTGAATGTCCTTGTTTGGCCTTCGAGTGAGCCCAAGGGGTGGGGGGGGCACTGTTGGGGCTTCCCAAACCTTATTTTGTTTTTTAGACCACATTCTGGTCTCTCGGCCATATTATCCTTTTTTTCAGGCTGCAGGGGTTTGTGTGATTGTTCTGCGATGCGCCTCATAACATGTGACTGTGCAAACAGAAGCTTAACGCAATGCCTCCACCCTCATCTTTCACAATGTGTGGCAATTCAAGGCATTCGCTCGGGCCCTTAACTAGGGCGGTCCACCTCCTTGTATTATATTGCCTCAGTATAGCGCTCGCATTCTCCGAGTACTCCACTGTTCTTCTGCCCATCACCACCTCCGCCCCTAAACCCCCCATTCTACTGCAAGACGATGAACAACTGCAGGTCATTTACCCCCCGAGGGCAGTAAGTCCTTTTCCGTTGCCTAGCCCTCAATGTGTGTGTGGGATTTTCAGTTTCTTGTGCTCACAGACCCGGTGCTTAGCCGTTGTTGTCTCTCTTGTGTAGGAAACAGAGGTCCTGAACACAGCGATCCTCACGGGGAAGGCGGTGTCGGTTCCGGTGAAGGTGGTCGCAGTTCAGGAGGATGGCGCTGTGGTCGACGTGTCCAGATCCACCGAGTGCACATCTGCTGATGAGACCGTCCTGAAGGTAAGTCAAACTCACCCTAACCTGATGACTTGGTCTAACATGGATGCTCAGTTCCTTCTGAAGAGAGTCTGTGCTTGAATATAGAGAATCTGCATTCTGAGCGCTTTGAAACACTCTCATGTGTGTATAAGCGCTATATGCATAAACTATCCATACGTACATCAGCAGTTGGGAAACGGTGGCACTCCAGAGGCAATCATTTCATTAACAGTCCCTCATCTGGAAGCAAGGCACAGAAATGTATTTCCGTTTTTAGTTGGAAGAGATCCTAGTAAACAGACGAGGATGTGGGTTATAGTGACGGTATTTAGAATGAAGCAAATGCGAGGATCGAATACTCAGGATTTAGAATAAGCTCACATTGCTAGTGATGCAGTGGCGGCCCTGTGCACCATTGCCGATAGAGCGTGGGGCCCCCAGCCGGCCGCTTCATTCATATCCTTATATCAGGCATCTTGGTGACAGCTGTGTGGGCATGGCATTACATGACAGACTGCCCCCTAGACCAGGGGGCAGTCTGTCATGTAACTGGCACATGCTTTTGTTTACATTGCCTCCTCCGTTCTGGAGGGTAAACTGGCAAATAAAGACAATGGAATTGGTCATGCAAAGCATGAGGGCTTCATTCTTGACAGATCATTGATGTCAGGCGTCTGTTCAGACCCCTGTCAGCATTGCTCTTTGATCTGTGTTATCAAAACCACACATATCTGAAATCCACTCGGCATGTATGGACCAGAGGAAATAAACGGTAGGCCAGGTGAGTGAACTTAGAGGTTGCTGAGTGCTTGCATATGGCGCTAGTGAATTTTTGGTAGAGGTTTGGGATGGGTGTTGAATGGATTTAGTGGTTGGATATGGGTTTCTACCACCCAATATGTCACATGGTATTTAGAGAGGTAGCCTGCTCTATCAGGTCTCCAGAGACGCTTTTAATATGTATATTCTGTAAAGTAATGGCATTTTGTGGAATTATAATGTTAAATTGAAGTCTTTTCTCACCCTATTTTTGAACCCTTCGAGGCCAATGCATACAAGTCATTTGTTTGTATTCTTTCTTTGGAAACAGAATAGTGCTGTAGCGGTGGGGACGGCCTGTGGTTAGATTTAGTGCAGTCCATGTGCTTGTGACAGCACTTGCTCTGTGCTGATCATGGTGCAGTGGTGAAGTGGTCTGAAAGTGAGTACCCCCTCCACCCCCCATACGCAATACACAAATGGTGGGGTAGAATGGTCATTGGTGTCGTAGGTCTCTGCATGGGTAACACGCAAGAACGGTGGGATACAATGATCAGTGGTGTCGTAGGTCTCTGCATGGGTAACACACGAACGGTGTGATAGAATGATCAGTGGTGTCGTAGGTCTCTGCATGGGTAACACGCGAGAACGGTGGGATACAATGATCAGTGGTGTCGTAGGTCTCTGCATGGGTAACACACGAACGGTGTGATAGAATGATCAGTGGTGTCGTAGGTCTCTGCATGGGTAACACGCGAGAACGGTGGGATACAATGATCAGTGGTGTCGTAGGTCCCTGCATGGGTAACACATGAACGGTGTGATAGAATGATCAGTGGTGTCGTCGGTCTCTGCATGGGTAACACACGAACGGTGTGATAGAATGATCAGTGGTGTCGTAGGTCTCTGCATGGGTAACACACGAGAACGGTGGGATAGAATGATCAGTGGTGTCGTAGGTCTCTGCATGGGAAACACACGAGAACGGTGGGATAGAATGATCAGTGGTGTCGTAGGTCTCTGCATGGGTAACACACGAACGGTGTGATAGAATGATCAGTGGTGTCATAGGTCTCTGCATGGGTAACACAGGAACGGTGGGATAGAATGATCAGTGGTGTCGTAGGTCTCTGCATGGGTAACACAGGAACAGTGGGATAGAATTATCAGTGGTGTCGTAGGTCTCTGCATGGGTAACACATGCGAACGGTGTGATAGAATGATCAGTGGTGTCGTAGGTCTCTGCATGGGTAACACAGGAACGGTGTGATAGAATGATCAGTGGTGTCGTAGGTCTCTGCATGGGAAACATGCAAGAATGGTGGGATAGAATGATCAGTGGTGTTGTAGGTCTCTGCATGGGTAACACACGAGAACGGGGGGATAGAATGATCAGTGGTGTCATAGGTCTCTGCATGGGAAACACACGAGAACGGTGGGATAGAATGATCAGTGGTGTCGTAGGTCTCTGCATGGGTAACACACGAACGGTGTGATAGAATGATCAGTGGTGTCATAGGTCTCTGCATGGGTAACACAGGAACGGTGGGATAGAATGATCAGTGGTGTCGTAGGTCTCTGCATGGGTAACACAGGAACAGTGGGATAGAATTATCAGTGGTGTCGTAGGTCTCTGCATGGGTAACACACGCGAACGGTGTGATAGAATGATCAGTGGTGTTGTAGGTCTCTGCATGGGTAACACAGGAACGGTGTGATAGAATGATCAGTGGTGTCGTAGGTCTCTGCATGGGAAACATGCACGAATGGTGGGATAGAATGATCAGTGGTGTCGAAGGTCTCTGCATGGGTAACACACAAACGGTGTGATAGAATGATCAGTGGTGTCGTAGGTCTCTGCATGGGTAACACGCATGAATGGTGGGATAGAATGATCAGTGGTGTCGTAGGTCTCTGCATGGGTAACACAGGAACGGTGTGATAGAATGATCAGTGGTGTCGTAGGTCTCTGCATGGGTAACACACGCGAACGGTGGGATAGAATGATCAGTGGTGTCGTAGGTCTCTGCATGGGTAACACACGAACAGTGGGATAGAATGATCATTGGTGTCGTAGGTCTCTGCATGGGTAACACACGAGAACGGTGGGATAGAATGATCAGTGGTGTTGTAGGTCTCTGCATGGGTAACACACGAGAACGGTGGGATAGAATGATCAGTGGTGTCGTAGGTCTCTGCATGGGTAACACATGAGAACGGTGGGATAGAATGATCAGTGGTGTCGTAGGTCTCTGCATGGGTAACACACGAACGTTGTGATAGAATGATCAGTGGTGTCGTAGGTCTCTGCATGGGTAACATGCAAGAATGGTGGGATAGAATGATCAGTGGTGTCGTAGGTCTCTGCATGGGTAACATGCAAGAACGGTGTGATAGAATGATCAGTGGTGTCGTAGGTCTCTGCATGGGTAACACAGGAACGGTCGGATAGAATGATCAGTGCTGTCGTAGGTCTCTGCATTGGTAATACACGAGAACGGTGGGATAGAATGATCAGTGGTGTCGTAGGTCTCTGCATGGGAAACATGCAAGAATGGTGGGATAGAATGATCAGTGGTGTTGTAGTTCTCTGCATGGGTAACACACGAGAACGGTGGGATAGAATGATCAGTGGTGTCGTAGGTCTCTGCATGGGTAACACACGAACGGTGTGATAGAATGATCAGTGGTGTCATAGGTCTCTGCATGGGTAACACAGGAACGGTGGGATAGAATGATCAGTGGTGTCGTAGGTCTCTGCATGGGTAACACAGGAACAGTGGGATAGAATGATCAGTGGTGTCGTAGGTCTCTGCATGGGAAACATGCAAGAATGGTGGGATAGAATGATCAGTGGTGTCGAAGGTCTCTGCATGGGTAACACACGAACGGTGTGATAGAATGATCAGTGGTGTCGTAGGTCTCTGCATGGGTAACACGCATGAATGGTGGGATAGAATGATCAGTGGTGTCGTAGGTCTCTGCATGGGTAACACAGGAACGGTGGGATAGAATGATCAGTGCTGTCGTAGGTCTCTGCATGGGTAACACAGGAATGGTGGGATAGAATTATCAGTGGTGTCGTAGGTCTCTGCATGGGTAACACACGCGAACGGTGGGATAGAATGATCAGTGGTGTCGTAGGTCTCTGCATGGGTAACACACGAACAGTGGGATAGAATGATCATTGGTGTCGTAGGTCTCTGCATGGGTAACACACGAACAGTGGGATAGAATGATCATTGATGTCGTAGGTCTCTGTATGGGTAACACACGTGAACGGTGGGATAGAATGATCAGTGGTGTCGTAGGTCTCTGCATGGGTAACACACGAACAGTGGGATAGAATGATCATTGGTGTCGTAGGTCTCTGCATGGGTAACACACGAACAGTGGGATAGAATGATCAGTGGTGTCGTAGGTCTCTGCATGGGTAACACAGGAACGGTGGGATAGAATGATCAGTGGTGTCGTCGGTCTCTGTATGGGTAACACAGGAACGGTGGGATAGAATGATCAGTGGTGTCGTAGGTCCCTACATGGGAAACATGCAAGAACGGTGGGATAGAATGATCAGTGGTGTCGTAGGTCTCTGCATGGGTAACACGCATGAATGGTGGGATAGAATGATCAGTGGTGTCGTAGGTCTCTGCATGGGTAACACAGGAACGGTGGGATAGAATGATCAGTGCTGTCGTAGGTCTCTGCATGGGTAACACAGGAACGGTGGGATAGAATTATCAGTGGTGTCGTAGGTCTCTGCATGGGTAACACACGCGAACGGTGGGATAGAATGATCAGTGGTGTCGTAGGTCTCTACATGGGTAACACACGAACAGTGGGATAGAATGATCATTGGTGTCGTAGGTCTCTGCATGGGTAACACACGAACAGTGGGATAGAATGATCATTGGTGTCGTAGGTCTCTGTATGGGTAACACACGCGAACAGTGGGCTGGAATGATCAGTGGTGTCGTAGGTCTCTGCATGGGTAACACACGTGAACGGTGGGATAGAATGATCAGTGGTGTCGTAGGTCTCTGCATGGGTAACAGGAACGGTGGGATAGAATGATCAGTGGTGTCGTAGGTCTCTGCATGGGTAACACAGGAACGGTGGGATAGAATGATCAGTGGTGTCGTAGGTCTCTGCATGGGTAACTCACGCAAACGGTGGGATAGAATGATCAGTGGTGTCGTAGGTCGCTGCATGGGTAACAGGAACGGTGGGATAGAATGATCAGTGGTGTCGTAGGTCTCTGCATGGGTAACACACGAACGGTGTGATAGAATGATCAGTGGTGTCGTAGGTCTCTGCATGGGTAACACGCATGAATGGTGGGA
Organism: Ambystoma mexicanum; assembly: GCF_040938575.1. Taxonomy (NCBI): domain Eukaryota; kingdom Metazoa; phylum Chordata; class Amphibia; order Caudata; family Ambystomatidae; genus Ambystoma; species Ambystoma mexicanum. The sequence continues at coordinate 1,684,837,716 of NC_090932.1, forward strand.
TAGAATGATCAGTGGTGTCGTAGGTCTCTGCATGGGTAACACAGGAACGGTGGGATAGAATGATCAGTGCTGTCGTAGGTCTCTGCATGGGTAACACAGGAATGGTGGGATAGAATGATCAGTGGTGTTGTAGGTCTCTGCATGGGTAACACATGCGAACGGTGGGATAGAATGATCAGTGGTGTCGTAGGTCTCTGCATGGGTAACACACAAATGGTGGGATAGAATGATCAGTGGTGTTGTAGGTCTCTGCATGGGTAACACACATGAATGGTGGGATAGAATGATCAGTGGTGTCGTAGGTCTCTGCATGGGTAACACAGGAACGGTGGGATAGAATGATCAGTGCTGTCGTAGGTCTCTGCATGGGTAACACAGGAATGGTGGGATAGAATGATCAGTGGTGTCGTAGGTCTCTGCATGGGTAACACAGGAACGGTGGGATAGAATGATCAGTGGTGTTGTAGGTCTCTGCATTGGTAACACACGAGAACGGTGGGATAGAATGATCAGTGGTGTTGTAGGTCTCTGCATGGGAAACATACGAGAACGGTGGGATAGAATGATCAGTGGTGTCCTAGGTCTCTGCATGGGAAACATGCAAGAAAGGTGGGCTAGAATGATCAGTGGTGTCGTAGGTCTCTGCATGGGTAACACGCGAGAACGGTGGGATAGAATGATCAGTGGTGTTGTAGGTCTCTGCATGGGTAACACACGCGAACGGTGGGATAGAATGATCAGTGGTGTTGTAGGTCTCTGCATGGGTAACACACGCGAACGGTGGGATAGAATGATCAGTGGTGTTGTAGGTCTCTGCATGGGTAACACACAAACGGTGGGATAGAATGATCAGTGGTGTTGTAGGTCTCTGCATGGGTAACACGCGAGAACGGTGGGATACAATGATCAGTGGTGTTGTAGGTCTCTGCATGGGTAACACACGAATGGTGGGATAGAATGATCAGTGGTGTCGTAGGTCTCTGCATGGGTAACTCACGCGAACGGTGGGATAGAATGATCAGTGGCATCGTAGGTCTCTGCATGGGAAACTCACGCGAACGGTGGGATAGAATGATCAGTGGCATCGTAGGTCTCTGCATGGGAAACTCACGCGAACGGTGGGATAGAATGATCAGTGGTATCGTAGTCGTCTGTAAGATGGAGTAGCTTGAGTATGAAACCAGTGCCTTGGGGATCTCTTCCCTCAGGAATATTAGAGCTGTTTTTGAACTCTTGTAGCATCTGTTTCCGGGCTAAGTATTAGGTAATACGTCAAGCATGTCACTGTTTCCCTTACATGTATAGTGATGCTTCTTTACATTAGTTTCGTTATGAAAGGTGTGCTTGATATAGGCTGTGTGGTAAGTCAGAATCAGGAGATGATCAAGGAGCCATTCGGGGTAACTTGTCTCTTTAAATATAAACCTGTCTGTCATGTTGGTTCTTGGCCCTATCCCACAGACAATAAAGAAGCCTAAAGGGAGATCATCAGGGTGTCCTACAATATAAACTCCGTCCATCGTCCAGAAAACCTGGTCTGTCCTGACCACTACACCAGAACAGAAGCTAACATAAGCAAAGTTGGGGCCTCTTGCCCCGTGGGTGAATGGTGGTTGATTTCTGACCTAATGATATGTCTCTGTTTCTCAAGAGGGTTCCTTGATCCCGTTGCCCAGTTCAAACAATTGGGCACCAGAATGTCTCTTTCACCTTTTCATGTACTGTGGGCTTGCTGTAAACCAGTGTCTGGGTTTCTCAGCACTATGTCTGCGGAGCAAACTGGACTGAAATGTGACAAGGCAGAGGGATCCAGGTGTCGAGTCAAAGCCTGAGTTGGTTTGATGCAAATATTCTAGTGGTTCGATATGATGTTCGAAGATGCAATGGACCAACCACATCCGCCGTGGTTAGCTTTTTGTAGGTGGTGTACTCTGCTGGGACTGTGCAGTGACAAAATTGTACGATGAAGCAAACAGACAATAAAGATTCGAAGAGAGTACCAAAAGCAGCACCATGGGTCCTGAATGGTTTAAAGGCTTTGAACGCAGTAGACTCAGGCTTGAGGTTGGTTCAAAGTGGCAGAATTTAGGAATTTAGCTTCTGAGAGGTGCTGAGAGTCCCAATCAAAGGCTCACGGACAAAATAAGCATATTGTCTCATCCTTCCCAGTACAGAGAGGTTATCTGGCACCTACAGGAGTCTTTTCACCTTCTTTGAGGAGCCTGGGTATTGGTACAGCTGGCAGCATGTATGCCTTGGTCCAACAGCTGTCACCCCCAATGTTCACCTCTGCTTTGGAACAAAACTATCTTCACCTCAAAACGAGAGGACTGCCTTCCCAATAGATGGCAAACATTTTCTTCTTGTCTTGATGGAAGTACAAATGAATCAAGGACGGAGTCGGAGACCATTTCCTTATGAAGGCAAAAGGCCACAGGGGTTGCACAAAAGCAGTCAGTGTTGCTTGATGGGTGACCCTTGACTTCTTGCATCATACCCAGAGTGTGTTGACCTGCAGGAAAAGTAGGGGACAGGAAGGAGAGAGAACCCCACTGAAAATCAAAATGGTGAAATCTTCCCTTGGTTTCCTTCTTCTCTATCTGGCTACTCTATCCCCATCACCTGCCCACACCTACAGCTCAAAAGGCACTCTTGTATATGCCATTCTGGATTGAGGATGGCCTTTGTTTTGGATGTGCCTCTTTGAAGCATGGTCCTCAAGAGCAATCCTGCTGAGAGTTTCTTGGGCTGGAGTAGAGGTATTACCCACCTCCCAAAGGACCAACAAACTGCTTCCTTACACATTGCCTTGCTTTCTGAAGGCAAGAAAGGCAATCTGCCCATGAATCCACATAGCCTTTCTATAAGTGACCTCAGCTCTCAGGGTTGAAGTGAGATGATACCAATTTGATGTGGCTGTAATAATTGTGTTCATTATTGGTCAACACTTTAAAACCAGATATATCTGGTTCTTACAGATGACCCTACCACCAGACAGAGTGGCCCACAATGATCATACTTTTGTATCACTGGTGTGTGCAGGAGTTAAATGCTACCTCTGTCTGCAGTGACATTGGTGTTACAGCAGCTGCAAGTGGGGCAAACGGGTCCTTTCAATTTGCCAGGTGCCACCGAAGGACAGGTGCTGCCGATCAGAGGACTGTTGCACCAGTGTACCTGTGTGTACTAGCTTTAGCAAGGAGCTTTATGAGAGGGGGTTCGATTAGCAGACCACCCTTTCTGAGATGGATCACCCGCCTCATTTTATTACACAATAAAAATGAAAAAAGCAATGGCTTCTACACTCTTACCACATGTCAATCTTTCACAGGAGTACAGACTCTAGCACTCACGAGGATCTAGTGAAGATGAGGCTTGATACTTGACACATTTTCCCATCTTCAGGTGTCATCTGTTGCTAGATTATGGATAAGGGTGCCATGGAGCATCTGGTAAGACCTGATACGTGCAGAATCATCGCTTTGTCCGGCTTCATGTGTAGCTAGAGTACAGCCTCAGGCACCCTGGAACATCTGGTGGTGGTAAGACCTGATACTTGCAGAATAATTGCTTCGTCCAGGGCCATGTGTAGCTAGAGTACAGCCTTGGATGCCCTGGAACATCTAGTGGAGGTAAGACCTGATAATTGCAGAATCATCGCTTTGTCCGGCTTCATGTGTAGCTAGAGTACAGCCTCAGGCACCCTGGAACATCTGGTGGTGATAAGACCAGATGCTTGCAGACTCTTCGTTTCATCTGGGTTCACCAGTTACTGGAGTACAGCCTCAGGAACCGGATATAGCACGTGATACTTGCAGAATCATTACTTTTCCCAGCGTCCTCGTTTGGTAGAGTACGGCCTCAGGCACCCAGGAACATCTGGCAGACATAAGACCCGATACTTGCAATCATGGCTTAGTCCAGTGTCATCTATCGGTAGAGTTTGGACTGGGGTCCCCGGCAGTATTTGGTGGAGATAAAAACTGGTATTTGCAGTAATATATCTTTGTCTAGTGTCAACTATTGCAGGAGGACAGCCTCATATGCTAGGCACATCTGGTGGAGGTACGACCTGATACTTGCAGAATCATTACTTCACCCAGAGTAATTCGTTGGTAGAGTGCAGCCACAGGCAACCAGGAACATATGGCAGACATAAGATCTGATACTTGTAGAATCATTGCTTCATCCGGGGTCTCCGGTTGCTAGAGTAAGGCACCTAGGAGCATCTGGTGGAGGTAACAACTGGTACTTGGAGAATCATTGGTTCATCCAGCGTCACCTATTGCTAGAGTATGGCCTCAGGCAAACAGGAGTTACCCAGCGGACATAAGACCTGATACTTGTAGAATCATCGCTTCGTCCGGGGTCACCATTTTCTAGAGTATGGTCTCAGGCATCTAGGAGCATTTGATGGAGGTAAGACATGGTGCTTTCAGAATCATCTCTTTGTCCAGAGTCACCTGTTGCTAGAGTAAGGCAGCAGGCACCTAGGAGCAACTAGTGGACATAACAACTGATACTTGTAGAATCATCACTTCGTCTGAGGTCACCTGTTGCTACAGTATGACCTCAGTCACCTAGCAGCATCTGGTGGAGGTAAAACCTTTTACTTGCAGAATCATCACTTTGTCCGGTATCACCTGTTGCTAGAGTACAGCCTCAGACACCTAGGCGCATCTGCTGGAGGTAAGACCTGGTACTTGCAGAATAATTGCTTCATCTAGCATCACCTGCTGCTTGAGCATGGCCTCAGGTGCCCTGGAGCATCTGGTGGAGGTAAGACGGGATCCTTGCAGAATCATCGCTTTGTCCGGGGTGACCTGTTGCTAGAGTTCATCCTCAGGCACATAGTAGAACACAGTGGAGGTAAGACCTTTTACTTGCAGAATCATTGTATTGTCAGGCATCACCTGTTGCTAGAGTATGGCTTCAGGCACCTAGAAGCATCCTTTGGAAGTAAGACCTGATACTTGGAGAATCATCACCTTGTCTCGTATCACCTGTTGCTAGAGTACGGCTTCAGGCATGTGAGAGCATTTAGTGGAGGTAAGACCTCTTACTTGCAGAATCATTGTATTTCCGGGCATCACCCGTTGCTAGAGTATGGCTTCAGGCACCTAGGAGCATCTTTTGGAGGTAAGAGCTGATACTTGCAGAATCATTGCATTGTCTGGGGTCACCTGTTGCTAGATTACGGCTTCAGGCATGTGGGAGCAGTTAGTGGAGGTAAGACCTGTTACTTGCAGAATCACTGTATTGCCGGGCATCACCTGTTGCTAGAGTATGGCTTCAGGCACCTAGGAGCATCTTTTGGAGGTAAGAGCTGATACTTGCAGAATCATTGCATTGTCCGGGGTCACCTGTTGCTAGAGTACGCCTTCAGGCATGTGGGAGCAGTTAGTGGAGGTAAGACCTGTTACTTGCAGAATCACTGTATTGCCGGGCATCACCTGTTGTTAGTATGGCTTCAGGCACCTAGGAGCATCTTTTGGAGGTAAGACCTGATACTTGCAGAATCATTGCATTGTCCGGGGTCACCTGTTGCTAGAGTACGGCTTCAGGCATGTGGGAGCATTTAGTGGAGGTGAGACCTGTTACTTGCAGAATCACTGTATTGCCGGGCATCACCTGTTGTTAGAGTATGGCTTCAGGTACCTAGGAGCATCTTTTGGAGGTAAGACCTGATACTTGCAGAATCATTGCATTGTCCGGTGCCACCTGTTGCTAGAGTATGGCTTCAGGCACCTAGGAATGTCTGGTGGAGGTAAGACATGATGCATGTAGAATCATCCTTTCGTCCAGGATAACCTGTTGCTATAGTACGGCCTTAGGCACCCTGGAGTATCTGGTAGAGGTATGACATGATTCTTGAGGAATCATCGCTTCGTCCGGGTCACCTGTTGCTAGAGTACGGCTGCAGGCACCTAGGAGCATCTGGTGGAGTTAAGAACTGATAATTGTATAATCTTTACTTCATCTGGCATCACCTGTTTCTAGAGTATGCCCCCAGTCACGTAGGAGCATTTAGTGGAGGTAAGATCTGTTACTTGCAGAATCAGAGTTTTGTCCGGTGTCACCTGTTGCTACAGTGCAGCTTCAGGATCCTAGGAACATCTGGTGGTGGTATGACCTGATACTTGTAGAATCATCTCTTCAGCTGGTATCACCTGTTGCTCGAGTATGCCCTCAGGCATGTAGGAGCATGTAGTGAAGGTAAGACCTGGTACTTGCAGAATTATTGCTGCGTCCAGGGTGACCTGTTGCTAGAGTATGGCCGCAAGCGTTCTGGAGCATCTGTTGGAGGGAAGACGTGGTAATTGCAGAATCATCGCTTTGTCTGGGGTCACCTGTTCTAGAGTATGGCCTCAGGCATGTAGGAGCATTTGGTGGAGGTAAGACCTGATACTTGTAGAATCATCTCTTTGTTTGGCATCACCTGTTGCTAGAGTACTGTAGTGGAGGGATGGGAAAGCCCCAATCAGAAAAAGCAATAGGTCTGGTACAAGGGGAAATACCCACGGCCAAGAAACGGACAAGTAAAAAAATGTGACAAAGCCACTGTTTATTAAGAGATCTCACAAGCAGGGACAGGCATGAACATCTCAGGATTTCCATTGATCTCTCAGCTGGTTACAGGCTTGTCATCAGGTTTTAAAAGGTTATGACATCAGAAATGTCAATTTATTCTACAAAAGCCTAAGGCACACTGGGGTTGGTTAGTGGGCCAAACTACATATAGCATCCATGTGTGGTTACTGTTTTGATTGGATACATATTACCTGGAGGCTCCACCGTTGACCACCTCCTAAATGTTACAAATAAAGATATGTCAGGTTAGTGCATTAAAACTGGTCAATGCAACAAAGTGTGAACTGATGCAGGAGGCAAGTAGGGATTGGTCAGTGAGTGTCTGCTCAGCCTTGATACTTTGGAAGGTTACCAGCACATGAGCACCAATTCAAGGTGATAAGAACGGCCCCAAAGGTGCTGTCTGTGCCAATAAGGTTACCATCCCCAACCCTCACGTCCTTGAGACAGGACTTTTAGCTTTCAACCTGGAATTACTTTGTATCATCGGTCCTGAGCTGGATGAGAACGGAGGTCCCTGTCTGGCTCCCTGTCTGGCTCGAATGAATAACCTTTGTCCTCCTGTCTCACATCACGTGTGCATAGACCACTGCATAGACCACTGGCTTTGGAGTGGGTACGACGTGGTTCTTGCAGAATCATCCTTTCTTTAGCACATTTGCTTCGACAACCCCGCACTGAAGAGGTCAGAGCCTCAAATGAATCGTTCCACGAGGTATTCAGCAAACGCCGACTGACAAGTTTAGTCGTTGCCTTGGAATTTCATCTCACTGAATTACCACATTTAGCGCATATATCGTCGCACGCAGTGACTGTTTCCTAAAGCAGTGATTGGGAAGCGTTTTACTGAGCGCATCTTGCCAGGAAGAGTGAACGCCCCAGGCGCAGCCCGAGGATGGTGGCTCAGTCAGGCCATGACCATGTAGAGACGAGGGGGTGACAGCTGGTACAGCAACTGCCCAGGGGCGCTTTACTGCTGCAAACTCATGCTCCCATCACTTTACAGTCCTGGATTTTAGGACAGTTTAAGCTTTACGCCTTCAGAAAATAACTCTTTACTAGCTCAAAAAAGGGACACCGTTCATTAAAAGAAACATATGTGATGGGAAGGTTAAAGGTCGGGTACTCTCGGGTGAGGTTAAAGGACTGGTACTCTCGGGCAACATAATTGTACCCCCATTGGCTTTGCTTGTGACACTTGTCCGATACCACAACATATTGCCTGAATCTGACAGCCTTGGTGCTGGCATGCAGCTGGTGACTGGCGCCTCCTGGTGGTGACTCAGTGCTAAAAGGTGCTGCCATTACTGTGGAGGTCACAAGCACTAAGGCGGTTAGGCGCTTGAATTCCACAGCTGTGGATGGTGAGTGGCCACCTGGGGTCAGATCCTGGGGTCCAAGCCGGCCACCTCTGAGGGAGAAGGCAATCCTTGGCCATACTTGGCCATCGAGTGTAGCACTGCAGAGCAATACACAATGCAGGGCGATAACTCAATATCTAACATAGGAATGCATGACTATTTCAGCACTATAAAATCAAGAACAAACAAGAAGGAACTGGAGAATGAGAGACAGAGTCGAACATGGCTCTCCAAGATCATACTTCCCAGCAAGGAGAAAAACTGAGGGGTGATGGCTGGAACATTTTTGTATTAATCATAAGAACTGGCATTGGTCTGGGCAACCCCAATCAGTCATTTTTAAGCCTGCCATGCCATTATGAAAGGGGCCGGCCATATTGTTAGGTGGTTGTTGAGTGCGGCCCTAGCTTCGGAAATCAATGGGGGGGCTTTACAATCATAGGGTGGAGAATAAGGTTAGGGAGAAGAGAAGCAAGCGAGTGGGGAGGTAACAACAGGAGAGGGGAGGGGTGGGGGCAATTGCCAGGGATGGATCTGCAAATTACCAGGGGAGGAAACAGTGGGGATCAGATCACCCAGTCTCAGGTCTGGCGGTGAGTGGGATGGTGTATGGACCTAGGTGTTCGGGAAGAGCCTCTCCTTGAAGAGGAGGGTCTTGAGCTCCTTCCTGAACGGTTGAAGTGAGGGGGCGAGTCGGATGTTGATGGGGCAGAGGCTCCAGAGTAATGGGGCGTTGACAGCGAAGGCCTTTCTTCTGGCACTTTCCTTCCTGCGCTGAAGAGATAATATCTGCACACGTCATTGCGGTTCCAGGTGAAAATATCCCCAGGAAATGGAGTCATGTATACATGTAGCCAGCAAAAAGATGTGTTTAAAAATGTATTCATTTCTTACCAGCAATGCACAGTGTTAAAATGTTGCCAGTAACAAGGTCGCCAAAAAAGCTGTCTTTAAATACTCAAAAGTATAAGGGTTGTAACCCTAACAATGACCCAAACCTTTAATGACATCTCCACAATTATCCCAACTCTGTTCCTAAGCCCTCCCGTAACTCTAATTACTACCCTGAACTCTTACAGACATTAACCCTTCAGTGCGCTAAAGCCTTTTTTTTGCACGTCACTCAATACAAAACACCAGATAAAAAGAAAATGAACCGTGAAACTAACTGCAACCCCATCATCAACTCGCCTTACCCTGACCCAAACCCTTGCCCTAATCTTAACCTTAGCCTGACTCTAACTGCAACTCTAACACCCTGATGCTTACTTTGCTCGAATCCTTAGGTCTACCCCAACCCCCTTTGTACGCTGACATCCCCAGCCCTCCCTGACTTCCCCAGCCCTCCCTGACATCCCCAGCCCTCCCTGACATCCCTGTCCCTCTCTTTAAAATGCATGCACACACATGTGCTTATTATATTAGCCCTAGCCTTACCATAACTCCAACTCTAAGCAGACACTTAATCTACCCTAATGACAAACTGAACCCCAACATCACCTGTCCTGCAGCAGCCAGTCGCACCCTAACTCGTACCCTAATTCTAACCAAAACCTTTAGTCCAACCCCAAAGCCCTATGCTTACCCTAGACCCATATCCTTACCCTAAACCCAAATCCTTACCCTAACCCCTATGCTAACCCTAGACCAGGAAATCACAAGCCCCCTCCACCAAAAAAAAAACACTTAATCCTAGAAATTACTGTATCAGCACTACATGTGTGTTTACTTTTCAGCTGCGTGTCTGACTGTGTTTTGCTTGCCCGTTTTTTTTCTCTGAAAAGATCTGCACTTTAAACATTAAAATAAAACACCATAAACCCCAAGTGTGATTCCTGATCACTCCTCGGGCTGCAAGCCCGGGGTGGACTGGGGACCGAACGTGGTCCTATATTTCAGAAAGCGCAGCCACTCGAAGTAGGGCTTGGGTGGTTCTTCGCGCAAGAAAAGCTGGGGAAATGGGTCCAAACAGTCAACGTGAAAGCGCATTCCTCCGTCTATAGGGGATTACAGAGAAGTTAACTGTAAGAAGAAGCCGCAGACGCGGTCCCTTCAGAGCGAGGAACAGCAGAGCAGCCTGGACATGTTATGACGCCATGCGGTCTTGAAATGGATGTGGAGAGAAGAAAAGGAGTGAGTGGGGTGATCCCCAGAGAGGAAAACAGAAGCAGAACAGCAGGGTACCCCCACATGGGAGGTCTCCGGCGCTCCCTGTAGGACTCCCCCCACCCCCGAGCCAGTGAGGGCGCAATGACCCGGACGCCAGAGCCACTGGCAGCCGGAGCACACCGGCCGCACCGGTGTCAAATGGAGCGCACTGCTACATCACTGAGCACAGATGCGTGCGTGCTGTTCGGCGAGTGGGATAGTGGGCACCGTGTTTCTTGCCCAGCGTGGGTTCCGCTTGCAGGGGAGCAACAGTGATGGCGCTTTGCTTTTCACATCAATTCTCCTGGGTTTGGGGGTCGTCGGCTGGCTGTTTTCGCGCTGGCCAATGGGAGGGCTCCCCTTACTGAGCGCGCCTTGTTTTCCAATCTGTGTATCTGTGTCTGCCTAAAGGGAGCTTCCAGTTAAAGCGGCCATGGGATTACTCTCATGCCACCCGAGGGCCCAGCAGGCACTGGTTCAGGGTGGCACCCAGCCCTTTGGCCCACGCGGGGACAGGCCCTCGTCACAGTACCTTCTACATGCAACTGCTGCTCTGTGGCCTGCCTCTGCACGGCAGCTCTGTTGCCTTCTTGGTGGATTCTATTGGTAACGTGTGTGTTCTGGAGCGCATGTTTCCTCACTTGGGCACAATATTGTTGCCCTTGGAATGCCATGCGTGTATTATCCAGATTGCAGCATGGGTGAGGGGGTAAGGGAACTTGAAGGGAGTTCTTGTGCATATTTAAATGGCTGTCACAGCAGAATATCAAACTATTTGTTGTGATTCTGATGAGAAAGGGGCTAGGGTTTGGTGACCAGAATACCTATTCATGGACATTTCTCCCCCACCATTGATATAGTGGGGTGGCATATATATTTTAGAACTCAACAGATATGAACATGCACATTTTTTTAAATTAAGAGACATAAACTTGAGAAACACAGAATTTGATAGGCTATATGTAGGATCTTTTAGGGTTGGAATTGAATTACTCTGGAGCGGTACCCTCTGGGATTACCGAGGACTCCTCCAGTTGCTGCAAAGTGTGCCTGGGATGGCAACACTTCAACTGGTTTATGTGGACCCACTTGTCTTCCCCCTCTGCCAAACCGCCTTTGGGGATGCGGATCTTGTAGGCCACAGGGGAGATCTTGTCTATAATCTCAAACGGTCCCTTCCATGTAGGCATGAATTTTCGCTGTTTGGCCTGGTTCCTTTGGAAATTGTATAGATAGATCCGGTCCCCCACCTGATATTCCTTCCTGGAAGTTTTCAGGTCATAGTGGGTCTTCATACTCTCAGCTGATCTTTCTAGATTCCGCTGAGCATAGGCAAAAGCATGTTGAAGGTGTTTCCTTAAATTCTCCACATACTCATGAGTAGTGGAGGCATTTATTAAGGTCTGCTCTTGGGTCATGTAGAGCAAATGCTGAGGAAGTACCATCTTGCGTCCAGTCATCAACTCAAATGGTGACATTTTGGTTGCAGATGAAGGGGTAGATCTGATGGCCATTAGGACCAGAGGTAATCAGATATCCCATCTTGGCCCAGAATCTGCCACAAACTTTTTTAAGATGCTCACAATTGTCCGGTTGTAGCGTTCCACTGCTCCAGAAGAAGCTGGCCTGTAAGCAATGTGTAGCTTTCTCTTGACCCCCAGTATCTCCCACATCTTTGTCATTACTTCACTGGTGAAGTGGCTACCTCTGTCTGACTCAATCCTTTGAGGTAGACCAAAACGGGAAAAGATGTGGTTAATCATCAGGGCAGCTGCTGTTTCTGCCTTGCAATTTGGGGCTGGGAGACATTCCACCCACTTGGTAAACAAGCATGTAACGGTCAACATGTACTTGTTTCCTCTAGACGAGCGAATCACAGGGCCTACAAAGTCGATTTGCAAATCTGACCATGGCAGTGTCATTCCCCTCTTTTGGAGAGGTGCCCAGTGTGTGAGGGATGTTGGCTGAAATTGTGCACACACAAGACACCCCTTCAAGTATTGGTCGAGGTCCTGCCCCATGTGTGGCCAGTATGCAACCTCTCTTAAGATTTCCAGTGTTGTGTGAAACCCCCTATGACCGGCGGTGGCCGCATCATGGGCGTGACTTAACATCAGGCTTCGGAATGAGGTAGGAACCACCCACTGATCGTGGCCAGGTTTGGATTTCCTTACCAGCAAACCGCCTTGGATTCGGAACATTTTTGGACATTTCATCAACACTCTTAGGTCCTCTTTCCCAATGTAATCGGTATCCGTCAGGGGAAAGTTCTCAGGGTCCTCAGGTGTTGGTAAAACTTACCAATAATTGGATCCCCCTTCTGAGCTGTAATCAAATCAGCATCAGGGGTCTCCTTGCTCCATTGGGCAGTTGAAAGATCATTGTGAGCATTTGTCTGGAACCTAGTGATAGCAGTGACCTGGATTTCCCCCAACAGGGACTCAATCTCAATTAGATCCCCTTGGATGGCCCCGGTTTTGGCCAGCTGATCAGCTAAGTCATTTCCAGTTTTGTCTGGTCCCTCTACTTTGGAATGACCCTTGATCTTTTTCCAGTAGATGGTCATCCCATTTGATGTGACTAGATCATCAATGTTTTGGATCAACTTCCCATGTTTCAAGGGTTTGTTGTTAGCACATAACATGCCTCTGGTTTTCCAATTAACCAGGTGCTCCACGAACCCGTTCCGTACATAATCTGAATCTGTGATTATGACCAGTTCGTGGAGTTGATGCTGGACAGCAGTGAGGATGGCCTGATGCACAGCCATCAATTCTGCCACCTGACTACTTCGGGGACCAATTTTGTATCCAGCGTAGGGTTCTGGAAACTCCTTCACCCATGCATTCCCTACGCCAGCCACCAGTTCTTTCTCCCCGTCGTTGTCAACATGGTAAGAGCATCCATCCACATAGACAGTGGGCATTCCCTCACACTTGTCCTCTTCAAAGACTTTGTGTGGGGAATTAAGGAATGCCTCCGTGTTGTCCTTGATTTTTAGACTTTCGTCCTCAATCATGCAAGTCAGCCAGACCTTGCGCGAGGGGACTCTTCTTGTTTTGGCCATATCTGACCTCCAGAGGAAAGCCTTGCATTGACAGAATCCAGGAAGTAATTTGGGAATTACTCACATTTCAGGCCCGGATTCTGTCACTTTGGAGATATTGCAGAGGCTGGTGTGGAGTCTCCACTATGATGTGTTCCCCATGGATAAACGGGCGGTAATTCTTCAATGCCCACACCGTTGCCAGGAGTGCCTTCTCACAATCGTTGAATTTTTCCTCCACAGAGGATAAAGTTTTGCTCGCATAGGAGATTACTTTATTGACCTTGTCATGCTTTTGGTATAATACTGCCGTCAAGCACGTATTAGAGAACCCCGTCTCCAGGAAGAACTCCTTGTTTCTGACAGGGTAAGCTAGGCAAGGCGCTTGTGAGAGGCTTCTTTTGAGTTGTCTTACCGCCTCGGATTGTTCTGGACCCCATTCCCACTTGACCCCCCCCTTCAAGAGATGAATCAGGGGTCTAGTGATCTCTGCGAAGCCTTCAATTAACTTTCTGCTGTAATTAGTCAGTCCAAGGAGGCTCCTTAGTTCCCGCAGAGTTGTGGGGTCTTTCAGTTTCTGAAGTGCTTCCACTTTCTTTTCCTGGGGACAGAGACCCTGAGGAGTAATCGCATGCCCCAAGAAATTAACACGGGTTCTACACCACTGTGCTTTCTGAAAGGAACATTTTTGCTCCGGCGGCCCTCAAATGGGTCAGAACATAACCTGTGGAGGTGTGTTCCTCCACAGATGAACTTTTGATGAGCACATCATCTACATAAGCCAGGTTACCCCTTGCACCCAGGTCGGGCATGGCCTAGTGTAGGAAAATGTTGAATTCATTGCCGGAGTTGAGGTATCCGAAGGGAGTCCGGGTCCATGTGTACTGCTGGCCCCAAAGGTAAAAGCCAGCTTGTATTGGTCCTCCCTACTGACAGGCACAGTCCAGTATCCATTGGTCAGGTCTATTGCAGTGAATACCCGTGACCCCTGGATCTGGGCCAGCCCTTGGTCAATGTAGGGCAGAGGCCATCGGGAAGTATGGACCCGTTTGTTGAGCTCCCTGAGGTCGGCGCAGGGTCTCCACTGGCCGTTTGGCTTCAATATTCCCAGCACCGGATTATTGAAGGTGCTGTCTATTGGACGAATTATTCCCCGGGACTCAAGGTTCTTAATTATTTCAGTAAGGGACTCCATGGATGCGAGAGGCAAACAATATTGCTTCACAAACACGGGAGTCATGCCAGGGTCCGTGGGGATTGTTGTTGTGTGGATGTCGGTGCGGCCACAGTCATATGAGTCTACCGCAAAGAGATCTTGGAAATCCAAGAAAACCTGTTTCAACTTTTGCTTTTGTTCCAAAGTCACACAGGCATCAGCTAGGTTGACTCTCTCTTCCACCATTTGCCTGAAGCCTGGAAAGACTTCTGGTTTGGCAATCTCAGCGGCCTCCTCCAGCTGGGTGGAGAAGTCCCTGGTCAGAGTGCTGATTTGGACTGGAGGCCTCAGGTGGGAAAGGCAACCCTCATGGACCTGGAAAATCACCTCATCCCTGCTGAAGTCACAAGTCACATCTTCCTTACCATAAGGGCAGGAAGTGTACACCAGGAAGTTCCCCCCATGCCGGGTAAAAATCCTGTCTGGTGTTGTATCGTTCTCACTGTCACTGTCAAAACAGTCCTTGGGGATTGGTCCTAACAGTTCATTTCCTAAATCAATGGAGAAATGTCGGTCATCAACCGCCATTCCAATAATGGTGCCTGCGGCTAGAGTAATACTCTTTAAGTTGCTGTTATCCACCTCTATTGGGATGGTGTCATGTTCTATATTGACTAATGGAGTTGGGTTTACCCCCAACCCTTGCTGTTGGAGAGAAGCGTTTAGATGTATATAAGCATCAGGGTTTTTCAAATGTTGTCCTCTTTTAACTTTCACTTCCAGGGAGAATTGTCGGGTCCTTTCTGGGATGGTGACATCCTCTTTAATCTGAATTTCAACTGCATAAGGTAGCAATTGAGCTGACCTAAATGCTTTTTCTGGATCATCAAAGCCCATGGGATTATCCGCTAATCGGGACCAAGCTTTGAATTTTATTAGGTCCAAACTAATGGCAAAGCGATTGAGAATGTCACTGCCTAAGTAAAAGGCGGCAGTGACGTCTCGCACGACCCAACAATTATGGACTATGCTCTTGTTGCCAATGGAGATTTTGAGCATACACCTGCTTGGCAGGAGCTGTTTGGAATTAGGTGCTTCCAGGTCCATTTCCCATTTGTCTATCAGTTTGAATGTGGGAATGGCTGGATGTTTTGGGAGTTGGCGGAACATGGCTTCGCTGATGAAGCTCTTACCGTTGTTCACACACACTCGAGCGAGAACAGAGTCCTTCCCATCATTTATCTGAACAGGGATGAACAATTGCTCTCCAATTTGCTGAATATCAGCCAGGCTCTGAGCTGACTTCACATCTTTCTGGACTATAGGAGTGGGAGTTTCTGATTGTGGATTAGTGAAGAATTTCAGGGTGTTTCCTTCCAGTGTGGAATACCACCTTAAACTGGAAGGAAGGTTGATTTTCAGAAATAGAGAGGACCCCCCATCACCAGTCTGTTGTCCTACTGCTATTACTGTCACGTCTGGAATCTGGTTGTTCTGGAAGTGAAATTCTACTTGGCCAGATTTTTGTTCAACCATGTGGCAGGTGCCGTTTAAACTAACATGGTTGACACTCTGTTTTAATTTTATTGGTCGGCTAGTCTGGGTCCAGAGGACCTTGTTTACACAATCTATTAGGGGTGACAACCTTCTCAGGAGGTCATTCCCTAGTAAACAAGGGGTGCCCTCTGGAGTCACTACTATGACCGGGTGTTTCACCTTGTGTCGCCCAATTTTAATGTCCAAGTCTGCAGTCCCCTCAACGGGAATTTCCTTCCCGTCAAAGTTCTGCAGTTGTCCAGGAAGAGAGGTGAGAGGAATACGGTAATTCTCCCCCCTTCCTGCATTTAGTTCCTCAAAGGCCCTTTTGGACAGAAGGGTAGCTTGGGATCCAGTGTCCACCAGTGCCAAAATTGTACCCTGCCCCTGTACTTGTACCAGGGCATAGTATCTTCCCTCCTTCTCCTCAAGGGGGCACAGATAATGCACATTTTTGGACAACTGGTGGGCTAACTTTCTGGTTTTGGACATTGCTAGAGAAGAGATTTGGGCAGAATTCTGTGGAGAGTCTTGGGAATCTGAAAGAAAAAGTTGGCAACTGGAGATCAGAGCCATTGTGGGTTTCCCTGGTTCCGGTTCTGGGCCGCCCCCCCTTTTTGGAGGCAGTCACCAGGATGGGTTTGAACCAGGGGATTTTGGTATTGTAGGTACTGGGATGAGATGATGGGCGGCGGTAGCTCAGTCTCCATATCTCCCCAGTCTGGATTGGAATCCCTTGGGACCCATTTTTCTTTGGGAGGAGTTCTCCCATCTCTGAAGGAGAAGATCCTTTTCCCGGATCATCTGAGGATCCCTCTCCCTCAAATTGGAAGACCTGTACTTCCTCCACAAAGTGGGTCTGTTTGGGTCCTTTGTTTCTCCTGCCCCCCCTCTGCTCTTTGGGAGGCTGGCATTCAGGGGCAGGAGATTTTGTTTCCGGTTCCTGGTTTTCCAGGGGCTGTTTACAAGTTGGGAAGGAAGCTTCCTTCAAGGCTTTACACCCCCCTTCCCCTTGTGCCTCCTCCCTGGGAACCGGTGGGTTATCGGGGTGCTGCCCCTGTCATTGTTCTGGAGCACCAGGTCCAGAGTTTGGGGCATTCTGCAGTGGCATGCTCATCTGAGGGTTCTGTTGAGCCCTCAGTATGTGACCCAGATCCCGTGCCATATTTTGGACCTGGCGCTCTAACTGGGAAACCCGCTCAGGCTGATACGGGGCTCTATTTTCTCCCCTGGGCTGATCCCGGGAAGGGTAGCTATCCCTTCTCTGGTAGTACCCCTGGTTGGGAAGATTTTGGTACCCCTCCACCCTTGGCCTCCCCTCTCCCGGATTAGGTTGTCTGGGCTCAGGGAATTGGGGAAAGAAGGATGGATGATTTTGGGGCTGGAAATTGGGTGGATACCTGGGGAAAAAGTTCTGCCCAGGATTTGGAGAATTTCTGCCCTCCTGTGGGGAGTTGGGAGGGAAGTTCCCTGGGTTAGGTGCTTGGCCGGATCCCCCCCCTTGGGCTGGAGGAGTCCACACATAACCCAGGATTGGTCGGTTTCCCTTGTAGCGGGGACTTACATAGTCAGGGGAGCGGGGGACCCCATTTGTGGGACTACCTCCTCGACTCCCTGTCTGTGACTGGCCCGAGGGCCTTCTGGGCTGTGAATTATTAGGTGCAGGTAGGTTTTTAGGCCCCCCCATCTCCAAATCTAAAACGGGGGCAACCTTTACCTCTGCCACCTTGGCAGCAGCAGGGGTGCTGTTGGTTTTGGGGTTTTTGGGCGCATTATTTTTATTTTCTATAGGCTTCTGCACCTCATAGATCCGGGTAGCCTGTTCAATGACTCAGTCTAAAGATCTTTTCTCATGAAAATCTCTCACGAGCTGGGTCATTATATATTTAGGGAGAGTATGGAAAAATGTATTGACAAACTCTCTGCTGTCTGTGCGCACTCTTCTGGTGGTCTGCGCAAAAGCACGTTTCAGTTCTTGCACAAACTTTTGTGGGGCCTGATCCTCTCCACATTGCAAATTGTAGGCTGCCTTGCGAGCCTCTTGGGGATTTCTGTGCACAGAAAAATGTTTCAAGATGGCCGCCCTATAGGTGGACCACCTTGAATGATTTTGGTCCTCCAGCCCCGCAAAGAAACTGGAGTATTCAGGGGAGAATGTCCACTTTACATATTGAATACAGCGTTGGCTGTCCTTCAAATGAAAAGTCTCCATCATTTGCTCATAGAGCTCCAAGTGCTCCCAAAGGGAATACTTGGCGTTCTTGTGATAAGGCGTGATGACACTCCTTATTGCCTTTATTTGCTTCAATGGGTCCTTAAGCAAGGCCCTTTTTGCCTTATTGGCCTTTTTGGTTCGGGTAACCCTGGTCCATTCATCCTCTGACTCAGAGGCACTGCTCCCAGAGGTTCCTGTCTGATCTTCCAGGTTTTCCCGGATTCTGCGAGCTTGGGAATGGCTGGCAGAATGTGGGGACCTGGTCTCCTGTGTCCTGCGCCGTTCAGAGGAGTCTTCAGATTCCTCCTTGCTGCCAGGATTTGATGGGTACCCCCCTACTGACCTAACTGGGCAGAAGTTTTCAGGATGCCCTTAATGGGCCTATTCTCCTGGGGTTCCCCACTAAATTGCACTGTGCTTGGGTGCCCATACCCGGATGCCCGCCCATCCATTCCTGGGAGGTACTGGCCTATGAGCCCCATGCTTCTGGCTGGATAGTAATCTGCCATCCCTGTGGCCCGGTGCTCATGTGCGCCAGGGGACATGGGGGTGGCAGAGTCCAGGGACTGAGAGAGATAAAGGCCTCTGGTACTAGGGCTCCTGAGGTTATGCTCAGGAGTTTCCCTTTCCCAGCGAACCTGGTCTCTATCCGCCCCTGCTCCCTGTTGCAATGCAAGAGCCTGCGCCTTCAGTTCCTCAGTTAAGGCCTTACTAGACTCTATCAGTCTCTCCTGCATCGCGACCTGTTGTTGGAGCCTATCATTGTGCTGGCAGAGAGCCTCATTCTCTCTCTGCGTTTCCTAATTGGTCCTGGAGCACTGGGCCAGTCTTTGCTGCAGGAGGGTTACCTCCTGAGTCCCATCCCTACTGGCCTGCTCCTGTCTTGCCAGAGCCTCCTCCACCCTCCTGGTGTGCTCTAGCAAGTCCTGGTGTTCTTTTTGGAGGTCACCCAGTCCCTGGTGGGCCAGGTGATTTTCTTCCATTATTCTTTTTAAGTGGCAGACTTCCTGGCCTAAGGTGTCCCTTTCCTGACTAAGAGTCTGCATCTGTGCCGTCAGGTCGTCCCTTTGCCTTTGGAAGGCACCAGCTTTGTGGCGCTCCTGATCAAACTCTGCCTGGGTATCCAGGTCTTTCAGGATCAGTTTATTGCTCTCCTCTTTCTCTCTGTCTAGTTGGATTTGCAGGGTGGCTACCTGCTCTGTGCATGCCCTGTTGAAATTGATCTGTTGCTCCAGCTTTTTCTGGCTCTGCAGTAGGGAGTCCAAACTGTCTTGGCGTTCCTTCTGCAAAGCCAGAATTCTGGTATCCTGGTCTGTCTTTTCCTGTTGAAGTATATCCATGTCCTCTTTTATTTTAATGATATACTGCCTACTATCATTTTCTGACTCCTGGCTCCTCTGCAGCCTCTGCTCAGAAGAGTCCAGATCAGATTGGGCCTACTGTAATGCCAACAGTTGCCTAGTCGCCAGATCTTGGCCTTCAGCACATTTGTCCTGCATGGCTCCCATATGTAAATATAAATATACCGCTACCCTGGCAATCTTGTTGTGCTCATCCTTGGCCTTAGGGGCCATATATAGTTCACTCAGGGCCACATGTAAGGGACCCTGGTCTCTCCATATATCTGACCCTGTTTTAGTGATCTGGGGTGCGATTGCCTGCAACCAGACCGTCTGGTCCTGATGAGTCCACTCACCTCTCACAAATAGCTTATGTAAGAAGTGCTCTCTGGCTATTTTCATATCTACCAAGGTCGTCATTCTGGAATTTGAGTTCCTTCCTGACTTACAGAAGTTTGTATTTTATTTTTGCAAAACAGACCTTTTCCTTAGAGCGTTCCTTCGAGGAGTGCTTTACAGCGTAATACAGCGTGGTGATCCGACCGGATATGTGTATCTGGTCAGCTGGCACACTGTATTAATCTGCACAAGTGATAGATCTAACCCAGACGTCCGGCTCGAGCCCCCAATTTGTAAGAGGATTCAATTCAACACTACAGCTAAGTCAATGCCTAGTCTGGGATACTGAATGGAAACCCTTATTGATATATCTTTATGTCCAGTTCATGAGTTCTGGATGACTACCCTTACATAACACCCCTCTCTTGGAATCCCCCTGACCCCACTGAGCCAAGAAGTAGTTCTATTTTGCAAATTTAAAAGGTTTATTTGAGAAAAATTAAACAATATATATATATCACACTTTTATGATAAATTAATAATTAATATCACACTTCAGAACATGAGCAGTTAACAACAATGGGTAATGTTCTACTAACAAACTGATTGGGTTACTCAGAAGTAGTATAAAGGATGAGGTAGCACGCTTGGGAATAGGAACAGAAGAATAAGGTGGTAGAGAATGCTTTATCTAGTTTCAGATGGATGCAATGTTGAATGAAAATGCAACACAGAAAATACTCAATATGATTTCAACAAAACAACGTAATCACTTTTCTCTGGCAATCCACTCCCCCCCTTATGCAATGTAAGGAAATGAAGAGGAGAGCACACAGTTCTTAGAAATGCAATCAAATGTAATTCAGTTCACCCCAGCAAGCTTAGACTACAGAAGTTTGAAACACAGGCAAAATGCTTTGAATATGGTGACAATGCAGTGAGAAATATGCTGAAAATGCTTTTAATTCCCTTCAGGAGGTTCAGGATGAGTGGTATCTAGTTAATATTAGTTCAGGCTCACTCTAGCAATGATTCAGGGATGGTTCTTAAGAGGCAAACGAAATTTAGCAGTTCAGGCAAAAGCAGCTATCTTTTTACAAGTAAAGAAATCGGTTCTAGGCTTGTTGGAAAGGTAAGATTCTAAGCTTTCAGAGGAAAGTTAAACCAAGTTCCCAGCCCAAACGGTTATGGAGTTATGAATGATTTTTGGATTTGAAATTTTAAAAGTTCAAAGCGACAGGTTACAGCTTGCAGCTAGAAAATGACAGGTGACAGCTTTTAAAAATGACAGGTGACAACTTCTAGGAGGCAGTTCTGGTTAGATTAAAATAGTTTGGATTAGATTATTTTAACTAAGAGATTGGTTCTGCACAGTTCTGCTAGGTACTCACAATATATTTTTGAAATAGGCCTCGCCACGGATCTGGTCAGGTTTTGGACTGGACTCCAGTTCTGATCTCGGCACTTCACAGTGATCTGGGTCAGCTCTCTGGTTCTGCTAACAGCGGTCTGGGTCACTCTGGATCTCTGGCCTCTGGTTCTGGATACTGCTCTGCTTTCTCTGGGTACAGCACTGCTTCTGGATCTTTCTGGCGCAGGGTTTTAGGCCAGAATCAACAGCTGGGTCCGGCTGTGAATAGTCTGCAAATGATTTTTTTGCCTGCTGACAAATACTTTTGCTTGCAGTGGGCCTTCTTGGTTCAAAGTTCTGTAGTCTCTGTTTAGCTTGGAAGTCTAAGTGTAGGATCTCTGGATGTGAAGTCGTCGGTCAGCATGCTCCGCAGCAAATGGAATTGAATGCCTCTACCTGTCCCAGCAGTCTCTTTTTATGTGTTTTGAAAGTGGGTGTGTGCCTGGGCCTAGCTAAGCCTGCCCCTTTCTACTTGTCATTGGCCCAATTCTCCCCTCTCCCATGATTGGGGGAAGGAAATGTGAGTCAGAGTGATGCTGTAGGTTTTATGGGTCAGAGGATCCTCCCCTGGTCAATTTGCCCACAAATCTATATTTGACCTAAAGACATATTTCATAGATACACAGTGGTTTGAAATTACATGCACCCATCACGTATCACATGAGGTATACTCTGTTCAAACTCTGATGTTTCTAAGAGCTTGCATTCAGAAACGGCAACACTTTGTGTTTTTTAACTGGTTTTGCAATATTGTTTTTTCATTAAAAATGATACACATATACACGGCCTGTCCATACATACTCCAGTAAATTCCCATGTCTCTAGCTTAAACACAGAGTCTGTAGTATCCATAAATAGCGGGGTTTTGTCCCGGAACATCACACAAATTAGAGTTTGGGCTTGAATCGAAGGTACATTTTTTAAATTAAGGCTCTCAAAGTTATACATTCCTGTCATTTGATTACAAAGAGTTATCAGTGTTTCTGTAAAATATATATTTTGCTTTCAATTCAGTTCTCAGAGTGTTGGAGTCCACCTCCAAGACTTGGGTGGGTCAGTGATCACATGTGTCTTCTGCTGGGAGCTCTTTGTGTACAGTCAACAGTCAACATCAGCATATTCTATTTAAGTGCAAGAGCCTATTGTGTGGTCTCCAGGAGGCTGCCAGCCAGTCTGCCTTCTATCAATCAAGGGGTCATGTGAGATTCTGACTCCTGGTGTGAATCTCTGGAGGTGAGAGGTTTCCCAGCCTTTGGCCTGTTAATTAAATCAGATTGTCTTCTGGGAACAGCATGTGGTTAAGATTTTAATTAACTCCCAGCCTTTGATGTAAAGGCCTCTCCTGCAACTCCTGACATGCAGTTTCCCTGTCAGAGTTTAGACCGCTAGCGCCGCCCTCAGTCAAAAGCGGGTACTGCATGCATTTTTTTGGATCAGTCTTGAATTCAAGCATTTCAAACAAGAGATAATACATGGAAGTATATTGTCCAGGTTCAACAAATGGCCTTGGTGTAGTTCTGCAGTAAAATAATTTTGTGCCCATAAATTAGCCATGTTTGACCTGAAGAAAACGAATTCCCAACAGTTATGGGTTGCTTTTGGCAATCAGCATTGCCCCTTTTACAATGGTTTTAGGCTCTGTGCCCTTCTGTGCTCACAACATAGGCAAAAATGTGTGGCACCTTGAGTGACCATCTTGGTGTGCGCACAAACTGCGAGGTTCTCCTGGATTCTGGCGCACATGTGGGCTTTTTGGCCATCTTGGATTTTCTAAGCCCACAGCACCAAATGTTGCAGCATGATAGCTCAAACGTGGGTCAGGACACCCAACAAAAGTAATCTCGCCATGATGGGTGAACTAGGAATACTGAAATCAACCATGCTGACTGGGAATAAAGTAATCTAGCCATGATTGGTGAACTAGGAATACTGAAATCAACCATGCTGACTGGGCAGAAAGTAATCTCGCCATGATGGGTGAACTAGGAATACTGATATCAACCATGCTGACTGGGCAGAAAGTAATCTATCCATGATGGGTGAACTAGGAATACCGAAATCAACCATGCTGACTGGGAATAAAGTAATCTAGCCATGATTGGTGAACTAGGAATACTGAAATCAACCATGCTGACTGAGCATAAAGTAATCTCGCCATGATGGGTGAACTAGGAATACTGAAATCAACCATGCTGACTGGGCAGAAAGTAATCTAGCCATGATGGGTGAACTAGGAATACCGAAATCAACCATGCTGACTGGGAATAAAGTAATCTAGCCATGATTGGTGAACTAGGAATACTGAAATCAACCATGCTGACTGGGCAGAAAGTAATCTAGCCATGATTGGTGAATTAGGAATACTGAAATCAACCATGCTGACTGGGCATAAAGTAATCCCGCCATGATGGGTGAACTAGGAATACTGAAATCAACCATGCTGACTGGGCAGAAAGTAATATAGCCATGATGGGTGAACTAGGAATACTGAAATCAACCATGCTGACTGGGCATAAAGTAGTCTAGCCATGATGGGTGAACTAGGAATACTGAAACCCACCATGCTGACTGGACATAAAGTAATCTGGACATGAAGGGTTAACTAGGAATACTGAAATCAACCATGCTGACTGGGCATAAAGTAATTTATTTATGATGGATTAACTAGGAATACTGAAATGATGGGTTAACTAGGAATACTGAAATCTGAAATCAACCATGCTGACTGGGCATAAAGTAATCGGGACATGAAGGGTTAACTAGGAATACTGAAATCAACCATGCTGACTGGGTATAAAGTAATCTACTCACGATGGATTAACTAGGAATACTGAAATGATGGGTTGACCTGGAATACTGAAATTTGAAATCAACAATGCTGACTGGGCATAAAGTAATCTAGCCATTATGAGTTAACTAGGAATACTGAACTCAACCATGCTGACTGGACATAAAGTAATCTAGCCATGATGGGATAACTAGGACTACTGAAATCAACCATGCTGACTGGGCATAAAGTAATCCCGCCATGATGGGTGAACTAGGAATACTGAAATCAACCATGCTGACTGGGCATAAAGTAATCTAGCCATGATGGGTGAACTAGGAATACTGAAACCCACCATGCTGACTGGATATAAAGTAATCTGAACATGAAGGGTTAACTAGGAATACTGAAATCAACCATGCTGACTGGGCATAAAGTAATTTATTTATGATGGATTAACTAGGAATACTGAAATGATGGGTTAACTAGGACTACTGAAATCGGAAATCAAGCATGCTGACTGGGCATAAAGTAAATGGGACATGTAGGGTTAACTAAGAATACTGCAATCAACCATGCTGACTGGGTATAAAGTAATCTACTCACGATGGATTAACTAGGAATACTGAAATGATGGGTTAACCTGGAATACTGAAATCTGAAATCAACAATGCTGACTTGGCATAAAGTAATCTAGCCATTATGGGTTAACTAGGAATACTGAACTCAACCATGCTGACTGGACATAAAGTAATCTAGCCATGATGGGATAACTAGGACTACTGAACTCAACCATGCTGACTGGACATAAAGTAATCTAGCCATGATGGGATAACTAGGACTACTGAAATCAACCATGCTGACTGGGCATAAAGTAATCTGGACATGACCTGCTATCAGGGCTTAATAGATCATGTCCACAGTGTGTTGTCTGCGCATTAGTTGCTAACAGGGCATACTGCCATCTGGTTTAGATGTGTTAAGGGTCGACAGTGAGAACATGGCATTAAGTATTCATTGGATAAAATACCTTCTAGCCGTTATGTGCTTTATTGAATATAAAGGAATGCAAAGGTACGTGTCCTGTACATTGTTTATATGATGGTAAATGGACATAACGCTAACTGCATATCATGTACTACATATACATGGCCTTGATGTGTTAACTGGAGTGCAAATAGTAACTGGGCCCATTTGGAGCTGCAGCCTCTTTGGTGCACGCTCATGCAGAGTGTGTGTAATGTAGAAGGCACAAGCAAGACACTTGATTCGCCCTGCACTTTGTGTATGGGTGTGTGGGGCAGGGCTTTACTGTATGGTCATTAGTAGACTTTCCTGTGTGACGTACAATGGAGCGGGGGTACTTGAGGAGCATTCCCCTTCTGATGTGTAGTGTATGGTTGGGGTCTGTGGTACCCGACGGACACCGCCCTATAGGTTAACGGGGCGGTTCCTGCTTGATATTCACCCCATGATCTGCACTATATAGGAAAACAGGTCATGACAAGATGCTTGCGGCACCCTCTGTAATCCCTCCTGTATATGGCAGAGGGCTGGTTGGAGTATATTTAAGAAAGAAATGACACGTTAGCTGTGACATGCTTGTGCATGTGGTTTGGTTATTTACCCACCCATTGACTGCTCATGGCCAGACTAAACCCAAGGGCCATCCTCACTCACTACCTGCCCCTCCCTGCCCAAAACACATCCCTCTGGCATTTCATTGAGATAGCTTTCTCGAGAAGTACCATCCAACCTTGGCCTGCCTGTGTTATTTCGAAGCATTTTGCTGTGAGTCAATGGCATAATTTCTGTTGTAAATATGCTACAGGTGTTATAACAATGTGTTAACATTGAGTGCCGTCAGCCACTTGAGTTTTAAGCAATATGTGCACCCTCGTATCTGCCACTGGGGTCTTGTTTAAAAGAATCAGTGAGAAAGCCAACATTGTTGGATTGTGTATAGAAGTTAAATAGGCATTTGGCAGGCAATGGTGTTAGATGCCCAGGTAATCACACCACTGTCCAGCTGTTGACATTTTATGGTGAGATTACTTTCATTATGCCAGCGCATTCAAAATGCCTATCCCATGCCAGAACAAAAGCCAAAATTGCTGGCATTGCCAATGCTTGTTAAAGTTCTCTATATATATTTGTTTCATCAAAGCTGTGTATAAATCTTAAATGCATAGTTCTTATAACCTCAACAAACTTATTAACACTATAACCGTGTAAATATCATCTAATGCGACCCACTGTAACTCATCAACTATATCACTATAATAATCTCACACACATTACATTAAACAAACGGTGCACCTTTGACAAACATTGAGAAACAACAAATAGACAATATGTATTAGTCCCATCTCACCCCTCGTCCTACTTTCCACCAAGAAGTCCTTCAATGCTAGCATTAACCAAAGAGTTCGTTGAATGGCCCCCACACTTCCGAATAAGAGTCCTCTCGCCTGTGTTTTTTTTGCATGACTTTATCATAACTCGACCGTGTTCGCATATCCAACAGCCATCCCTCCACATCTGGCTTTTTCCGTGTCTTCCATACTCTCAGAATTTGCCTGGCCACCACCACAGACTGGATACATATGGACTCTCTCTGAGCAACCTCTCTGGAGAGCTTCACACACAATAATCACCACTGTGCAAAGTAAGGTCTCTGCCGATCGGTGGCAAACAGTGTGATGGATATAGCAGCTGCACTTTACAAAGCATGTGCACACTGTTCAGCTGACATGTTCATTGCTACCAGGGTGCACAGACGATGCCCAGAGATGCTGAAAGGAATCTCCCAAAATAATGTCTCCAAAGGGAGTGCATTGGCCCTTCACCTTTTATTGAGGACTGAACAGTAGCAGCCCGCCACTATTGGCGTGGGGTGGGGTGTCAACCCCTCGCTTGAGTGGCAGGCAACACAGTGCACCTGTGTGCTTTACTTGCATGGGGAACTACACTGCCTGCCTCTGCGCCGGGGCGCGTCACACACTATGCAGTTTGTTTTTCATTTGTATGCGGAGCCTCCACAGAAACATATTACAAAATAATGAGAGGCGTTGGACATCAGAAGCCTGGCCTGCTGCCTCTCATTATTGCGCTAACAGCGTAGACTTACGGACTGATGGGAGCGGATTCCTCTCCTGTCAGTCAGTGTACTTACATTGCAGTGAGGAAGGCCATCCGGTCCTCATAGGCATCCCGGCGCATGTGGAGGGTGCTGTTAACTAAGGAACGTGTTTTTTATTGTATGCATGTGCGCCTGTATGTTGGTGTGTTTGCTTTTATGAATGCAGGGATGCAAGAAGTTGTTTGAATGATGTGTGAATGTGCTGGTGAAACTCGTGGTTGTGTCTGTGTGTCAGGTCCCATACCTAAATTTAGCAGCTCTGATCAGTGAGGCCCCTACATTTAGGGGTGGGAACCGCTGGAGGCATGTCAGTGTTTTTGCTTTATACTAGATACAAATTAATGTGCATCAATGGTAAAGCAGACATTAGTGAAGTGTTATTACGTGGCTAAACTGGCCTATATTCAATGCAGTTCAATCTAGCCATGTTATAACACTTATCATATTTCCTGTACCCCCGGTGCACAGTTACTTGATACTTGAAGTGTTATGTGACTAGACAGTATAGCCTTGTAAAGTCACTTATCAGATTTGCTATAACAGTGATGCACAGTTAGTTTGCATTGAGGGTAAAGCAAACATGATAAGATCACTAAATAATAGCACTTATGTGGCTAGACAGTCTAGCCATGTGCATAAAGCTAAAGCAAACTTAAGTGTTATTACGTGGCTAGACTGGCCTACGTTTAATGTAGTCCATTCTAGTCACGTAATAACAGTTATCATTTTTGCATTACCAGTGATGCCAAGTAAAACATTCTTTGTCACATTTAGAATCTATACGCAGATTAGCACTAATATTGTAAGTAAGTATATACTTACAAAATGTGACATTGAATTTTTTTACTTGCCATCAAGGGTAAATCAAACATGATTAATGTTATTACAAGGTTAAACTGACCTACATTATTGGGGTCAAACTGCATTTCCTTAATTACTGAAGCATGGCATGTTTTACTTGGCATCAAAGGTGAAGCAAACATGAAGAGAGTTATTACTTGCCTAGAGTGGCTTACATTGGTGGCTCTGGCATGGCCATATCATTTTTATATCTTGTGTGCCATGTCATTTTTCTATGTTGCATTAAAATAAAAGCCAACACAAGTGTGATTACGTGGTACACTGTCCGAGTCTCGATACACCTTCTTTCTGTGCATAGCATTTTGTGCTGGATGTGAATCCCTATGCTGCAATACTGGCATATATTGGTGGCTCACTGTATTAAACTACAGAAAAAAAGAAAGGAAGAAAATGCTGAATACGGCATCGAAAAAGAGCTCGGCGGTGAGCACACGTCAACTGATGCGCGCGGAGGAAGGACACTACTTCCATTGCAGTAATATTGGCTGCAAGCAGGGCCGGCGCGCTTCCATACATTGGCCCCCCGTGCCGTGGGGTAAACAGACGGCTCGCTTCGGCGCCCACCTGTGGAAGGCCCTCCAGTGTTTATTTTATTCCTCCAGTGTTTGAGACCCACTGCTGAGCCAATTGTCAGAGACGCCTTTCGCGGCCCTATTTTACTCTCCCCTGATGTGGAAACGCGGCGAGTAGCAATTTTCAGGGCTATTTCTGACGTGGTCTGAGCCTGAAGTGATTGCTGCCTTTGACGCAAAGTGCTTTTGCTCGGCTGTCAGTGTGAGATGAGGGTTTCCCCGAGAAGGAGCGATCTGTGGGAAGTGACGGCAGCCCGGATGGGTGACATCCTTTTCTCTCCAGGTAATCACTTGCGAGTGACTGAGCGCCTGGCGGCAGAGTCTGCTCTGGGAGTTTCCTTCTTTTTTATTTTTTATTAATTTAATACAGTTTGAAACAAACTTTTTAAAAGAAAACAAACTTTTTAAAAGTAAAAGAGAAAAAGAAAAATGTGAGATAGAACCCATCCTTTTTTTGTTTTCCGTTCATTCTGTCCTCACGAGCACCCATTACATTTTTATTTTTATTTTCTTCTTTAGACTAAGTAACAGCTTCTTACGTACATCTTTCCTATTTTTATAATGAGCGCTCGGTTTGCTGAACAGGGTTTTTTTGGATTCTTCTCAATGTTCCGTGTCTTCTCTTTCATACATTTTCTTTCTCTACAGATTCTTACAATCGTTCCGGTCAATGACTACCATTGTCTTCTGTCAATAGTTTCTGTAGTTTTTCTAGGTAGCGAGCCAGGGTTACGGTGTGTCTCTGTGAGTCATCGTTGTGGAATTTAATCCACCATTCTTCTGAGCTATATGTAGTGAATTTTGCCAGTTCTTCTCCTAGATATTTTGTTCTTAGGTCTTTCATCTCGGGACATTCTAGTACAAGATGTTTCAGTGTCTCCTCAGAGTCGGTGCAGAAACGACATCGATCGTCTTCACTCCCGGGTGCATGCCTTAATTTCTGGATCTCCTTGGTCTCTAGTAGGTTTAATCTGAATCTCAAGTATATTTTTCTGAGATGCTTACAAGGAAATACTTCAAGGTATTTTGAATGGATGTTAAGACCTCTTGCTTCTATGGGTCTGTTTTTCGTGCATTTATGTTTATTTCGTTTCTCGGTCGTCTCAATCCAGTCTTGTTGGAGTAATTTCTTTTTGACTGCGTTTGGGTTAGTCATTAACGTTGTTTCATCAGTGTTCAATTGACTTAGGATGCCTGGACATCCTGCCCTCCATTTTTGAAGAAGATCGTCTTTTTGCCATTTTCGTGTTCCCACAATATCTCAAATTGAGGTATGTTCACTTCAGCGAGGGTCTTTCTGTACAGTGCCAAGGTGTTCCACATAATTCTCACATTTAAAGTGGATATACTCAGTTCGTATAGTACACAGGCTGTTGGGAAACCTTGTGGCAACTGTAAGATTTTCTTCCAGAAAACCCCTTTGCATCTTTTCCATAACTCATTTGTACAATCGAACATGCTTTCTGCACCATATACTAAGACTGGTGTTACTTTGCCTTTGTAGAAGTTCAGCACAGGTATATACGAAAACTTTCCATATTTTATGTGGATTAGAACGCCTTGCGCTGTCAATCTTCTACATTGGCTCAGGATCTTCTTTGTTGATGGGTCGTCGTTTATGCTTGCACTGATATTTGTTCCCAGATATTTGCTGCATTGTACCAGTTTTAGATGTTCATTACCGAGTCTCCATTTGAATTTTTCATGTGTCTTTTGTGCGCCCTTCAAGCTTTTTAGCACGAGAATCTCGGTTTTTCCTCCATTCATTTCTAGCCCAATCTCATCAATGTGGGCTTTGAGGGCGTTCAACTTCCTCTGCAAGCCTATAGGGGTTTGATCTATAAGTACTATGTCATCAGCGCATAGTGCCCGTCCAATGAGTTTTCCATTAATCTTATGTGTTTAGGACACAACCTCATCTATTGCTTTGCCAATCTCGAATATGTAGAAACTGAACAGTGTAGCACCCAGGCGACACCCCTGCTTGACCCTTCTGGCAGTTTATATTGGGTTTGAGAGGTGGCCTCTTGATCTAATCTTATCCGTATCTCTGTATCCGAGTACAGTTCTTTTATTGCTGCTATTATACCAGGGGGGCATCCATGCTCAGTCAATTTTGTCCACAGTCGCTCTCGCTCTATCCCATCGAAGGCGTGAGCCAAGTCTAGGAAGGCCACATAAACCTTCTGGTGGTTTTTGATCGTCTCCATCTTCAGGAGATTGATGATGAAGAGGTTCAGCCCACATCCAACATTCTTAACGAATCCCGACTGTTTTATGTCGTACTTGTTGTTCTTCTGGATCCATTGGTTTAGCTGCGCTAGGATGATTGTGGCGAATATTTTCCCAATCACATCCAGGAGAGCTATGGGACGATAGTTTGACGGTTCAGTGCGACAACCCTTTTTAAAAATTGGTACTATGATGGCTGTTTTCCATGACGCAGGTATGCGTTTTTGCTGGATGATTTTTTTTAATAGTAAGTCGCAAAGGTCGGTCCATTCATCTGGATTATTTTTAAGCATTTGGTTCGATAATCCATCTGGGCCTGCAGCTCTAGACGAGCTGCAGTTATCTATTGTTGTTCTGATGTCATCTTTTTCGATTGTAATGTCCCATGCTTCAAGAAGTGGAGTGTCACTCTGGATTGTGTCTCCTCGTTTGGCAAACAGCCTAGTGTAGTGTTTTGACCATTGAGCATCTGAAACCATGTTTGTTATGGACGCTCTCTGAGGATATTCGATCTCATTAATTAACGTCCAGAAACCTCTTGCATTTCTTTTGATGATCATCTTCAGTATTGCTTACGCATCTCTTTGCTCAAGTATTTTTTTGTGTGAGGTTATCCAGTTTCTGTAATTTGTTTTCAGTTTTCTCTTGTTCTCTTCATAGTTCACATTTGAACTCCACTTCAGCTTACGGATTTCTTTTCTAAGTTCTTTCTTTCGCGACCTCTGGGTGGTAGTTGTGTTTCTTATTTGTGTACTTTTTGATTCCCACTGGATTGGTCTTATAAATTTCCATGTACTGGGTATATTCAATGGCATCCCTATTTCCGTT
The DNA here is from genome assembly GCF_040938575.1 of Ambystoma mexicanum. Taxonomy (NCBI): domain Eukaryota; kingdom Metazoa; phylum Chordata; class Amphibia; order Caudata; family Ambystomatidae; genus Ambystoma; species Ambystoma mexicanum. Next base: position 1,684,869,261 of record NC_090932.1, read on the forward strand.
ATTTTTTTCGGTATTCATGAATCCTGTTATCACTCTGATGTCATCTTGATGGAGTCTCAGGCGCTTACAATTTGGTTCTAATATCACATTACATTTCCATTGCTCACTCTGTCTTTTGTTTTCTCTTTTCCATGTTAGAATTAGTATGTTATGGTCAATTTTTGTAGTTCTGTTTACTTTTAAGGCTATGATCTCATCGGCCATGGATTCCGACACAAAAAAGTAATCGATTATGGACTTTTGTGGACCTCTCTCCCAAGTTTCTTGTGCAGGTATATCACCCCTTATGTTTCCATTCATCAAGTTCATGGATCTATAGACCATTTCTTCCAGCCAGGACTTTTTGAGTTGTTTTACTTTTTCACTTAATTTGGCTGCACTGCTTTGTTGTTTCTTTTCTTCTATTAACTTGATGTTTAAATGCCACTTAAGATGATATCTGGGTTCTTCTCAGATACCATTATGTCGTCTATTACAGTCAGTACGATTTGGATAAGTGTATCGCCTGGAACTGCTTTGTGGTTTAGGTATACATTTGACAAATTAAACTCTTTCTTTCCTCCACTCTGGCCATTTGCTATCTCCACTTTTACGCTCATTAAATATGGCGTATGGTTGGATGTTGATTTAATCGAATGTCTGCTTTTCCTTTTAATTAATATCAGCAATCCTGACATTGGTCTACCTTTACTTTTTTTGATTGCAGGGTTCAGAGAAATTTCGAATCCATCAATGCATGGGCATATTGCCAACCATGTCTCCTGCAGGCATTTGGCATCTAGGTTTTTTAGCTCTTCAGTAGCAGAACCCAATAGATGACTGTAGCCACGTGAGTTCCAGGATCCTTTCCTTCTTGAAATCAAGCATAATGTCCTGACATAATATCGTGCCACGGATGGTCTCACACGAGAAGCAAGCAGTAAAGGCATCATGATGGCGGTGCTAACTAGGCACGAGAGGAGAAGCAAACACTAAGGGCATTATCATGGCAGTGCTTGCTAGGCATGAGAGGAGAAGCAAGCAGTAAGGGCATTATCATGGCGGTGCCTACTAGGCATGAGAGGAGAAGCAAGCAGTAAGGGTATCATGATGGCAGTGCTAACTAGGCACGAGAGGAGAAGCAAGCAGTAAGGGCATCATGATGGAGGTGGTTACTAGGCATGAGAGGAGAAGCCAGCAGTAAGGGCATCATGATGGCAGTGAATACTAGGCATGAGAGGAGAAGCGAGCAGTAAGGGCATCATGATGGTAGTGCTTACTAGACACAAGAGGAGAAGCAAGCAGTAAGGGCATCATGATGGCGGTGCTAACTAGGCACGAGAGGAGAAGCAAACACTAAGGGCATTATCATGGCAGTGCTTGCTAGGCATGAGAGGAGAAGCAAGCAGTAAGGGCATCATGATGGCAGTGCTAACTAGGCACGAGAGGAGAAGCAAGCAGTAAGGGCATCATGATGGAGGTGGTTACTAGGCATGAGAGGAGAAGCAAGCAGTAAGGGCATCATGATGGATGTGGTTACTAGGCATGAGAGGAGAAGCAAGCAGTAAGGGCATTATCATGGCGGTGCCTACTAGGCATGAGAGGAGAAGCAAGCAGTAAGGGCATCATGATGCCAGTGCTAACTAGGCACGAGAGGAGAAGCAAGCAGTAAGGGCATCATGATGGAGGTGGTTACTAGGCATGAGAGGAGAAGCCAGCAGTAAGGGCATCATGATGGCAGTGCTAACTAGGCACGAGAGGAGAAGCAAGCAGTAAGGACATCATGATGGAGGTGGTTACTAGGCATGAGAGGAGAAGCGAGCAGTAAGGGCATCATGAAGGTGGTGCTTACTAGGCACGAGAGGAGTAGCGAGCAGTGAGGGCATCATGATGGCGGTGCTAACTAGTCACAGGAGGAGAAGCGAGCAGTAAGGGCATCATGATGGTGGTGCGCACTAGGCACGAGAGGAGTAGCGAGCAGTAAGGGCATCATGATGGCAGTGCTAACTAGGCACAGGAGGAGAAGAGAGCAGTAAGGGCATCATGATGGAGGTGCTAACTAGGCACAGGAGGAGAAGAGAGAAGTAAGGGCATCATGATGGTGGTGCTTACTAGGCACGAGAGGAGTAGCAAGCAGTAAGGGCATCATGATGGTGGTGCTAACTAGGCACAGGAGGAGAAGAGAGTAATAAGGGCAACATGATGGAGGTGCTAACTGGGCAGGGGAGGAGAAGCGAGCAGTAAGGGCATCATGATGGCGGTGCTTACAAGGCACAAGAGGAGAAGCAAGCAGTAAGGGCATTGTGATGGGGGTGCTTACTAGGCACGAGAGGAGAAGCAAGCAGTAAGGGCATCATGGTGGTGGTGCTAACTAGGCACGTGAGTAGAACCAATCAGTAAGGGCATCATAATGGCGGTGCTAACTAGGCACAGGAGGAGAAGCAAGCAATAAGGTCAGTATGATGGCGGTGCTAACACAGTACAGGAGGAGAAGCAAGCAGTAAAGGCATCATGATGGTGGTGCTTACTAGGCACGAGAGGAGAAGCAAGCAGTAAGGACATCATGATGGTGCTGCTTACTAGGCACAAGAGGAGAAGCAAGCCATAAGGGCATCATGATGGCAGTGCTAACTAGGCACGTGAGGAGAACGAAGCAGTAAGGGCATCATGATGGCAGTGCTAACACGGTACAGTAGGAGAAGCAAGCAGTATGGGCCTCATCATGGCAGTGCTTAGTAGGCACAAGAGGAGAAGCAAGCAGTAAGGGCATCATGATGGTGGTGCTTACTAGGCACGAGAGGAGAAGTAAGCAGTAATGGCATCATGATGGTGGTGCTTACTAGGCACGAGAGGAGAAGCAAGCTTTAAGGGCATAATGATGGCAGTGCTAACTAGGCACGTGAGGAGAACCAAGCAGTAAGGGCATCATGATGGCAGTGCTAACACGGTACAGCAGGAGAAGCAAGCAGTATGGGCATCATCATGGCAGTGCTAACTTGGAACATGAGGAGAAAAAAGCAGTAAGGGCATCATGATGGCGGTGCTAACACGGTACAGGAGGAGAAGCAAGCCGTAAGGGCCTCATGATGGTGGTGCTTACTAGGCACGACAGGAGAAGCAAGCAGAAAGGGCATCATGATGGAGGTGCTTACAAGGCATGAGAGGAGAAGCAAGCAGTAAGGGCATCATGATGGCGTGCTAACTAGGCACGTGAGGAGAAGCAAACACTAAGGGCATTATCATGGCAGTGCTTGCTAGGCATGAGAGGAGAAGCAAGCAGTAAGGGCATTATCATGGCGGTGCCTACTAGGCATGAGAGGAGAAGCAAGCAGTAAGGGCATCATGATGGCAGTGCTAACTAGGCACGAGAGGAGAAGCAAGCAGTAAGGGCATCATGATGGAGGTGGTTACTAGGCATGAGAGGAGAAACCAGCAGTAAGGGCATCATGATGGCAGTGCTAACTAGGCACGAGAGGAGAAGCAAGCAGTAAGGGCATCATGATGGAGGTGGTTACTAGGCATGAGAGGAGAAGCGAGCAGTAAGGGCATCATGAAGGTGGTGCTTACTAGGCACGAGAGGAGTAGCGAGCAGTGAGGGCATCATGATGGCGGTGCTAACTAGTCACAGGAGGAGATGCGAGCAGTAAGGGCATCATGATGGTGGTGCTTACTAGGCACGAGAGGAGTAGCGAGCAGTTAGGGCATCATGATATCAGTGCTAACTAAGCACAGGAGGAGAAGAGAGCAGTAAGGGCATCATGATGGAGGTGCTAACTAGGCACAGGAGGAGAAGAGAGAAGTAAGGGCATCATGATGGTGGTGCTTACTAGGCACGAGAGGAGTAGCAAGCAGTAAGGGCATCATGATGGTGGTGCTAACTAGGCACAGGAGGAGAAGAGAGTAATAAGGGCAACATGATGGAGGTGCTAACTAGGCAGGGGAGGAGAAGCGAGCAGTAAGGGCATCATGATGGCGGTGCTTACAAGGCACAAGAGGAGAAGCAAGCAGTAAGGGCATTGTGATGGGGGTGCTTACTAGGCACGAGAGGAGAAGCAAGCAGTAAGGGCATGATGGTGGTGGTGCTAACTAGGCACGTGAGTAGAACCAATCATTAAGGGCATCATAATGGCGGTGCTAACTAGGCACAGGAGGAGAAGCAAGCAATAAGGTCAGTATGATGGCGGTGCTAACACAGTACAGGAGGAGAAGCAAGCAGTAAAGGCATCATGATGGTGGTGCTTACTAGGCACGAGAGGAGAAGCAAGCAGTAAGGACATCATGATGGTGCTGCTTACTAGGCACAAGAGGAGAAGCAAGCCATAAGGCCATCATGATGGCAGTGCTAACTAGGCACGTGAGGAGAACGAAGCAGTAAGGGCATCATGATGGCAGTGCTAACACGGTACAGGAGGAGAAGCAAGCAGTATGGGCCTCATCATGGCAGTGCTTAGTAGGCACAAGAGGAGAAGCAAGCAGTAAGGGCATCATGATGGTGGTGCTTACCAGGCACGCGAGGAGAAGTAAGCAGTAATGGCATCATGATGGTGGTGCTTACTAGGCACAAGAGGAGAAGCAAGCTTTAAGGGCATAATGATGGCAGTGCTAACTAGGCACGTGAGGAGAACCAAGCAGTAAGGGCATCATGATGGCAGTGCTAACACGGTACAGCAGGAGAAGCAAGCAGTATGGGCATCATCATGGCAGTGCTAACTTGGAACATGAGGAGAAAAAAGCAGTAAGGGCATCATGATGGCGGTGCTAACACGGTACAGGAGGAGAAGCACGCCGTAAGGGCCTCATGATGGTGGTGCTTACTAGGCACGACAGGAGAAGCAAGCAGAAAGGGCATCATGATGGAGGTGCTTGCAAGGCATGAGAGGAGAAGCAAGCAGTAAGGGCATCATGATGGCGTGCTAACTAGGCACGTGAGGAGAAGCAAACACTAAGGGCATTATTATGGCAGTGCTTGCTAGGCATGAGAGGAGAAGCAAGCAGTAAGGGCATTATCATGGTGGTGCCTACTAGGCATGAGAGGAGAAGCAAGCAGTAAGGGCATCATGATGGCAGTGCTAACTAGGCACGAGAGGAGAAGCAAGCAGTAAGGGCATCATGATGGAGGTGGTTCCTAGGCATGAGAGGAGAAGCCAGTAGTAAGGGCATCATGATGGCAGTGCTAACTAGGCACGAGAGGAGAAGCAAGCAGTAAGGGCATCATGATGGAGGTGGTTACTAGGCATGAGAGGAGAAGCGAGCAGTAAGGGCATCATGAAGGTGGTGCTTACTAGGCACGAGAGGAGTAGCGAGCAGTGAGGGCATCATGATGGCGGTGCTAACTAGTCACAGGAGGAGAAGCGAGCAGTAAGGGCATCATGATGGTGGTGCTTACTAGGCACGAGAGGAGTAGCGAGCAGTAAGGGCGTCATGATGGCGGTGCTAACTAGGCACAGGAGGAGAAGAGAGCAGTAAGGGCATCATGATGGAGGTGCTAACTAGGCACAGGAGGAGAAGAGAGAAGTAAGGGCATCATGATGGTGGTGCTTACTAGGCACGAGAGGAGTAGCGAGCAGTAAGGGCATCATGATGGTGGTGCTAACTAGGCACAGGAGGAGAAGAGAGTAATAAGGGCAACATGATGGAGGTGCTAACTAGGCAGGGGAGGAGAAGCGAGCAGTAAGGGCATCATGATGGCGGTGCTTACAAGGCACAAGAGAAGAAGCAAGCAGTAAGGGCATTGTGATGGGGGTGCTTACTAGGCACGAGAGGAGAAGCAAGCAGTAAGGGCATCATGGTGGTGGTGCTAACTAGGCACGTGAGTAGAACCAATCAGTAAGGGCATCATAATGGTGGTGCTAACTAGGCACAGGAGGAGAAGCAAGCAATAAGGTCAGCATGATGGCGGTGCTAACACAGTACAGGAGGAGAAGCAAACAGTAAAGGCATCATGATGGTGGTGCTTACTAGGCACGAGAGGAGAAGCAAGCAGGAAGGACATCATGATGGTGCTGCTTACTAGGCACGAGAGGAGAAGCAAGCCATAAGGGCATCATGATGGCACTGCTAACTAGGCACGTGAGTAGAACGAAGCAGTAAGGGCATCATGATGGCGGTGCTAACACGGTACAGGAGGAGAAGCAAGCAGTATGGGCCTCATCATGGCAGTGCTTAGTAGGCACAAGAGGAGAAGCAAGCAGTAAGGGAATCATGATGGTGGTGCTTACTAGGCATGAGAGGAGAAGTAAGCAGTAATTGCATCATGATGGTGGTGCTTACTAGGCACGAGAGGAGAAGCAAGCTTTAAGGGCATATTGATGGCAGTGCTAACTAGGCACGTGAGGAGAACCAAGCAGTAAGGGCATCATGATGGCAGTGCTAACACGGTACAGGAGGAGAAGCAAGCAGTATGGGCATCATCATGGCAGTGCTAACTTGGAACATGAGGAGAAAAAAGCAGTAAGGGCATCATGATGTCGGTGCTAACACGGTACAGGAGGAGAAGCAAGCAGTAAGGGCCTCATGATGGTGGTGCTTACTAGGCACGAGAGGAGAAGCAAGCAGAAAGGGCATCATGATGGAGGTGCTTACAAGGCATGAGAGGAGAAGCAAGCAGTAAGGGCATCATGATGGCGTGCTAACTAGGCACGTGAGGAGAACCAAGCAGTAAGGGCATCATGATGTCAGTGCTAACACGGTACAGGAGGAGAAGAGAGCAGTAAGGGCAACATGATGGAGGTGCTAACTAGGCACTGGAGGAGAAGCGAGCAGTAAGGGCATCATGATGGCGGTGCTTACTGGGCATGAGAGGAGAAGCAAGCAGTAAGGGCATCATGATGGCAGTGCTTACTAGGCATGAGAGGAGAAGCAAGCAGTAAGGACATCATGATGGTGGTGCTTACTAGGCATGAGATGAGAAGCAAGCAGTAAGGAAATCACGATGGCGGTAATTACTAGGCATGGCAGGAGAAGCAAGCAGTATGGGCATCATGATGGTGGTGCTTACTAGGCACTGTAGGAGAAGCAAGCAGTAAGGGCATTATCATGACGGTGCTTACTAGGCATGAGAGGAGAAGCGAGCAGTAAGGCCATCATGATGGCGGTGCTTACAAGGCACAAGAGGAGAAGCAAGCAGTAAGGGCATCGTGATGGGGGTGCTTACTAGGCACAGGAGGATAAGCAAGCACTAAGGTCATCAAAATGGCCATACTTACTAGGCACAAGAGGAGAAGCAAGCAGTAACGGCATCATGATGGTGGTGCTTACTAGGCACGAGAGGAGAAGCCAGCAGTAAGGGCATCATGGTGGTGGTGCTAACTAGGCACGTGAGGAGAACCAAGCAGTAAGGGTATCATGATGGCAGTGCTAACTAGGCAGGTGAGGAGAAGCAAGCAATAAGGGCATCATGATGGTGGTGCTAACATGGTACAGGAGGAGAAGCAAGAAGTAAGGGCATCATAATGGTGGTGCTTACTAGGCACGAGAGGAGAAGCAAGCAGTAAGGGCATCATGATGGTGGTGCTTACTAGGCACAAGAGGAGAAGCAAGCAGTAAGGGCATCATGATGGTGGTGCTTACTAGGCACGAGAGGAGAAGCAAGCAGTAAGGGCATCATCATGGTGGTGCTAACTAGGCATGTGAGGAGAACCAAGCAGTAAAGGCATCATGATGGTGGTGCTTACTAGGCACGAGAGGAGAAGTAAGCAGCAAGGGCATCATGATGGTGGTGCTTACTAGGCAAAAGAGGAGAAGCAAGCAGTAAGGGCATAATGATGGTGGTGCTAACTAGGCATGTGAGGAGAAACAAGCAGTAAGGGCATCATGATGGCGGTGCTAACACGGTACAGGAGGAGCGGCAAGCAGTATGGGCATCATCATGGCATTGCTAACTAGGAACATGAGGAGAACAATGCAGTAAGGGCATCATGATGGCGGTGCTAACACGGTACAGGAGGAGAAGCAAGCAGTAAGGGCATCATGATGGTGGTGCTTACTAGGCATGAGAGGAGAAGCAAGCAGTAAGGGCATCATGACGGTGTGCTAACTAGGCACATGAGGAGAACCAAGCAGTAAGGGCATCATGATGGCGGTGCTTACAAGGCAAAAGAGGAGAAGCAAGCAGTAAGGGCATCATGATGGTGGTGCTTACTAGGCACGAGAGGAGAAGCAAGCAGTAAGGGCATCATCATGGTGGTGCTAACTAGGCATGTGAGGAGTAGCGAGCAGTGAGGGCATCATGATGGCGGTGCTAACACAGTACAGGAGGAGAAGAGAGTAATAAGGGCAACATGATGGAGGTGCTAACTAGGCAGGGGAGGAGAAGCGAGCAGTAAGGGCATCATGATGGTGGTGCTTACTAGGCACGAGAGGAGTAGCGAGCAGTAAGGGCATCATGATGGTGGTGCTAACTAGGCACAGGAGGAGAAGAGAGTAATAAGGGCAACATGATGGAGGTGCTAACTAGGCAGGGGAGGAGAAGCGAGCAGTAAGGGCATCATGATGGCGGTGCTTACAAGGCACAAGAGAAGAAGCAAGCAGTAAGGGCATTGTGATGGGGGTGCTTACTAGGCACGAGAGGAGAAGCAAGCAGTAAGGGCATCATGGTGGTGGTGCTAACTAGGCACGTGAGTAGAACCAATCAGTAAGGGCATCATAATGGTGGTGCTAACTAGGCACAGGAGGAGAAGCAAGCAATAAGGTCAGCATGATGGCGGTGCTAACACAGTACAGGAGGAGAAGCAAACAGTAAAGGCATCATGATGGTGGTGCTTACTAGGCACGAGAGGAGAAGCAAGCCATAAGGGCATCATGATGGCACTGCTAACTAGGCACGTGAGTAGAACGAAGCAGTAAGGGCATCATGATGGCGGTGCTAACACGGTACAGGAGGAGAAGCAAGCAGTATGGGCCTCATCATGGCAGTGCTTAGTAGGCACAAGAGGAGAAGCAAGCAGTAAGGGAATCATGATGGTGGTGCTTACTAGGCACGAGAGGAGAAGTAAGCAGTAATTGCATCATGATGGTGGTGCTTACTAGGCACGAGAGGAGAAGCAAGCTTTAAGGGCATATTGATGGCAGTGCTAACTAGGCACGTGAGGAGAACCAAGCAGTAAGGGCATCATGATGGCAGTGCTAACACGGTACAGGAGGAGAAGCAAGCAGTATGGGCATCATCATGGCAGTGCTAACTTGGAACATGAGGAGAAAAAAGCAGGAAGGGCATCATGATGTCGGTGCTAACACGGTACAGGAGGAGAAGCAAGCAGTAAGGGCCTCATGATGGTGGTGCTTACTAGGCACGAGAGGAGAAGCAAGCAGAAAGGGCATCATGATGGAGGTGCTTACAAGGCATGAGAGGAGAAGCAAGCAGTAAGGGCATCATGATGGCGTGCTAACTAGGCACGTGAGGAGAACCAAGCAGTAAGGGCATCATGATGTCAGTGCTAACACGGTACAGGAGGAGAAGAGAGCAGTAAGGGCAACATGATGGAGGTGCTAACTAGGCACTGGAGGAGAAGCGAGCAGTAAGGGCATCATGATGGCGGTGCTTACTGGGCATGAGAGGAGAAGCAAGCAGTAAGGGCATCATGATGGCAGTGCTTACTAGGCATGAGAGGAGAAGCAAGCAGTAAGGACATCATGATGGTGGTGCTTACTAGGCATGAGATGAGAAGCAAGCAGTAAGGAAATCACGATGGCGGTAATTACTAGGCATGGCAGGAGAAGCAAGCTGTATGGGCATCATGATGGTGGTGCTTACTAGGCACTGTAGGAGAAGCAAGCAGTAAGGGCATTATCATGACGGTGCTTACTAGGCATGAGAGGAGAAGCGAGCAGTAAGGGAATCATGAAGGTGGTGCTTACTAGGCACGAGAGGAGTAGCGAGCAGTGAGGGCATCATGATGGCGGTGCTAACTAGTCACAGGAGGAGAAGCGAGCAGTAAGGGCATCATGATGGTGGTGCGCACTAGGCACGAGAGGAGTAGCGAGCAGTAAGGGCATCATGATGGCAGTGCTAACTAGGCACAGGAGGAGAAGAGAGCAGTAAGGGCATCATGATGGAGGTGCTAACTAGGCACAGGAGGAGAAGAGAGAAGTAAGGGCATCATGATGGTGGTGCTTACTAGGCACGAGAGGAGTAGCAAGCAGTAAGGGCATCATGATGGTGGTGCTAACTAGGCACAGGAGGAGAAGAGAGTAATAAGGGCAACATGATGGAGGTGCTAACTGGGCAGGGGAGGAGAAGCGAGCAGTAAGGGCATCATGATGGCGGTGCTTACAAGGCACAAGAGGAGAAGCAAGCAGTAAGGGCATTGTGATGGGGGTGCTTACTAGGCACGAGAGGAGAAGCAAGCAGTAAGGGCATCATGGTGGTGGTGCTAACTAGGCACGTGAGTAGAACCAATCAGTAAGGGCATCATAATGGCGGTGCTAACTAGGCACAGGAGGAGAAGCAAGCAATAAGGTCAGTATGATGGCGGTGCTAACACAGTACAGGAGGAGAAGCAAGCAGTAAAGGCATCATGATGGTGGTGCTTACTAGGCACGAGAGGAGAAGCAAGCAGTAAGGACATCATGATGGTGCTGCTTACTAGGCACAAGAGGAGAAGCAAGCCATAAGGGCATCATGATGGCAGTGCTAACTAGGCACGTGAGGAGAACGAAGCAGTAAGGGCATCATGATGGCAGTGCTAACACGGTACAGGAGGAGAAGCAAGCAGTATGGGCCTCATCATGGCAGTGCTTAGTAGGCACAAGAGGAGAAGCAAGCAGTAAGGGCATCATGATGGTGGTGCTTACTAGGCACGAGAGGAGAAGTAAGCAGTAATGGCATCATGATGGTGGTGCTTACTAGGCACGAGAGGAGAAGCAAGCTTTAAGGGCATAATGATGGCAGTGCTAACTAGGCACGTGAGGAGAACCAAGCAGTAAGGGCATCATGATGGCAGTGCTAACACGGTACAGCAGGAGAAGCAAGCAGTATGGGCATCATCATGGCAGTGCTAACTTGGAACATGAGGAGAAAAAAGCAGTAAGGGCATCATGATGGCGGTGCTAACACGGTACAGGAGGAGAAGCAAGCCGTAAGGGCCTCATGATGGTGGTGCTTACTAGGCACGACAGGAGAAGCAAGCAGAAAGGGCATCATGATGGAGGTGCTTACAAGGCATGAGAGGAGAAGCAAGCAGTAAGGGCATCATGATGGCGTGCTAACTAGGCACGTGAGGAGAAGCAAACACTAAGGGCATTATCATGGCAGTGCTTGCTAGGCATGAGAGGAGAAGCAAGCAGTAAGGGCATTATCATGGCGGTGCCTACTAGGCATGAGAGGAGAAGCAAGCAGTAAGGGCATCATGATGGCAGTGCTAACTAGGCACGAGAGGAGAAGCAAGCAGTAAGGGCATCATGATGGAGGTGGTTACTAGGCATGAGAGGAGAAACCAGCAGTAAGGGCATCATGATGGCAGTGCTAACTAGGCACGAGAGGAGAAGCAAGCAGTAAGGGCATCATGATGGAGGTGGTTACTAGGCATGAGAGGAGAAGCGAGCAGTAAGGGCATCATGAAGGTGGTGCTTACTAGGCACGAGAGGAGTAGCGAGCAGTGAGGGCATCATGATGGCGGTGCTAACTAGTCACAGGAGGAGATACGAGCAGTAAGGGCATCATGATGGTGGTGCTTACTAGGCACGAGAGGAGTAGCGAGCAGTTAGGGCATCATGATATCAGTGCTAACTAAGCACAGGAGGAGAAGAGAGCAGTAAGGGCATCATGATGGAGGTGCTAACTAGGCACAGGAGGAGAAGAGAGAAGTAAGGGCATCATGATGGTGGTGCTTACTAGGCACGAGAGGAGTAGCAAGCAGTAAGGGCATCATGATGGTGGTGCTAACTAGGCACAGGAGGAGAAGAGAGTAATAAGGGCAACATGATGGAGGTGCTAACTAGGCAGGGGAGGAGAAGCGAGCAGTAAGGGCATCATGATGGCGGTGCTTACAAGGCACAAGAGGAGAAGCAAGCAGTAAGGGCATTGTGATGGGGGTGCTTACTAGGCACGAGAGGAGAAGCAAGCAGTAAGGGCATGATGGTGGTGGTGCTAACTAGGCACGTGAGTAGAACCAATCATTAAGGGCATCATAATGGCGGTGCTAACTAGGCACAGGAGGAGAAGCAAGCAATAAGGTCAGTATGATGGCGGTGCTAACACAGTACAGGAGGAGAAGCAAGCAGTAAAGGCATCATGATGGTGGTGCTTACTAGGCACGAGAGGAGAAGCAAGCAGTAAGGACATCATGATGGTGCTGCTTACTAGGCACAAGAGGAGAAGCAAGCCATAAGGCCATCATGATGGCAGTGCTAACTAGGCACGTGAGGAGAACGAAGCAGTAAGGGCATCATGATGGCAGTGCTAACACGGTACAGGAGGAGAAGCAAGCAGTATGGGCCTCATCATGGCAGTGCTTAGTAGGCACAAGAGGAGAAGCAAGCAGTAAGGGCATCATGATGGTGGTGCTTACCAGGCACGCGAGGAGAAGTAAGCAGTAATGGCATCATGATGGTGGTGCTTACTAGGCACAAGAGGAGAAGCAAGCTTTAAGGGCATAATGATGGCAGTGCTAACTAGGCACGTGAGGAGAACCAAGCAGTAAGGGCATCATGATGGCAGTGCTAACACGGTACAGCAGGAGAAGCAAGCAGTATGGGCATCATCATGGCAGTGCTAACTTGGAACATGAGGAGAAAAAAGCAGTAAGGGCATCATGATGGCGGTGCTAACACGGTACAGGAGGAGAAGCACGCCGTAAGGGCCTCATGATGGTGGTGCTTACTAGGCACGACAGGAGAAGCAAGCAGAAAGGGCATCATGATGGAGGTGCTTACAAGGCATGAGAGGAGAAGCAAGCAGTAAGGGCATCATGATGGCGTGCTAACTAGGCACGTGAGGAGAAGCAAACACTAAGGGCATTATTATGGCAGTGCTTGCTAGGCATGAGAGGAGAAGCAAGCAGTAAGGGCATTATCATGGTGGTGCCTACTAGGCATGAGAGGAGAAGCAAGCAGTAAGGGCATCATGATGGCAGTGCTAACTAGGCACGAGAGGAGAAGCAAGCAGTAAGGGCATCATGATGGAGGTGGTTCCTAGGCATGAGAGGAGAAGCCAGTAGTAAGGGCATCATGATGGCAGTGCTAACTAGGCACGAGAGGAGAAGCAAGCAGTAAGGGCATCATGATGGAGGTGGTTACTAGGCATGAGAGGAGAAGCGAGCAGTAAGGGCATCATGAAGGTGGTGCTTACTAGGCACGAGAGGAGTAGCGAGCAGTGAGGGCATCATGATGGCGGTGCTAACTAGTCACAGGAGGAGAAGCGAGCAGTAAGGGCATCATGATGGTGGTGCTTACTAGGCACGAGAGGAGTAGCGAGCAGTAAGGGCGTCATGATGGCGGTGCTAACTAGGCACAGGAGGAGAAGAGAGCAGTAAGGGCATCATGATGGAGGTGCTAACTAGGCACAGGAGGAGAAGAGAGAAGTAAGGGCATCATGATGGTGGTGCTTACTAGGCACGAGAGGAGTAGCGAGCAGTAAGGGCATCATGATGGTGGTGCTAACTAGGCACAGGAGGAGAAGAGAGTAATAAGGGCAACATGATGGAGGTGCTAACTAGGCAGGGGAGGAGAAGCGAGCAGTAAGGGCATCATGATGGCGGTGCTTACAAGGCACAAGAGAAGAAGCAAGCAGTAAGGGCATTGTGATGGGGTGCTTACTAGGCACGAGAGGAGAAGCAAGCAGTAAGGGCATCATGGTGGTGGTGCTAACTAGGCACGTGAGTAGAACCAATCAGTAAGGGCATCATAATGGTGGTGCTAACTAGGCACAGGAGGAGAAGCAAGCAATAAGGTCAGCATGATGGCGGTGCTAACACAGTACAGGAGGAGAAGCAAACAGTAAAGGCATCATGATGGTGGTGCTTACTAGGCACGAGAGGAGAAGCAAGCAGGAAGGACATCATGATGGTGCTGCTTACTAGGCACGAGAGGAGAAGCAAGCCATAAGGGCATCATGATGGCACTGCTAACTAGGCACGTGAGTAGAACGAAGCAGTAAGGGCATCATGATGGCGGTGCTAACACGGTACAGGAGGAGAAGCAAGCAGTATGGGCCTCATCATGGCAGTGCTTAGTAGGCACAAGAGGAGAAGCAAGCAGTAAGGGAATCATGATGGTGGTGCTTACTAGGCATGAGAGGAGAAGTAAGCAGTAATTGCATCATGATGGTGGTGCTTACTAGGCACGAGAGGAGAAGCAAGCTTTAAGGGCATATTGATGGCAGTGCTAACTAGGCACGTGAGGAGAACCAAGCAGTAAGGGCATCATGATGGCAGTGCTAACACGGTACAGGAGGAGAAGCAAGCAGTATGGGCATCATCATGGCAGTGCTAACTTGGAACATGAGGAGAAAAAAGCAGTAAGGGCATCATGATGTCGGTGCTAACACGGTACAGGAGGAGAAGCAAGCAGTAAGGGCCTCATGATGGTGGTGCTTACTAGGCACGAGAGGAGAAGCAAGCAGAAAGGGCATCATGATGGAGGTGCTTACAAGGCATGAGAGGAGAAGCAAGCAGTAAGGGCATCATGATGGCGTGCTAACTAGGCACGTGAGGAGAACCAAGCAGTAAGGGCATCATGATGTCAGTGCTAACACGGTACAGGAGGAGAAGAGAGCAGTAAGGGCAACATGATGGAGGTGCTAACTAGGCACTGGAGGAGAAGCGAGCAGTAAGGGCATCATGATGGCGGTGCTTACTGGGCATGAGAGGAGAAGCAAGCAGTAAGGGCATCATGATGGCAGTGCTTACTAGGCATGAGAGGAGAAGCAAGCAGTAAGGACATCATGATGGTGGTGCTTACTAGGCATGAGATGAGAAGCAAGCAGTAAGGAAATCACGATGGCGGTAATTACTAGGCATGGCAGGAGAAGCAAGCAGTATGGGCATCATGATGGTGGTGCTTACTAGGCACTGTAGGAGAAGCAAGCAGTAAGGGCATTATCATGACGGTGCTTACTAGGCATGAGAGGAGAAGCGAGCAGTAAGGCCATCATGATGGCGGTGCTTACAAGGCACAAGAGGAGAAGCAAGCAGTAAGGGCATCGTGATGGGGGTGCTTACTAGGCACAGGAGGATAAGCAAGCACTAAGGTCATCAAAATGGCCATACTTACTAGGCACAAGAGGAGAAGCAAGCAGTAACGGCATCATGATGGTGGTGCTTACTAGGCACGAGAGGAGAAGCCAGCAGTAAGGGCATCATGGTGGTGGTGCTAACTAGGCACGTGAGGAGAACCAAGCAGTAAGGGTATCATGATGGCAGTGCTAACTAGGCAGGTGAGGAGAAGCAAGCAATAAGGGCATCATGATGGTGGTGCTAACATGGTACAGGAGGAGAAGCAAGAAGTAAGGGCATCATAATGGTGGTGCTTACTAGGCACGAGAGGAGAAGCAAGCAGTAAGGGCATCATGATGGTGGTGCTTACTAGGCACAAGAGGAGAAGCAAGCAGTAAGGGCATCATGATGGTGGTGCTTACTAGGCACGAGAGGAGAAGCAAGCAGTAAGGGCATCATCATGGTGGTGCTAACTAGGCATGTGAGGAGAACCAAGCAGTAAAGGCATCATGATGGTGGTGCTTACTAGGCACGAGAGGAGAAGTAAGCAGCAAGGGCATCATGATGGTGGTGCTTACTAGGCAAAAGAGGAGAAGCAAGCAGTAAGGGCATAATGATGGTGGTGCTAACTAGGCATGTGAGGAGAAACAAGCAGTAAGGGCATCATGATGGCGGTGCTAACACGGTACAGGAGGAGCGGCAAGCAGTATGGGCATCATCATGGCATTGCTAACTAGGAACATGAGGAGAACAATGCAGTAAGGGCATCATGATGGCGGTGCTAACACGGTACAGGAGGAGAAGCAAGCAGTAAGGGCATCATGATGGTGGTGCTTACTAGGCATGAGAGGAGAAGCAAGCAGTAAGGGCATCATGACGGTGTGCTAACTAGGCACATGAGGAGAACCAAGCAGTAAGGGCATCATGATGGCGGTGCTTACAAGGCACAAGAGGAGAAGCAAGCAGTAAGGGCATCATGATGGTGGTGCTTACTAGGCACGAGAGGAGAAGCAAGCAGTAAGGGCATCATCATGGTGGTGCTAACTAGGCATGTGAGGAGTAGCGAGCAGTGAGGGCATCATGATGGCGGTGCTAACACAGTACAGGAGGAGAAGAGAGTAATAAGGGCAACATGATGGAGGTGCTAACTAGGCAGGGGAGGAGAAGCGAGCAGTAAGGGCATCATGATGGTGGTGCTTACTAGGCACGAGAGGAGTAGCGAGCAGTAAGGGCATCATGATGGTGGTGCTAACTAGGCACAGGAGGAGAAGAGAGTAATAAGGGCAACATGATGGAGGTGCTAACTAGGCAGGGGAGGAGAAGCGAGCAGTAAGGGCATCATGATGGCGGTGCTTACAAGGCACAAGAGAAGAAGCAAGCAGTAAGGGCATTGTGATGGGGGTGCTTACTAGGCACGAGAGGAGAAGCAAGCAGTAAGGGCATCATGGTGGTGGTGCTAACTAGGCACGTGAGTAGAACCAATCAGTAAGGGCATCATAATGGTGGTGCTAACTAGGCACAGGAGGAGAAGCAAGCAATAAGGTCAGCATGATGGCGGTGCTAACACAGTACAGGAGGAGAAGCAAACAGTAAAGGCATCATGATGGTGGTGCTTACTAGGCACGAGAGGAGAAGCAAGCCATAAGGGCATCATGATGGCACTGCTAACTAGGCACGTGAGTAGAACGAAGCAGTAAGGGCATCATGATGGCGGTGCTAACACGGTACAGGAGGAGAAGCAAGCAGTATGGGCCTCATCATGGCAGTGCTTAGTAGGCACAAGAGGAGAAGCAAGCAGTAAGGGAATCATGATGGTGGTGCTTACTAGGCACGAGAGGAGAAGTAAGCAGTAATTGCATCATGATGGTGGTGCTTACTAGGCACGAGAGGAGAAGCAAGCTTTAAGGGCATATTGATGGCAGTGCTAACTAGGCACGTGAGGAGAACCAAGCAGTAAGGGCATCATGATGGCAGTGCTAACACGGTACAGGAGGAGAAGCAAGCAGTATGGGCATCATCATGGCAGTGCTAACTTGGAACATGAGGAGAAAAAAGCAGTAAGGGCATCATGATGTCGGTGCTAACACGGTACAGGAGGAGAAGCAAGCAGTAAGGGCCTCATGATGGTGGTGCTTACTAGGCACGAGAGGAGAAGCAAGCAGAAAGGGCATCATGATGGAGGTGCTTACAAGGCATGAGAGGAGAAGCAAGCAGTAAGGGCATCATGATGGCGTGCTAACTAGGCACGTGAGGAGAACCAAGCAGTAAGGGCATCATGATGTCAGTGCTAACACGGTACAGGAGGAGAAGAGAGCAGTAAGGGCAACATGATGGAGGTGCTAACTAGGCACTGGAGGAGAAGCGAGCAGTAAGGGCATCATGATGGCGGTGCTTACTGGGCATGAGAGGAGAAGCAAGCAGTAAGGGCATCATGATGGCAGTGCTTACTAGGCATGAGAGGAGAAGCAAGCAGTAAGGACATCATGATGGTGGTGCTTACTAGGCATGAGATGAGAAGCAAGCAGTAAGGAAATCACGATGGCGGTAATTACTAGGCATGGCAGGAGAAGCAAGCAGTATGGGCATCATGATGGTGGTGCTTACTAGGCACTGTAGGAGAAGCAAGCAGTAAGGGCATTATCATGACGGTGCTTACTAGGCATGAGAGGAGAAGCGAGCAGTAAGGCCATCATGATGGCGGTGCTTACAAGGCACAAGAGGAGAAGCAAGCAGTAAGGGCATCGTGATGGGGGTGCTTACTAGGCACAGGAGGATAAGCAAGCACTAAGGTCATCAAAATGGCCATACTTACTAGGCACAAGAGGAGAAGCAAGCAGTAACGGCATCATGATGGTGGTGCTTACTAGGCACGAGAGGAGAAGCCAGCAGTAAGGGCATCATGGTGG
Organism: Ambystoma mexicanum; assembly: GCF_040938575.1. NCBI lineage: Eukaryota > Metazoa > Chordata > Amphibia > Caudata > Ambystomatidae > Ambystoma > Ambystoma mexicanum. The sequence continues at coordinate 1,684,887,295 of NC_090932.1, forward strand.
TGGTGCTAACTAGGCACGTGAGGAGAACCAAGCAGTAAGGGTATCATGATGGCAGTGCTAACTAGGCAGGTGAGGAGAAGCAAGCAATAAGGGCATCATGATGGTGGTGCTAACATGGTACAGGAGGAGAAGCAAGAAGTAAGGGCATCATAATGGTGGTGCTTACTAGGCACGAGAGGAGAAGCAAGCAGTAAGGGCATCATGATGGTGGTGCTTACTAGGCACAAGAGGAGAAGCAAGCAGTAAGGGCATCATGATGGTGGTGCTTACTAGGCACGAGAGGAGAAGCAAGCAGTAAGGGCATCATCATGGTGGTGCTAACTAGGCATGTGAGGAGAACCAAGCAGTAAAGGCATCATGATGGTGGTGCTTACTAGGCACGAGAGGAGAAGTAAGCAGCAAGGGCATCATGATGGTGGTGCTTACTAGGCAAAAGAGGAGAAGCAAGCAGTAAGGGCATAATGATGGTGGTGCTAACTAGGCATGTGAGGAGAAACAAGCAGTAAGGGCATCATGATGGCGGTGCTAACACGGTACAGGAGGAGCGGCAAGCAGTATGGGCATCATCATGGCATTGCTAACTAGGAACATGAGGAGAACAATGCAGTAAGGGCATCATGATGGCGGTGCTAACACGGTACAGGAGGAGAAGCAAGCAGTAAGGGCATCATGATGGGGGTGCTTACTAGGCATGAGAGGAGAAGCAAGCAGTAAGGGCATCATGACGGTGTGCTAACTAGGCACATGAGGAGAACCAAGCAGTAAGGGCATCATGATGGCGGTGCTTACAAGGCACAAGAGGAGAAGCAAGCAGTAAGGGCATCATGATGGTGGTGCTTACTAGGCACGAGAGGAGAAGCAAGCAGTAAGGGCATCATCATGGTGGTGCTAACTAGGCATGTGAGGAGTAGCGAGCAGCGAGGGCATCATGATGGCGGTGCTAACACAGTACAGGAGGAGAAGCAAGCAGTATAGGCATCATCATGGCAGTGCTTACTAGGCACAAGAGGAGAAGCAAGCAGTAAGGGCATCATGATGGTGGTGCTTACAAGGCACAAGAGGAGATGCAAGCAGTAAGGGCATCATGATGGTGGTGCTTACTAGGCACGAGAGGAGAAGCAAGCAGTAAGGGCATCATGATGGTGGTGCTTACTAGGCATGAGAGGAGAAGCAAGCAGTAAGGGCATCATCATGGTGGTGCTAACTAGGCATGTGAGGAGTAGCGAGCAGTGAGGGCATCATGATGGCGGTGCTAACACAGTACAGGAGGAGAAGCAAGCAGTATAGGCATCATCATGGCAGTGCTTACTAGGCACAAGAGGAGAAGCAAGCAGTAAGGGCATCATGATGGTGGTGCTTACAAGGCACAAGAGGAGATGCAAGCAGTAAGGGCATCATGATGGTGGTGCTTACTAGGCATGAGAGGAGAAGCAAGCAGTAAGGGAATCATCATGGTGGTGCTAACTAGGCATGTGAGGAGAACCAAGCAGTAATGGCATCATGATGGCAGTGCGAACACGGTACAGGAGGAGAAGCAAGCAGTATGGGCATCATGATGGTGGTGCTTACTAGGCACTGTAGGACAAGCAAGCAGTAAGGGCATTATCATGGCGGTGCTTACTAGGCATGGCAGGAGAAGCAAGCAGCAAGGGCATTATCATGACGGTGCTTACTAGGCATGAGAGGAGAAGCGAGCAGTAAGGCCATCATGATGGCGGTGCTTACAAGGCACAAGAGGAGAAGCAAGCAGTAAGGGCATCATGATGGGGGTGCTTACTAGGCACAGGAGGATAAGCAAGCAGTAAGGTCATCAAAATGGCCATACTTACTAGGCACGAGAGGAGAAGCAAGCAGTAACGGCATCATGATGGTGGTGCTTACTAGGCACGAGAGGAGAAGCCAGCAGTAAGGGCATCATGGTGGTGGTGCTAACTAGGCACGTGAGGAGAACCAAGCAGTAAGGGTATCATGATGGCAGTGCTAACTAGGCACGTGAGGAGAAGCAAGCAATAAGGGCATCATGATGGTGGTGCTAACATGGTACAGGAGGAGAAGCAAGCAGTAAGGGCATCATAATGGTGGTGCTTACTAGGCACGAGAGGAGAAGCAAGCAGTAAGGGCATCATGATGGTGGTGCTTACTAGGCACAAGAGGAGAAGCAAGCAGTAAGGGCATCATGATGGTGGTGCTTACTAGGCACGAGAGGAGAAGCAAGCAGTAAGGGCATCATCATGGTGGTGCTAACTAGGCATGTGAGGAGAACCAAGCAGTAAAGGCATCATGATGGTGGTGCTTACTAGGCACGAGAGGAGAAGTAAGCAGCAAGGGCATCATGATGGTGGTGCTTACTAGGCACAAGAGGAGAAGCAAGCAGTAAGGGCATAATGATGGTGGTGCTAACTAGGCATGTGAGGAGAACCAAGCAGTAAGGGCATCATGATGGCGGTGCTAACACGGTACAGGAGGAGCGGCAAGCAGTATGGGCATCATCATGGCAGTGCTAACTAGGAACATGAGGAGAACAATGCAGTAAGGGCATCATGATGGCGGTGCTAACACGGTACAGGAGGAGAAGCAAGCAGTAAGGGCATCATGATGGTGGTGCTTACTAGGCATGAGAGGAGAAGCAAGCAGTAAGGGCATCATGACGGTGTGCTAACTAGGCACATGAGGAGAACCAAGCAGTAAGGGCATCATGATGGCGGTGCTAACACAGTACAGGAGGAGAAGCAAGCAGTATAGGCATCATTATGGCAGTGCTTACTAGGCACAAGAGGAGAAGAAAGCAGTAAGGGCATCATGATGGTGGTGCTTACAAGGCACAAGAGGAGAAGCAAACAGTAAGGGCATCATGATGGTGGTGCTTACTAGGCACGAGAGGAGAAGCAAGCAGTAAGGGCATCATCATGGTGGTGCTAACTAGGCATGTGAGGAGTAGCGAGCAGTGAGGGCATCATGATGGCGGTGCTAACACAGTACAGGAGGAGAAGCAAGCAGTATAGGCATCATCATGGCAGTGCTTACTAGGCACAAGAGGAGAAGCAAGCATTAAGGGCATCATGATGGTGGTGCTTACAAGGCACAAGAGGAGATGCAAGCAGTAAGGGCATCATGATGGTGGTGCTTACTAGGCACGAGAGGAGAAGCAAGCAGTAAGGGCATCATCATGGTGGTGCTAACTAGGCATGTGTGGAGAACCAAGCAATAATGGCATCATGATGGCAGTGCGAACACGGTACAGGAGGAGAAGCAAGCAGTAAGGGCATCATGATGGTGGTGCTTTCTAGGCACAAGAGGAGATGTAAGCAGCAAGGGCATCATGATGGTGGTGCTTACTAGGCACAAGAGGAGAAGCAAGCACTAAGGGCATAATGATGGTGGTGCTAACTAGGGATGTGAGGAGAACCAAGCAGTATGGGCATCATCATGGCAGTGCTAACTAGGAACATGAGGAGAACAATGCAGTAAGGGCATCATGATGGTGGTGCTTACTAGGCATGAGAGGAGAAGCAAGCAGTAAGGGCATCATGATGGCGTGCTAACCAGGCACATGAGGAGAACCAAGCAATAAGGGCATCATGATGACGGTGCTAACACAGTACAGGAGGAGAAGCAAGCAGTATAGGCATCATCATGGCAGTGCTTACTAGGCACAAGAGGAGAAGCAAGCAGTAAGGGCATCATGATGGTGTTGCTTACTAGGCATGAGAGGAGAAGCAAGCAGTAAGAGCATCATGATGGTGTGCTAACGAGAAACATGACGAGAACAATGCAGTAAGGGCATCATGATGGCGGTGCTAACACGGTACAGGAGGAGAAGCAAGCAGTAAGGGCATCATGATGGTAGTGCTTACTAGTTACAAGAGGAGAAGCAAGCAGTAAGGGCATCATGATGGTGGTGCTTACTAGGCATGAGAGGAGAAGCAAGCACTAAGGGCATCATGATGGTGTGCTAACTAGGCTCATGAGGAAAACCAAGCAGTACAGGCATCATGATGGCGGTGCTAACACAGTACTGGAGGAGAAGCAAGCAGTATAGGCATCATCATGGCAGTGCTTACTAGGCACAAGAGGAGAAGCAAGCAGTAAGGGCATCATGATGGCAGTGCTTACTAGGCACAGGAGGAGAAGCGAGCAGTAAGAGCATCATGATGGCGGTGCTAACTAGGCACAGGAGGAGAAGCAAGCAGTAAGGGCATCATGATGGCAGTGCTAACTAGGCACAGGAGGAAAAGCGAGCAGTAAGGTCATCATGATGGCGGTGCTTACTATGCACGAGAGGAGAAGCATGCAGTATGGGTATCGGAGTTCTGCAGTCAGGAGGGCAGCAAATAAAGAAAGACAGCGTTTACCAGGGTAGGGCGGTATGAGTCCAAGGAAGAGTGTGCGAGGACATGAGACACACGAGCGCCAAATGAGGTGTAGTGGCACAAGGGGTTGTATGTCTCGGTTACCAAAGTAGAAAAGGTTGGAAGCGTCACATGTGCAGAGACTTGCAGGATTAGAACACTGGTGTACACATGGAGTCTAGATGTTTGTCCATTTAAGGATGCCATCTTGGTCGTACAACAGGAAGGAATGAATAGCTCTATTCCTCCATTTGTCCCACATTTTTCATGGCTTTCTTGGATTCCTCACACTGAGACCCAGAACACTTATCATGTGGGCACTAGTTTTCCAGATAAGGCTTTATTATGTGCGATGGAAAGTTCAACTAGAGTTAGTAGTTGCATCATTTTGATTGGCAGAGAGAAAATGTTAAGGTCTCAAATGGCACGGTAGAGCCAGGCACTCCATCATAACATATCATGCTGACTTCTGTATAAGGATCATTGTGTAAAACCCTATAAATACCCTGAGTTTTCCATGTGTGGGGGCCACAGTTTTGGGATCGAGATAATATGCCCATTTCTGCGCAGCTGTATGGAAGCAGTCTTGGCTCTGTGGTTGCTGCCTGGTATCCTATTGGGTTATTTAATGATGAGCCACAGCAGAACACTTCCTTCTCAACCTGCTCAGGCTTTCATCAGAAGGCTTCGGAAGGAATAGGAATGTTTGCAGTCTGGGCAGTACACTCCCAATCACCAAGGCAGGTTTCCTTTCAGTTTCTGACTTATCCACTCCATTAGGGATTGTTTTTTTCTTTTTAGTTTAACCCTTGCATGATTCTGTGTAGCCTGATGTGGTGAGCCAGATTCTAGAGGACTAGCGCCTAGAGGCGGATCTGTGTTGTGTGCTCTAAAAGGTAAATCTATGCCTATATGAACATCATAGACAAATAGATTAATTGTGCAGACCCACAAGCCCCACCTTAACTTAGAACCGCTCATCATGTCAGTTCCACGTATGCATGGGGCGGGTCTTCCTGTGCCTCATTCTGCTAATGCGTTTACGGCGCTTAGAGGAAACCCTTCTGGTGGTTTTGGCCTCTGCTATCTCAATTATTCGGTAAGAGCAATGTTCTTCTTTGTTGGTCTTTAGACTTCTTTTTTGTAGGGAACGTCTCACATACCTGACATCAGCCGAGATTTGGTGTTTTGCCCTTAGAAGCCTAAACCTCACAGAAGATGTGAGGAGTTGTGTGTGGATTTGGTAGGGCCTGTCACTGAGAAATCCATGCGTATATAGATGTTTGAGTGGTTATCCACGCGCCATATGCCAGTGTAGGATTGCGACACTGTCATCCAGGCCAATTGGGCCACAGCATATCCAGCAGATGCTGCTTCCCTGAATATATTCCTGGGATTGAAACCTGGAAAACGTGGGCTAGGTGCTTCTATACAGACATTGACATGTACCAGTGATGCTGGGGTTGGTCTAGGCTTGCCACAAGTCAGTCAGTATGAGGTTTTCTGTAGGAAACACGTCTCCTTCCGTCCCTTCACAGACCATGCGATGGGGTGGATCCGGCGATGCAACCAGCTTACCTCACATGTTGAAGGGTTTGCAAAGATTACTGACCTGCCATCTGGAATGCATGGGGCAGGAACACCTACAATGCCTGCAGCCATGTATCAGGGTTTAGAGATCCTGTCTGCCCAGGGCCACTGCGCTTCATAACTGAGGGTAAAGCCCTCGGCATGGCTGGCGAAGCCTGAGGGGATCAGGGCATGGACAAAGGTGGTGAGGTGGGTGTTAGGCAGAATCCTATGCCGTACCCTTTGGGAACACCACACACAATTAAGACTACAAGTGACAGTACAAATTCACCTTTGGTACAAGCCTGTACTACACAGTAAAGTGGTAGCGATGGCTGAGCATCCAGACTTATCTCAAGAGTAAGTGAGCAGTATCAAATAGTTACACAAAGAACAGCAATTACTATGATTCAGGCAAACACCGACTCAAGGTTTCTGAGTAAAAGAATATACATTTATTTACACATCAGTTGTAAAACATTTCACTAAAGTAAAACAGTTGAAAAATCATGTTACCAATACACCACACCACTCCCAATAGATGCTGGACAAGTTTAAACTCAAAACGAAGTGTGAGCAAAATGGCACTCAAGCAATTTAAAAGGAGAGGGAAAAACAAAGTTAGGCTAAAATTGAGCAGCACCAACAGGTAATCTAGAAAGAGGAACTACAGTGATTGAATCAAATCAAATAGGCTTGGGGCCAAGGTCAATAGGACAAAAGTCTTTTGCTCAAAATCACACAGTTCAGGGTAGTTCGCGGCTAAGTCTTTGCCAAGAGTTCTGGACGAAGTTGGTTGGCAGAAAAGTTAGTTTAAAGAGAAGAGAAGGACAAGCCCTCGAATTGGCAAAAGTTTTCACAAACCTTCACCGCAGCTGAACGAAACGCACAAGTGGATTTGCACAGTACCTTTAAATGGAGACGAAGCTGTAGCTGAGGTAGACGTTCCAGGTAGTTCCTGCAGGCTCACGGTTCCTGAAGCGACTGTCGGATTGACACGAACTAGGAAGACTGAAGGGTCCTGCACTGCCCAGGGAAGAAACCAGCAGCAGAGCAAAGCAACAAATAAAAGGTGCACTACTTAAAACCCAGGCAGGATCTGACCTTCCTGGCTATCCGGCCCACTGTAGCTCTGTACAGCAAATTCAACCAGAGGAGGGATTCCTGGCTTGCAGTTTGGGTGAACTGGTTGGTCCCACCAGCAGAGGGGAAGAAGATTCCTGGAGGATCTTCTTTGTCGTTGGAGTTCGAGGATTCGGACCTGCAGCAGGGCTTCACCAGGCAGTTCAGTCGTGGTAGGTGTCCTCTTCCGTCAGCTCCTCGTTGGTTCTTTCGTTCCAGTGGTGACTCTGCATTTCCAGACCCAGTGACCTGCTTTTTATGCAGTTTTCCCCCATTCACACAGGTTGGCTGTCAATCACACAGCAGGGTGGCTGTCACGCCGGGACTGTCAACACAGCTAATCATTTCAGAGTGCAACATGGGTCTCCAAGGAGACCCTGTGCAGGGAGTCCTGAACCCCTCCCTCACATCCTGTCCCCACCAGACATACAGGTGCCTAAGGAGGGCTTCTGCGTAGAAGCCCGCGAAAGACGGTGAACAAAGGAATCAAACCTGGTTTGGCGCGCAGAGTAAAACACGAGAAAGATTTTTACAAAAAGAAATGGCGAATAAACCCAGCCGGAACTGTAATAAAACATATATGGTCTAGCGGGTTAAAAATAGGGTAGTTACCACTGCCACCAGCCAAGTCTTGATGAAAAGGGAGCGAAACAATGCTCCAAGAGAAACAGACAAAAAGGGATAAGTATTAACCCTTTCCAGTACTCCATGTAAGATGGTTTGTACTGGGTCTGTGGTTTTACAGAGGCTGATAAAGTTAATGGCAACTTTATGTGTTTTGGGACACAGTAGTCAGTCCCAAAAAATGGAGTCTGAGTTGGGAAGTCTAAAAGACAACCCTGTGTCACTGCACTGAAGGTGCTGTGTAACACACAGTAAAAAGATGATGCCTGTGGAGTACGTGAGGCTCTACAATCTATGAACACAAAAATGTTAAATACACACACAGAAAAACACATGCAAGAAAAGTTAGTTTAAAAAGAATAGAAGGACAAGCCCTTGAATTGGAGAACGATTTCACAAACCTTCACCGCGGCTGAATGAAACGCACAAGCGGATTTGCACAGTACCTTTAAATGGAGACGAAGCTGTAGCTGAGGTGGACATTCCTGGCAGGTCCCGCAGACTCACGGTTCCTGAAGCAATGTCGGACTGACACGAAGTAGGAAGACTGGAGGGTCCTGCACTACCCAGGGAAGAAACCAGCAGCAGAGCAAAGCAACAAATAAAAGGTGCGCTCCTTAAAACCCAAGCAGGGTCCGACCTTCCTGGCTATCTGGCCACTGTAGCTCTATACAGTGAATTTGACCAGAAGAGGGAGTCCTGGCTTGCAGTTTGGGCAAAGTGGTTGGTCCCACCAGCTCAGGGGAAGAAGATTCCTGGAGGATCTTCTCTGTTGTTGGAGTTTGAGGATTCAGACCTGCAGCAGGGCTTCACCAGGCAGTCCAGTCATGGTAGGGGTTCTCTTCCGTCAGCTCCTCGTCAAATCTTTCATTCCAGTGGTGACTCTGTCTTTCCAGACCCAGAGACCTGCTTTTTATGCAGTTTTCCCCCCATTCACACAGCCTGGCTGTCAATCACACATAAGGGTGGCTGTCCCGCCGGGACAGTCACTACAGCCAATCATTTCAGAGTGCGATATGGGTCTCCAAGGAGACGCTGTGCAGGGAGTCCTAAACCCCTCCCTCACATCCTGTCCCCCCAGACATACAGGCGCCTAAGGAGGGCTTCTGCGTGGAAGCCCGCGAAAAGACGGTGAACAAAGGAATCACACCTGGTTTGGCACGCAGAGTAAAACATGAGAAATACTTTAACAAAAAGAAATGCCGAATAAACCCAGCCGGAAACGTAATAAAACATATATGGTCTAGCGGGTTTAAGTTCAAGGCTACCAAGATAGCCTAAAACAATACCAAGGTTATTTACGATAACCGCGGTAGGAAAAATAGGGTAGTTACCACTGCCACCAGCCAAGTCTTGATGAAAAGGGAGCGAAACAATGCTCCAAGAGAAAAAGACAAAAAGGGATAAGTATTAACCCTTTCCAGTACTGCATGTAAGATGGATTGTACTGGGTCTGTGGTTTTACGGAGGCTAATAAAGTTAATGGCAACTTTCCATGTTCTGGGAGACAGTAGTCAGTGCTAGAAAAATGGAGTCTGAGTTGGGAAGTCTAAAAGACAACCCTGTGTCACTGCACTGAAGGCGTGTGTAACACACAGTAAAAAGATGATGCCTGTGAAGCACGTGAGGCTCCACAGTCTATGAACACAAAAATGTTAAACACACACACAGCAACACACATGCAAGAGTGGGAAAAAAAAGCTCACACTTCTTTTACCAGGTGAAAGAAATAAATCCTAGAAATCCAGCAAAGCTGCTGAGGGACTCAGTAGGTAAGGGAAATTAGCCAATCTTGAGAATTCTCCCTAACAGTGGTGGTTCGTGGAATTATGAAAAGACTAGGAGACCTTATCCCCTCCGGCAGTTGCGCATAGCGGAAATTCCCAGCATAGCAGGATTAACCAACAGTACCCACGTTTCTGGAGGATAGCTCAGTGGCAACATGCTCACCTTGGAAGCAAGACAACATGGAGCAACACAGGTTCAATCCCCGGGTCCGCGCTTAGAAACCTCTGGGTACTAAGCGCATTATAAATAACCTATCATATCATATTATGCACGAGTGGGCTATGGCTACGCATTGTTAGAACTCGCTGAAGTAATGACTATTGAGATAAAAGGTTCTCACATGATATCCTGTACTCAGTCTTCCACACTTGCTTTCTAGATCCTGTCGGGGACTCAGTTATGTTGCTATTATGTAGGACCGTCCCATACATGGGTTCCAGGTGTATAAATACATACATATTTCCTACTGCGAGAGAACTCTGGCAGAGATTGTATCCAGATAGCTTTCAGTGCCTGACTTCTACGTAATCAGTCAGTTGTGTTGCTTATATTTGTTCAAACATTTGAATATCATTGTCGCTCGCTAGCGTTCTACTTTGGCTCAGCGCCCTTGGCATTTCGTTGCTGAATATGATGTCAGGTGTAATTGCCACCCCCCCCCATGGTAAGTCATTCTCATGAAGGATTACAAGGTAAAGTCTCTGTTAGGCCACTGAACTGTGAGCGCCACTGGCGGGCAGGATTATTGGCTGCTCTCTGAGGCAATTCGCTTTTTATTGGAACCCTAGGAATGATTGGAAGTGAGTTACAATGCTGGAATGTGAGCAGCTCTGCCATCACACAGGATGGTAAAACTATTCAAGCGGCCCTGGTGCCCCAGAACGACCACTGCGCTCCGCCTGAGTGCGCCGTCCCGCTGTTTCTCCCGCCACCCACTCCGGCGCTGCTGTTAGGAATTGATGAGTTCATATTGAGGCATTTTGTGAGAATAATGCGCAGTGCAAAGTTGAAGTGTGTCCTTGTTTTGGTCTTGCGGCGGGAGGAGCGGCGCTGCTAATGAGCGCGCTTTTGCACTTGGCCGCGCGCTCTGCCGGAGCACCGCCAGCCGCCATCTGCTCAGTATTGAGGGACCTTCTGCCTCATCTCGGATCTTAACAAATGGGCCCTGTTTAAAAGCCGCCTGCCAGTGTTGATGTTTCCATCAGGCAGAACTCATTTATTTAACTGCACCCAAAAAAAACAACGTATTGCCAACTTTGAGATGTTGGCATTACTGGAAGAGCACCCAAAAGAGGTGAGAAGGGCAAAGAGAGGCTCCCCGGAGAAGAGTGATTAGAGGAATAGTTCAGTCATAACTTCCTTTGCCCCTTGTTTTTGAAACGTATTCATTATTTATTTATGATGCATTTATTTATTTAATGGAAGGAGCAATGCCCTTTATATCACAGAAGAAGGCACAATAGATAAGAAATCAGATTGGGAGCAGTTTGTGTCAAGCACAGTCTTATCCCATTCTCCCTCTATCTTTTAATGTATCCCTCTGCAAGCTCGAGGCAACTAGCGTCATAACTATCATAGGGTTCACTTCCTGAGTGGTAATATACCCGCTCGCCCGCATCTTTCTCCGTATTTGGCAGGACGGCTGCAGAAGCAAGAGCCATGCATGGAAGGAGGGGAGGGGCCAGAAAGGAGATGCTATTTGCAAGCAATAGGTCGCAAATTTGGGAAGGCAAACTGGGGACAGTTGGCAAATCACTGGTGTGCATTCTGGTGTGCCGCTGCCCCCAACACTAGAGGGGGAATGCGGGATGCCAAGGGTTCACGGATTCTAGCACCCAGTGGCAAGTACACTATGGCATGAGTCCGGCATAGACCCAGTGCCGCCACAGGGCTTGGTGATGCCCAGGACCACACATACGCTAAGGCTACTTAGGGCCTGATTGGTGGAATTTTTTGCACGGTTCAGAGTGACTTTGCACTGCCGACACAAACCCTGATTCATGGAACTCTGCAAACATGATAATACAAATATACATATCAATACAGTGGGAAGGGGGGGACGAACCTACTATGCCTTGTGAGGGTTCAGGTGCAAGTGCAGAAGGGAGAGGGAACGGGATAGGTGCTGGGGTGCTCATGGGGAGCAGGTGAAGTGCAATGAAAGGTAAGTGCAAGCCTCGAAGGGTGGAGGGTGAGCCGAGGCAAGTGCTGAGGATAGACAGAAGCTGAGGGGATTCGGTGTGGGAGGTCAGGGCCCGAGATGCATAAGGGTCCTGAACACTGATCAAGTGACTGTGAGATTATCAGCGGAGAGAGGGAGGGAAGGAGGAAATAAAGAGGAAGGTCTTGGGGATCGTCTGGAATTTAAGAAAGTCCTGCGCAAGACGAAGAGGGTGGTGGAGGCTGTTCCAGGGAAGGGAGCCAGCTGAGGAAAGTGATCGACCGCCTGCCCTAACCACCACTAACCAGAGACGCAAGGTCACTCTCTGCACCCCAATAATCCTCTGCCACCATCGCATTTGCACCCACACATCCCCAATGCAGACTCATCCAATTGCCAGTTCCTAAATGCCCCTGAGCTGCTGCCCTTTGGGAAAACGCTTTAGTGCTGCATAAACCAGCTGTGCGCCCCGTCTCTGGCACAAGATGCCAGTGCAGGTAAGGTTGTCTCCTCTATCCTGCATTTCAGAAAGGACCGGAAGACCTTGCTCTTCAAAGAACAGCTTGGCAATCGCTGATCACTCTACTCAACCCATAGTTTTGGGAGGATAGCTCAGGGGCAACATGCTCACCTTAGAAGCAAGACGACACAGAGTGCCACAGGTTCGATCCCTGGGTCCGCGCTTAGAAACCTCTTGGTATTAAGCGCATTATAAATGATCTATCATATCATCATATCATATAATATCTCCTCCCCTGCTCACCCTACCCTTTCCAGCTCCTCTGCCCCCTCTGCCCCCTCCCTATAATCCCCTGGGGCGTGTCCCCTGTGCCCAGCACTCTAGAAATGCCATTCATGAATACAGACCTTGGTCTTCTTCGCCATTGGTAAGGATAGGTCTCCCATCCCATTTGCCGATTTCTGTCCATATCGCAAGAAGTCCATGGGCACGCAGGACCGCATCCCCTCTGCGCTGCACACAGACTCATTCCAGACCCCAGCCAGAGAGAAGGAACCGCCAGAGCTCCTACTCACCTGCCTCACGCCCTGCAAAATTGGCCTAGAGACACTGCCAAGAGGGCGAGAACAACAAAACAAGGAACAGTATATGCAGACGTCGCTCACCGCACACCAGCATCGACACACATGGTAGGGAACCCGGGCCGGCCGCCCTAGGCCAGCAAACACATAATGCAAAGACACAACCAACCAGAACTGAACTTTCCTTAAGGGGAACCTAGCCAGGTTCCCCTGACATTGAGGGTGCAACATTGTTGCTGCATGGCAGTCCCATGTGGAGAAATAGGCAGGGCTTAATCCGCTCTTTGAAACCTTCTGTAATTCTGATCGTCCTGGTGAGGAAGACGGGGCCAGATAACCAACCAGAGGAGGGGAGGGTGATAAAAGAAGCCCAGGAAACCGGAAACTGTGGGCTGTTTGGGTCCGGTAAAGGAGGAGCAGGTGGCATTCCCAGACACCAGCTAGAGGAAGGACTGTAGAGAAGAGCATGGAGGTGAATTGAGGGGCAGGCGATGTATTGGTTACTAAGTGTAAGTGCTATTGCATTGCGAGTGAGCGTAAAACACCATTGTTACTGCATCAATCTAAGACACATTTAACATTTAAAATTGTGTACATTATGATGTTCCCATGATGCTCTTTGCTTTTATGGAAATTGCTAGTATAGGGTTCGATGAAGAGATACTGTGCTGCGCAACCAGGTCGGGGGCCCCAGCCCACATTCCCACAGCCCCGCCCCTCCAAAAAGGTGACAGTTCCCTCAAAAAATGTTTTCCATTTCCAGCACTGAGTTGGAAGGATTTCCGGAGGAGCCTGTGGTGAGAATGTCTGTTATGAACAATGCTCTGTGATGTGGAGAACTGTTGCCACGCGGGGGATTTTGAGGAAACAAGCTTCAAATCAATGATGGGACACAGTGAGAACGTCATTGTGTAAGTACTGCGACCAGGAAGAGTGGGGCTCGGAGTAATGACGATTACCATACCTTATCGCAGCAGTACCGCACAGTCGTTCCCATACTAGGTGTCATCAATGTCCTTCCATTCATAGGATATGGATAGTGAGTTTTATTCCTATTTTCTACCTATAGAAACATCAGGAGACGGACACATTGCTAGCAACGAGGCCCAGAGGTCAGGGGTCACCCCAGAGTGATGCCTGGCTAGCCAGTGGTTCTCTGTTCACAGATCTCCACTCTGCACGTGCTGGAGACGTGTGACTGTCGGTATTGATGTGTGTGATGTGTAACCGCATTGCAATCTGTGGCCACAGGCCTCCCTCGATGCCAGGCTACTGAAGCCGCCATCCTTCCAGCTCAGGTCAGCGCAGGGCGGGCTTGTTATCCTTGCAGCTTCAATCGATAAGTTCAGCAGTCGATCGCCACTTACTCCTGGGATCAGCGAGAAATGGGCGACCTCTTGTAATCAGAGGTGGAGGCATGTCGACACGGAGCTGGGGGCACTGTGTGTCTAAGTGGAACCACTAAGGAGACCTGCGAGGCTCCCTCAATCACTAGGCCAGCATTCAGCATGATTCGCAGTCACGGCTCCTGCGAGAGGCCCTGCGCCTGCTCTAATGCCCTTGCCTGTGTCCCCTAGAGACGCTGGCAGCTAAAGCCGTCTGAGCTGGCAGGTGCCAGGCAGTGCTGGCGCAAGGCAGCCCCTGAGCAATATGGCCGCCAGAGTGGGTCATCCTTCCATTTGCTGAACAGTGAATTCACGTATTTATTATTTAGTGTTTTTATAAATAGCTTGCATTTGATAACACACACTAGGGCCTGTATGAGTGGTCAGGGCAGGGGTGTGTGTAGTGTCAAGGTGCTCATGAAGTCTCAGGCTCAGGTAAGTTGCAGGCAAGTTAATTTATTCAGTTTGACAGTTCAATTACAGTATGTATGTGAGTAATTCGACCATCCACACAGCGGTAGGTGTGCGCTCTCTTGAGCTTTTTTGAAATTTTGAATGAAATTGAATGATGACCGATATACCTACGCAAAACGTGTGGGGCTAATTCGCACCTATTTCCCTATGCTCACTGCACAACAAAAACATAGACCTGTGTACTAAAGGCACCGTCCCTGCTGAAATATTTAGTTGGGATGTGACAGCTAAGAGTACATCAAGGCATCTCAGAAGGGAGAAGGCAAAACATTCCTCCTGCCATGGCCAGAATATTTACATTTCAAAGGCTCCATGGATCCGCTCTTCCCTTTGTAAGCTACTTGTGGCTGCTACGCATACTAATCAAAGCTAAATCAAGCAGCCTCACGGAAGGCCTGGTCGCAGGACTAACAAAAGACAGGATAACCCCAACAACCTTTGATATGCACTGTATCAACCTGAAGCCAGCTCCCGCCTCTCAGTATCAAGGGCAATGAGTGACCTGTCGTGACTGGGACAGTTGTTTACATTAGTCATCCCGCAGGACAATCCCATTCAGAAGGTACGTGTATATGGTTTGGGGGCTACCAAAAGTCTATTCTCGCTACAACTACAAGGGAGACCTGCCGCTTTAATTAGGAACCACAGAGGGCTCCACTAAGTAGCGAGGTTCTTTGATCCACAACAGACAGACTTTACCCTTACGGTTGAAGGCACTCTTGTTATGACCTCACGCATATAGGAGATTGTTGGTGGGAACCCAGGATTGGTTCATTAAGGTAGGCTTAGCCTACACCAATCACTGTGGCCCATTTGGCTCTAAAAGAGGGCTGAGCCCCTCTATTGGGCAGATCATCTGAAGGATTTACAGGGAATAACAAGAAGAGCTAATTTCGAACCTGGCTAAAGATACAGTCTGCCTCACAGCTTCTGCCAGTGAAGGAAGCCCAGGATTTCCAAAGAGGGAAGCAAGATCCCTCCCCTAAACATCTCCCAGGGAACAGAGGGAGATACTGAATCCAGCGAACCCTCCAGCAGCTCCAGAACCGGTACCCAGCCAGCACACAAGGTGCCCTGCTAGGCTCTGCAGCAAGCTTCCTAGGTGGGAACTGCCAGAGAGTCTCTAAACCAAGCCAAGGCCAAGGACGTTGCCTGCAACACTCTCTGCAGCTTTGGACCGTCCGCCTTAAAGAACAACATGAACCCAATGAAGAAGCTACGAGGAGTTCATTGACAAGCAACAACCAGCATTTGCCTTAAAGGACATTTTCGAGCCAGTCGAGCCGCTCGAGCTGCAACCGACTGCACCGCTAACTTGTCACGTCGGAGTCGCTAACGTTGTCCGAGATGCCTCACCCAGTGC
This sequence comes from Ambystoma mexicanum, assembly GCF_040938575.1. Classification (NCBI taxonomy): domain Eukaryota; kingdom Metazoa; phylum Chordata; class Amphibia; order Caudata; family Ambystomatidae; genus Ambystoma; species Ambystoma mexicanum. The sequence continues at coordinate 1,684,903,171 of NC_090932.1, forward strand.
TTCAGACCCGCCGACCAGCAGTGAGACGATGAATCCTGACCTCGAGCTGCCGTGTTCGTCAGCCTGCAGCCTGTAGCCTCGCTCGCCGAACTGCCTGTCACCTGATACCCTCAGCTGTCTCCCATCTTGAACTCTGTCAGAGAAGCTGCAAAGTGCCCTGAAACCGACTCAACCCGGTTGAGCATCAAGAACTTCTACAAGCACAAGGTACATTCTGGTTTTGTCCCCCTGGTGCTTCTCCAAAGGCCCCTAGTGACAGTTTACAACCCATTGCTCCCCTTGTGTTGAAACCAAGTATATTTGAACTATTGAGATTAATTACTTTACCAACTACCCTCCTGTCAGTATCCGGAGTACATGCCTTTCCTTCCTGAAGCTGTTTGTTCTTTGCATTCATTAACAGGGTGGGTCGCATGTTGTAGTGTTGCTATAATTGTCAGTTGAATAATAATAAAGTAGATATTGTGTATACAACCTTGACCGGACAGTCCCTTTTATCCTTGGGTAATAATTGTATTTTTGCTGTGTTTCAACTAACCAATGATCCACGACCTTGCAGAGATAAACCTGCTGTTCCGTCCACATTACCAAAATTAGACAAGGATTTCTATAATTTGCTTGTGTTTGCAATCTGTTTGGATCCCTTCTGGTGTACTAGATGTTTTGGGCTGATTGATGGTTTAGAAACCGATATTCATCCCTGGACCAGTGGGAAACTGATTTGTCACAATGTACATGGACCCGCTGGTGCCCACCACCTGTAACTGATATCAAATGGTCCTGTGTGGAACACACAGGTGACACATTCCTTAAGAAATCACACATACATACACAGGGACAGACCAACTTGGAGCCTTCCCTAAAATTGAGAAATTGATGTAGAATGTCTGCATCTTGACCTAGTCGCTACATTTGTGGGGGGCTTTCTTGGTGATAACCCTTTGGAGAGAGCATCGTGTTGACACCCACAGTGTGTGTTCCCCGCTGCTGGTTTAGGAATAGACTCTTCGAATTTTTGGACTATAGCTGCTTACATGTCTATTTGAATATTGTCACTGTTTTGTGGAGTTATAACGTGTTGCCTGTTTAATGCTGGAGAGGTCTTGGAAAGCTTGGAGAGAGCAGGTGGAGACGAGGGAAGGGATAGGATGGGGTGGTAGTGAAGACAGAGGAAGAGTTGGGGGCAGGAGGATGGCAATGCGAGACAACAGTGGAGGAGTGAAAGTCTATTCTTGTTCAGTGTTTTGTAGACGGTTAATATTATTCATTTCCTTCCACAATGATGCATGAAGTATTGGGTAGAGAATGACCGAGAGGGTGGGGGCAGACGTGAAGATACATAAAAGGAGCAGAATGGGACATGCTGGTGGATGGGAGTAGATCTGGTGCATGCAGGACTGGCAGGGACACCGTGAAAGTCCAGATTCTGTCTCTGTGTATTTAGTACATCACAAACCTGTAAAGTAGGTGGCCGTGTAAAGCTCCAGTCTGCAAATAATCTCGGCCTCAATGTGCGTGGCTCTGTAAACATGACGGCTGGGGTGCTGTTAATGGCACCCAGAGAGAGGCAGGTGTAGACAGCTGTGTCAATGAGTGCAGGTCGAAAGCACCTGTTACCTGTGAGGCAGAAGGGATGGGGCAGGGTGGGCTATCCATGAGAAATGCCTCTGGGGTGAGCTGCAATGGATGTGATGTGTGTGTTGGTAGCAGCGGTTGGAGGCCAGGAGACCATGGTCTGCATACCTGACCTTGTGGACCGTGCAATAGAGAGTGTGTGTGTGTGTGTGTGTGTGTGGTGCAAAAGCATGCAATATATTAGCAGCCAGACTGGTAATGAGGTGCAAAACATACAGAACAGGAGGAAAGGTACTTACAGCCCAGGACAGAATCACCCTCAGACTCAAGGTGGGCGTCCTCTATAGTTGCTGGGGTTCTAATCCACTCTGAAGATTGCGCATAGGGGCTGCGAGTTCAGACACAGGGGTGCAAGTTTAGGTCTGTGGACGGGATTTAGAGCTGACCAACTGCTGGCTCAGCTCTGGGTAGGTGGTTACAGCAGTTCTTTGACAAGCCACGCCTTGAGCTGTTCCATACATTTTTGTGGGTGATCTCGAATGGAAGTTGCTAGTGAGTTCCAGAGGTTGGTGGCCAGCAGCGAGAAAGAGGGCCCTCCCTGCCTTTGCCTGCTGAAGTTAGGCACTAGTGCCAAATCAGTAGTACTTGACCTTGGAACCTTCGATGGTGTGCGCTGGTGGAAGGGATCTATGTGAATTTAACGAAAAATCGTTTAACAAAAACCCTTTTAACGAAACGAAAATAACGAACAAAAATATGGATTTTTTTTTTGGGTTGGGGGGTCCCCTACAAATCCAATTTCTGTATGATTATAACACAACCCCAAACCCCTCCCACCCATTTTAATCCCTCAGCCCACCCCATATATATTTTTAATAAACAATTCTGTGTTTTTTCAGTATTTTCTATTTGGTAATACAGGTATTTGTTAACATGTATTCGTTATTGTCACTGGATACCGAAGGAAGTGCAGGAAACTGGGCCATTTCCATATTAAGTGCAGTGGGCGATGCTGAGGGTCTGGCGTGTACTTTTCAAGTAAAGTCAAGAAAATTGACCCAACCACTTTCAGTGTGATCAAGAGGAACTCACTGGTCACTGCCAGTTGGCGCCAGGTTGGACAGTAGCACTATGACACCAGAGGGTTCCGCGAGCCCTGGAAAGCATGCATAGAGACCGCAGTCCACCTTTTTGTCATTACAGAATTCATTTAAGGTATAACATATGATTGTGTATTGCGATTAAAAATATATCCTTATATGCTGCTCTGGCTGATATACTGTTTATTTTTCCCTCTGTTCTCTTTCTGTTGTTAATTGTCTTGTGTGTCTTGTGGCCAAATGTGCAACTTTTCTCATATGATATTTGCATAACGTATTCATTGAGTATTATGGATATGAACAATTGTGATGGGCGCAGTGACGACTGATACAGACTCGCCAAAGACATTAATGTATGTGGCGCGGATCGCACTTGGTTGTTGTCATATGTGGGGTATTGCAATTGTAATATCCCTGGATGTTGTGATATATCGACTGCTGTTTGTACATGCCTTGAGGAAGAACTTTATAGTTCAAAATGCACCGGCGATTGAAGCATCTGCATTTAATATTTAACTAATAAAATCTAAGCCCGTTGTTGGCGAACAGTAGTATAAAGGAGATTGTTTTGCATGGAACTATAAAACCCCATGAAGAAGAACATGACAAAGAGAATACATGACGTTTACACCACAGAGTGGAAGTTAGGGTGAGCTGCCCACACCGAAGGCTACAGAGCCTTGGCCCTTTTCCTTTTCAATTAGTTTGTGTGCCCGGCGTAATATTGGGTTTGCACCTCATGCTTATGTATACGTTACGATTACTTGCAACAATTTAACGATCTAAGTGAACAGAAGCTGTGCCCACCCACCACATGTATTATCAGTCTATGGTGATAAGTCATTAGGAAAATATTAGAAATACCCAGAAGGTATTGTTCTTCCCTCCCCGCCTCTGAGGAAAGAAGACATGGTGTTCAGTAAAATAAACTCGCAGACACTCATGGCACCATTTCTCGCCTACATGGGGGCTACTGAATCCCTCCATCTTTGTGGGCACAGCATCTTGGCTACTTTAATGAGTTTGAAATGTACAGGGACCACTACCCCCAGGCTTCCCACTCCTGTTGTCATAGAAACTAAAGACTACACCAGCAAATCGGCCCATGAAGCCTCTCTCAAAATAGAGTCCAATTTTTCAGCCACCTTAACCCACTATCACCTGAACCGAGCACATGAAAGGAACACGTGTAACCTATCGGCATTCCAGCCTTGGCATCACGGCTAAGTACCGTGTCAGTCAGGACAGAATTCACTCGACTTGGCTGGTGTTTAACAGTAACAAAACAGGGTGTTCATGGTAATGCAACCAGGGTCGGAAATGCTCCTAAACGTGGCGCGGACACTGGCAGCACGCCCCTGAACGCTCACGCCACTGCTGGGGAAGAAAGGCCCAAGTCGATCGTGTAAGGATAAGAAGTTTAATCTCACGCGCAGATGAGAGCAACAGCAAAGAACTCTGCTGCTAAGAACGTTCTACCGAAAAGGGGAACAAGCAGAAACATTTAAGGCAAAAACATTGTGATAATGACGCAAAACATACAGTGACAACCTGCGCGGCTGATTGGAAGGACCCTACACAGGTGCTGCCTTTATCCATATGGAATGGCAGTTTATTGGTCCCAGCCCAGTCCGACCGTCTTCCATCACGTGGGTGCTGCATGGCTCATCTTCTCACATCGAATGTCATAAAACAAATTAATTATTCTCCTAGTATACAGCTTATCACTCATGCCATGCACTTAACGGGCTTCAAAACAGGCACACCGGAGGTCGCAGAGCACTCTAACCTTCACCCGCACATTTCACTCACTGCCTCCACGCCATCCGGCTCCAAGGCCTCCACCCTCATTTTGAACTGTAATGTATCCCTCCCAGGACCTCGCGATACAAATCACACGATTGTCGGTGCAAAGGTAGATCCTGTCCATCCTCTTTGAACATTTCGGAACTTGTTACTTTGGGGTTGGTGGTCAAAGGGCACCTGGTACCATGGAATTCGGAGATTTTAGGGTTCAGTCAGTTGTACAGGCTATAACTCGTAGTCACTCAGGAGTGGGCCGGGTCATGCTTTGGCCAAAGTGTGATAACATTCACACCTGGCGCCGGCCTCTGATCATGTCCTTGTAGGGCACATTCCTCTTGGGTGATAGGCACATCTTTGCAGCACTCTCAAGAACAATGACTTACCAGTGTGGCGGGTGGGGGTGCAAACTGTTCTCATGGGAGCTCAGGCATTACTGGAAATTTCCGTTGCCTCGTGGATTTGGACCTAGTGCATGTAATGCTGCCTTTACCGTGCTTACCATGCAAGCCTTCGCTTCTACCTAGGAATACTAACATGTATAAAAAATAGCGATGCCGCCCGCATCTTGGACTGCACCATATGAATATACTATAATTGATTATGTTAGCATGGAGTCCTGCTTGACGGTAAAAGCGCTCCTTTCACTGATCCCCCTGCCCCTGGTTCATTATAGTGCCTGGAATGCATCTTGCCTTAATTTAAAGTGCCCATTGGGGCCATGGGGCTGTCCCCTTCCCACCAATTGCAATTGGAATGAAAAAGTGGCCCACTGTCGCAAACACATTAGTGCTCACAGGAGCGTTTTTGGTAAAATGAGTTGCAATTTGCACATTTAAAGACTATTCTTCTAAACTACTAGCTGCACAGTGAGATAAGGCACCAAACGGGCCCACTTTATCCCAGAAACTGGTCCCCACTTGCAAGTTGGAGCTGCAATTCGGGCATTGTCCTGTTGCCCCATTGGCCAGTCCGAGTCTGGATGCAACCAATGTCTCTCCATCCTAGAGCCTCTTGCCCAGTTCCTGAAGTGAGCATGTGCTTCTCAAGGGTCCTTTCCCAGTAACCCAGAATGATTCCCACTCGGTTTCCATTGAGGAGGTGAAAGGAGTGCAACACCTTTGCCAGGAACACCTGTTGCTATGCACCGAGCTGCCCTCCATGTTCTTATATGGAAGGCCCCACCTGCAGTGCCCAGGGGTTGCCTTGACATGTAAAAGCAAGAGGAAATATCGAGGCTGAGTACCCCAAAAGGAAATACACCAAACACGGCTTATAAAGATTCACAGATCTTTATTCAAACAACTGTACAGTTTTACAAAGAAACAAAGTATCAGATAGCTATCTGGCCCTAAGTACATCACAGCGAATTCCAGCCCTTTCGGTGTGAGAAGTGAGAGGTACTGGACGTCTAAACATTACATCTTTTATACATTTTCCAATCGTAATGTCCAGCCCCTCTGCAGGTTAATAATTCTCGGTCTAGGGTTCGTGCCGAGATCACTTCTAGTTTATCCAACTATATGCACGTGGATTATTTCCAGTTTGAACAACAACAAGTCATAATGGCAACAGTGTATATTCAAATTTAACATTAAGCCTTAGTACACGTCCTATACAATGTAGTTCAACAAGTGTTCACGTTTAGTATTTAAACAACATTGTATTTGATGTATGTCTGTGGATCGGACTTGTTGGCGCGGGTAATCCTCGATCTAGAGGTCAAACGTACGACAAGGTCTCATAACACGACGCTAACATTTGGACTATGGGCAGTTTAGACATTAACTTTACAAAAAGGTCAGGACGGCTAAGTTACAAGCGGGAAAACACTGTCCACCATTTTAGAACACAGAGTGACTTTGAAACAAAAATCAAAATGGCGGATGGACCTAAAATGGCGGCTAGGTCGATCTAAGGTCAGAACCTTGCAACGTGGATTTCTTCACAGAGCGACTGGGCTTAGGCCAATATATACAATAAAGGAGGCACAATATGATATCCCGTTTAACAAACCCTCCTTTTGGCCTAAGCCAAGCCTAAACTACTTCTAGTCACTTTACAAGTAACTCCACGTCCCAATGTCCAAACATCCTGAATCACTATCAGAGATATCAATCGCCATGAGGTCAGAAACTAAGATTTCCTTCAGCATGAATTTGTTAGATATTTTCTCTGGGGCGTATACCTTGTGCCCTAATGCACCCATCGCTTGTGCACAACATCCTCCTACCATTGAACACATACCAGGAAGAAATTGTATACAACAGCAGAAAAACACCAGGATACCTAAAATAATCAACAAGACCGAAAGTAGCTTCCATCCCCAAGATCGCAAGAAGTCCCAGAACCAAGTGCTAAGATCCCAATTTCCCTCGGGAACATGCACTTCTGAACTAAGGACGTGCAGATTTTGTATTGCTCTGAAAATCGTTGGGGAGGAATCTGGCACGAAAACACAGCAAGCGGACCCCACTAATTTACATACCCCACCACGTTCAGCCAGAATGACATCTAATGCCATCCAGTTCTGAAGTGCCACTAACCTTATTGCTTTTTGTTCTAATGTCATATTATAGAGTATGTCAGTGGTCCGATTGATGGTCCTCTCCAGTATTCTCGCTAGTCTCCTGATATCTTCTGAGTTCAGTATTTGTCCCCAAAATGGCACAACGGATTTAGCTACATCGCCCAGAATTTGTGCTGAAGTATCCCCATTCTCGTCCCGCCGTGGACGACCCTTTGAAATTTCGACAGTGCTAGTAATGAATACCCCGGGTAACAGAATCCCTAAATAACAGGTTCCCTGCCAATCCCTGGGTAACCATGGAAATGCTACATTACCCCAAACAAAGTGGACAGGTTCGCCTACATACAAAGGCCTGTCCTCACTAGTCAAATTCGCAATGTTGGCGCAACCCTTAAAATCACCCAATGACTGAGTACCATTCCTCTGTATGAGGAAAGAAACTGAATCGGGGCTGTGGTTGACAGTATAAGAAGGAGGCGTGACATCCCTATTGCCTATAGGAGCCATCTTGAAAGGGATCAAGGATTGAAAGGACGGGACAGTCTGTCAGAAGGTCTAATAGAAGCAACATTTGGCTTGCTCCTATTTGCAAAGAGTGAGCATCCCAGGGGCGCCAGAACACATTTCTCAAAATCATTCAGGTTAGTTCCATCAAAAATCCCTGAGATGCTATCATTCCATTGGCCAAAGAATAGTGCTCTAAGAGAAGCATAACAAGCAGTTGTCAAAGGTAAAGGATGAATATACCAACCCAGCCCCTTATCCCTGTGTTGCAGTAAATGCGAACAAATCCAACAGTTGAACCTATTAAAAATGGCATGTGTAGCATTCATAATGAGTAGCAGAGTGTTTTTATGGTAACTCTGTCTGTACTGAGAGTGTCTAGGAGATAGAGTGTGCAGATGCACGAATGGAGTAGAAACAGTGGGTACATTTTCAGTGGGTAACACATTTTGAAGCGGATGTACTTCTTCCAGATACCAGAATCCTAAAGCAATGACTATTGTAAAACCAGTTAACATTATCTCAAAACAACAATACGTTTTCGGGGCCCACATATTCGATCGTTCTTTTTCGTGGCTGGTAACACAGTCTCTGATCTGTTCCGTATGAGCGGGAGCGGTTGCAGGCATTGTGTTCTTCAAACGATTTGCACCAAAGTTTATTTGCTGGCGACCTCCAGGCCGAGCGTCTTCTTAGTCCTTTCACAAACCCTAGCCAACAGAATCTCCTTATATACAAATGATCGGGCCAAAAAGGCAAGCCCTTTGATGATTTTCTTTGAAGGCACAGCCGAACCGTGCAGTAGGTCTATTCCCTCGGACGCAGATCATACCTTGTGACTCCTGGTACTGAGTGATCTGTGAACAACGTGTCGTCACTTCCCGTTGGAAGCGGCGAATCGAAAGCAGGATCAAATTTTTAAAGACAGAACTGTTGGAGAGTGTGGAGGTGAAATGGCTGTTTCCTCAGGCCCCACAGGCTCAGGGAGAGTCTCCGACGCACTCTCAATGTTGTTTACTGCTTCGTGATCATTGGTTGCAGTACTGGTAAGGGGTTCTGTATCTTCTGTAGCGTGTGGCACAGGGTAAGGAATTCTCTTGATGTGGGACGCGTGGATCCAGTGCTTCTGTCCTGCTAACCGCACCGGCGTCTGTGTGACCAGGAGGACCTGGTGGGGGCCCCTCTAACGAGGTACGAGGCAAGAAGATCGCTCAAATGCTTTTGTGAGGACCCAGTCTCCCAGCCGTATGCTTTGACTGGGCCCCTCGTATTTAACAGGTAAAGCCTCTCGCACCTAGTGATAAATCAAATACAGATTTTTAGTTAACCGGACACAGTAATCAGAAAGAAGTACATTTTTGACATCTCGTAAAGAACAGGGCTTTGGGACATTCCAAATGTTAGCTGGCCTAACCATGATCACCTCAAAGGGAGAGAGCCCAGTCTTAGTTTGAGGGGTCATCCTCATGGACAATAACACGATCGGTAAGGCGTCCGGCCATTTTAGTTTGGTGCCGGCACACGTCTTAGCAAGCTTGTTCTTGATGATGCTGTTGTGTCTCTCTACTAGTCCAGCACTCTGTGCGTGTCTGGCCGAATGGAACCGTTTATCGATCTGTAATCCCATGCCTATCTGCAGAATTACAGCAGCGATAAAATGTGGACCATTGTCCGACCAGATGACTATTGGCAGACCAAATCTTGGAAAATATTCCTTCAGCATGGTCTTTGCCGTGGTCATAACGTTGGCATCTTTGACGGGAAAAGCTTCGGCCCATTTGCTAAAGGCACAAATGACAACTAATACGTATTTAAAATTACAACAACGCTCCATTTCAATAAAATCAAAATGAATCACTTCAAAGGGGACAGAAGGTGGACCAAAACTACCCTGGGAGTTGATGTGCCCTTTCCCACATTGTGCTGCAAACAAATCATACACCCCTGAACGAAGCGTTCAGCTACCTTAGGGATTGTGTCATTTACCCACACATTTTGCAACATTTTGGTGACCTTACGAGCACAGAAATGGGTGGGACCGTGGGCCATAGCAACCATCATTATAATATACGCGTCGGGCAATAACCATTTCCCTTAAACTTTGTCCACCGAACACCCGTCATCATCCAATTTTGCTAAACCCTCAGCCCACTTCTTAGATTCCTCTAATGTGGCATCGGCTTGAATGTTCTTTATGGATTCGATACCCTCATCCAAAGTACAGGCATTTGTGGCATCCCTTGAAGTATACATTTCTGAAGAGAGATCAGTGGCAGTCTGTTTGTGTAACGCTCACCTGGTATCCATGGGGTCGTCACTCAGCCTGTTCTGACGTCTTACGACCTCAAACCCTTCCCTGGAGGCTATTCGACTGGAGATTGGGCCTGAAACACAGGATTGGTAGAGTTTAACTCCCTATTGTCTCTGTGTGCTTGAACCCTTTCTTCCCCAGGGTCTAACCGTTCCCTTTGATCCACAGCTCACCTTGTTTTCTTGAATCGTGTGCTCTCCATCCTGCTTTCAGCGCAGGGGCGCGTTGATTAATGCGGGCTCGTTGCTGCCTAGTTACTTCACTGGCAAGAGTCCGACAGGTAAGTATAATGAGTCTTTTGAACAGTTATCTAACTTCGTTCCTTTCCTTCCTTAGATGATGGCCGGCGTCGAGGGATGGTGGCGTGCTGCTGAGATGAGTAGCGCTGAAGGTGAGTGAGAGCGCGATGCGCGATGCACCCCTTTCATATTTGTATTGAACTGAGTTATTTTCCTGTGTCTTTTAGGTGCCGCAATGTTTTCAACGTGGATGCCGATTATGAAGAACAAATGCGGTGAGTAAGCGCAGTATGCGGCGCCACTAGATGTTTCCACGCTAACCTGGAGTGTCTTTTCCCTCTTGCAGATGGATGAGAAGTTCCGGAGACAGAGTTCCCCCAGAGCGGCTGGGATTCAGGTAAGCGTTTGAAGCTCGTACAGTATTTAAAAATAAGTGAAGATTTGCAGAATGCTTACTAATGCCTTTTTTCTGTTTTTTTCCCTTTTCCTTTGGAAGCAGTGTGCCGGGATGCGAATGACACCACTGAAGATGCCCACAGAAGGAGCGATGAATGATGGGCAGAAGAGCCGCAAGGTAAGGCTGTTCCTAACGGTGTTCTTGTTCTTGCAGGAGCTGAGCGCAGAAGAAAGATGCAGGCCTACTGGAGACCGATCCGAACACGGTGAGTGTCACGCTGCATGTGCAGAAAACACAAAGCATGTTTCTCAGCCTGGGCGTGGCTTAAATAGTCTCTGGGTATCCGAGGTGTCTCTGGGCTGAACCACACCCAAAAGACTAGACTGCACATGCAGATCTGGGAACCGAAATATGTGAGGGCATCCATCTTGTCCCCATCAATGCACTACAAGTCCAATCCCCAATGTTATCCTATGGGAGTGAGTGAGTCTGGTGCCACAAGCACCAAGTCTGACTCCAAGTGGGTCTTTGGAGGGATGGAGAGCCCCTTGAGGGCCATGTAGGTGATCGTGGCCTGGCTCCAGCCTGACATCTTGGAGGGCTGGGGACATGAGGGGCAGGAGTCATGACAGCACTCCCCCCCAAGGCCCCTCTCAAGGTGGCTCTTCTGTCTGGTCCTGGTTTGGTTGGATGGTTTTGATGAAATCGTCTAAGCAAGCAAGGTGCATGGATGTACTCACAAGGCTCCCATGTCCTGTCTTGTGGACCACACCCCTTCCAGTCTACTAAGTAGTATAATTTGCATCTGACGTACTTTGAATCTAGGGTGTCCTTGACTTCGAATTCTGGCTCCCCGGTGACTACTACTGGCTGCGGTGGTGTGGCTACCCGAGTCCCAGGTTGAACAGGTTTAAGGAGAGACACGTGGAACACAGAATGAATCTGCATGTTTGACGGCAAAGCTAGTCTGACCGTCACAGGATTCATCACGGAGGTGACGGTGAGTGGACCCAGGTATCTTGGACGGAAAGTTCGGGCTCCTTTAATGGACACGTGTTTAGACGCCAGCCAGACTTTTTCTCCCACTTGGTAGTTGGGGGCATTTGCTCGGTGTTGATCAGCAAACTTCTTTTGGCGATTCTTAGCTTGAAGTAGGTGTTCAGCTGCCCTTTTAAAGATTTGAGAAATGGTTGTGTGCAAGGTTTTGACTGCTGGCATTTCCAGGGTTGTAGGAACGTCCAACTCAGAAGTACGTGGGTGCCTGCCATACATGGTATAAAAGGGTGTCTGCCCAGTGCTGGTGTGTAGGGAATCATTATAAGCATATTCAGCTATCCATAATAGGTCGAACCAGCTTCCTTCAGCTTGGTGTAACATGCAACGGAGATACTGCTCGAGCGTCTGATTTGTCCTCTCAGTTTAACCATCCGTTTGGGGATGGTGACTGGTGGATAGCTGGATATTGATCTGGGCCATAGAGCAGCATTTTCTCCAAAAGTTAGATACAAATTGAGTACCTCAGTCTGAGACCAAAACTGAAGGAAACCTATGGAGCCGTACGATGCCTTCAAGAAATACCTTTGCCATAGTGGAAGCATTTGGGAGCCCCTTAAGAGGAATGAAATGTGCCATTTTTGAAAATAGGTCCACGACCACAAGAATAGTGTTAAACCCTTGACTGGGTAGTAAGTCAATAATAAAATCGAGGGACAACGTGTGCCAGGGTGCTGGTGGTATTTCCAATGGTTGTAATATCCCAGCCGGTTTCTGCTTGGATGACTTGTTTTGAGCACACACTCCACAAGATAGGATGAATTGGATAATGTCTTTATGCCACGTGGGCCACCAATAATTTTGTTTTACCTTGGCTAGGGTTTTAGCGATTCCGGGGTGGCCCTCGATCAAGGAATCATGATAACCGGACATGACTTGTTCTCGTAGTTCTTGGTTTGGTAAGAATAAATGATTCCTGAAGTAGGGCAACTGATCTTTTATCATGTAATGTTCTCCTTGTGCACTCCACGCTTGTAATTGCTCTGGACTCATCAGGTTTTGGATTTCTTCATGTAATTCTTTCTGAGTTATGGTTGCTGTGATTCCTAGGAGCTTGTCACTCGGGATGATTGCTATTGGGTCAGGGGTCTGATACCCTTGCTCTTCCACCTCCATATGGGAAAGGGCATCGGCCTTCCCGTTTTTCACCCCTGGTCGAAAAGTAATCACGTTGTCATATTCAGCAAAAAAAAGAGCCCAACGTAGTTGTCGTGAGGATTGGGCCTTTGCCGTTTTTAGGTACTGGAGGTTCCGGTGGTCAGTTATTATGGTGATTGTGTGTCTGGCGCCCAAGAGGTAGTGCTGCCATGCCTTAAAGGCTGACTTAATGACCAGGAGTTCTTTGTCTGTGATAGTGTAATTGAGTACAGGGGGTGTGAATTTACACGACCAGAAGGCAACAGAGTGTAAATGGCCCGTTTTAGGGTCCTTTTGTGAGAGGACGGCTCCCATAGCTAATCTTGAGGTGTCCGTTTCCACCAGCTATGGGAGATCAGGGCGAGGGCGGCGTAAGATTGGGGCAGATGTGAATCTTGCTTTGAGTTCCTGGAAAGCCTCCTCGGCTTCTGTTGTCCACTGGAACTTTTTGTTGCTTTTCCTTAGTAATGACGTGATGGGATGCACGATTTGTGAAAATCCTGGGATGAACCGGCGGTAGAAGTTTGCAAAACCCAGCATACTTTGAACCCCCTTGAATGAATTTGGAGATGGCCAGTTCAGGATAGCATCTACCTTGTGTACATCCATTCAGATTCCTTCGGGCTGATAATAAAGCCAAGGAATTCTACCTCGGAGACGTGAATGAGCACTTTTCGAGCTTGGCATAGAGCTGGTGTTGATAGAGTTTCTCCAATACGGTTCGGACGTGTTTAACGTGGTCCTGCTTTGATGCGGAATATACTAGGATATCGTCGATGTACACTAGAGCACAGACATCAATCAATTCCCGTAAGACATTGTTCATGAAGTATTGAAATGCAGCAGGCACGTTGCAAAGGCCAAAGGGCATTACTTGATATTTGTACAAGCCGTATTTGGTGCGAAAAGCGGTTTTTCCATTCGTCCGCCTGTTTTACACGAACAAGGTGATATGCTCCCCTCAGGTCTAGTTTGTGTAGATTTGGGCATCTTTGACTTGATCAAGCAATTCAGGGATCAGTGGCAGGGGGTAGTGGTTTTTTACAGTAATCTGGTTCAGTGCGCGATAGTCAATGCATGTTCTCAAGTCCCCCTCCTTTTTCAGTACGAAGAATAGAGGACTGGCTGCTGGAGACTTCGAGGGACGGATGAACCCGTTGGCCAGATATTGGTCAAGATAGTCCTTCAGGTGCTGGTTTTCTGGTTTCGTGAGTGCGTAAATTCGCCCACAAGGGATTTGTGCGCCGGGTATCAGGTCGATTTGGCAATCGTATGGTCTATGCGGTGGCAGGGTATTAGCCTGTTCTTTCTGAAGGACATCTTGAAAGTCTGGTATTCTCTTGGTAGAGTGCCGATTGCCACAGTCGCAAGTGTGGAGGTTCTGGTGTCTATTGGTTGTTTCTCTTGGCGATAACATGTGTGGGCGCAAGTCTCGGGAAAGGCCAATTCTTTTGCTCACCAATCGATTCGAGGATTGTGAGATAGCAACCATGGCATTCCCAAAATCAACCGGAACTGTGGTGCCTTAATGTGGTCGAAAACGATAGATTCTTGGTGTCCATCCTGGCACAGAAGGGTTAAAGCTGCAGTGCATTGGGATACTGGACCAGAAGCTATTTCCGTGCCGTCGACAGTGGTAACAGTGTCGGTGGTTGATTTAGGGTGTAACGGAAGCCCCATCTTTGCCGCAAGATCCTGGTCGATGTAATTCCCAACAGTTCAACTGTCTATGTACGCTCTTACTGCATGCATCCGAGATGGTTGTTGGTGATTGATCAAGACCACAGATAGTGCAAAATGTGAGGTCTGTAGTTCACTTTCTTCGCTTGACAAGTGGACCCCTGCACTTGCCGGGCTGGGGAGTTTTCCGATTCCTTGATGGTATCTTCCTTGTCCGTGGCCCCTACCGTCCTCCTCAGTGGCTTCACAGGATACTCTTTAGGGAAATGACCTGACCTTCAACAGTACAGACATAACTGCTGCTGTCTCCTTTTATCCCTTTCCGCTTTAGTCAAGGGGGATCTGACCCCCCCGATTGGCATTGGTTCTCCTGAACCTTCCGTTGTTCGGGCAGTATTGTCCTTTGAACGCACATACATAGGGCTAGGGTCCGGTCTGGTTCGATCTGCTCTTCGGTCCTGCAACCTATGATCCAGTTGAACAACAAGGTCAATTAATTCTGAGCAGTCTTTCGGGGGGTTCACTACTTGTGCGAGAACATCCTTGAGCTCCCCCCACAAACCCCAATGAAATAACGTGGTTCTCTTCTCCACTGGCCATTCTGCTTCAACTACGAGTCTATTGAACGTGGCTATGTATGTTAATAGGTCTTGATTCCCTTGGCGTAGGGACAGAAGTTCGTTGTCTAATGCCTGCCCAGGAGTACGACGGACGAACAGCTTTTCCACCTCCTGCTGGAAGCCCCTGAAGTCATGCAGCAAAGGATCGTCTTGGGCCACAAAGGGTACAGACCAGTCCGCGGCGCTACCACTCAGGTAGGATAGCACAAAAGCGCCCCGTGATTGGTCATTTGGAAAGGCCACTGGCCTACAAAGGAAGTGCAGGCGGCACTGGTTCATGAATGTTGCAAACCTCTTGGGATCACCCGTAAATCGTTCGGGCGGGGCCAAGGGAACTGCCCCAGGAAGGGTTATCTGAACGGGATTGGCTGATGGCGCTGGCATCGAGGGCACGCTTCCCGGCAATGGTGCATGCCCTGCTTGTGACTGGAGAAGTTGCTGTCTTAAACCATCAGTGCCTTCTTTGGCTACTATCAGCTCTCTCCTCGGGGTGTTGGTCTCCTGCCTGGCCGCATGTACTTCGGAACGTAGCTGCCCCAACATGTGGGCTAACTGGTCGCTTTCTGACGTTTCCATGACGCCCAGGTGGATTTTGATGTGAGGCTTTGTGTCCTGTAGCGCTCACCTGGTATCCACGGGGACGTCACTCATGCTGTTCTGACCTCTTACCACCTCGAACCCTTCCCTGGAAGCTATTCGACTGGAGACTGGGCCTGAAACACAGGATTGGTAGAATTTAACTCCATATTGTCTCTGTGTGCTTTAACCCCTTCTTCCCCGGGGTCCAACCCTTCCCTTTGATCCACAGCTTACCTTGTTTTCTTGGATAGTGTGCTCTCCGTCCAGTTTTCAGCGAAGGGGCGCGTTGATTTATGCAGGCTAATTGCTGCCTAGTTACTTCACTGGCAAGAGTCCGACAGGAAAGTATAATGAGTCTTCTGAACAGTTCTCTAACTTCGTTCCTTTCCTTCCTTAGATGATGGCCGGCGTCCGGGGATGGCGGCATGCTGCTGAGATGAGTAGCGCTGAAGGTGAGTGAGAGCGCGATGCGCGATGCACCCCTTTTGTATTTCTATTGAACTGAGTTCTTTTCCTGTGTCTTTTAGGTGCCGCGACATTTTCAGCGTGGATGCCGGTTATGAAGAACAAATGCAGTGAGTAAGCGCGGTATGCAGCGCCTCTAGATGTTTCCACACTAACCTGGAGTGTCTTTTCCCTCTTGTAGATGGATGAGAAGTTCCGGAGACAGAGTTCCCCCAGAGCGGCTGGGATTCAGGTAAGCGTTTGAAGCTCGTACAGTATTTAAAAATAAGCGAAGATTTGCAGAATGCTTACTAATGCCTTTTTTCTGTTCTTTTCCCTTTTCCTTATGAAGCGGCGTGCCAGGATGGGAATGACACCGCCGAAGATGCCAGCAGAACAGAAGGAGCGATGAATGATGGGCAGACGCGCCGCAAGGTAAGGCTGTTCCTAACAGTGTTCTTGTTCTTGCAGGAGCTGAGCGCAGAAGAAAGATGCAGGCCTACTAGAGACCGATCCGAACACAGTGAGTGTCACGCTGCAGGTGCAGAAAACACAAAGCATGTTTCTCAGCCTGGGCATGGCTTTAATAGTCTCTGGGTATCCCAGGTGTCTCTGAGCTGAACCACACCCAAAAGACTAGACTGCACTTGCAGTACTGGGAACCGAAATATGTGGGGGCATCCATCTTTTCCCCATCAATGCACTACAAGTCCAGTCCCCAATGTTATCCTTTGGGAGTGAGTGAGTTTGGTGCCACAAGCGCCAAGTCTGACTCCAAGTGGGTCTTTGGTGGGATGGAGAGCCCCTTGTGGGCCATGTAGGTGATCGTGGCCTGGCTCCATCCTGACATCTTGGAGGGCTGGGAACATGAGGGGCAGGAATCATGACAGTTTGGCTATCTGGTCAGCCAAAGCGTTCCCTTTTCCTACTTTGTCTACAACCTTCTGATGTGCTGCGCATTTCATAATGGTTAGCTGAGGAAGGAGTGCAAGCACTGAGAGTAACCGTACTATCAAGGAGCCATGCTGAACTTTAATGCCATGTGAGGTCAAGAAACCTCTTTCTGCCGAAAGTCTGCCAAAGTTGTGAACCACCCCAAAGGCATACTGACTGTCAGTATATATGTTTACGATAAGCCCTTTGGAAAGTTCACAAGCTCGGGTCAATGCTATAATCTCTGCGGCCTGCACGGAGTTATGCATGATTCTTTTGGTCTCCACAACCGTGCTCAATGTGGTGATTGCATAAGCAGCTGTGGATGTACCATCCGGGAGTTTGAAACAGGGGCCATCACAAAACAGCTTCCCTTGTGGATTGTTCAAAGGAATGTCTCTTAGATCGATTCTGCCTTTGGTCTCTTGTTCTGTAGTGTAAAGGCAGTCATGTGACTCTTCGTTACTGCAAGCAGTACCTTACGGGAAAGGTCAAAGTTCAGCCGGATTAAGAGCACAACACCTCTTTATTTTAATGTGCGGTGCAAACAAGATCAATTTGTATCTCGTTAATCGTGCGGAGGTGAGGTGTTGCATTTGTGTTCTGTTTAATAGAAGATCTACAGAGTTGTGGAAACAGAAAAATTGATATGGATGCTGGGAAGCCCAAAGGAAACACACCAACACAGGTTACAAAGAACAGACAAAGCGCTTTATGCAAAGATACAACAATTACCAAAAGTCAATTGACAAACGGATAGCTATTCGGCCCTCAGAGTAACAGAACGAACTATCAACGGTAGTTCGCCATGTTAGTGTGAGAGACCGTACATTGGGATACTCAGGTTTTTATACTTTTTATCCAGCTCTGGCCAACCCCCTCGCGGGTTAACCATTCTTAGAACCAGGCCTAGGGTTCGTTGCCAGGTCAATCCCATAATGTATGCATTTTGATCAGTTCCGCTGATAGTTGTTCATTTACACATAGGTCAGGGATAGGACAAGGTCTCAGTTCGCAACCCCAACAATTGGCCTGCGGGTATATTACTTATTCATGTGTGCGGAGGTCACAACGGCCAGAATCCCACTCGAAATGTCATTCGGCCTCCATTTTGTTGTTCAGGGTGACTTCCATACTACAAGAGAACCTAAAATGGTGGCTAAATCCAAGATGGCGATTTACACAATACATTAAGGTCAAGACCTTGCCGCGGAATCTATTTACACGATGTTTTTAGACAACTTGGCGTAGGCCAACATACATTCAAACAATGCGATAGGAGGTATAATATTATTTCGATTTCGACAGAGTGAGGTACCATCAGGGTTAAAGCATGGCCTAGGACGATTCCCTCGCTCTATTTTACGGACGCAGCAGCAGCGGCGACAGCTCTCAAACATCTTGGCTAAGTGCATGCAACTGGATCAAGGGCGGAAGAAAAGTAGCCACACGGCCTATTCTTCCCTCCATGTTCCTGCGTTAATACAGCCAAAGCACATCCATCACATTCATGCACATACAACACAAAGGTCTTTTCATAGTTTGGTGTGCCCAAAACTGGTGCCAAGCACAATGCAGTCTTGAGAAGATCAAATGATTGCTGGTGTTGCAAGTTCCACGGCAATGGCAAAGAAATGCTCTTCTTCGTCAAAGCCAACATTGCTTTAATCACTAAGGAGAAATTCGGGATCCACTGCCTACAGTAAGAAGCCATTCCTATCAAGGCTCTGACTTCCTTCTGTGTATTTGGGACAGACATGCTAGAAATGATTTTTATCCATTCAGGCGTCAACCTTCTTCCCTCCTTTGACAGGAGATAGCCTAAATAGGCAACCTCCTATCAACAATATTGAAATTATTTAAGCAAAGCTTTATGTCCGTGTTGTGCTAGGTGAATAAGCAACAACACGGTGCCCTCCTTAGAAGCGCTCTCTGAGTCAGCAGCTAAGTGAAGATCGTCTACCTACTGAAGCAGTGTGCAAGTAGAGAGCAACTCAAGTGTGTCGAGCTGCTCTTTCAAAGCCCTACTATAGATGCTAGGACTTTCCGTGTAACCTTGCGGTGCACGGGTAAAGGTAAACAAGCATCCCCCTAAGGTAAACGCGAACAAGAATCTACTGTCCTTATGTATAGCGATACTAAAGAAAGCGTTCTTTAGATCCACCACACTAAAGTGAGTAGCTGAAGCCGGAATCATGGTCAATATTGTTGTCACATCAGGCACAATGGGAAATTGTGGAGCAACGATCTTATTAATGGCACGTAGATCAATAATAAAACGGAAGGGAATCACATTATCACCTTTTTTGTACACAGTCAAACTACCTGCAATTTCATCAATCACCCCTCGATGCACAAAATCGGAGACGATGCATTTCAAAGCTTGCTCACCATCGACCGAGATCTTATACTGGGGAATATGTGGCAACTTTACTCCATGTTTCAGAATAATCTTAACGGGCTCAATTCGCAAAACACCGACATCATTGTCGTCAATTGCCCACAAACACTCCGGAACATTACTAAATTCTGGCAGCAAAGGTCTGGATAAGAATTGGGAGACAGAAAGTTGCTGTGGTGGAATCGTCAAACGCACTCCATCAGAAGAACAATGAATTACCGCATTTAATTCTTTCAACAGATTCAACCCCAACAAATTCTCTCCACAATTCGTGGTCAAAAGGAATGGACAGTGGTCCATAAATGGACCCAAAGTAATAGGTACCGGTGAAGAAACCGGACAGATGACTGGTGTGCCAGAAAACCCTACAGAAACATTGGTTTGCCCTGACAGTGAAATGTTTGGAACCCGTAAATGATCAATGGAACACTTCTGTGCCCCTGTATCTATCAAGAATAGATGTTTCCTATTTCCCACTATCATTTCAATGTAGGGGCCTTTCTGATTAACGGGAATAGGTGTTTGTTCCAAACCCTGCTTCGGGCAATCCTAGCGAAACAGAACGTCATTGAAAGGAAGTTCTTCGGAGAGGTAAGCGGCAGAAGGATGATCAAAAATGTTTCTATTGTCCACACTTGGTGCCTGATTGTCCTGCGAAAAAGGTTGCTGTGAAACCTGTGAAAACTGACTTCTACCAGGACCCCCTGACCCTGGGTGGCCTCTGGATTGTCTACCCATATTCCCAAATGCGTTATTCGACTTCTGCTGGAGGATCGGGCATTGTGCACGCCAATGACCCTCTTTTCTGCAATAAACACACTGGTTTATGTTTTCAAGACCCAATGGCGCATTTCCCTGTGGAACATACTGACCTCTAAATTGCGAAGTACCCCCTCTAGTGCCTCTAGCAATCTGCTGCAATAATACTTTCATCTTTAAGTCATCTTTTCTCTTTTCAACTCTTTCCTTTTCATTATTGGGACGATTCTCATAGTACTGAGCCATGTGCAGTACTTCTGACTGAGACTTCGCTTGCAAAGCATTCTCAGAAGACAGAATTTGTGACTGGATATCAGGCAGCAATCCACGCACAAATGTATCCACGAATAGTCATTTCCCAGACTCTGTGCTTAAGTCTTGCCCACTGTAATCTGAAAATACTTGTCCTAACCAGTTAAAGAACTCGGTAGCACCTTCGGATTTTCCTTGTACACAGGCCGTAAGCTTGTCCCAAATAATCCTTCTTTCAGGAATTATAGTTTTCAATTTTGTGACTATTCCATCAGGCAGAGTTAGTATTACCTGTGGTGGTCTCTCACCAGCTGGCCTTTCTCTATCAAGTCTAGCCATAGTGTCCCATGAATCTCCTAACCCTGGTACATCATCTACAGTCCTAATCTGTTTCCATAAGTCAACAGGCAGGAGCACGGGAAATAACAGATCTATATCACTTAAGGTCAATACTGACGACTGCAAGACAGACTCTATTTCTTTGTAGAACCCTGTCGGATTCTTCCTAATATCGCGAATAGATTGGTTAATGGTGTTCACTTCCTGTCTCGAGAACGGGACGTGAACGAACTGCGACACATAATGTGCAGGAATATCTTGAGCAACTTCACCTGTTGCAGGATTAGCGGGAATCTCAACTTTTGGGACAAATGTCGGAGGAACCTCTCTCATAGGCAACTGAGAAATAGGCAACTCCGAAACGCTTAATAAGCAACAGAGCTAAATCGAGCGCTAAAGCATCTGAAGAAGTGTCAAACGAAAAAGCCCTCTTATAAATACTCAATAACTCTGCGGGACAACAAATCTTTCTTTTTACGCACTCATCCTGCAGGTTCTCTACCATTACCTGTATCACTTTCCTCTGCATTTCTGACGTATACTGACTATACGTGTCATATACTTCAACGGGAGTTATTGACGTGTCTGAGATCCACCTAACCGCATCTTTCGTACAAATTCGTGTTTCCTCATTTATCAATTTACGACAAGGAAAGAACCTTTTCTGTACAAACATAGCGTCCAAACTATCACCATCTTCATCTTCATTCTTCAACCTTTCCAACTTCTTTCTATACTCAAAAACCCTTGGGACATGCTTTTGTACTTTCTCCGCAGTATCTCTAGAGAATGCTAAAGTATTCAGATCCCTTAACCCTTGTGGGAGATCTATACCATTTAGTCTATTCCACATTACACATAAAGGAATTTCTAATCCTTCAATAAAAACGTTTTTCTCAGGAAAATTGTCCAAATTACAAAGTATGTCAAAAGCATCAACTTGTTCACCCCTCTCCATGCAATGTTTAGCCCACGCAGTTAACTCACGCTTTTTCTCTGAAGACACAGTATTACGAGTTACAACCCTAGATCCCGCTCCCCGATCTACTACAAGTGGTGTAGAACCACTTGGAAGAGAGAGAGTAGGTGATTTTTGAACATCTGGAAAGAAAGGTACTATCACTGGCGCGGAAGGCAAGCCCACTGGACCCGTAACAGCAGGCAAAGGTGGAGGAACAGGTGGAGGAGCGACAACAAGAGGAGGAACAACAGCCGGTAGAAGAGGAACATTAAGAGGAACAATAGGAGTAGCAGGAGGAACAACGGGAGGAGGAATAACAGCAGGAAGAGGAACATACGGAGGTGGCGCAGTAGCACCAGGCCTTCGTTCATTTAGAGGTGTATCAATAAGTTCATCAGATACATTTTCTGGACACCAAACGAAAAAGCCCTATGCATATTCCTAACTGACTCAGACTGTTTATTCTGGTCATATAACAACGCTTTTTCGGCGTTCGTCATATGACGGCGCACATATTTTTCTCTACTCTTAAGTTGCTGCATAGCTTCTTTCTTCCAATTCTGTAATACATCGAATGCTACAGGTCTAGCCTTTTTCTTCAATAATATGGATTCTAAGTATTCAATATGAGGAATTTCAAAACTACCATTGATTGGCCACTGAAGTTCGAAAGCATGCCTAGTTTGTCTGTGCCAAATATCATTAAATACTATACTACCAATGCCGTGATTACAGTACATAGTACACGCGGGCGACCCCTCCATTGGCGCCGGTCGGCCAAATTCCAAAGATTGTCTGTCACTGTGGAATAACGCCCTGAAGCAGGCAGACAATTTCCCAGGCATATCAGAATACTGGTGTTCCCTGGTCAATAATTGTACTCGCGAGTGCAATACGTCGAAACAAATTATCAGGAAACTTAAGAATCGAGTCACGACTCACCTGATCAAATCCTATGGAGGTCCAATTGGATTGCAAAGTTCTAACTAAGGTCCGACGTGGTTGGTGATTTCGGCAAATCTGCCTGCCTCGATATATGGACCCTCGTCAAGATGCCGACTCGGACCGCGTGCTCACCGTCCAGGGATCGGGTCACGCAGTGCTGCTGAGGTGTCGCGTCTCATCCAAGAAAGGGGCCCCCTTTTACACTGTCCGATCCCGGTCCGATCGCCGCGTCAACCTTCAACGAGCTGGCATCAATCTTGAGGGTCTCTATTCGGGCGTCATCTGTAAAAGCAAGAGGAAATATAGAGGCTGAGTACCCCAAAAGGAAATACACCAAACACGGGCTTATAAAGATTCACAGATCTTTATTCAAACAACTGTACAGTTTTACAAAGAAACAAAGTATCTGATAGCTATCCGGCCCTCAGTACATCACTGCGAATACCAACCCTTTCGGTGTGAGAAGTGAGAGGTACTGGACGTCTAAACATTACATCTTTTATACATTTTCCAATCGTAATGTCCAGCCCCTCTGCAGGTTAATAATTCTCGGTCTAGGGTTCGTGCCGAGTTCACCTCTAGTTTATCCAACTATATGCACGTGGATTATTTCCAGTTTGTACAACAACAAGTCATAATAGCAACAGTGTATCTTCTAATTTAACATTAAGCCTTAGTACACGTCCTACACAATGTAGTTCAACAAGTGTTCACGTTTAGTATTTAAACAACATTGTATTTGATGTATGTCTGTGGATCGGACTTGTTGGCGCGGGTAATCCTCGATCTACAGGTCAAACGTAGGTCAAGGTCTCATAACACGACCCTAACATTTGGCCTATGGGCAGTTTAGACATTAACTTTGCACGAAGGTCAGGACGGCTAGGTTACAAGCGGGAAAACACTGTCCACCATTTTAGAACATAGAGTGACTTTGAAACGAAAATCAAAATGGCGGATGGACCTAAAATGGCGGCTAGGTCGATCTAAGGTCAGAACCTTGCAATGCGGATTTCTTCGCAGAGCGACTGGTCTTAGGCCAATATATACAATAAAGGAGGCACGATATGATATCCCGTTTAACAGACATTCTCTTAGGACTGCCCTCGCTCCGTGTCATGCCGTGTGAATTCTGGAGTATTTCATTCCGGTAGAATCCTCCAGGCTAATTGTTTATTTATTAGCGACTTGTGGAGCGCCTTTGCCAAGGCGCTTTACAGAACGAATGAATTGGTACAATACTTGCGACAAGGACAATAATGACAGAGAGAAAGTAACAGAAGCAACAAGACGTGAAACAAACCAACCCGGAAGAAATGGCACAGACAATCCAAAGTGCAGGACAAATGAAGGCCCCAACAACACAGGACAAGCCCAGCACCCCCATCAATGTGGGAGAAAGCAAGTAAGCATGCACCCGGCCAAGGTAGGGTGCAAGCATGCAGCACCAACACGGAGAGGGGGAATGCTGTTCCAGAGGAGAGTTCCCAGCTACGCCCACTCCAGGGAGCGCCTCCAGCAAAGCAATCAGTGATAGCTGCAGAGTGAGAGACAGCTCTGCAGTCCCAACTCTTCTGCTGCTTCTTATAATGCCTGGCTTCCCTCGGACCTGTACTTCTGGATCCGGTTACTGACCCCAAGTCCTAGTCCAGCCTTCCTTACTCATCTCTCCTAGAACCCTCATCTGCTCCACGAGTCCTTATAATCCATCTTCTCCTATGATTTGCTCCGTGTTACAGCGCCTTGTACCAAATGTGCCAGCGAGTAGATGCGTTATAGCGCCTTGCGCACACAGAGGCGCCTCCGCAACTCTCTGTCACCATGGAGACACTGGATCACAGCTGCAGATCGAAGAAGGGCTGCAGCGTGACTTGGTGATCTCTCGGCAAGCGTCCCTGCACCCCCCACCCCCAGAACCCCCATCACAAACCCAGTGGAGACATGGGATTCCCTAAAGACCCCTTCCATGGATGAGTTCTGAGATGCGGATTCACCTCGCCAGCCCCACCCCCACTGATCTGGACCCTTATGCTTGCCACATCTTGGATATTATTTTAAAGGTCAAGCCTCAGGCCCATCCATAACGATGTTATGTTCTGTCACGTGTATTTATCAAGCGTATATATCCTCTAAAAAGAGACGAAGCACACTAAACTGCATCTGGGCGCTATATTCACACATGGGTCCGAACTAAAAAATGTTTTTTTTAAATGGTATGAACTTGCCAACATACTCCCTTCCTCCAAGCCCACCATCTACGAGTATTTCACCTTGGTGGCACAATTCATCAGATCCATTATAGGCAAGGGGTCCTTGCTCCTCCTTCATAGCATCCATGGTAGAAGTGCACTGCATAATATAATGGAACTGTGGTCTCGGCAGGGGAGCGGAAGTGACACGTAAATAAGGCTTCTATTGCAACTTTACACTCGTACAGGACATGAATGGACATACCCCCTGTATAGAATGGCGAATATGGTCGTGAAAAGTAGAGGCATGGTAAACAGAAATAAACAAAAGTAGTGGAACGCCGCTCCCGACCGTTCCCGCTCACTTCGATCACTGCACAACTGATCCTCTCCACACCATTCTAAACAGGCGTCAGGCTTAATGTACAGAGCTCTAAAAACAAATCGGAAAATATGAGAGAACTCGCAAATGTACACTCGGTCATCACCCTTCCCATAGCCACAGAACCGGAAAACTAGAGCACTGCGTGTAACACTGACAGAGACACTGCACTGAAGAGTGTTGGCATGCACTGCTTACCGTGGAAAGAGGGCAATCATGTTCCCTGGTCCTACTCATCCTACCACCTTACACTAGTCACACTACGAGCTGCACAAATGGGCCTCCCTGCTTCCGTGCTCATCGGCCTCGCCACCTACTTATCAAACGGGCCCAGATGGGGACATGCAGACAAATACTGTGCCCAGTCATGTACAGGGTCCCCCAAAGCACTCCCCAGCCTGGGCAATTCTGAGTCTGCTTCCAGAGCCTCTGTGAGCTGGACCCCCCTGCATCTGTCCATCAATACACAGCTGCACACAGCTCATGCCAGGGGTGAAAGGGTGTATGAACCCAACACCACCCAAGTGAGTGCTGGTGTGTGGGCCTCTGCAGCCAAGCTGGCACTCATCGCATCCAGTCCATCGGGCATTAACCACTGGCTTACCACTGGCAGGAATCCATCCTTTAAGCCTCACATC
Organism: Ambystoma mexicanum; assembly: GCF_040938575.1. Classification (NCBI taxonomy): domain Eukaryota; kingdom Metazoa; phylum Chordata; class Amphibia; order Caudata; family Ambystomatidae; genus Ambystoma; species Ambystoma mexicanum. Next base: position 1,684,928,942 of record NC_090932.1, read on the forward strand.
CAGAGGCGTTTCCGGGGTGGGGGGTGGGGTAAGGGGGCGCTATAGCCCCTGGTCAGACCTAGCAACACCCCTGCCTCATCACCAAGAAGATTGAAGCTGTGGGCTCCCTGCCAGGGACGGCTCATCCATAATGGGCGAGGGGGCGCCGACCCGCCACACCCCTCCCACATTATGAAGGAGCTGCGCCTTAAACTGTCAAAGGGAAACCTAGAAATCGGAAGATCCAACATCGCGAGAATGGAACATACCAATAGCTGGAAACAGGCCTGCGCCTGTAAACACCGACACTGTGAACCAATATCCCAAGAGTCAGCCGTACCACTCCGACCCTATTCAGAAGCCTCACTATTCATGGCATTTCACTCAAAGTGCTGCCAAGGACCTTCCTGCGCTTAAACCTGCACTTAGGAGACAGACACCACGTGGCGCTGCTTTTCTAAACCTTCTATTTACCTTTGTAGAGTGATGCCTTGCTTTCATCTAGATAACCTTATATAAATGCCAAACATGCGTAAACACAGAAGGTTGGGTCGTCACATTAATGAGCCGGCAAGATATCGCTTCTACCACGGTGGCTAGTCTCACGTGCTCTAAATACGAATTGTGATGGGAGGAGGGCTTTGAATTAATCATACCCACTGACATTGATCTGGGCTAGCCTTCTTGCCACATCTGCACCCGGAGCCTGCCAGGCCTAGAGACGCAAGCTATATCGCACAGATTCCTAACACGGCTGAAACAGGCAGTGCGATCGGTATTTACCACTGAATTCCACCCACACTGCAGGGGCACTGTAGGCGGCATTGCCAACTGAATTCCACCCACACTGCAGTGGCACTGTGGCCAGTATTTACCACTGAATTCCACCACACCGCACAGGCACTGTAGCTTGCATTTACCACTGAATTCCACTCGAACTGCATGGACACTGCAGCCGGTATTTACCACTGAATTCCACCCACACTGCACAGGCAATGTGGCTAGCATTTACCACTGAATTCCACCCACACTGCACGGGCACTTTGTCTGGCATTGCCAATTAAATGCTGCCACACTGCATGGGCAATGTGTACGGCATTGGCCACTGTTTTTCTGAATAGAAAGTCACTTTGGAATGACCCCTGCATAGCCCGGAGCAGTCAGTGTGTTCCTACTCACACACGTCATTTCCTACACGCTATTGGGATGGCTTCTAGGATGGGAGCTAATTGTGCATGGACATTGTAAGTGTGTCCACATTTCCCTGCTTCATGGACAGCATTTACTTGAAGCCCAATGGATGCTGTTGGGTTTGTGTAGGTGCAGAAACCATGTGGAACTCCGTGTGTGTTTGAGCCTTAGGGTACACTGTAATAAGATGCTTGCTGTCAGGGATGGCCTCAAGAACACAACAACTCTCCAAGACCATGCAAGGGTTCTGACTTTGAATTTGACACGGGCTTGATAAACACCCCCACACCACCACCACCCGCTCGTTCTCTCCTCTCTCTCTCGTTTAGTGCGGGAAGTTCTTTCCCAACTAGGGCATCCTTCAACCCGCGAGGTTGGTCTCTAGAGAAGGGTAACCCCTACTGTCTAAATGTCTGTCTGTCTGGTGATGATGGACCAAGGGCAAACATACTTTCGGACCAGGGCCACTTTAAGCACTTTTGGGGGCCGGGGCATGGACGCCTTTGGGGATGCCCTCCACCCAACCAAAACCCATTGCATGATACTCTCCCTCGCAGTAAATCAAAAACACTTGGGTACTCCCTTTCAGTCCCCTTACCTTCTTCATTCTAGCTGTAATCAGAATGATAAACAAGTAGCATTTCAAGGGCCACAGAAGCTGCCCACGATAAGGGCACCTGTGTTCTAGCACAGGTACAGGACACCTTTCATAAATAGCAATCCATAACAAGGGCACCTGTGTTCTAGCACAGGTACAGGGCACGTTTCATCAATAGCAACCCCAAGGAAGCTGTACCGGCCACAGAATACATGCAGGACTCAGATCATATGAACAAAGGTGCACATAATCCAGGACAGACAAATGACTCAGATTAGGAGACCCACAGAACATGAAAGTGCTTTAGCATGATAACAGGAAACCAACTGGCAGCAAGGAGAAAGATGCACATGCCATGGCATAGATAGTGGATGGAGATTAGAAGCTACCAGTAAGATGTGCGTATTCAGACAGAGATTGTACATGGTTTTCAAGTAGCGTTGCCATTGGAGAGCAAACACACGTGACTGTAGTGTGGAATACATACCAATGCTCACTATTATTAGAGATGAAGCAACCTTTTAGCTAGGGAAACCATGAGTGAGGCTTTTTTGAAGATCACATCTTGAGAACGAATGTCACTAGGAAGGACTGCAAATGTTTAAAGATTTAGGGCCCGGTCATTTTTACAGGCTCAGCAATAAAGACGTCTCTGTTTCTAACTCTCTCCCTCATGGACAAATCAAGGTGATTCCTAACCTAGAATCCGCAATGCAAGACTGTATACTGATAGGTGCCATCAGACACCCGGGCCTCACGTGGTCCTTCCTTTTCATGCCCCCGTACTCCTCTCCCTGGAGTTCTGTCCTCCTTTTCACTTCCTAATACACTCTGTTATCTCTCCCTCTCTGTCACTCTACCCATCTTACCCTCCACTTATCTCCCCTCTCCACACTACTACTTCTCTCCTGTCTCCACTCTACTACTACTCTCCCTTCTCCACTCCACTACTACTCTCTACCCACATCTTCCCCCACAGTCATCCTCCTTACACACTCTGTCACCTTCTCATTCATGGACTACCATTTTCACTCTCGCACCTTTCAAGCACAACCACCGAAGTATCATTTTTTAGCACCAACCAATACCTCACTTTGAACCCTCCTTCAGAAATCCCATTCTGTCCGCCTCTGCATCATCCCTCCTCCATGTGGTCTGTTGGTCATGTGGAAGTGGGAGGCCACGAGGGAGGCCACGAGGGAGGCCCCAGACAGGGCCACAGTTTTGGACCAGGGAGTGAGCAGACCAGGAAGGGGTGTGTTGTGTTCCCCTCTGGTAATAACAGGCAGGTTACATGGAAAAGTGGGAACAAAATGAAGGCACCAATGTCTTTGTAGAAACAAGGAACATATATATTACAGGAAGAAGTGTAAACTCATTACAAGCAGGATACATTAGACACACTGGACTAGCTGGGTATGCCCACTGGCATGGAACCCGGGGCCTGGGGAGTACCCTTGAATGCGGGGGTGTGGGACACCAAGGGAGAAAGGGAAGGGTTGGAGAGGGTGTTGGAGCCGGGGCTGGTAGAGACGGTAAAGGGGAAAAAGAGAGAGAGAGAGAGACAGACGCAGAGAGGCACAGAGAGAGACACGCAGGGAAAGAGAGACAGGGGCACAGGGAGACAGACACAGAGACACGGGGGGACAGAGAAGCAGAAAGGGACAGAGAGGCACAGAGATACAAGGGGAGGGGGGCAGGCAGAGAGACACAGGGAGACAGAGAGACAGGAGGAGGAGGCAGACAGGTCAGGAGCCCTACTGGTGCAAATATAGAGCAGGTTTAGGAGGAAAGGAGGGGAAGGATGCAGAGGGAAGACCAGGGTACCTGTGGAAGGGGCCTCCTGAGCTCTGCTGCCCCCTCTCATTAGCACACAACCGCCAACAGCCAAGAAAGAGAGAGCCCTGTTCTCTCTCCACAGGTCTTTTATAAGGCTGTCACTCCTACCCAGCAAAAACAACCTGTGGTTGCCAGGGATATGTTTTTTGGGGGTCTCCAGGGAATGGGAGACAAGGCAACTGGTTTGTTTGGTTGTTGCCAGGAAACGTTTTGTTTGGTTTCTAGGGGAGATGTGATGCAGGACCGGACACACATTTTCAGATATTCTGTGTGATTCCTAGGTCATAGGAGTTGAAATGACAGGGGCATTTGAGAACTCATTCTCAGGTAATTACACAGTGTAGCACAAGTGTCCAACCAGAGCCCACCCACCCCCATGATGGACACATTGAGTGGAACTCATTTTTCAGTGTTCAGAGAGGCTTTATGCCAAGACAAAGGGGAGGTAGCAATTATACAGTGGGGCGAGCAGGAGGACGGGTTGGAAGGGGTTTCAGGCAGCTGAGCAACAGGGAGAACTGGTTTAAGGAGGGATCATGGCTTAGGTCCATAACCCCCACCAATACAGTTCAGGGGGACACACAGAGTAAATTAAATGTGGAAAAATAAGTCACCCAATACTTTGTAAAATGAAGTTGTGCAATACATTGAATACAGCGGGGAAATGAAAAGTCAATTACTACATTGCAAATGGAAAGGGATATATAAACTGCCATTTCCACTGTACTCCTTCTCCTTCCTTGACCTCGCCTGAATAACGCACACCTTGTGTTTCCTGCCCCCCTTTTTAACCGTACCATTTCCCCAAGGGCGGTCTTTCAGGTATTCAAACACATAAAGGGGTATTTCATTCCCAGCACTTATCATACGCAAGTACTCCTGCATTTGAAAATGGCAGCCCGCTACAATCACGGTCAAAATGCAGTGCTCTCAAACTAGGTCTGTGCTTTAATGTCCCAGTTCCTTGGGGCTTGCCCGATCGTTTGGGTTGCTTGATATGGGGACCACTCTGTGGCTCTTACTATACGTCAGGTAATTGTCTCTGTGGATATTACAAGTACTATGACACTTGGAGGGTTGCTGTGCTGGTAAATCTCTTGCACGGGTCTGTGTCATGTAGAGTGTTTGGCCCATCTGCCTGCTGTGTGATCGCTCCACAGCCTGGCAGTTCCTCATTGTCTCTGTTCCAGTCAGTCTGCTCACTTGTTCTTCCATTACTAGGAATGCTGGACATCAAAATCGCTAGGCATGCTGGATATCAAAATCAATAGGCAATGCTGGACCCCGAAATCGCTAGACATGTTGGACATCGAAATCAGTAGGCATGCTGGACATCAAAATCGCTAGGCATGCTGGATATCGAAATTGCTAGGTATGATGGATTTGGAAACTGCTAGGCATGCTGGACATTTAAATCAGTAGGCATGCAGGACATCGAAATCACTAGGCATGCTGGATATGAAAATCGCTAGTTGTGCTGGAGATCGAAATTGCTAGGCATGCTTGATATCGAAATCAGTAGGCATGAAGGATATGAAAATCGCTAGGAATTCTGAATATGTAAATCACTAGACATGCTGGATATCAAAATCCCTAGGCATGCTGAATATTGAAATTGCGAGGCATGCTGGATATTGAAATCCCTAGGCATGTTGGATATTGAAATCGCGAGGCATGCTGGATATTGAAATCCCTAGGCATGCTGGATATTGAAATCGCGAGACATGCTGGGTATTGAAATCCCTAGGCATGCTGGATATTGAAATCGCGAGGCATGCTGGATATTGAAATCACGAGGCATGCTGGATATTGAAATCCCTAGGCCTGCTGGATACTGGAATCGCTATGCATGCTGGGTACTGGAATCGCTAGGCCTGCTGGATATCAAACTCCTACTGAACAAGAACGAGACTGGCCAGCATTGTGCCATACTGGCAACGGGCAAGGCAAGGTAGTTCCCATTTCAGACATGCAGGCACATGTATTAGGGACATGGAATGTGGTGCAGTGACTCCCACACCTTGCACCTGGGTCAGGACTTGCTCTGGTGAAAACCCTGGTAGGCCTCCCACAGGAGCAGGGGCCGGGACACTCACCCCACCCCTGAAAGGTGTGGCTCATCACCTTAATGAGCTTTGATTTGCTTTTCTGGCCTGGCTCTCGGGCACAGCTTTGCATGTTCTGCTAATTGGAAGCCTGGTGTATGTGGCGGGGTCTCCTATGTATCTGCTTCAGTAGCATGGTCTTAAAAGGAGCCCACTTTCATCACATAGTGACGTTGTCACTGCTTGTACGCTTGTGTGCAGCCAGCTGAGAATTTAAGAATGAGTGGGATCCTCTCTGACTTGGCTGCAAAGTGAACAGAGGCAGTAAAGATAAATCCTGTGGAGGCCCCAGTCCTCAAACTTGCCATCTACCTTCCAGTGTCATCGAGTTCCTAATGCCGGGGCTACCGCGTAGAGTCCGGAGCACCTCAACCGACTCCCCGACACAAAGCTCTGCCGGAGAGGGCTCTCTGCTTTTCAGTCTTCCTTTGGTAAACCAGTTTCCCAAAAATGAGCGCTGCAGCAGTTTCTAGCTCCAGGCAGCCTCTCCATGCTGCCAATCTGACGTTTCTACCCCCAAACCATCCACTCCTTCCAAATCTCCTGTAGCATTTGCTGCTCTGTTCCCTGCACCTACGAGGTAACAAGAACCAGTCCTTTACCAGTTATTCCTTCCATAACTGGTTCCATGGAGGAGCAGTCCGTGCCCAAGCTTGGAGTATAATTACAATCCTGTCTTTTTCACCTTCTAGCAAATATTTGCTTGCAATAAGTACCGGTTATACCTGTGGGCAACATTAGTATATCAATATAATATACACATAATATATACACGTTTGATGGGGTCTTGTTCTGCTGGTTGTGCAGAGCCAACATGCATGTGTCCTGCATACATGCTCCCTAAAGATTGCCCAGAAGTTGATGACCTTAAAGAGAAATCCAAGGCCCAGCCAGAGGCCTCAGGACGGAAGCTTGAAGCTCTACCTAGCTCAACCCAATGGCTAATAGAGAAACATAATCAAAATAAAATTGAGAAAGCAAAATAAAGTTGCAAGTGGGGAGGAAGAAGGAGATTTGGGGGATCCAGACAGGGGGTGCAAGGCTCAACTCGAGGCGTGAGGACCGATGCTTGATGATCTACTGAGCTCAACCCAATGTCTAACAAATGGGATGGAAGGAGGAGATGCGAGGTATCCAGACAGGCGGTCCAAAGCTCATCCAGGTGTCCTCATCGAACACAAAGGCATTCATCCAGGTTTCTGCACTTTAACAACGCACCGCGGTAGCCCCACCCCACCCCAATCAGTGCACTTTGACAACACCTCGTGGTAGCCCCACCCCAATCAGTGCACTCTGACAACGCCTCGTGGTAGACCCACCCCAATCAGTGCACTTTGACAACGCCTCGTGGTAGACCCACCCCAATCAGTGCACTTTGACAACGCCCCGTGGTAGCCCCACCCCAATCAGCCTCCATTATCTGTCGCCTTGCACAGGATTCCCCGATGCTTATCTTTCAATTACAACAGCAGGGAAGTCAATAGACGCCATTGTGCCAAAGTAATTGTTGAAAAATGAATAAACTTTTGAAATCTTGTTGTGTTTCTCCAAGAGCTCCGATTACGATGCTCCGGGGCGACATATAAGCACTCCGATTACGATGCTCCGGGGCGACATATACTCGAGATAATTTCTTTCCCCTGAAAAAGAGCAGAGTACAGCGCCTCATAACCCGAAACATATGGGGGGGGGTGCGGCACCTAATTAACACAATTGGGCCTCATTACGACCCAGGCGGTAAGTTACCGCCTGGGCCGTGACTTTACCACCATGGCGTAAACTGCGTTTACGCCATGGTGGTTGGCGGACTTACCGCCCCATTCCGAGTTTGGCGGGGCGGTAAGTCCCCAATCCCCATTTACCCTTCCCCATTCCCATTTTTGCCCCATAGGGCATAATGGGAGTGGGGAAGGCGTTAATTACGCCACCGTTAATTACGGTGGCGTAATTAACTCCATGGTCCCTTAGCGCCATGGATTTTAACACCTGCTAAAAGCAGGTGTTAAATCCGCCATGGCGCTAAGGGACCTCGTACTCAGGCGGTAAGGGTCGGCGCTGTTTACGGCGCCGTAAACCCCTTACCGCCTGAGTTGTAATGAGGCCCAATCTGTATTGCAGAAGTGGGGGCCCACCATTCGCCAGAAATACACGGAATACGCCGGAGCCATATGTCGGATTCTATTCAAGATAAATGACTTGGTGTCCAAGAGAACGTCTACTAGATCCCCATTCTGATTCCGAGCTCCGGGGGCTTCTGATGTTTGGATCAGATGTGGATTCTAGGATGGCGACTAATGTCCCAAGGACCCTATACCTCACCCCGTAACATGACCATCCCAGAGGACTTAGCCTCAATCCAAGATGATAGATTCACTGACCATTGAACAGTGTCCACGGGGCCCTGCTGCACCTCTTAAATCTAGTGGCATGGGTGGGCGGGAGATCTGGCGATCCCTTGAATAGGCCGAAGTCCTTCGCTAGAATTTCACCAACTGCGTTGACTCTACCATTGGCCTACATCATTTGGGTGTAGTGGTGAGGTCCTCAGAGATGGGATGACCGGTTAGGAATTCTCCATGTACGCAGATGCGCATGTCGATACATGGGGGCAGTATAGGGGGTGTCCCCCTTTCTACTTATCCACCAACACGTGAGGCCACCTGGTGACCTGCTGCATTCAGGCAGATTGGGGTTGCAAATGATGGCTGTGAACATTTCAATGAAGCTCATGGTCTCCAGTCGAATCTTGCGGTTTGCTTTTGGGTATTTGCATGGCTGTGGCATGTACAAACCTGCACTTTGCACAGTTTGCATCATCATTTGCTGGAAATGATTTGTTGCAAACATTGCTTACCTGAAGTGCAAGGCACGTGTGTCAGATCCCCAATATAGACCGATATAGACGCATGAGTGTGAACACAGCTGTTCACTCCACAGTCATCCTGTGAACCACCTGCTTTAATGGCAGGCTGGCTGGGAAGCTACTGGCAGCAGGCACACAATGGAGAACCGCCTTCTGACTTCGACTCCACCACCTGCCTTTGAAACATTGGGTAGTTCCACAAATACATTTAGAGAGGGCAGTTCATTGTGTCATGCTGGCACACATGGAGGTGGCCCACATTAAGAAACAAAACCAGCACACACTAGCTAATAAAACCAGGGCACACTTGCTGACAAAACCAGCGCACACTAGCTGACAAAACCAGCGCACACCAGCTGACAAAACCAGCACACACTAGCCAACAAAACAAGCTCACACAAGCTGACAAAACCAGCACACACTAGCCGACAAAACCAGCCCACACTCGCCGACAAAACCAGCACACACTAGCCGAAAAAACCAGCCCACACTAGCCGACAAAACCAGTGCACACTAGCTGACAAAACCAGCGCACACTAGCCAACAAAACCAGTGCACAATAGTCGACAAAACCAGTGCACACTAGTCGACAAAAACAGCTCACACTAGCCCACACTAGCCAACAAAACCAGCGCCCACTAGCTGACAAAACCAGCACACCCTAGCGGACCAAACCAGCCCACACTAGCCAAAGAAACCAGCCCACAGTAGCCAACAAAACCAGAACATACTAGTCGACAAAACCAGCCCACACTAGCTGAGAAAGCCAGCTCACACTAGCTGACAAAACCACCGCACACTAGCTGACAATACACAGTGCACACTAGTTGACAAAACTAGAACACACTAGCCAACAATACCAACGCACACTAGCTGACAAAACCAGCGCACACTAGCCGACAAAACAAGTTCACACAAGCTGACAAAACCAGCACACACTAGCCGACAAAACCAGCCAACACTCGCTGACAAAACCAGCACACACTAGCCGACAAAACCCGCCCACACTAGCCAACAAAACTAGCCCACACTAGCCAACAAGACCAGCGCACACTAGACAACAAAAACAGCCCACACTATCTGACAAACCCAGTACACACTAGTTGACAAAACCAGCCCACACAAGCCGACAAAACCAGCACATGCTAGCCAACAAAAGCAGCCCACACTAGTAAGATAAAACAGGCCACACTAGCTGACAAAACAAACCCACACTAGCCTGTTGGACTCGGTCCTTCGGGCATTGTCCTAGGGTGAAGTCTGAGCCTAGTAGTGGGGCGACAGTTAGGAACGTGCATATGGAATGGATGGGATTACACCAGAGTAATTCTGAGTCCAAATAACAAAACCAACTCAGGAAGATGGCAAAGTAATATTTTATTAACAATTATCTAAAACAGGGAGGTTACAACAAACATCATCGGATGTACGCTCAGTCTCTCAATGATCTCTACACAAAATATGTTTTTTATATGAGTGACATCATACTACATGACAACAGTGAAAAACCTATCAAGGGTCAGGATTGGTTATAGGAGGCGTCTAAGTGTACTTTTCTATACTTTTGTTATTGGCTGTTTGTTATCAGTTGGGGAACGTATGCCTACCTCTAACAACACATCGTTTCAGAAACATTAGACAGACAGTTTCTCATTGGTCTTCAAACTATAAGGTCCTTCGTTATAAGGAATAATACAATTGGTCGGCACGCTTGTGCCATGTCTGGAACATTCGGTTAATTTAGCAGCATGTAAACCCAGACTCAGTTGCAGGAAGATAGGACATGAAGCTACCTCACCACCTAATTAGCCTAGCATCTTTCATCGCCCATACCTTCTGCCATGAAATTGTCTTTGTACTTGGCCTTGTAAAGAGGTTTCATCTTTGGAAATGTGCAAGAGTGAGGGCACTCTCTATCATGTCTGCGATTTCAAGTTCAAGCTCTATTTCCATCCATGGCTCATGTGACAGCAGACCACAATTTGGTCCATTTTGTAGGTTTTAAATGCTCTAAATGAATTAAAACTTGGCATCCTTGGTGTTCTTTCTCGCACCTTAACAAGGGAAGATTCATCCTTCGCACGCTCACTCCTTTCCAGAATCGATAGCTGACCTTGGTTGCTTCAGTCTTGACTCCAGGCCAGACAGCCTCGCCATGCAACTCCATGGGCCTATTATTCTTGCTGCAACACGGTTTTCCATTCCCGCTTCATGGGCTCTGAGTCACTTAATTTGTGATAATGATGTCCAACTTTTATACAATGTCGGCTTCACCTGCATTCTATTCACTACTCATAGCCAGCGTCTATGATGACTTAGTCTACTTGCGTTTCAGCATCTGTACATTCATTGAACAGTTGTTTTCTGTAGCACTTTGTGCACGTGTAATCCTTTTCTTTTAGATTTGAGAATTCACTTGATCCTTACTTCACCATTACCCCTTTAGGATCCATGCATCATCTTTAGCCAGTGTCTTGTGACGTCATGCACACTTCTTATGACATCATTAATTCATTGGTTAGCTTCGTTTCACACTCCCTCGGGTTATTCCTCCTGCATATTATCATCACATCGAGGATACATTCGGTAGGGTTGTCTCAATGGGTCTCTTCTTTCAAACAGTCACTGTGGTATTGGTATTATGGCGGGTGTTAAGCACGGCACAATCTCATGTCTCCAATACACGGGAGGTAGGGGGTGCAGGATCTCCTGGACAGGCACACAGCTGCTCCTCTGCAATAGGGAGGCGGCTAGCATGCTCAGTGCTGGGGGTAGATACCCTGGTGTGCCTTCCCCGGGGTCGAGACCCCATTAGGAAGGCCCTCTGCTGAGAATCCATACCTGCTTGATAGACGGGGTGGGGTGAGGATCACAACCCTTGGTGGGGAGTACATAGGTAGACCAATGACAGGCATCACTTACCGGAAGTTGTAGCCCTCTCGGTTTTCCCAGATACCGCTTTTCGATTGCCAGGCGGTGTGTGGCGTCTGCCCCTGACTGTTCACCCCTTCTCGTAGCTAGTCCTCTTAACAGGACGGCCTGCAGCCCTGGTCGCCAGGATGTGGCTCCTTCGCCAGGCAGCAGCGTCTACCACAGCCCTCCGTCTAAGGGCGCCACAGCTGATATGGTGCGGTCCACAGTTTCTACTACATGTTCGTGCATGCCCTTTCCCACTATAATATTGAGGCACTTGACGTAAGTCTGACAGTGACTGTACAAACTGTCTCGTTTGGAGACATGTGTACACAGACGATGTGACATGCAAGGGGGTTGGTTTCCACAGGGAGAAAATCCCATAGGCGAAAGCCTTGGATTACGAAACACATCGTTATCCCTTTAAAGTGTAGTGGGCCTCATTACACGTTGTGCGCTAAAAATGGCAAATTACCAGCATGGCGCCCTTAACGTGTCCGCCCTCGCATGAGGGCGCTAATAGCGTACCATTACGAGTACGCGGACATGAGCATCGCACCACGCCGGTAATGCCCCAACTGCCATGCCGCTAAACTCCCCCAATAGTCCCTTACCGGCTTCGACGACAGTGCAGATAGCACCTCCGCCTTGACGCAGCATGCAAATAGCGGTCACCGCTAACAGCGGTGACCGTTAAATAGCGGAACCAGAAACAGCGTCATCGCACAGGAACGGGAAAGAGCACGGCGGCCATCTTTAAAAACACAATCCATTGCCATCCTCTGCCCCCTGGACCTGTTTGTAGGACTTTGCTGTGGGAAAATATCTGGAACACCCTTACCATGCCCAAGGCTCTGAAAAAAACAACTGACCGCCAGTGGAAAGAAAAGTTTTCCAATGAGGAGCTACTACTGCTGACACAGACCCTATCTGAAAATGCTGCAGTGGCCTTCGCAAACGACATGTGGTGGGAGACACTCCTCCAAAAAAAAGCAATCTGGGAGGAGGTGGCACTGAAAGTAAGTGCTGTGGGCACCAGCACCCGCACTGTACGTGAGTGCCGGAAAAGATGAGATGACCTTAGACTCCGGGTCAGAATGATCTTGTCAGAAAATCACAACATTGCCACAGCCGGTGGATCGGGGTCGCCAATCAGACTAAAAGAATGGGAGGAGACATGTGCCAACCTCATAGGAGTCGAATGCATCGAGGGAGTTGGGAGGATGGAACATGGCGTTGCAGGCACTTCGGATGGAGGTAAGTGTACCAATGAAAGCATGCAATGTGAATCTACTGGCCCCCGCTAATGTCAGGCCAGAATCACCTCATGGATGGCCAAACAGCCACACATGTATCCCACCCTGCCCATGTCAGTTCCTGACCCAAACACACACACATGCACACATCAACAGAGCCAAGTGCCACACACAACACTGCATGGATGAGCCACTGAACTGACACATCACCTGCATCCTTCACAATGAAGTCCAAATGCCCACAACTGCATTGATGATGTATCTTGCATTAAGTACATCGAACCGTAACCAATGCCATCCCCCTTCTTGTCCCCGACAGGGTCACATACAGACAGTGGCGATGGTGGGAATGCATCCCAGGCACGCCCTGCGCAGAAGAAAAAAAGGCCACAGCCCACAGAGGACACCCCACAACATCCAGGGGAAAAGGCACAAGGCTCCATTTACAGAGTCTGAAAGATCGGTCGAGCGCCACTGCCAAGGCCACACCAAAGCCAACTGCCCCACCTCCGGAGGTCCACTCACCACCACCGATCACAGCCACCCAGGGACCACCATCAGCTGCAGCCAGTTCGGCAGGTGAGGCGGCAGCCACTGCTCCATTATCGGATGTGGAGGAGCCAACAGAATTCGACCTGGGCATGCACACTCCAAGCCCCCCTGTAACCCCCCAGTCATCACCACCACACACACCTGGCTCCAACGTTACTGGTGATGAGACCATGGCAGCTTTCAGTAGCCCCCTGGGGCCTCCATCTGTTCACCTGCCACAATGCACACCAGCCACACCACCAGAGCCCGACACTGGCCTTGACCTGGCCAGCATCAGCCAGCGGCAACAGGGTCTCACTGTGCTAGTTGGGCAGCACGTGGAGGAGGCTGCCCGTCTCAGGGAGGAGATAGCGGAGACATCCAGGCAGTCCAGGGAGGGGATGGAGGCATGCACAGACAGGCTGTGTGGGGAGTTCATCCGAGTTCGCGAGGTCCTCACACGCATTGCGGATGCTATGGACCGCCAATTCCCACCACCACCACCACCTGGATTGTCTGCCCCTTCTTCGTCCGCAAGTTCGCGGCAGTCAAGCCCACCCCGATGCTCCGCACGCACCACCAAGCGCACCTCCAGGCAGCCTCCCAATGCTGGTTTTGCAAATGACCAATAGGGAGTTAATGTTCATGCCTCCGCGTGCATGCCTGGACGCATACATTGTGGAAGACACATGAGGGACTGTTGTGGGGGGTGGGGGAAAGGGTGTGATGGGACTGTTGTGGGGGGTGGGGGAAGGGTGAGATGGGACTGTTGTGGGGGGTGGGGGCAAGGGTGTGATGGGACTGTTGTGGGGGGTGGGGGGAAGGGTGTTATGGGACTGTTGTGGGGGCTGGGGGTAAGGGTGTGATGGGACTGTTGTGGGGGGTGTGGGGTAGGGTGGTGGGATGTTTGGGTACATGCACATTTTCCTGTTTGAGTTCATAAATACACTGGTGTTAGAGCAAAACACAGGCCTGGACTTCTTCATTGTGTATGTGTAATTTATTGACGCCAGGGTCCATTGTGAGCTAACAAACAGACACCATGGCACCACTAGCCATATCCAGGTGACAGTACGAGAACTTGTTACTCAGAATATTTGGTTGATCAGATGCTGCCTCACAGCACGTCCCTCCTGGCCATCGCCTCTTGAATGACCTGCATCCCGTCACCTCCGTCCTCATCACCATCATCATCCTCATCAGGTGATTCTATTTCAATGTCAGGGGGCAGTGGCACATTCCGTCGGATACACATATTGTGCAGCATGACACATGCCATGGTGATCTTGGCCACCTTCTCATGGCCATACAGGAGAGCGCCACCAGACCTGCTAATGCACCTAAACCGTGACGTCAATAGGCCAAAAGTGTGCCCGATCACGATGCGGGTACGGGTATGTGCACGATTGTATTCCTCTTCATGCCTGTTCTGTGGGTTCCGTAGAGGTGTGAGGAGCCACCTCTTCAGGGGATAGCCGGCATCACCTATATGGGGGAAGGAATGGGATCCTGTTACTGTTCACCTCAAGTGTGGCCTGTTCATTTCATTGGTTTACATCTGTATGTGTATTTGGACGATGGACTACAGGCTACACCCAGTTGGAGTATCTTTCTCTCCCCCCCCCACGCACACCTAGTTGGAGTATCTATCTCTCCCCCCCACGCACACCCAGTTGGAGTATCTATCTCTCCCCCCCGCACACCCAGTTGGAGTATCTATCTCCCTCCCCCCCCCAAGCACACTGCCATGTGCTTGGCCTGCTACTCACCAAGTAGCCACGAACGCTGTCCCGTTTGTCGTTCCATGTAGCGGGGGATAGTTGAGTTCCGCAGGACCATGGAATCATGGGTTGATCCAGGAAATCGGGCACAGCAATGAGTGATTATCTTGTTGGCGTCACATACCATTTGGACATTGATGGAGTGGTATTGCTTCCTGTTTCGGTAGACTACTTCACTGTGATGTGGGACCACCAATTCCACATGGGTACAGTCGATGGCCTCGATGCAACTTGGTATGCCTGCCAGTGAACAGAATCCAACGTTTGTGTTTGCAATCTCCTGGGCAGTTCGTGGCATGTATATGTGTTCGGGTGCATGCTTCAGGAGGGCATCGAGTACCTGGTTCAGTGTGCGTGAGAATACTGGTTGGGAGATGCCATGCATCTGCCCCACTGTATGCTGGTAGTGCCTGTGGCCAGGACGTGGAGCACAGTCACCACCTTCAGTAGCGGGGGGATGGCAGTTCTGATGTCTATGAGGCTCACAATGTCGTGGTGTATCAGGTCCACGATGCTGGTGATGGTATCCCGGTCCAGACAGTACAGGGTGTGTATCTGTTCAGGTGTTAGGTTAAATGGACTGGCTCTGATCCTGGGAATTGGTGGGTGCCTCTGTGGTATGATTAAGTGCCGTGGTGGTGCTTGCTCTGCCTGTCTTGCCCTCCTCCTCCTCTTGCGTCTCCTCTGTGCTGCCTGTTGTTGCAGCTGCGCTGCAATCTGGTCCTCCAGGCCATGTAATGCTACTAGTATTGGAACCATCTTGGTGTGGGAAGGGGTGTGGTGTGCTCCTTTTGAGCAGCTACAGTCTCCATTGCCTCCACCTGTGCTGATTGTGGCCATCTGTGGCAGGTGGTAACACTGCAGTTATCTTAACGGGTGGTTCGCGATGGCGATATTAGCGCCATGCCGGTAAGGGGTTTTGGGGGCTTTACCATGCCGCTATTGGCATGTCCGCTCGCCTTGTGATGGTGTGCTATTAGCGCATGGCGTTATTTACGGGATGGAGGGTCGCGCGCCCGCGGACTGCCTGCTATTAGTGGCACCGTACTTAGCGGTGCCGCTAATAGCGGTGAGCCGGGTCGTAATTAGCATGTGGATTTATCGTTACAGGTATTCCATTACCGGTAACGTTAAATCCCTACCGCCTACCGTGTAATGAGGCCCAGTGTGTTTGTTGTGGGGGACGTGGAGCAGATTTTTGTCCAGGACTGTAGTGTGTGGCTGAGGCAGAGGGGTGTTTACAGGAGGTATACACAATTACTTTGGGGTCAGAAAGATGGAGTGACAGGGCGTCTATCAAATTACTTCTCTTGCTAGCCGGTCAAAAACCTTTCTAAGCCAGACACTTCAGCAAAGCTCAATATGTTATATGTAGTAAGATAGCTCAGAGGGTTGAGCGTTTGCTGATGCAATCTGTGTGTGATCTGCTGGTGGCCGGTTTGAACCCCGGCAAGTGCAATATCAACCTTTCACCCTTCCGAGGTCCATGAATCAGTACCAGCCAGGGCTCAAGTCGAGGGTACACGCGGGGCGACGGAGTCCACCCACTTTATTCAGAGGGTGGACTCAGTCCCCCTCAGCTAAAATGAGAAACATTGAATGTGCACTTCGAATTTATAAGCCAACCTAGGAGATCAAACCACAGTCGCCAGGTTTGCAGGCTGGACACTTCACCACTGCACTATATAACGAGAAGAAAAATAACAAACAACTAAAGGTGAAATGTCGCATTTTGGTACTGCAAGTCCCAGGGGAAACATTTGTATTGGTTCTTGGAGTTTAAAACATGCATACCTTTTCACTTTTCAAAATTACTTTGGAAGAAAAGATCATCTTTTGGTTTTGTGTGTGTGTTGATTCGTCCTGTGCAATTTGTGTGGCTATGCAAAGCCACTTTATGAAATGTGTTCATTTCACCTTGATATGCACATTTCTGCTGACATCATATCCGATTCCATTGCTCTATATGAATAACACAGAAGTATCCCCCTGACAGATCCCACACGTGTCAAAGTCCATCTCTGATTGTTGAACATCTTTGAGAATGGTCTGTGTTTTGTTGGCAAAGTGTACTTTTGTGGTATTTGCATTACAAAGTGTGGCGTCTGTGGTGGAGTGGTATGAATAAACACTAACTAGGCACAGTGCACCCAAATCTAAAACCTCTGTAGACGATCTTTCTTCCCTCTCAATGTCTTAGAGGGGAGTTATCAGCCCCCTCACCTTTCCTCCTGCCAAGATGTGCTCTCCTACACACACTTGTTTAGGTTCTGGATCACTAGCCCTGTTTTACATTTGCCATTCTTGTAACCTCGTTCCTGGTACCTCTCATATGCAAGTGCTCTCTCTGGCTTTTCCGCACCTCAGAGGTTCACAGTCCCTCACGGGTTTATCAGCTCCACCTGTACACGTCCCAGGTTCAAGGAATCTCTCTCAGGGCACTCAGCACCTCAGGTTCATGTGATCTCTCAGCACCTTTTATATTCAAATGCTCTGTCAGACCACTGATCCCCTTCTCGCCAGCTGCCAGGTTCAAGTGATCTTGCAGACTTCGAAGAGCCTCTTCAATTCAAGTGCTCTGTCAAGCCTCTGATCCCCGTGTTACTTCACACCATCAAGTGATCTCTCAGAGTCTCACCACCTCTTATGTTCAAGGGCTCTGCCAAGCTTCTGATCCCTGTGATACTTCACACCTTCAAGTGATCTTGCAGACTTCGAAGAGCCTCTTCAATTCAAGTGCTCTGTCAAGCCTCTGATCCCCCGTGTTACTTCACACCATCAAGTGATCTCTCAGAGTCTCACCACCTCTTATGTTCAAGTGCTCTGCCAAGCTTCTGATCCCTGTGATACTTCACACCTTCAAGTGATCTCTCAGAGTCTCACCAACTCATATGTTCAAGTGCTCTGCCAAGCCTCTGATCCCCCCTTGATACTTCACACCTTCAAGTGATCTCTCAGAGTCTCACCACCTCTTATGTTCAAGTGCTCTGCCAAGCCTCTGATGCCCTAATTCACTCCTCCTGGTATCAAGTGATATCAGAGATAGTAGTAGCATAAATCATGTATTGAGAGCAAACTATTACCTGAGAAACCGGTTTCTTGTCACTATTAAAAAATTACAAAGGACACATTTCTATAAACGTGTATATAGTTTACTGAAGAAATGATGCAAAGAAAATAAATCATAAAACAACAACATTAAACAAATCCCTAGCAAGTTATAGACGGACTAACGAAGCATTTAATTTTCAAGTGCTCTGTCAGGACTCTGAGCCCCCTCCTTGGCACCTCTGAGGTTCACGTGTTCTCTCATGATACTCAGACTGTCTCGGGTGTAAACGGCTTCCAGGTCTCATTTAGGATTCTAAGTCCCTCTACGGGTCAGGGCATGTGTTTGTAGGCTGTCTATCAACCCCTCATTGGATTATGGACTCTCCCTCTCAACCCGCTCTGGATTCAGTGATCTCCTCTACTCAGCCTCCTTTTGATTCAGGGTTCTCTCTCTTTCTCTCTCGCTTTTTTTTAATAGTACCCACGTTCATTCTTTAGTTCATCCCTCTCTTCTTAATAGACCCCCCTACATCACAACAACAAAACATAACACACATAGCTTCACACAACACATGACGGCTACCAACTGAAAAGCACACCTAAGCTCAGCGAACAGTGTTAACCAAACTAAAGCTGCCAACAGCACATCACAGCTCCCTTGCTCTTTTTCCCGCTCAACCTTACTAACCCATCCCACCCTTTTCCCTTCTCAGATACGCCAGAGCGCCAAGGGACCACTCTGGCGGTGATAGTGCGCGGTATAAATATCCTTTAACATTAACATAACATGTCCACATGGAGTTTTCAGTATTTCGGGTGGAGTCCGCCATCTTGGTTTCAGTCTGTCACGGTGTGCGGGCACATGGCTCCTCTATTAGGGAGACTGCCCTGCTCAGCAGCTATATCGCAGAAGGCAGTGGACCTGTAAGTTGGTGATTGGCAACAGATCGGGGGCTCCTCCACTTGGCCTCGTCCCGCCAACCCCATGCTTCGGTGCGTCCACCATAACTGAAGCTAAATCACGCAAGTTCCTCTTAGTGCACGTGTCTGTTACAGTCCTGCAAATGTATTTGGGGGTACACACACTCTCCAAATATCAGGATGCACAGGAGGAGGGTATGTGGATGATGCAGACACGGTTTCTGTTGTGTAATGCTAGAACGCCATGTCCAGAGATTGTCTTTAGCCCGAGTTTACGTTTTGAGATCACGTTCAGGGGCTATCCATTTGATACGCCCCTGAAACTGGCCATTTCACTTGTTCGTTTCACTCCACACTCTCTGCTGGCTTTCTGTGAATGCCAGGGTTTCTACAGAGCAAACCAGTTGGGGGCGCTCAACAAAAGTAAGGGGGCATAGAATATTGGAGTAGAGTAACATGAGGTTGTTAGTTTCGGGAAAGAGGGTATTAATGGTAGCGGCTGCCCAATGATATACTGTGTTAAGATTCTGGTCTTTATTTCATTCCTGCTATATGGTCTGGAGGGAGCGCCCGAATGCTCCTTGGACTGTGGTTCCATAATATCGGTGCATAGCAGGAGAAGGCCCGGTATCTCCTTCTTGCGTTTCTTCTTTTACAGCCTAGCAGTGCCGGGGCTTCTTGTGTTGTGGAGTCAACCTCTTCTTCCTCCCCACAGGAGGAATCATTGGTGCTTGCTGCCTCGTAGGGGATGCAAGTTTGGGGGGCAGCCACCATGGGTCCTTCTGTTAAACGGAAATCATATTAGGCCTCCTTTTGACTTATATTGGTCTAAGCCTAGTTGCTCTGCGAAGAAAACCGCGTTGCAAAGTTCCGATTTCTGATCGACTTCGCCACCATTTTAGAATCATCTGTCATTTTGATTTCTGTTCGTATGATTCTCTGTTCTAAAATGGTGGACTGTGTTTCTAACTTGCAACCAAGCCTCACGACCTTTGAGTTGTGTTAATAGTTAGACTGTCAGCGGGCCGACTGTTTAGACTAGGTAAAGAGACCTTGTATTTCGAATGAATTGTTGTCTCAGTATTGTCTACGCTAACAAGCCTCATCCACGAATACACATCGGCGACAATGAAATATAAATGCCAAGCGTGTACACAGGCTGTATTACATTGTGTTGGGATATAAACTAAGGCTTACTGCGGGATCCGAGAATATACATCGCCATTGTAACTTGATGGAAAAACAAACTTATGTAATCCTTCTGCATATTATTGTATAAGCTATGTGAACTTGGCACAAGATCTAGACCACAGATTTTTAACACGAAGAGGGGCTGGACAATATTATTCAGAAATGTATAAAAAGCATTAATGTTCGGATGTCCAGGACTCTCTCTCCTCTCTTTGACGGGCTGGTACTCATTGTGGGGTATTGAGAGCCAGATAGCTATCTGTTTCTATGTTTCTTTGTAAACTGTGCAGAATAAAAGATCTCTGAATCTTTATAGCACGTGTTTGGTGTATTTCAATTTGTGGTACTCAGCCTCGATGATTCCTCTTGCTTTTACAGGTGGCGCCCGAATAGGGACCCTCAAGATTGATGCCATCTCGTTGAAGAGTTGACGCGGCTATCGGACCGGGATCGGACGACGAGAAAGGGGGCCCCTTCTTGGATGAGACGCGACTCCTCAACAGTACTGCATGTCCCGATCCCGGACGGTGAGCACGTGACCTGAGACGGCATCTTGACGAGGGTCCATATATCGAGGTGGGTAGTTTTGCTGAAATCTCCAACCACAAGGGTCCTTTGTTGTCCTTAGTAATCTGATCGAACCTCCCTTAGTTCTTTGATCAGGTGAGTCGTGCCCCGATTCCTAAGTATCCTGATATTTGATTTGGCGTATTGTCCTCACGAGAACAATTATTGACCAGGTAAAACCAGAAATCTGATATGCCTGAGAAATTGTCTGCCTGTTTCAGGGCATTATTTCGCAGAGACAGACAATCTTTGGAATTTGGCCATCCGGGGCCACAGGAGAGGTCGCCGGCGTTTACTATGTACTGTAAGCACGGCATTGGTAGTATAGTGTTTAATGATATTTTTCACAGACAAACCAGACATGCTTCCGAATTTCAGTGGCCAATCAATGGTAGCTTTGAGATTTCTCGTATAGAATATTTAGAATCTATATTATTAAAGAAAAAAGATAGACCTGCAGCATTTGATGTATTGCAAAATTGGAAAAAAGAAGCTATGCAGCAGCTTAAAAGTAGAGAGAAACATGCGCGCCGACATATGTCGAACGCTGAGAAAGCATTATTGTATGATCAACAAAAACAGTCAGAGTCAGTTAGAAATATGGATAGGGCTTTTCAACTTGGCATTCAGAAAATATACCGGTCTAAAGATTTTCATGCGTCAGATGAATTAATTAACCAGCTTTTAAATGAACGAAGGCCTGGTGCCACTGCGGCACCTCCATATGTACCTATTCCTGCTGTTTTACCTCTTCCTGCTGTTGTTCCTCCTCCCGTAGTAATTCCTGCACCTCTTATTACTCCTCTGCCACCAGCTATTGCTCCTCTTCCTATTGTTGCCCCTCCTCCTGTACCTCCATCTTTTCCTGTTGTCATGGGTCCGGTAGATTTGTCTTTTGCACCAGTGTTAGCACCTTTGTTACCTATTGTACAAGATTTGTCTACTCTTTCTCTTCCAAGTAGTTATGTTCCTCTTGTAGTTGATAAGGGAGCGGAATCAAAGATTGTAACTTGTAATTCAGTTTCTGAAGAAAGAAAGCGAGATTTGAATGCATGGGCTAAACAGTGCATGGAGAAGGGTGAACAATCTGATGTCTTAGCTACACTCTCTAATTTGGATAATTTTCCTGAGAAAACTGTGTTTATTGAAGGACTAGGAATCCATTTATCCGTAATGTGCAACAGACTGAACGATACAGATATCCCACAAGGGTTGAGGGATCTGAATACTTTAGCATATTCAAGAGGTACTGCAGAGAAAGTATATGAGCACGTCTAGAGGGTTTTTGAGTATAGAAGGGAGTTAGAAAAGATACAGAATGAAGAAATAGATGGTGATAGTTTGGGCGCTATTTTTGTACAGAAACGGTTCCTTCCTCTTTGTAAATCGATGAGTGAAGAAACGCGAATTTGCACGAGAGAGGCACTTAGATGGATTTCAGATATGTCGATATCTCCCATAGAAGTATATGACACGTATAGTCAGTATACGCCAGAAATGCAGAGGAAAGTGATCCAGGTTATGGTAGAATACCTGCAGGATGAATTTATAAAAGGAAAGATTTGTTGTCCCGCAGAATTATTAAATATCTACAAGAGAGCTTTTTCATCTGACACTCCATCAGCTGCTTTAGCGCTCGATTTGGCTCTGATGCTCAGTAAGCGTTCGGAGTTGCCTACTTCTCAGTTGCCTATGAGAGAGGTTTCTCCGACCTTTGTCCTTAAAGTTGAGGTCCCGGCTAATGCTGCAACGGGTGTAGCCGCTTATGACATTGATGCACATTATGTATCACAGTTTGTTCACGTCCCGTTCACAAGACAGGAAGTGAACACCATCAGACAATCCATTCCAGATATTAGAAAGAATCCGACAGGGTTCTATAAAGAGATAGAATCTGTCTTGCAGTCATCAGTATTCACTTTGGGTGATATAGATTTGTTATTTCCCGTGCTCCTACCTGCCGATTTGTGGAATCAGGTTAGGACAGTAGATGATGTACCAGGGATAGGGGACACATGGGATAATTTGGCTAGACAAGATAGAGATAGACCCGCTGGTGAGAGACCACCGCAGGTAATACTGACTTTGCCTGATAGAATAGTGACACAATTGAAAGCCTTAATTCCTGAGAGAAGGATTGTCTGGGACAAACTTACTGCTTGTATCCAAGGAAAGTCTGAGGGTGCTACCAAATTCTTTAATCGGTTTGAACAAGTATTTTCAGATTTTAGTGGGCAAGATTTAAGCACAGAGTCTGGAAAACGGTTATTTGTGGACAAATTTGTGCGTGGATTGTTGCCTAACATCCAGTCACAAATTACGACTTTTGAGAGCACATGGCAAGCTAAGTCTCAGTCTGAAGTGTTGCATATGGCTCAGTATTACGAAAACCGAGTCAATAACGAGAAGGAAAGGATTGAAAAGAAAAGGGGAGACTTGAAAACTAAGGTGTTGTTGCAACAGATTGTTAGAGGCCCTAGAGGGGGTAGTACACAGTTTAGGGGACAGTAGGTTCCACAAGGTAATATGCCATTCGGTCCTGTACACGCAAACCAATGTGCTTATTGCAGACAAGAGGGTCATTGGAGAGCATAATGCCCAATCCTCCAGGAGAGGTTGAATAACACATTTGGCATCATGAGTAGACGTTCCAGAGGCCGCCGTGGGGCAGAGGGTCCTGGTAGGAGTCCATTTCCTCAGAATCCTCAGTCTTTTTTGCAAGACAATCAGCCACTGAGTGTGGACAATAGAAATATTTTTGATCATCCTTCTATTGCATATCTCTCTGAAGACCTTCCTTTCGATGATATATTGTTTCGCTAGGATTGCCGGAAGCAGGGTTTGGAACCTATTCCCGTTAATCAGAAAGGCCCCTATGTTGAGATGATGGTGGGAAATAGGAAACATCTATTTTTGATAGGTACAGGAGCACAGAAGTGTTCCATTGACCATTCACGGGTTCCAGACATTCCACTGTCAGGGCAAAGTAATGTTTCTGTAGGGTTTTTTGGTACGCCAGTGGTTAGTCAGGTTTCTCTGCCGGTACCGATTTCACTGGGTCCTTTCACGGATCACTGTCCGTTTCTTTTGACATCAAACTGTGGTGAGAATTTGCTGGGGTTGAATCTGTTGAAGGAATTAAATGCAGTAATTCATTGTTCTTTGGATGGAGTGCATTTGACGATTTCACCACAGCAACCTTCCATTTCACAGTTTCTGACTAAACCTTTGCCGCCGGAATTTAGTGATTTTCCGGAATGTGTATGGGCAATTGACGACAATTATGTTGGTGTTTTACAAATTGAGCCTGTTAAAATTGTCTTGAAACCTGGAGTATGAGCCTGTTAAAATTGTCTTGAAACCTGGAGTAAAGTTGCCATGTATTCCTCAGTATAAGATTTTGATTGATGGTGAGCAAGCTTTGAAGTGTATAGTTTCCGATTTTGTACACCGTGGGGTAATTGAAGAAATTGCAGGTAGTTTGTGCAATAGTCCGATTTTAACAGTGTATAAGAAAGGGGATAATGCAATTCCTTTTCGTTTCATTATCGATTTACAAGCTATCAATAAGATCTTCGCTCCACAATTTCTTATTGTGCCTGATGTGACAATGATATTAACGATGATTCCAGCTTCTTCTACTCATTTTAGTGTCGTAGATCTTAAGAATGCCTTCTTTAGCATTTCTATACACGAAGATAGCAGATACTTGTGTGCGTTCACCCTAGGGGACGCTCGTTTACATTCACCCATGCATCACAGGGGTACACAGAAAGTCCGAGCATTTACAGTAGGGCTTTGAAAGAGCAGCTTGATACACTTGAGTTGCCTGTTACTTGTACATTGCTCCAGTATGTCGACGATCTTCTTTTAGCTGCAGATTCAGAAAGTGCCTGCAAGGAGGGCGCCGTGTTATTGCTTATTCAACTAGCAAAGTATGGACATAAAGCTTCACTGAAAAAATTTCAATTTTGTCAACAGGAGGTCGCCTATTTAGGCTATCTCCCATCAAAGGAGGGAAGAAGATTGACACCTGAGCAGATTAAAATCATTTCTGGCATGTCTGCCCCAAATACGCAGAAGGAAGTCAGAGCCTTGATAGGAATGGCTTCTTACTGTAGTCAGTAGATCCCAAACTTTTCGTTAGTAACTAAACCAATGTTGGCTTTGACAAAGAAGGGCATTTCTTTGCTATTGCCATGGGACTTGGAACACCAGAAAGCTTTTGATTTTCTCAAGACTGCACTGTGTTCAGCACCAGTTTTGGGCACACCAAATTATGAGAAGGCATTCGAGTTGTAAGTGCATGAACGTGATGGATGTGCTTTGGCTGTGTTAACGCAGGAACATGGGGGGAAGAATAGGCTGGGCAGTTACTTTTCCTCCGCCCTTGATCCTGTTGCATGCACTTTGCTGAGATGTCTGAGAGCTGTCGCTGCTTCTGCGTCTGTAAAACAGAGCGAGGGTATTGTCCTAGGCCATGCTTTATCCTTGTTAGTACCTCACTCTGTAGACGTTCTATTAAATAGAACGCAAACACAACACCTCACCTCTGCACGATTAACGAGATATGAATTGATCTTGTTTGCACCGCATATTAAAATTAAGAGGTGTTGTGTACTGAATCCGGCTGAATTATTACCTCTTCCGCAAGGTACTGCTTGCAGTGACGAAATGTCACATGACTGCCTTTATGCCACAGAACAAGAAACTAAAAGCAGGATTGATTTTAAACATACACCTTTGAACGATCCACAAGGGGAGCTTTTTTGTGATGGATCCTGTTTCAAACTTCCAGATGGTACATCCACTGCTGCTTATGCCATCACTGCACTGAGCACGATTGTGGAAACTAAAAGAATTTTGCATAACTCCGCGCAGGCCGCAGAGATTATTGCATTGACTCGAGCTTGTGAACTTTCCGAAGGGCTTAGAGTAAACATATATACTGATAGCAGTAAGCTTTTGGGGTAGTTCACAACTTCGGTAGACTTTGGGCAGAACAAGGTTTTTTGACCTCACATGGAACGAAGATTCAATATGATACCTTGATAGTTCAGCTACTCTTAGCGCTTGCACTTCCCACTCAGCTAGTAATTATTAAATGCACGGCACATCAGAAAATCATAGATGATGTAGGAAAAGGGAATGCTTTTGCTGACCAGTTAGCCAAACAGACTGCTACTGATCTCTATTCAGATATGTATACTACAAGGGAAGCCATGAATGTCTCTACCATAGACGAAGGAATTGAATCTATAAAGAATGTCCAAGCCAATGCCACTCTAGAGGAAACTAAGCAATGGGCTGAGGGCTTGGTGAGGTTGGATGATGATGGGTGTTGGGTGGATAACCTAGAGGGAAAATGGATGCTGCCAGATGCGTTTGTCACTATGATGGTTTCAGTGGCTCATGGTCCCACTCACATATGCGCTACGAAAATTTGTAAAATGTTATAAACTGTCTGGGTAAATGTTAACATCCCGAAAACTGCTGAGAGTTTTGTCCAGAGTTGTATGATCTGTTTACAGCACAATATGGGGAAGGGTACAACAACACCACGGGGTAATTTTGGTCCACCTTCTGTCTTTTTCAAAGTAATCCACTTTGATTTTATTGAAATGGAGCGTTGTAATCATTTCAAATTCGTTTTGTTTGTTATTTGTGCTTTCAGTAAATGGGTTGAAGCCTTACCTGTAAAAGATGCCACAGCAATGACGACGGTTAAAACCATGCTCAAGGAATATTTTCCTAGGTTTGGTTTGCCAAGGGTCATCTGGTCGGACAATGCTCCACATTTTATCGCTGCTGTAATTCTACAGATATGTGCGGGATTACAGATCAATAAACGGTTCCATTCGGCCAGACATGCACAGAGTGCTGGATTGTTAGAGATACACAATGGAATCTTGAAGAACAAGCTTGCTAACATGTGTGCCGGCACCAATTTGAAATGGCCGGATGCCTTACCGATAGTGTTACTCTCGATGCGAACAACCCCACAGACTAGGACTGGGCTCTCCCAGTATGAGGTGGTGATAGGGAGGCCAGCTAACATTTGGAATCTTCCTAAACCTAGGGCTTTGAGGGATATAGAGCACGTACTTCTTTCTGAATATTGCGAACGGTTAACTAAAAATCTGTATTTGATTCATCAACAGGTGAGAGAAGCCCTCCCAGCTAAATACGAGGGGCCAGGTCATAGCATCCGACCTGGAGAGTGGGTGCTGACTAAAGAAGTTTAGAGAGCATCCTGTCTCGCACCGAGGTGGAGAGGGCCCTACCAGGTCCTATTGACCACACAGACTGCAGTACGAGTAGCTGGAAAGAAAATTGGATACACGCTTCGCATGTCAAGAGGATACCTTTCCCTTTGCCACACGACAAAGAAGATAAGGAGAAACTTACTTGCTCTGTTCTCAATGATCATTCAGCATTGAGCAGTACTGAGAGTGCTTCTGAGAGACTCCCTGGGCCCGCGGGGCCTGGGGAAACAGCTGCTTCATCTCCACACTCTCCTACAGGGCCTTTTGCATCTTTGCCTAGTTTTGCTGCAAATTCATCACTGCCATCAGGAAGCAACGTCACACTGTTCGCAGATCACACTGTACCAGGAGTCACAAGGTACAAACTGCGTCCACAGAGCTAGACTTACTGCACGGTTCGGCTGTGCCCACAAGGAAAGCAACCAGAGGGCTTGTCCTTCGCCCCATCTTTTTCATCTGAAGGAAAGTAGGTGGCTGGGGATAGGGAAAGACTAAGAAAACGCGTGATCAGGAGATCACCAGCAAACGGACTACAAGTTTTCGCTTCAAAGGCCCAATGCCTGTTATCGCCCTTACTCGTACGGAACAAATAAGTGACTGTGTGGCCAGCAATGGACGATCAAATACATGGTCTTTCAAGATGTATTGTTTTCTTGCAATTATGTTAACTGGTTTCGTAGTATTATTTGCCTCAGGATTTTGGTATATGGAAAAAGTACGCCCACTTCAAACATTCTTGCCTACTGAGAATGTTCCTACTGTATCTACACCTTTCGTGCACCTGTACACTCTATCTCCTAGAGACTCTCAACACAGACAGACAGAGCTATCACAATAATACACTGCTGTTAATAATGAACACAACCCATGCCATGTTGAATAAAACAGGCTGGCGGGTTTGCTCTCATTTACCGCAACATGGGGAAAAAGGGTTGGGCTGGTATATTCCTCCTTTGCCTCTAACTACGGCATGTTATGCTTCTCTATGGGCACTATTCTTTGGCCGATGGAATGATAGGATCTCGGGGAACTTTGATGGAACGAATTTGAACGAGTTTGAAAGGCGAGTTTTAACACCTCTGGGATGCTCTCTCCTCGCAAATAGGAGCAAGCTTAACGTTGCTTCTATTAGGCCTTCTGATAGACTGTCCCGACCATTCCAATCTTTGATCTCTTTTAAGATGGCTCCTATAGGCAATAGGGATGCCACGCCACCTTCCTATACTGTAAACCATAGCCCCCACTCTGTTTCTTTCTGCATACAAAGGAATGGTACTCCGTCAATGGGCAATTTCGAGGGTTGTACCAATGTTGCAAACTTGACCAGTGAGGATAGACCTTTGTTGGTAGGCGAACCTGTCTACTTCGTTTGCGGTAATGAATCTTTCCCATGGCTACCTAGGGACTGGCATGGAACTTGTTATCGAGGAATTATGTTTCAAGGTGGGACGAGAGTGGTGATACTCCTTCACAAGTTCTGGGTGACGTAGTAAAATCATTTTTACCATTTTGGGAGCAAATTATGAATTCTGAGGATATTAGGAGAATAACGAGAGTACTGGAGAAAACCATCAACCGGACCACTGACATACTCTATAACATGACTCTAGAAGAGAAAGCGATCAGATTAGTGGCGCTACAAAACCGGATGGTATTAGACGTCATCTTGGCTGAGCGTGGAGGAGTATGCAAATTAATGGGGTCCGCATGCTGCGTTTTCGTACCAGATTCCTCCCCAACTATCTTTAAGGCAATACAAAATCTGCATGTCCTAAACTCTGAAGTGCATGTTCCCGAAGGAAATTGTGATCTTAGTGCTTGGTTCTGGGACTTTTCATGATCTTGGGGATGGAAGCTTCTCTCAGTTTTATTAATCATTCTGGGTTTTCAGTTGTTCCGTTGTTGCTGTATACAATGTCTTCCTGCCATATGTTCAATGTTAGTTAAGGGGATGTTGTGCACAGACTGTGGGAACGTTAGGACCAAAGGTAAATGCACCGAAAAGAATGAGCAACGAATTTGTGATGAAGTAAATTTCTGCCACAGATCTTATATAGCGATTGATATATCTGATGAATGTGATTCAGGTTGTATGGCCATTGAGACGTGGAGTTACTCGTAAAATGACTAGTTCTTAGTTTAGCACTTGGCTTAGGCCAAAAGGAGGGTTTGTTAAACGGAAATCATATTAGGCCTCATTTTGACTTATATTGGCCTAAAACTAGTTGCTCTGCGAAGAAAACCACATTGCAAAGTTCCGATTTCTGATCAACTTCACCGCCATTTTAGAATCATCTGCCATTTTGATTTCTGTTCGTATGATTTTCTGTTCTAAAATGGTGGACTGTGTTTCTAACTTGCAACCAAGCCTCACGACCTTTGAGTTCTGTTAATAGTTAGACTGTCCGCATTCCGACTGTTTAGACTAGGGAAAGAGACCTTGTACTATGAATGAACTGTTGTCTCCGTTTTGTCTACGCTAACAAGCCTCATCCACGAATACAAATCGGTGACATGAAATGTAAACGCCAAGCGTGTACACAGGCTGAATTACATTGTGTTGGGATATAGAATAAGGCTTACCTTGGGATCCGAGAATATACATCGCCATTGTAACTTGATGGAAATACAAACGTATGTAATCCTTCTGCATTTTATTATATAAGCTTATGTGAACTCGGCACGAGCTCTAGACCACAGATTATTAACACGAAGAGGGGCTGGACAATATTATTCAGAAATGGATAAAAAGCATGAATGTTCAGATGTCCAGGACTCTCTCTACTCTCTTTGACGGGCTGGTACTCATTGTGGGGTGGTGAGATCCAGATGGCTATCTGTGTCTATGTTTCTTTGTAAACTGCACAGAATAAAAGATATGTGAATCTTTATAGCCTGTATTTGGTATATTTCAATTTGTGGTACTCAGCCTCGATATTTCCTTTTGCTTTTACACTTCTGGAGGGGCCTCGTCTGGTTACATTGCTTTGTATCTTTAATGAGCCAACATAGTGTGAGCCTTTAGCAAGTTGAATCTGCATTATTTGTGAGCCCCTAGCAAGGTTGAATCTGCATTATTTGTGCACCTTTAGCAAAGTTGAATCTGCATTTTCTGTGAGCCCCTAGCAAAGTTGAATCTGCATTTTCTGTGAGCCTTTAGCAAGTTGAATCTGCATTATTTGTGAGCCCCTAGCAAAGTTGAATCTGCGTTATTTGTGCACCTTTAGCAAAGTTGAATCTGCATTTTCTGTGAGCCCCTAGCAAAGTTGAATCTGCATTTTCTGTGAGCCCCTAGCAAAGTTGAATCTGCATTATTTGTGCGCCTTTAGCAAAGTTGAATCTGCATTTTCTGTGAGCCCCTAGCAAAGTTGAATCTGCATTATTTGTGAGACTTTAGCAAAGTTGAATCAGCATTTTCTGTGAGCCACTAGTGAAGTGAAGCTGTCTATCTCGCAAACATACAGTTAAAATCGAATTCACCTATATCGCTAGCCTCTAGCCAAACCGAAATTGCCTATTTGTGTGCGCCCGCAAATGCTAATTGCGCACTCGCAGCCATAACCATGCTCACTTGGTTCACGCTCATCATGTTCCCCTTTTGTGTCTTTCACGATAATGTACCCTGCAGCAATAATAATTATATATCCTTCGGTAATGGTTTAGCCAAACTCTGATGCCTAAAACACTACCCCATCCCTTGCCCCACACCGTTCCTGCCCACCATGGCACCCTTCCCCCACAGTGAACATCCTCACCACACCACTATAGACAGTGACCTCCTAGTTAACACCCTAACCAAGACTATCCTTGATGAATCCCTATGCCACCTCGGTCCAAACGCTCCACTGCTGATAGAGGGAGACCTCACCAGTATCAAGCCCAACTACCCTAAACCCAGTGCTAAACCCACTACTAAGCCACCAGGTAACCCACTTACAGTCAACCCTGACCTTACTACCTGCAATAACAGACTAGGCACCAGACTCCCCGTAACGCTCAGCAAGTCTCTGGAACACCCAAGATTTGGCCAACAATAAGGACACCGCCTCTAATAAGCCCAAATCCTCCCACTTAAAAGGTGCCCTTCTTAATGTCAGGTCACTTGTTGCTCACCCCACAGAAATTGCCGACATCATCCCATCTGACGATTTGGATTTCCTCGCCTTAACAGAAACATGGCTACATGAGGCAGCAGGACCCTACCTAACCCTTGCTGTTCCCAACAATGACTCCATCCTCAGAGCTGACAAACCGAATGCTCAAGGAGGAGGTGTAGCTATCATCTTTAAATCCTCACTAGACCTCAGATCTGTTACCTCCTCTTGACTTAATTCTTGTGAGCACCTTACTATTAAGTTACAAACCACTCCTAAGAGCATGATCGATCACCATGCACTTAGTATACAGACCCCCAGGTCTGCCTGGAACCATTGAGGAAGACATCACTCCCTAATAGCTGAGAACTCTAAACCCTCAGCACAAAATATCATGCTTGGAGATTTTAACCTTGGGTACATTGACCCCAATGACACCCCAGCTTCTTCCCTGGCTAACGCTCTAGCGGAGCACGGCTTCACACAATTCAGCTCTCAAACCACTCATCAGAAAGGCAGAATCATTGATTGGGTAGCAGCTCTCAATTGTAACCTCACTTGCAAAGCCCCCCAACCTCTTGCATGGACTGACCACCACCTTATCTCTTTTGATATCAATATCAACAACTTAGCTCCTAAACATCGCCCCCCTGCACCAGCCTGTCCAACTAGGAATAAGCATAACATTACCACTGAAGCCCTCATCCCTTTGGTCCTTCCCACTCTCAATGCTCACCCAGCCACTGCTGACCTTAATTCACTGGTTAACATTTACAACGACTCCATGGCTACCACCATTGATACTAATGCCCCACTAAAACTGCGTAAAGGCAGACCCAGACCCCCCGAACACCTGGTACACCCCTGAACTCAAAATACTGAGGAAAAGGAAAGCTAAGCTTGAAATACTATGGAAAACGACACCTTCGGCTGAAAACAAAACCAATCTTACGTCTTTTTCCTCCCTATAGAAAAAGGAGATAATTCGTACCAAGAAAGAAGCCTACAATTTAGAATAAACCAGGCAGGATCCTGTACTGAAGAACCTTTCACTATCCTAAAGGAATTAGAAAATCCCAACCCACTCTCTGATACTTACTCGAAAGACAAACCTTGGTGCACCAGTATCCAGAATGCCATTGCCAACAAAATCACAGGGCTACAAACCAAAATTGAGGTTAAACAACAAAAACTTACCAGTAGCAAGTCTACTAGCCCAAGTACACCGCCACCCTCAGACACAAACTTAGGCTTCATGTTCAGAAAGGTAACTATACCAGAAGTCCAAAAAATCATAACCTCTTTAAAACCATCTAACTGCAAAGGGGATAGCTGCCCTGTCCAGATTATAAAGGATTCAGCCAGAGATCTATCCCCTTTCATCACCAAACTAATAAATCTCTCCTTCTCCTCTAATTCAGTACCCAGCAATCTCAAACAATCGTGGGTTCTCCCACTCCTAAAAAAACAATCATTAGACCGGGCCATTCCCACTAATTACAGACCCATCACCACGGTTCCATTCTTGCTAAAAATTCTTGATAGAGTGGCCTACCTGCAAATTCAGGATTACCTAGAGACTAACCATCTGCTAGGAATACGTCAATCCGGCTTTCGACCTCAACATGGAACAGAACCACTTCCCTTGACCTCAAAAGTCAGATTGATGATATTAAAGATAAAGGTAACACCGCCATCCTACTCCTTCTAGACCTCTCATGAGCCTTCGACCTGGTTCACCATACAATTCTCTGCAACCACCTCTCGTCAGCTGCTCACTGCTTCTCCTCTGCTGTCATGTGGATACAATCATTCTTGGCTAATAGAACCATGAGGGTTTTTTTCCTCAATGGCAGTAAAAGACGGCATATCTATCACCTGCGGTGTCCCACAAGGTTCCTGTGTCTCCCCCACTCTGTATAACATATTCACAAAGCCCCTCTTTTACAAACTGGACCATCTGGGTGTCACCTACACCAATTACGCAGATGACACCCAGATACTCCTCACCATCTCAGGTAACTATAACACCGACGTCACCCGGATCAATGAAATCTTCTCCATCATTCAGGCATGAATGGCCACACACGGCCTCTGCCTGAATGATGAGAAAACTGAGCTTCTCCTTATCGTCTCACCTAATAACCTGCTGAAACTTAGCCCCAATTATAATAATATCATCATCGATGGTAACACAATTCCCATTGTTAAAAATGTGAAAGCCCTTGGTTTTTATCTCAATGCCAACACCAACCTATCCAAACAAGTCAATATGACTGCATCTGCCACTGCCTACACCGGTAAATTGGCTGGGTCTGGGACAGTAGAAAATGTCACGTTCACTAATCTTATGTTTTTAGCGTCCAGCACGGCCACCTCAACACTTTCTCTGCATGATACCATGTCCTGCTGGTTCCCAAATCCATGGGTTCTACCCTATTCAATGGTGTCTTTTCACCACGGCATGGTTTCGACCTCTCTTCCCTTCCTTTTCTTTACTTTGCAGTCCGTATGCTCCAGCCCGGTCTTCTATTTTAACTCCTTTGAGCATATTATGAATTTTTCTCAAAACAAATACCTCTGTTCACCCAAATGTGATCATCTAATCATCTAATGACCCTTTTCCCTCCACAAACAGTACATTGAATTGTGGATCTACAAGTGGCTATGGCCCAATGTTCGGAGACTCTCTTTACGCAGCTTCAGAGGTTTAGGTTCTCCGCCGCCGACAAACCGTAAAGATAATCAAGGCTGCACATCCCTGTGCCATTTGCAGGTTGAGTTCAGTGCAGTTCTTCAATCTTTATGTAAACTAGCAGCACTGCCATTTTACAACCTTGTTGTTACTTCAGTAGGAAATGCTGTTGGTCAATCTATTAGCTTGCAACTTTTTGCACCTCCTGATCTTACAAATTTGCCTTACCCCCCGTTCTTTTGTCTTTTTGGGTTTTATTTAGATCCAATTTGCCCTGAGGAAGGCTCTACAATCAATATGCCAAGAAAGATGGCAACAGCCGAAACGTGCCTTTAGAACAACGCATACCGTAAAATCGCAAAAAGTTATGGTTGTGTATGCACTATCAGTTTTTTGCAGTTTCAATACTGGCACGTAGGCAATTTTACAAAAATGTGATCATACCTTGATCATGCACCCACACAAAGGATAGGAACCTTTGAATTGCAATTGTACATGCTGAAATATTGGCAGTTTTACAAAAACGTGATCATACCTTGATCATGCACCCACACAAAGGATAGGAACCTTTGAATTGCAATTGTACATGCTGAAATATTGGCAGTTTTACAAAAACGTGATCATACCTTGATCATGCACCCACACAAAGGATAGGAACCTTTGAATTGCAATTGTACATGCTGAAATATTAAGTTCAATTTTGCAATTTATACACCAAATGGAAAAAATGTTTTGTCCATGTTTAGAACACAATGTCTTTCTTAGTATGTTTTATCACTTATTTTGACAATTTTGGTTTATTTACTGTGTATGTATTTAAAGACTTCAGGTACAACAAAACAATAAAACCTCTACTACATTGTCTAGGATTATATTTTTTTCATTTATGTTGTGTATCTGGATATTTTAACCTACTTCTTTTCCGTTTATTAAAAATGTTTCACTCCAGTTGGTTGTCCACAGCATTTGTCCTGTAGTCTGAACTCCTTAGGAGCAGAATGTACATTGGTTTGGTAAATTTAGCATATTATAGACCTTAACTCTTGTGTCTAGTTACAGAGTTAGTTGATTTCTTCCTTGTTTCTCTTGTACACTGGCAAATTGATCAGGGCTTGCAGACCGTTCTTGTCCACTAATAGTGGCCTCACGCTAGCCAGGGCTCTAATACAGTCTAAACTGGATTATTGCAACAGCCTCTACCTAGGTGCTAACCAATCCATAATTAACAAACTACAAGTACTTCAAAACAACGTGCTGCGTGCAGCATTAAATATCCCTAGGCGAAAGCACATCTCCACCACCAGAAAATTCTGCAAATGGCTCTCTATACAACAAACAATTGACTTAAAAACGTTAAGTTATAAAGCCCTTAACCATCTAGCCCCACCCTACCTCACCAACAAATTTACACTGAAATCGGCTACCAGAGTTACCAGATCTTCCAAAACGCAATGCCTTACAGTGCCCAGATTCACCTTAGAAAGAGCCGGAGGATCCAGCTTCACGGTTCTTGCCTCCCAACTTTGGAATTCCCTACCATTCAACATTAAATCGATTGAATCCTTTCAGTCTTTCAGGAAACATGTTATTGGATGGTTACTGGAGAAAAATTAAATTTCTCCACCCTCTATCTCATATGCTTATTGCAAACTGTATAAACTGGACATATTTCATAAATGTATATCTGCAAACTGTATATACTATGCTGTAACCTGCCGAAGCGCCCCTTTACCGCTGGGTCTGGAGCGCTAAACAAATAAATAAAACAAACAAATAGTGCACATTGCAAACGCCAAAAGCCGTAGTATTTGCAGAATCCCAGCCCCTTGCAAACCCTCTTGGTATTTCCGCTGGGTCCCCTTAGGTCTCTTCCCCACCCCTCCAGCTCCCGACTCAAAATTGAAACACGTCTAACCAAACCAAAGTAATGTTACTCCAGAATACCCAACCTTGGAAAAGTGGTTGATCTGAATCACAGAGCAGTTTATTTATTTATTTATTGACATTTGTTGAGCACACAGCAGACCGAAGGCATCGTGGCGCTTGTTACATGTTTGCTTATACTTAGTTACATACAATTCAAGTCTGTATATGTTACATTGAACGAGATGAATTATTTTTTAAACATACATTGAGAGGCACGCAAGCTAGGAGCGCATGGTTAGTTGAAGAGAGCAGTTTTGAGATTTTTGCGGAAGGAGTAGAGAGACGTTTCAGCTCTGAGGTCAGTGGGGAGGGTATTCCATGGCTTAGGTGCGAGGTAGGGGAAGCATATACCTCCTCCCTTAATCCTGTTGATGCGAGGTATCATTAGTTGGTTGGTATATTGTAGTCTGGTCGGTCTAGTGGATTGAGATCTTGATAAGGTGTCAGATAGCTATGAGGGTGCTGAGAGGTTGATGCATTTATGTGTGGTTGTGAGAATTTTGAAGGAGATGCGGTCCTTGACTGGGAGCCAGTGAGCTGTTTTTCTGGCTTGTGTGATATGGTCTCTTTTCGGTATGCTGAGGGCCGCTCTAAGAGCATTGTTTTGAGTTGTTTGGAGCCTGGTTATGTTTTTTTTTGGAGGTGCTGGCTAAGAGTGCATTGCAGTAGTCAAGTTTGGGTCCTATAGTTGCTCTAGCGATGGAGAGGCAGTTATCCTTAGTTAGGAACGGTTTTATCGCATTGATAAGTTTGGTACTCAGTGCGGAGGCCGAGACTATGGTGCTGACTTGTTTATCCATAGATAGGGTTGCGTCAATGTGGACCCCCAGAGTTTTGACGGAAGATAATACTGGGATGCCGCAGTTATCTATGTTAAAATTGATGTACAGCGGGTTACGGTTCGAAAGTGTAGATTTCTGACCGAGAATGATGATTTCGGTCTTGTCCCAGTTCAGGAAGAGGCTGTTAGTAGCCATCCATGCTTATATGGTGGAGTAGATTTGCTGTAGGGTAGTGGCGTCTTAATGATAATGCCCCGTCAGGGGAAGGAGCACCTGAGTGTCATCAGCGTAATTTGTGTATGTGATCCCGAGTGCATCCAGTTTATCAAAGAGTTTCTTGGCTGCTGCAAGATGGCCTGGCAGCAGAACTGGCAACCAGGATAGAGGCAGGGAGATTGGCATCAGCACACTTGGGAAAGACCCAGAAGGTGCATCCCATTGGGGTTCTCGGGTAATTGGGGCACACAGGGAGGGGATACCCTAAATGCAGAGACTTGATGCCCCGAACCCGATGCTGTCAACGCCCATGGACTTTTGATGAGCCGTCGCGCTCCCCAACCAAGCTCAGAGTCAGGCATGAAATTACCCCACCGTCTTCCCAGCATACACCTAGACCAGTATCTCCATATTGTGATTACACGACGCAGCGTAGTGATATGTCTTTCGGATTTCATGCAAAGATTATGACAATCAGGGGCCGCCAAACACTGCGACGAAGACTGAGGAAATGTCCCGGCCCACCCTAGATTGGAGAAATACCAGTATCCCCTGGGTGGGATCCACGCCCTGTCATGCATGGACCCCGGCTCTAAGAGGGGGTGCAGATCCTAAGTAGGTTAGCAATCCTCGGTTATGCACGGATAGGCTCGTGCATGTACCATGCATAATAACGCAAGATAATCCCCAAACCCGGCCCTTCTGCTCAGGAACATAATGAGGAGCGAGGAAGGTGGGAATACGCTCGGTCGCCTTCAATTAGACGCAGCGTCGAGATATGCAACTCTTAACGAGAAATTCATCCGGTGTGGGCGCAATGGTTCTGAACTGTGTTTTGATGGTTAAAGAAAGCACCCCAGATGTCCTGGGGAATCCGTCCTTGCAGCGTGGACCAACTACACTACAGGATGGAATCAGCAGAAAGCTGATTATAATGACTCTTGGATTCCCCAAAGGCACTCCTAATGACCCTCTTCCGCAGCAAACTATCTAATGGCACAATCTAGGGGTCCACCTGGGCATGGTGACCATGCCGTGGCATCCCCAGTAGGAAGGCACCCCCAACCTCATCTCGCTGACAGGCCACGGTTCATAGACTTCTTGCCTGGAGTAATTGTCCATTATTTTCCCCGGGTCAGCCATGTTCCTGGCTTTTTTACCTCAGTTTGGCCATGGCACGCGGGCAGCAATATATTGGGAAATAACAGGGCTCTTCTGGTTTCTAACCATCACTGGAGTGGGCACCCCAAAATAAAACAGGGTTGAACTTTGAATGTTTCTCCGTTACCTTTTCATGATAGTTCATATTTGCTTGGAATAAATGTTAGTTTCGTTTCTTCTGATTTTGCATGAATTACTTTAGGTGCTAAACGTTGGCATTCGTTTTGGTGCAAGGTTCGGACTTCAGTGCCACCCAAAAGGTGCCAGTACTTATTCAAAGGGAGAAAGGGCATTGGGATGAAGCAGGCACAGCACCTGCTGTTATTCTCTTTGCTTCCGCCCTCAGCACTTCTTAAAATAAAAATTTAAAAAAGAGCACTCTATGGGTCTAAAGGTTTTTCATGGTTAGAGCCTTGCAATGTGTCTTTTCTTCCCACAACTGCATGGCACGAGAGAAGTTCCGCTAGTCTCTCTGCCAGCATGTTTTGCCTGTGTAGTGTTTCCCACACCACGCATGTCCCACTAGAATGTGCCTAGTAGTAGAAGGCCACAAGTGCCTGCACCTCACTGCTCTGTGGCCTCCCTCTCTATTAGCCGCCGCAAGGCAGAGAGTAAGGGCATGCACCCGCTAAGCCAGGCTTTCCAAGTCCTAACCCCCCCCCCCCCGCCCCTTGCTCGCTGGATGGCCACTCACTCTGCAAGGCCCTGCACTGATAGAGAACATGGCAGCGCTTGTGAGCAGGGCGGAAGTAGCTTAGCCACACGGAAGTCCTTTCTCACTGCTGTTGGTCGGAAGAGGGAGAGCAGCTCAGCGCGCATGTGCACCTACTGCTCAATGTGATGTCATTTCCTGGCATATGATGTGTGCACTCAAGGAGGCGAGTGGGACCCAGCACTGGCTAGGCTCACCGCAGTTATCTTCACTCTTCTTTATGAGGGAATCTTATGGGGTCACAGCAAATCAGGGGCGGCTGGTGGGGAGTCAATATTTGTCCCAGATATGCCAAAGCGACCAAGCGTAGCCAGGGAGCCTGTACCACTAAAGGGGGGTTCGCAGGGTTCCCCTTCTGAGAATTCTTTTTTAATAAGAAGTGAAAATGGTGCATTTTAGAGCACACTTTTTAGAGAAATTGGGTAAAAAGCCAAACAGTTTGCAATTGGGTATTATAGGTTAACTCCTCAAAAAAACTCCAATAGCTGCAGGTCACCAACAGTGCACAGGATCACTTCTCCAACACATGTTCTTGATGCCTTTTCCTACAATATGTGCCAGTTTACATGTTCACACTGGCTGTGCCCATACATTTCCATGCTGGCTGCACCATTATACCTTATTATTCCCACATAAGAACGTTTGCTTTGTGCATAATACCAGTAATTATACTCCAAGAAAACATGTCCATGTTTGTTCTGCCAATATATGGCAGTATCCACACATAGGAACATACTCCAGTTGGCTTTACCATAACAAATTCATGCCAAAGTATGAACACATTTCCAAACTAGCTGTACTAAAATGCCAGTTGAGCTGCATAATAACACTTATCATGCCTGTTCTCCCAAAGAAGCCAAATACAAAATGTCATGCCTCTGATCTCGCTTGCTTTATGATGAAGCCCAAAACAAAATGTCATGTCTCAGTAAGAAATGGCTAGACTGGTTGCATAAAAAATTCCATTCTTGCATCATAAACTGAAGTAGTTTTCTTCCCCTCCTCTCTTCCCCCTCCCTCTCCTCCTCCTTTCATTCATTTTACCCCTTCTAATCTCCCCATCTCTGACCACGCTAGCAACCGTGGCATCCACTTTGACTCCTCTCTCACCTTTTCCCATCACATCTCTCTCACGTCTCGTGCCTGTCGCTTCCACCTCTTTTAATATTCATAAAGTCTGCCCCTCTCTCACTTTCCATGCTACTAAATTCTTAATCTCCTCCCTTATCTTCTCTCGCCTCTTCTACTGCTCCTCCTTACTCTTTGAACTTCCTACTTCTCATCTCGCCCCCCTTAAATCTATCTACCATTCTGCCGTCCGCACCCTCTGTCTCCTCTCCCCCGTGACTCCATCTCTGCTTCCCTTTTCTCCCTTGGCTGGCTTCCCTTTCACTCCCATCTCAAATTTCAATTTCTCTGCCTAGTCTTTAAATCTCTCCATAGTCTTGCTCTCCCTTATCTCTCCTGCCTCCTCTCGTTCTGCACTCCCTCCCGCTCCCTTCGCTCTGCCGACCACTTCCTTCTCACTGTTCCTCCTTCCTCTTTTGCCTCATCCCGTTTCTGCTCCTTCCATCTCCTAGCCCCCTACACTGGAACTCCTTACCTCTCTCACTCTGCTCTATTTCCACCTTTTCCTCATTCCAAACTTCCCTCAAATCTCTCTGTCTCCATTCCCCGCCTTGAATACCCTCCCCTTCCTGCTCCCATCCCTCCTTGCCTTATCTCCTTGTTCTTCTCACTCCCCCCATTCTCTCCCTTCACCTCTTCCTTTCCTTTCCCCCTCTTCCCCCCCTCTCCCTCTCAGTCCTACTGCACTACTCTCCTTCTCTCCTGCAGTTAATTGCTCTACTTATTGTTTTATTGGCCTGATTCTCAATTGTTAATTGCTTCTACTGTTACTGTTATAATGTTATTATCATATGTATCCTGTTGTTATAATGTGCAGCGCTTTGGTATAAAGGTCTATATAAACAAAAATAAATACAAATACAAATAATAACACTTATCATGTTTGCTTTACTAAATATGCCCAAAGCAAAATGTCATACCACAATAAGAAATGGCTAGACTGGCTGCATTCAAATGCAAGTCTACCTACATAATAACACTTATCATGCTTGCTTTACTAAATATGCCCAAAGCAAAATGTCATACCACAATAAGAAATGGCTAGACTGGCTGCATTCAAATGCAAGTCTACCTACATAATAACACTTATCATGCTTGCTTTATCAACCAATGCGCAGTAAAATATTCTGTGCCTCCTCCATGGTGTGCCAGCACCTTGCAGTCATACATAGTCACAATAATCATGAATGTGATTATGTGTGATTGGGAGGTGCTGTGGTCACTGGGGTAAGGCATGTTTTTTTTTTACTGGCCATCTATCATAGATGCCCAGTAAAAAAAAATACACACCTGTCGCCTGGGTCCCGAGCTCCTCACACATGTACGCAATCAATGTGGTGTGTGTGCATGCAAAGCACTGGGAGACCAGGGGGCAAGGTGGTATTTCTTACAGGACCTCTATCTTAGATGTCAGTAAGAAAATACCATGTCTTTCCCCTGGGTCTCAAACACAAGTGATTATGTGTGTATGCAAGGCACTGTAAAATAAATACCATACCTGTCCCCTTCACCCCACAGCACCTCAGACGGAGAGCTGATTTTGGCCGATGGGGACGGGGGTTGTGCAACAAAGGCATTTTTTAAATCCCTTTGTTCTACAAACCTCCTAACCCCACTCACCAAAATCATCTCGGACTAGCACAAACGCACACACACACACACACTTACACATCATACACACAGCAAACACTTGCTGTCTCATTCACAGTCACGGGCACTCATCATGCACTCACTCATAACACACGC
The DNA here is from genome assembly GCF_040938575.1 of Ambystoma mexicanum. NCBI lineage: Eukaryota > Metazoa > Chordata > Amphibia > Caudata > Ambystomatidae > Ambystoma > Ambystoma mexicanum. Next base: position 1,684,970,454 of record NC_090932.1, read on the forward strand.
ATGCATGCATCCGTACACATATTTAAATAATAAATAAACATACAAACACATGCATTTGCAGAACTGCACACACAAGATGCACAAAGCAAGCACTCTTTCATTCACACAAGCACCCATCATGCACTCACTTATAGCACAAGCATGCATGCATCCATACACCTATACATACACACACATTTACACAACATACACACAGCAAGAATTCTGTTTCATTCACACGAACATCCATCCTGCACTCACTCAAAACAAAAACATCCACACATCCATACACATACTTAAATAATATAATACAAACACACACATTCACACAACATACACACTGCAAGCACTCTGTCTCATTCACACAAGCACGCATCATGCTCTCTCATAACACAATCATACACTCATCCATACACTTAAATGATAAATAAATTAACATACAAACACACATTGCACAACACAGACACAGCAAACACTCTGTTTCATTCACACAAGTATCCATCATGCCTCACTCATAACACAAACATGCACACAACCATACACATATTTAAATACTAAATAAACGAACATACGAACACACACATTTACACAACATTCACACAGAAAGCACTCTCTCATTCACACAAGCATCCATCATCATACATTTACCTAACAACACAAGCATACACACATCCATACACACAATTTATATTAAAAACAAAATGAACATAAACACACTTACCTTCTGCTGCAGGTCCCGACATTCCAGTGCTCCAGCCCCCTGCAACCATGACCAGGAATCAAGAAACGTTCTGGTTCGTGCACATGCGTGCAAGGGGCCTGAGCGTGGGTTTGGAGATGTCCCACTCCAGACTGCTCTGTCTGTATGGGTGAGGATTCAAAAAACGGGCTCCTGGTTATGGACCTATTCTACCCAGGAGGGTTACTTTAAGACAAAAATTACAATTGAATAGGTACAAAGAAGAGTGCTCTAATGAAAACACACTGTTTCACCCCTTATTACCCTCTGCATTAAAGGAGAAAAAGAAAGAAACTCACTTTTTTTGTTGTTTGGAGAAAATAATAGTTTGTTTATCTATGCAGTTGTAAAAATCAACATAGAGTGAACAGTTCTCCAAACAACATAACATCACACGGTTTAATGAAACCAACCGTACAGGCTTATAGGATATATTTACAAACACATGGGGTCACATAGTTTGACACAACAGTCGTGTAAGTAATACAAACTCAATCAAAATACATAGTTTGTTATGGTGATTCATATACTTCAGTATAAGCGTAAGCGTAACGCTATGCCGCCAGGCCCCTTTCGAGCCCCGGAGTGAGTCAGCACATCCCTACAGCGCTCTCCACTGGCCCGCTATTTGTGATTCATGCACAAAGGTTCCCGCGTGAGGACCGCATATTTAAATCAGAGTCCATCCCACTCCAAGATCCTCACAAGTGAGGATTACACTAAGATCCTTCCCACGCCTGGCGTAATACTAGAAATTCGTGCCAGTGGAAATAATTATCCACAGCACCTATTCCATCCCGTGCAGCACTTCGTCCTGATGAAGGCCGTACATATGTTGGGACATAATTGGTCCACCTAAACGGCCGAAACACCTTGGTGTAGATGCACCCCGAACAACAGTGCATTGTCACTGTCCACTACCAATTGTCAATTCACAAACCCCTTTTTTTGTCTGTTGTTGCTTACTTTGTCTAATTGTGTTGTTTTATACTGAAGTATATGAATCACCATAACAAACTATGTATTTTGATTGAGTTTGTATTACTTACACGACTGTTGTGTCAAACTATGTGACCCCATGTGTTTGTAAATATATCCTATAAGCCTGTACGGTTGGTTTCATTAAACCGTGTGATGTTATGTTGTTTGTAGAACTGTTCACTCTATGTTGATTTTTACAACTGCATAGATAAACAAACTATTATTTTCTCCAAACAACAAAAAAAGTGAGTTTCTTTCTTTTTCTCCTTTAATGCAGAGGGTAATAAGGGGTGAAACAGTGTGTTTTCATTAGAGCACTCTTGTATGGGTGAGGAGGCATGGGAGCACCCCCTTACACATACAGACATGCAGTACCCCAACCAGCATTTCCAATGAGCCATGCGAGACCGGCGAAGCAAACACCCCAGCCTTGCATGGCACATTGAGCTTGCGCGACTGGGGAAATGTAACTGTGAAAGGAAACCACCGTTTCCTTTCATAGTTTAGAACGCTCCCTCAGCTGAACAAAACAGCAGAGGGAGTGCTCGTATTTTACTGGGCTGGCTCCTCCATAATTGGTGAGAGGGGGGCATGACCTGGTGGGTCAACGCCCTCCATCGCCCATTATGGACGAACCGCCCGTGCAGAAAATCAACCCCTTTTATGGTCAAGAATGTGCACACAAAAAAAACATTGCAGTCGGCATATTCATTTATGAGGATGTGGTCAGTTCTGGGGGTAAATTTAAAAGGCAGTGTCTCGTGAGAAGCTTAAACTTGGTTCTTAGTAAAAGTCTTTTAGTTCTTGTTAAAACTGGGTCCTGGTCGCCCGCGGCAACTTAATCCAACAAAAAACAAAACAGAGGTGGCGAATAGGTGCAGGTATATATAACTAAAACTTAAAGAGCTTGACATAATAATATAAATGATTGCTGCTATTTCCTCTGCGGCTTTGCATGATCCATCACCATAAGCCTCAGTCTCTAGCGTTTGAAGTTTCCATTGACATGCCCTCGTGTAGGGTGACCAGATTTTCAAAATAAAAAAAACAGGACCATCCACAGACATCGAAGTAGGACTAGAAATACCACCCACAAATAACCCCCCTATCCAGCACAACTTCTTCTCAGTCGGGATCCCACTGTATTTGAGCAATTCTCCTGGATACAAAAATGGTGCTATGTTTAATGTCTTATTTCTGAGGGCGCCTTTGCTTTGACTGTTATTAGAGTTCTTTCCATGTGCTTCTTTACAAAGAGGTCTCTGGGGCCAATCGGTTAATGTTTGTGGCTTGTTTCGCCAAGGTTGCAGGTTCGAGCCCATAGAGATCTTAAATTGCAGCGGTTAGCCCATGCTGGTCAGATAGCACAGCGAGCTAAGCACTCATCCCTGATATCTGTGGGAAGCCTGAAGGTTCGAATCCCGGCAGCTTCACTTCAGCCTTTCATCCTTCTGAGGTTGATTAATTGAGTGCCACTCTATGTGATAATAATGACATAATAATGTTTTCTGTTATTTGAGATTTATGGGTGTGTAGCGCTTCATAAGAAATAAGTTATTCTAAGAAAATGTGCAGTGGAAAATTCTTCTGATCCTATTAAGATATGTACTTGGATTGTGAAATAGTTAATGTTAATGTTAATGTTAAAGGATGTTTGTACCGCGCACTATCACCACTATCACCACCGGAGTGGTCCCCTGGTGCTCTCGCGGCTCTGAAAGAGGGAGCGAGGGTGAGTTAGTGGGAGGAAGTTGGAAAAGTGCAAGAGTGCAGTGATGTGCTGTTGGCAGCCTCAGCCCGGTGGGTCCATTGGCTGGGCCTGGGGTGTTTGCGGCTGGTAGTCGTCGTGTACTGTTGTGCAAGTCTATTTGTGTTTTCTTGTTTTGTTGTTGCAGTGTAGTGAAGTTTTTGCGGTTTGTTGTGCTGTAGGGTTGTGGTTGTGTTTGGTTTGGAGTTTGAGAGGTGTATACAGAGGAGGACATTGTTGGTGGAATTGGTTAGTTAGCATCTCTATCCTGAATTGAAGAGTTGGGCTTGTGCAATCTCTCTAGAGGGGTGCAGGGCACCCTGTGCCACTGGTTAGGTCTGGGCCCGTCCTGCATTCAAAGCCCCTTTCACATCTCGCTACCACAACTCAGTTAGTGTGGTGTTTGGTAATATCTCGACAATTCCACAACACGGTGGTACCTAGTAGCAGCTAAGGGGCGGGCAAAGATGTTGGATGGGATTGGCTGGGGTTGTTGACTCCGTATACATGGGTGTCGCCTGTCTTCCACTCTGCCCGGCGTCACCCGTCCAGGTGCTGTGGGTGCTTCTCAGTCAGTTCTGGGAGCTTGGCAGTGTCCTTTCCGGTTTAGTCATTCTTTTTCCTTTCTGTTGTTTCGGTTTTCAGTTTGTGTCTGTGGTGTTGAAGAGCCAGGTTTTTAGTAATTGTCTGAATTTTAGGTGATCTTTGGTGTTTCTTATTTCTTTTTGTATGTTGTTCCAGGTTTTTGCGGCTAAGTGGTATAAGGCGGTGCCTCTGAGTTTTTTCTTAATGTATGGTTTTAGTTCCAGGCGGATTTCGTTGCTTGACCTGAGGGGTCTCGTTGGCTTGTAGATTGATATTTTCTTTTGTAGGACTTCTGCTCCTTGTGTACAGATTTTTAGGGTGGGGGTGATGTGGTCTCTTCTGGATAGTTTGAGGAGTAGTCTGGCTGCTGTATTGTGGATCCGTTGTAGTTTCTTCAGGAGGTATTCTGGTATTCCGAGGTAGAAGCTGTTTGCATAGTCGATTCTTGACATGATGAGGGCGACGATAGTGAGTGTTTTGTACGTGAAGGAGATTAGTAATAATCTCCTGCAGTTAGCTGGGATTGTGACAATGCCAACCATCCCTTTACCAAAAAATGGGACAGGGTTTTTAAATTTTAAAAAAACTCACTGGACGGGGAGACAAAACCGGTACCTCTTGTCGCCCATCCTTGTGGCACTGGGGGACGGTGGGGAGACCGACTTGTCCTGTACTGAGAGCCATGCTGGAGCTGCCCTACTTAGGCCTGGAGATCTAACAGGGCTGGCTGTAATTATTATTATTATTATTATTTTTATTTTAAAAATGAAAAAAGTAATTGCAAGCTGCAGGTTGTGTCTATCACTTGAGAATATGTTAAAAAGCAATGTGTGCATGATTAGACGTGCGTGATTACGATGGCATTACTCTGCATCCGTTGACTGTGTGCTTGTACTCCGAATGGGGATATAGAGCTGGGAAACGCACACAATCATAATAAAGTAGTTTGGCATGAGTCATATATTAAATAACATATATGTGGTTGTTGCTGCCTATCTTGAATTGAAAACAAGTACTTAAACACACATATTGAAGCCGAATGGAGGAAACAAAGCACTCAATTGGGATATTTTTGAAGCTTGTTTTTGAGCCCAGATTGACTATATGTGGGTGTCCATTTTAGCAACCCTGTCGCCCTTCCTTGCCTTTTCTTAAACAAATTAAAAAGCTCTCTAGTCCTGCAGTGGCAGCTATGGCGCCCCATGCAAGTACATTTTGACCATTTTACATTCACTCAAAAACGTGGGTACCAAAATTCTTCCCTGTGCTGGAGCTGCCAATTCCAGAATGGGGGGAGCTGTTCTCGTACATGGGTGCCACTGCTGCACCAGCATGAATTAACCTTCCTCTTACATGGGGTGCTGCGGCCGCCACTGCGCTGGCACAAGGGAGTTTTATAAAGGCTCCTCCATGCTGGCGTTGGAGTGGACATGGTGCCCTTTGTAAATTACATGAATTTGGCCCCCTGGTTGACTGCCTAGGAGGCCCGTGCCTAAGGCCGCCCCTGAGTCCTTGGTAGACAGGAGGCCACCCTAAAAGTGCTCTAGTAACTCTCACCACCTCCATCTCCCAGAGTCTTGCTTCCATGGACTTTTAACCCAACCTCTCTCTTGTCGTTGTCATCCTGCCACCAGCTTTTATCTAGAGAACCCTCTCTTGTTCCTTACCTCTCTCCATATTACACACTGTTATGGTTTATTGAGGTGCCACCCTCAATACAGGGAGTTCATGCCCTCCCCACCAAGGGGTCACATAATAAATGGTTAATGTCAGTTCTGTTATTCAGCCCTACCTCAGCCTCATAGCATGCCCCTTGGATCCAATCCCCTGAGCTACCAACAATCCAAGAACCAGGCCGGTGTACAGGAAATATATTTATATTTATTTGATTTAGATGTTATGAAAATTGCACTAAAATGTCAAACACCACTTTATCGGTGGCACTAGACAATACTTTCACTTCAAGAAATAATTATACTGATCAATAAACAAAAACTAGTATTTATGCAATGCTGTGCAATTTTGACTTTCATGCATGCTTAAAAGGCTAGCAGTTTAGTTTTACAAATGTGTGAAAATGCGTATGACAATTATTATTTCACCCACACTTTCGCTTTAAAATAAACACAGAGTGATTTAGCAGTTTGTTTTTCAGAACCCCCCCCCCCCTCCTACTTTGGTCTGCGTTGGGGAAGTCAGAAAGAAACATTGGAATGATTTGGGAATTTTGGATTGCAGACGCCCCTGTGCTCAAATGCCCATTTGGGAAAGCCGGACCCATAGGATTACCCATTTAAATTACAGTCTGTAGTTTTCAGCAGACACTGTGAATTAGTTTTGTTAATTTCGAATTTGAACAAAAATCAGCCTGTAGTACGGATATATACAGTTCCCCCCTCCCACTATAAAGGGAAAGGATTTAATGCCAGCAGCCCCCTGCCTCTTCCCACCTTTTGGTTGCAAAAGGTTACATTCTACTTACATAGAAAATCTCTGTTTAAATTCAGGAAAGCCAGTTGCATATCAGGATTATCTGGAAGAACAGGCCATGGATCTGGTGACTCTACTCTCAAGGATGGTCCCCAGTTCTTCACTATAAAGCCAAGGCAGCTTTTTTAGGCCTCCTTCCCAATAGACAGCTTCCACCCAGATGCAATCTCCTTTGGTGAGTCCTTGCAGATGTCAGATGGTAGGTTTCAGCAGCTCTCCCCTTCTTCATACTTAATATAACAGTGATGACAACATTGAGTTTACAATCTTGGGGAGTACCCTTCCAGAGTTTGTGCAAATAGGATTGGACAGCTACCCTTCTCTCTCCTCCCAAATCCATCCCCTCTCTAAGGATTGGCTTAGGAGTCTGGAGTAGACACGTGGAAGTGTCCATTTGCAATACTCATTTGTTCTCATATCACATTTTTGTCAAAAACTAGTTATGTGTCAAACACTTTTTTACTAGTAACTACCATAATATATGTATTTTCTGATTCAGCTAATCGGGGGGAATTTAATAAAACAACAGCCGGGTCCGCACCAGGTTGCACGGCCCTTTCGCAATTTTCAGCTGTTTTTACACAAAGAATAATTGTTTGGAACATGCAATTTATTCCCCACAGACCTAGTTATACCCCCATCACTTCACCAACTCTTAAATCCAGGAGATATCCATTGCAGCCAGGAACACCTTTTAGCTTGCCACTACAATTCCATAAGTCACCGGTGGATGTATTTTATATCACCAAAATTATGCAGAAATTATCAAAATATGTATTAAACACATATGTCATCAGTGTGACTTGAGGTTTTTGGGAAAATGTAGCCATTGTGACAGTCCATTTAAACAAAAGGAATCTACATATTTGCAAAGATGTCCAGGCCATTTGCCATTTGCCAATCTGGGAAGGCTTATGCCCAGAGATTTTTAATAGTCTCTTTGAAATTGGTTGTTTATAGGTGGTTGCAGCTCATAAATACCTGGGATGCAGCGGCTAGAGCCATTTCTCCTTCCCCAAGCTCAGCTTTCAGAGACACCAAGTCTGGCAGACACTTGATTTTTGACACCCTTAGCAGGAAACACTTAATTGCAGTTGTAAATAGATGGGGAGATGTAAACACCAGGCTTACAGTGGGGGAGTTCTTTGTGAAGTTTGCCCAGCAACAAGCCAAACGGGTCTGCCTTGGGCCTAAATGAAATCTTCATGTGTCCTATGGAACAAAGTTTTTCTTTTTCCTTTTTTCCAGTATTTTGCATGTGAAGCATAATATACATTACATCTTGTTTACACGCACCATGTCTTTTCCCTGACATCTATCACTTCGCAGAGGAACATGTTTTCCACTGACTGGGGGGTGGACACGTCATTATCATAATTTCTCTCACTTTCGCAAGTTGCTACAAATATTACAATATTTATGATAAATGGGGATAAGTGTTACATTTAGGATACATTGTGCTATTTTATGTAGAGGCGATACATTTGTAGATTTGCATGCGCGCAGAAGCATAACGATGAAACATTGTCACACAGAGGGCCCCTCCACACTCAGGTAATGCAAGCGACCAATTTGTGCACGTGGAGTTTAGCTGTATGAATGGCAGTCATGAGAGGAGGCCATAATAAGTATAAAATGCACACGTAATGGTATACATGTATGGGAATCATTTTTTGAATTTAGTAAGAAATATGAAATATATGTGGTGTGGTTGCTCTGTGTATCATAGGTCTTCGTATTGAGGATTAATAAGAAGGGTGTTTTCACAACCGTGACAAAGTGCCATCAGCAGTCAGGGAACAGGTTTTGTAAGTTGGTCAATGGGGTGGCTGTGGTCAGTTTGCAGATGGCTCAAATGCTGGAGGGCAAAGGGAAGATATGATCTCTGGTAAACAGGAGAGCTCATGGTTATAAAGGTTAGGCATCTTGTAAACTCGTGGGTGTATTTGGAACAGGTGGCTTCTCCCAAGGTGACTTTTGGAGATCAGTAGTAATACATTTCAGTAGAGCAATTGTGTTGTCAGAGAGTTGCGTGAATAGGAAAGGTCAGTAGTCAAAAATTTGGACACCGGACAGATTTGGGAATGCGATTAGTAAACACAAATAAGTCAAAAGGGAATCTACATGTCTTTCTCTCGTCTTCATGTGCTTAGGTATTTCTGTGGTAGGTTTGTGTGTGTCATTGATAGGGATTCTGTTGTTCAGTAACTAAGAGACAATGCTGCCACAAAATATGGAGAGTGTTTTGTGAAGGGGTGTGTTGAAAATGTAAACCTTGTAATTATAGATTTTTAGGGGATTGTGTTATAATGTCGGTGTCCAATGAACTGTGTGGGTTTTAGATTTCTCTGTGCAAGGCAAGCAATCATGTTTGGGGGATGACTTAGTAACGTTATCTGGGGGAGTGCATTAACTGTTGCAAATTGTATATAATGTGTGTTCTTTGTGTGGTTCAGGGAGACCAGGATTAGTTTGACTGTTAGATGTCATCTAAGCCCCCTCCCGGCCGTTGAACATTAAACTTGCTATATGGACAAAAGGCGCACTTACTAATTTTAGAGGTGGGCCTAATTTGGGTAAGGAGGCAGAGCTAAAGGGCCAGGCCTACATTGATCACCTTCTTCGCTACTCTTTCATGGGTCCTCATGTCACCTTCTTTCTAGCTTCTTCCACCACACCATACAACACTCTGTAACCAAATATTACGTTGCAGTGTTTGCCAATTTCCTGCATCCTTTCCTTCCCAGTATCAAGGTTTTCTTTTTCTCTAGGTCCCTGAGTCTTCCTATCCCAACTGCTTGGGTCTCACTCTCTCTCACCACAACTTCTTGGGTCTCTCCTCAAATTCTATGGGGCTACTCTTTCTTGCTCTTTCCCCAGCCTCCTGAGTTAATATCTCACCCGCCTCCTGGGTCTTCCTAGAATCTCCTGGAACCTCTCCCCAGCCTTCCACGTCTTCCTTTATTTATGTATTGATGTATTTATGTATGTATGCATTTATTTATTTATTTATTCATTTATTTATATAGCACTGAAAGCCCACAGGCACCAGAGCGCTACATCATAAAACAATTTTCAAAACACATACTAAGAACAGTAGCATTTCAAGAGCAATATTAGCAGTCTATAACATAGGAACTTGTGCTCTAGCATAGGTACAGGAAACATTCCACTAAATAGCAGCCACAAGGAAGGTCTATCGGACATAGTTTAACTGCAGGGCACAGATCATATGAAAATGTTGCACATACACCAGAATAGACAAACAACACAGATTACCTGCCTCACAGATGCAAAAGTGCTCGAGCATGGATACAGGTGACCGATGGGAAGCAAGGAGAAACCTACACATACCATAGTATAGTGAGTGGATGACGATTTGAAGATACCCGAAAGTTGTCCGTATCCAAACCGACTGAGATTAGAAAAGGGACATGGTTTTCAAGTAGCATTGTCATTAAAGAGCAAATAAACAAGTGGCCCTGGTGTGCCATATATCAAATCTGACTATTATTATAGAAGAAGCAACACTGCATATAGGCAGTGAAACCTTGGTTGAGTCTTTTTTAAACATCATACCCTGAGTACAAAATCACTCTGACGGGCTGACCATTTTTAAGGTTGAGGGACTGGCAATTTTGACGGGTGAGGCAATACAAGATTAAGTGAAATGCCCAGGATCACACGTTGGTTAAAACCTGAAGCTGGGTTTCACAACCTCTCTGCAATCTCTGCACCTCACCACTGTCTTTTCTTAGCCTGAACTAGAATAATCCCATTTTACAGAACTGACTAGGAAAATATGCAAATCACATGACCAAACACCTTTTCCATAGAAGACAGCACAGTACTGTCAGTGCTAGAAAAAGATGGGTCCAGGATCACTGTATCATCTTCTGGCAATGCCAGGTTCCAAGCAGGAATGTTTTGGTTCCACAGTCTGGATTTGGATACAACAATCACTTTGTCTTTGGAGGTATCTGCCTATCTTATCCAAATCCCCATCTGAACAAACCAATTTCTAGACCTTCACCATGCTGGTACTATGGTGCTTTCTATAGCGACTGCTATCTGGTGCCGGTACATTGGTGATGATAACACCTGGTGTGCTGAAAATCAAAGCACAGATACATGCAGGCTTATCGACTGCATACATGGCAAAGGCTGAGTCAGCCTTGCTGGAATTTGGTACTGTAATCTTGCATATGAACACACATCTCTGCGATGAGTGCTTAACACATTGAGCTATTTTCTGAACCATGGCGACACTCAAATTCATCAATATCCATTTCAACTTTGGTTATTGCACATGATCAAAATAATCCCCACAGAAAGGTGAGAATGCTACAGTTGTTGTGCTGCAGAAACTATGTATACAACAGTGAACATAGTAAGCATTACAGCATGAAAAGATCAGTGCAACATGCACATGTCAACAACAGCAGGCAACATGTTTAGCTCCTCAGCAGCACACTATAAAGACTCCTGACGTGTGATATTTAATTTTGGTGACTAATGGGAACTGAATTCTTTTAATCAAGCTGCATTTTGGGGCCCTCCTCCAAGTGGGGGCCCGAGGCAAGTGCCCCTTTTGCCCTCGCATACAGACGTCACAGCGCACGCTCCCTATGCAGCCATGTGGTTTGGTTGATGAACCTCACCCCTGGGGGATCTCTGCAGATGACATGTGGGACTTGCAGTTGGTCAGCCCCTCCAAATGGGAGAGTCACTCTCTGATCGGCACCCCCTTGGGGAGGACTCTGTTCGCCTATCTAGTCTTCGGTGTATGAGTGCCGAGTGAGCGGGGCTTGTGAGGTGATTGGTTGACTGCTCAAGTTCCTCCTCCCAGTTCAGGCGCCTCTCTTTCCCGATCGCTGTAGTGTTATATAGTATCTGGGCACCCACTTGAGGGGAGCAGATCGTGCTGGTGTGGCAGCGTCCACAGGACTGCTGCTTCTACTCTGCTCCCTTAAAGGTGCAGGCACCTCTAGGGTAGCGATGTGATAAGCTGCTGCCTCACACGGGTAGCCAGGGGACACTCCCAGTCCACTCCCGAGCCCAGCATTACATGGCTTGCAGCTGCACCAGGCTCCCTTGGTAACGCCGCCAGCATGTCCAGGCAGGGCACGTCATGAGAATACCCAACCACAAGATTCCAAAGTCTGGGCAACGTTGGCGGTGCCTTCACACTCAATGCACTTACCTAGCGTGTGCTTTGAGCTCCTCTACATATGATGACAATTTCTGGCAACACAAAACTAATTTTCACAAGGCAAAGCCTTCTCTGTTGGAATTGCCAATGCTTATTTTAATAATGTCCATGAACATTTCCCAGTGTTTGTTAACATTCTTTTTGAAATGTAAGAATCGTGGCATGGCCACAAAAGAAACCACTGAACTGCCTTCCCTAAAGTTCTGGGTCCTCCCCTTTCTTTGACTTCCTTACTTTGTGATTACCCCTCCCCCGTTCCTCCCCCTTATCGCCCTCCCCCAGAAGCCACAGTTTTCGCCCATTCTTGGGTCCACTTTCTACCATTCTTTTGATTTTAATCATTGACACTTTACCAGGCAAATCGACTGCTATTCATAAAGCGTGCACAGAGGTGATTTCAGTTAAAACGGCACAGCCTTATTTGGGTCTCCACATTTGTAACAGTCCCTCAAAAAAGGGACATTTTTCGAGCAATTTCACTGCTTGTAAGAGCCTAAAATTCAAATCAATAATTTTTAATAAAAAACAAAGGTGCCTGTACGCTGGGTGAGTTTCCAGGCACTGCGCTCTTACCGGGACCTGGTGCAGCAGCCCAGCAGAGCGGGATAGTGTCCTTGGAGCGAATTCACGGAGAAATCGGTTCACGGTGTAAATTGTGCCTGGCATACATTTTGCGAAAATCTGGTGTAACCTTAGCCTACAAACTGGAATTATTAACCAGGTTTAAAGTCTGGCTAATTACCTAAGAAGCACAATTACATGTGAGAAGCTTTGATGAAAGATTCAACTGTGTAAATTCTCCCAGTAGAAGATCTGCCGGTGCAAATACACACGTATACGCTGTTACAGGCTCGTCCTGCTCCCCCACAACCCCTCAGGCACTCAGACACAAATAACACGCAGGAGACCAGAGGTAGAGAGAAATGGCATGTGATAGAAACACACCAGTTTATGGGGGGGCTGCTTACTGCTCTACCCACTCTTCCCCCAGGCCTGGCTCATCCTTATATACAAATGGAGCGGCTAAACCCATACTCCACCCATGAAACAGCACGTATAATAACACAATGGCCTATTTCAGGGAAAAGGGGGAAGGAGAATACCCGCAGTTGCGAAATGCTTTCTCTGTCGCGTCTGCGAGGCAGCCTCTGGCCTCGGGCCTTGGGGATCCGATACGATCCAGCAGTGTCGTCAGCTGTGTACCCCTCAGGATGGGCTCATGAGCCGGCCCGGGCATCCTGAGGCATTTCACTCATTCCAGAGCTCCGCGGCCTTGCTTGGCAAGGGTGCTCAGCTATAGGCCGGTCTCATTGGATCAGATGACCTCACAGAAACCCGGAGAGAAAGCAGTATCAGAGTTGGTAACATATGTGCAATTTTAACATTAGGAGTGTCACAACACTTTTGTTCGCACAGGCATTTGCCCTATACCTATGTACAGGTGCCCCTCCAGTGCACTCATTGCTGTGCCCTAATGTCCACTTTCACACTCCCCAGATGGCCGGTTGTCCATGAAATAACCGGGAAAAAAATAATGAATGAGAAATGACCGAATTCATTTTGGTGGAAAAATTAACATTACTTTTGCGTTTTTGCACTTTATTTTCCTTTTGATAACGTGGGAGGAGACCCCCCACCAGCCCACTTCCCCTACCGTAACTTATACCATTACCCCATCTATTTCTTTCATTTAAAAGAACAACAATTTTCTACGGATACTCACTGGCACACTATGGTGGTATGTGAGGTGCGGGGTCAGCCACAGGAGACAGGAGTTTGCATCTGGTCTTCACATAAGTGAATACCAGGGAAATTGCACATTGCTCATGTTCTACTCTTACCTGACAAGCCGACAGAATGATGGCACCCGCCTGAGGTGGCCATTCCAGGTTGCACCATATTTGCATTGGCGGATATGATGCAATGTCCAGTGTTTTATGTCTTCATGTGGGCCGGTCCCTTGGAGTTCGGGGTCTGATATACACCCTGCTACTCCCCTATAATACTCCCCTATAATACCAGAGCCACGCATTAAGTTATGTCGTGTGACTTAACCTCTAGTGCATGCTGGCCTCCACCTCTGTGTTTCCATCTTTCCCTTTGAACGTGAAGTGGGGCATATTGCTTCTAGGGCGAGATGGCCGAATAGCGGGGATATTCTGTAAGGCAGAAAAAGTACATACAACTTCCTGTTTCCCTGTGTTCTAGGCCCACCTCTCCTGAAACACTCTGTTCAGTATGGCTAGATTTTCCAGGGCTTAAAAGGGGGTTTCTCCTAACAGGACACTCCTGAACTCAGATTTATTTTATTTTTTTATTTTTTTATTTGAACTTTTACTTATTTACAATAAGTTTTATCAAAATTTCGCCTCATCTGCAGCCGAAAGAAAAGATAAAAAATGTCACCAACTACATAAACCTCCCACACTAACTGGTACGTAGCAGTGGCTGTTATATAAGAACAAGGAACGAAAAAATAGCCTTTTGAAATCGACGCCCTACGCCACACCATCCTCGGGCCCTTGGCGATTTATCTGTTCCAGTGCAAGTTCGAGTAGTTTGACCAGTGCAATGGTCCATCTCGTTTTTTTCCAGAGATCAGTCTGTTCCACATATCGTCAGATTTGAATATCCATAGGTTTTCCACCAGAGATGGGAGGTAGATGTTTCTGTTTGCGTTGGTTTTAGAGCAATCAATCACCAGGTGTTTAAGTGTTTCAACAGATGAATCCTCCTTACATAGGTGACATCTCTTGTTGGTTGTGGTTCCTCGAGTTGCTATGATCTCTCGGGTCAACAAAAGGTTCAATCTCGCTTTCATGGCGTATATTCTCATCTTCTTGTCCGGAAATTTTTGGCAGTAGTTCATCGGTTTTCTCAGTTTATTAAAAGCCAGTGGCAGGTGGCTTAAGAGTTTGTTCCCCACCGCTTTCTCTATTGTCAGGATCCAGTCCATCTCTTCCATTTTTCTTTTGATTTGATCTGGGTTTTCCTTCAGCTCTACTTCTGTACATGCTATTAGTGCCAGATCGGCTTTTCTGGCCTTGACCCATTTTTTCAAAGCCTCACAATTGCCCGTTTCAACTTCCTCCTTCATAAAGTTAAAAATGGGTAATGTATCCGACATGATTATTGTCGGGTATAGTCTCATGGCGTTTTGATCTACCATCGACGCTAGTGAGACTAGCCCCAGCTCTCTCCTGATGGCCGGCATGGCAGTTGATTTCGGAAGGCCCAAAAGTGTTTTCCAAACGTAGCCCTCTAGTTTGCTCCAGAGATGGCGTGGTATATACAGAGAAGCTTCCATTCCAGATGTCATTGCGGGAATGACTTTAGCCTTGTAGAAGGTTATCGCTGGTATTAAGGAGAACTTTCCAAACTTGGAGTCAACCACTCTTGTCTGGGAGGTTAGACATCTCACTTTTTCCCACAGTTGGTTTTGCGCACTCATGTCTGTTCTTGAACTGTCCATCTGGACCCCTAGATATTTGATATTTTTGACAATTTCAATTTTGGTCTTGTCGAGAAACCAATTTAGTTTTTTGGTTGCTTTGTTGGTTACTTTTTCAATGACCAGAATTTTGGTCGTTGTTTTATTTATATCCAATTGGTTGTCAGCTATGTATTTCTCCAGGTTTGCTAGTTTTTTTTGAAGCCCCACTTTGGTCTGATCTATTAAGATGACGTCATCAGCGTACAGAAGACGTGGGATTTCCATTTTCCTGATTTTAGGAGGAAAAGATCTTATTTTACTTTCTGAGAGCTGGTAATCGCCTAGAAACGCTATGAACAAGGCCGGGGTCAAAGGGCACCCCTGCTTGACCCCTCTATTCACCACTATCTCCTCGGAAAGTACGCCTTGGAGGTTTAGTTTAACTCTGATTTTTGTGTGCGAACGAAGAGCTTTTATGGGGTCGAGTATAATTTTCAGACAATTCCAACCTTGAAGTTTCAACCACAGTCTGTTCCTGTCGATCCTTTCAAAAGCTTTCGAAAGGTCAACCAAAGCCAAGTAGATCTTTGGTGCACCTACTTTGACTTTGGCTTTCAAGATGTTTATTATCATTAGGTTGATTGTTGTACATCCATTTTTTTGAAAGCCTGTTTGTAGATGGTCTTTTGAAAGGCCGTCTTTTTCCCAAATTCTGAAGTGAGCTAGCAGGAGGGTTGCATAGATTTTCCCTATTATGTCCAATAGGGCTATTGGCCTGTAACTCTCAGGTTCGTTTCTAGCTCCTTTTTTGTAAATCGGGACTATCACCGCTTTCTGCCATGACTCAGGGATTATCTTTGTTCTACCGCATTCGGCGAAAATCTTGCTGATCATTTCCGACCATTGCTTTGGGAACATTTTTAAGTCCACATTCGTCAACCCATCAGGACCTGGGGCTCTCGATGTTTTAAGTTTCCTTTTGGCTGCTTCGATGTGTTCTGCGTTTGAGAGGTCTTCCCAGGGTGTGCTGAAAACCTGGTTGATCATTGCTGGGTCTTGATTTAAGCCTTCAAATTCCGTTGTAAAATAGTTGATCCACCTTACTTCCACCACTGCATTACACTGGACTACACTTTGAGGGCTATATTTTGCTTTTATCAGAGTCCAAAATTCATTGGATTTTTTTGTTTGAAGTTTGCTCATCATGTTCTCGGCATCGTTTTGATATTGAGCGGCCCTGCGTTGTTTGCGCCAGGTGTTATAGCTTTTCATTTCCAGTTGCCATTTTTCCCAATCCTCAGGGGCATTTGATTTCTTCGCTATTCTTTTCAATCTGCGGCCCACCTTTCTTTGTCATAGGTATGGCTCGTATGCTCAGGTTACGTTAATTTCTTCTTGCCCCTTACTTGGAATGACAATAGTAGAGGCAGGTAGTTCGGTCTATCCTTTGTTGCGTTCAAGACGTCGCCGTTGACCCTCTGCTCCCAGGCCTGTTTAATTAGCACGATATCTTGTTCAGTCAATAGTAGCCGGGTCTGTTGGAGATTTGTTTCAATGGCCAGATCGTAAGAGCTTGGCTTCAAAATTCTTGAAATTTAAGTTATGATCACTGTGCACCGCTTTTTGCACCTTGAAGCCCATCAGGTCTTGAATCAACCCATTAGAGACAAAAATATAATCGAGTTGCTTTTGAAGAATCACGCTCCCATGCCGGGATGTTCACTTGGTTTGGGAACAAGGAGGCGACATTTTGGATGTTTCTTGAGGCAATAACTTCGTTCCACACCTTGCCTCTCTCGATGGTACGATCAGAGCCTCCCAGAGGTTGGACGGGTCTTTGTTGGTCGACCGCCGTCACCGAGCATTTGGCGTTGAAATCACCACAGATGATAAGCTCAATTTTGTCAAATTCAACGTAAAGCTGGTCTATCATTGCACTCATGTTGGAACAGAATGTTTTTATGGACATCCGCTGTGGATTCCAATAGCAATTAGCAATAGCCAAGGGATTTCGCAGACCGTTTTAGTTCTTGTCGTTCAATTCTGGCTGCGAGGTCAGAATGACCAGCATTTCATGGGACTCTTTCCACTTTATGGGTTCACTAAGACCCGTTCCTGTTTTGATAGCAGTTAAAAGACCCGATGATGGTCTACCTAACTTGTCTTTCACTGCTGGTGATATCGTCACTGTGAAGCCATTGAGAGCCAGTTGGTTCAACAACCAGGTCTCTTGCAGACAAACTATGTCGAAAAGACCCAGATTGACGTCTCCAGCTGTTGTGAGGTGAACATGTCCTCTCGTATTCCATGAGCCCAAACTATACTTTTCCTTTATGGGTCTCTCGATTTCTCTCTTGCAGATGTTGTTGTCGAGTCGGGCTAACCCTGTTCATTGCTATTTGCCAGTATTTTTGTTCCAATTTGACATTAGCCACTTCCAGGGACCTTTAGGTTGTCTCGATCCTGATGTCTCTTGAATATGTCCATATGAATTTATCTTCTTTTCCGAGTATTTGGGACCTAATTCTGTACGGGGAGAGGGCTGCTGGTGTTCCTCTCTTTGGGATCTAGGTCCCTTGGAACACGATTCAGGATGCTCCTGGTTGCTGGGGCTTTGCCTTCGTTTTTTTTTTTTTGGAGAGTCCCTCTTAGTTGCCTCAAACCAACGCTTCTTTGCCCCACCCTTCCAATGACATCTTCTGCTGGATTCATCAGACTCCTGAGACCTGTACCATCGATTATTGCGGTACAGATCCTCCGTTTTTGATCGGTAGTGCTTTTGGATTTTGTTCCTTTCTTTTTTTTCAACTTCATAATCTTGTCTATCAATCTTCCTTTTTATTTCCGTCAGACGGAAGCCCAAAGATTCAAGCTCTTCATAGGCAGACTCATCAATATATTGAATGCCTGCCGATTTCATATGTAGAAAGGCTTTTGCCTTCATTTCCCTGTGGTATGGTTCCACAAGCTCAAAGTCCTCTGTTCTGATTTTTTTCAATGTTTTTGTTTTCCGTGTTATTTGCAATGCTGTCAGTCTATTCAGTATTAGGAAGTTTTTATCTGCTTCCATTTGCTCCAGTTTGAAAACTCGTGTCTCTTCTTGTCCATTTCTTTTTTGATGGTTCTCCACTTCAACCCTTTCAGCTCGGTATTTTCACGAGCTTCCTCGTTTGTCTGCCTGCTTTCGTTCATATTGGGGTTTCGATGGACTCCTTCTTGCTCTACCCTCGTAGCTTTTATCCTGCTTTTCTTCACAGCTTCGGTGTGGTTTGGTTTTGAGCCGTGCCTCATTTGAATCCGGCTGGGAGGGACCACTCTTGTTATTCCAGACGGCTCCCTCTTTGGACACTTTATCCGTGTCTATAAAGGAAACATTCTGATTATTGCGCCTCCTTTTTTTGTTACCTTCTGTTCGGTCCTCCTTGATCTCCTTCCCCTCCTTTTCTGAGTATAGAGATATATTCATTAAGTCCGAGCAGACTAAAAATTCTTCCGCTGTTCTTGGCGATCTGGGTGCGCTATTTTCTTCAGGCTGTATCAGTGGCTCAAGTTGGTTAACCTTTATTAGGGGTGCTCCAATTCTACCGTCTGATTTAACCAACGTTTCAATGGGGTTCTTGAAATTAGCGTTTCCCTCAATCTGGGGGGTTATAGGCAGCGGGGTCTTTTTAGGTTTTGCGGATTGGCTCTCTTCATTTGACACTTGAGGGAGCGTTGGCATGCTTGTATCCTTTCCCTTTGGCCGCACCTGAACCTCTTGAACCATTTCCTCGAGCACCAGTGTTGTTGATTTTTGAATTCTGTTTTGTGTGTCCATAAATTCGATCTTTTTTTCCAGGGCTAAAATGTTCCTTTCCCAACAGGTTTTCTGATTGAGCGCTTTATCTTCAATTGCTGTTATATAACTTTCTACGTTGGCTAATTTCCCTATTATATTCGAAAGGATTGCAGAGTTGTCATGCACATTTTCTTTTATAGCTTCATATAATTTGCAGAAGGGTGCTAACACGATGGTCATGGCCGACATGATAGCTATCATGTCCGTTTTTTTATTTGGCGATCCATTTTGCATAGCCACTTCGATGTCACCAAGTCGTTTTATTTTTGGCGATACTTGGGTTTTTTCGGATCGCCTTGCGGGTATTGATGAGTCCAAAACCAAGCCTTCCACTGGGGATCTTATGTTCCAATCCGAATTCACCCAGTTTCTTAATGGTCCATTTTTTAAATGAGGGTTGTCCCAATTTGCTTTTAACTCTTGTCCTTTCATAGTCGGAGAAGAGATCAAATGGCCCGTGGACAGATGGGGCTTTGTCCATGCAAGACGGAGCTCTTTTTCCGGCTGAGTGATGGGCTCACGATTCGAGTCCCGGGCTTTTTGTTCAAATTTCTCCCTTTTTTCCTCCCTTTCATCCTCCAGTATCTCAATCTCCTCTATAGTTGTCGGAACCCCCTTCAATGCCTCTTGAGTCTGGGGGGTGGGGGCCATCCCTCTTGATAGGCCTTTTAGACTCAGTACCGATGTACCCAGTGCCGATGTATCCAGACTCCCTGCCGCCGTTGGCTTTTCTGTATCATTGCTCAGTTCTTTAGTAGCTGTATTCTTTCTCTCCTTGGGGCTACCGGCTTCTCGCCCTTGATTGTTAGTTGTCAATGTTGCCGCTTCAGTTTTCCTCTGCTTTAGAGGTGGCTGTGTTTCATTTGCTATTTCAAGCATTTCCGCATCTGATACTTCCGTCTCTATACTCTGTTTCCTTTTATGTTGTTGGGTAAAAAACACCTTTAACAGGCAAGACAGAAGTGGATTAGGCAGTCCTTTAGATGTTTGCCCCTGTCTTCTGATGCTTTTTTTTTCTTTCGATTCTCCCATGGAAAGTTTATTCAGGTTTGCCGTGTTTTTTGTCCCTTGTTGCCTTGCTTTGGCCGGGGTATTGCTCTTGTTTCTCTTTTTTCTTTTCGCTGCGCAACCAGTTTTAAGTTGCTCCCCATCCGTCCCCTTATTCGAGTCCTCCGGCTCTCCCTCCTTTTGTTTTTCACTTTCCGAGCCAAATTCATCTGATTCCTCCTCTTTGCTTAGGTCTGCGTTCCTTTCATTATCACTGATCTCTATAACGGGTCTGGAGACCCTTGATTGCCTTTTACCCTGCCTTTGTATGAGATCATCGCCTTCACGGTATGTATCATGGAGCATAACTTGGATGCGCACCGTATTTGGGGCTAATTCGCTGTCTTCAGCTCTACCTGGCTGATTAGTCAGCACTTCTACTTCGATGCTCTGCTGACGGGACAGCCCCTCTCCTGCCAAATGCTGTTCTGGTGTCTTGGATGTTTCAAGACCTGCTGCGGACTCTATGGTCCCCAGTTCAAACCCGCTACGCGGATCCCGTGCCCGGGTGGCCACCGCACTGTTTCCAGCTGGTTTCTCCAAGGATATGCGTTCCTCCCGATCCTCCGGTCCCTCTAGTTCGGGACTCTCCTCAACTCTGCCGCCCGGCGGCCGCTTCAAGTCGGGCGGCTGCCGTCCTCCGACCATGCCCGGGCGAACTCCAGTCACCACCTCCGGTGACGGCGGGCCGCTCCCAGCTTGGTGTACTGTAGCCAAGGTAGGTGGGCACGGCCCCTCCTGAGCCCCCTCCGCCTTCTCCTCTCAGGCGGGTAACTCCTCCCGCTCCTCTACCGATGCCGTGAACTTCTTCACTCCAGCGGACTCCCGCCCATTACTTCGTGGTTCAGGTAGGATATTATTTTCTTTTTTGCTTCTTTTGCCGAGTCCATGAACCGGTACCTGTGGGCATGTCCGTCCGTGCGCTATCGATAGAAGGTCCACTATTGTTGATGTTAAAGACGGTCTTGGTGCCGAACCGATTTACTCCTCCTCCTGTCGGTTGATCCCAGGGCCATCGCCCCCTCCGGGTTGGTTATTTTGGTCAACAGCGAATTTCTTAGGAGTGGTCTCAAGAGTGGTTTCAGTGAATTTAGAGATGCAACCTCCGGTTCCATACGACTCTGACTTCGCGTCTGCAGCAGACTGCTGCATACTGGCTCTCTACCTCAGGCTCTCCAACTCCGCTCACCGCTCTGTGGTGTATTGAGGCACTTATAGGCACCTCCTGCACAATAGCGTGGATGGGCTGCACAACGCTGCAGACTGACTCTCCACCTCAGGCTCTCCAACTCCGCTCACCGCTCAGCAGTGTATTGAGGCACTTATAGGCACCTCCTGCACAATAGCGTGGATGGGCTGCACAATGCTGCAGACTGGCTCTCCACCTCAGCCTCTCCAACTCCGCTATGTTATGTTACCTTACTGGTATTTCTATCCCACCATCCTGCATAGCCAGAATAGTGGGATATAACTGGGATAGAGTGGGATGGGAACTCCTGTCTAGCCCTGCAGGACGCTTGTCCTGTGCGCAGTCCCATGCACCCCTGGTACTCGGATGCTTTGGCCGTTGCTGGGGTATGTGGGTAGATGTGTCGTGCCCTGTTCTGTGTCTGCTGAGAGGGATATTGTCGTGTGTGCGTGGATTAGTTGGTCTGCATAGCACAGAAGTTAGGAATGTTCTTGGGTGTGGTTAGCATACATATGGTGAGACAGACAGGGAGCAGACTTGCAACACATTGGGGTGAGACCCCAGGGGGAAGACATAACAGAGAGGGGCTTGTTCTAGTGGGACACCAGAAGCTAAAGGCAGATTGTAGTATGAGTCACAGTAGGACACCTCTGGCAAGAATCACTTCAGAACAGCAGAAAGCAGAATTCTGTTGTAGCACAATGTTCAGAGTGACTGCTGAGAGCAAGGCCACATTATAGCACATGTTTTGGAGGGGCATGGTCATGTAAATTGCCAAGGTACTGTGCAAAACCAGGAAGCAGGAACATATTATGGAATCAGGGGCCACACACACAATGTAGCACACGTTGTGCAGTGGCACCAGTATGAATGTCAGGTGGACACCATTATGATATGAATTACAGGGGGGGCCATGGAACACAGTCACAGAAGTGTGACACCGAGATAAAATTCCTATGGGACATCTGCATAATATTCCTGTGAAACACCGGGATCCAAATTCATATTATAATACAGAATATTGTATACACTGTGGCCTTCTCTTACTTGATCATACAGCAGTCTGGGAGATGTGGGCCAGGGAGAGTGGCAGGGAAGGGCATGGGTTAGGAGGTGAACAGACAAACAGGTGTCACCCTTTGCACAACGCCGGCTGTCTGAGCAAGGCTACCCTGGGGAGTTCTGTTTTGAAGGAAAGCAGCAGTTTGGGTGACACACAAACTGAGCCAATCAGCTTCATGCTCACCAGAAGGCTGAGTGGAAGGCTTGGGGAGGGAGGTCATGGCACTAGTGCTGGCAAGATGAATGGGAATTTAAATAAATAATTGTCAATTTTTGAGGCGGTTGCTAGGCAGAGTCTCCCAACCCCTCTCTAGTCACTGTACACACCCACGTGTGTGGCAATGCCACCCAACCACTGTCTGGACACTGTACACATCCACGTGTGTGGCAATGCCACCCAACCACTCTCTGGACACTGTACACACCCACATGTGTGGAAATGCCACCCAAACACACTCTTGTCACTGTACACACCCACATGCGTGGCAATGCCACCCAACCCCTCTCTGGTCACTGCACACACCCACGTGTGCCTCTCTCTGGTCACTGTACACACACACGTGCGTTTAAATGCCACCCAACCCCTCTCTGGTCACTGTACACACACACGTGTACCCCTCCCTGGTCACCACACACACCTACGTGGGTGTCAATGCCACGCAGACCCTCTCTGGTCACTGTACACACACACACACGTGTACCGCTCCCTGGTCACCACACACACCCACGTGGGTGGCAATGCCACGCAAACCTTCTCTAGTCACCATACACACCCACGTGCGTGGCAATGCCACCCAACCCCTCCCTGGTCACCGCACACACCCACATGGGTGTCAATGCCACGCAACCCCTCTCCGGTCACTCTATACATTCACGTGTGTCGAATTATGATCCAACACTGCACACAATCCATTTCCATCCCCAGGAGCAAGTTGTAGATGGATACACATTTTTACAAAAAATAAATGCATATTTTCTGAAATGCCAAATGCTGCATGCATTATCGCTACCCAATGAATTTCCAGTAATCTGGGTCATTTTAAGAATTGCAGCGAGGAATAATGCTAATTATTGCTGGCGGGAATCATCTTACAAAAACATCCAAACTGAAAATACGAGCCCAGTCCAGTTCATACGAGAAGGATTCTAAATAAACACAATTATTAGATTTCCTGATCGATGGGCGCCAATCAGATCCCTGTTCTCGGAGGAAGCTTGGAGAACTAAACAACGGGACTGATTCCGACCCTGCCGATATCCTGGTGGTAGAATCCGACCAACGAGCCTCATTCCGACCCTGCCGGTATCCTGGCGGTAGAATCTGACCAATGGACCTCATTCCGACCTTGCCGGTATCCTGGTGGTGGAATCTGAACAATGGACCTCATTCCGACCCTGCCGGTATCCTGGTGGTAGAATCCGACCAATGAGCCTCATTCCGACCCTGCCGGTATCCTGGTGGTAGAATCTGACCAATGAGCCTCATTCCGACCATGCCAGTATCCTGGTGGTAGAATCCGACCAATGGATCTCATTCCGACCCTGCCGGTATCCTGGTGGTAGAATCCGACCAATGGACCTCATTCCGACCCTGCCGGTATCCTGGTGGTAGAATCTGACCAATGAGCCTCATTCCGACCCTGCCGGTATCCTGGTGGTAGAATCCGACCAATGGACCTCATTCCGACCTTGCCGGTATCCTGGTGGTGGAATCTGAACAATGGGCCTCATTCCGACCCTGCCGGTATCCAGGTGGTGGAATCCGACCAATGGGCTTGATTCTGACCCTGCCGGTAGAATCTGGCACGAGACGTAAAATAGCAACACCAATAGCGTGCAGCGCTGAAGGCCGGCATCAAATGACGCACTGAAGGTTCTAGGCCGAAAAGACTGCGCTGACAAGGCCAGTCATTTCTGCCCAATCCCTTTCAGGGGCGTGTCTCTGCACCCCTTCACCCTTCCCCCACCTCCACCCCCCCACCCTCTCTGCTTGTTGCTAGGCGCTCCGCATGTATGGAAGCCGAACGCACAGCACGTGACCCTGATGACTTAGGGCTTATGTCTCCGCTGCTTACAGACTGTAAACGCATAACTCATTTTATATAAAGGGGAGTTTATTGTTAATGGCAATTCCCATGCATTTAGTGGCGTTTTGACTTTCCAAAAGGTTCAGAAGAGAATTCTGGCCCAAAGACTACACGTAGAACGCCTCAGGAAACAGTACTGCAGCCAGCAGGGGCGTCTGGAACATGGGGGGCTGTCAATAGAGCACCATGGGGTGCTCCTCCCATTGGGATACGCTTAGAAACCAAGGTGTGATGGAGGTGGGGAGGGGAAGGTGGGGCAGGCGTTTCAGACAGCTGAATGTGACAGGGTGCACAGCTGGTTTGACGCACTTCCACGACCCACCTTTAGAATTAGAAGGACCAGAGATTTGCGATTTGCTCAAAGACCACGGAATATGTTGCTCCGGTTCGGAATCCGGGTCTCCTACTTCTGGTGTCGGCAACATATTAGGGTGACCAGATTTCCAAAAGAAAAAAACCAGGACGACCAACAACATAAAAGAGGGACTACCCCATTGCAGCTCACCAAATAATGCCAATCCGCCAGAACTCCCCCACAACCACCACCCAATCATATTTCCAGCACTTCTCCTTTCTATAAACTGTATATGATCTCATTTGTGGAGTTTTGTCTGTGAATCTTATTTATTTATTTGGATTTATTTTGGCAGGTTAATTCAAAACAAGCATTTGCTCTCATTGATATTATGGCCGTTTTTCGCTTCTCCCGGCAATAACATTTTATAAAGGCAAAGTTATACCGAGCTTGACTTATGGATGTGAGGCAATGCCAGTGATCCCGCCCGCAATTTGGCCAAAGCTGGAAGCATATTTTTGGCGCAAAGTCCTTCAGCTTCCAAGTTCCACCGCCATCTCGATCATCAGAAGAGAATTGGGAACTCTGTCCTTGAAAGCAACAATCGAAGCAGGCGAAATGGCGCTTTTCAGGAAAATAATAATGCAGGACTCACCGCTGTTACACAACATAATCAAATCTGAAATAGCTGAAGGAAGGAGCAAGCCTCTTACCATCTGGGCTGCCAAGCAGCGAGCAGTCCTGGCCAACAGTGGATGCTGCGAAGATGAATTAATCCAAAACCCCATGAAAATCAAACACAAAATGGACCAACTGGACTGGATAGAGACTCTTACATTAGCAGGAAAGAACAAACTCCTCACTCACTTGAACTTTCAACCAAAAAAACTACATTCGCCGAATGAAGTCCTAAAAAGATTCCCGGACAAGGTTTTAAGATCTACCTTCCTGCGATCTCGCTTAAACCTACTTCTGACCAACGAAGTAAGGGCCATCAGAGGACAATCACAAAAAAATCTCTGTCGCCTATGCAAAACGGGACATGAACCTGAAACAATAAAGCACCTCCTGTTACATTGTCCCAAAACGATAAAATGGAGAAGAGCGTACCTGAGACCGTTGATCGATCCAAATTCCCTGTACGAAGAAGAAGTTTGGTGGAATGGATTGATGTGCGGATCTAGGACAACTTGGGCATTAGCAACTGCCAAAATATTAAGAAATGCCCTAGAGGCTTGCTCCCTCAAATCTGATGAGTACCCAGGCAACGACCATTCAAAGGTCTAACTGAATTGGAAACCTGAATCCAAAACTCAGAGTGCAAGATGGAAAACTTCAATCTTAAAGCTGCTTCAGGCTTGGAAAAAGAAGAAAAGAAACACTGACACAATTGCTCTGCTCTTCGTCTTTGCAAAATCATTGAATTGATAGAAGAAATAATAAAAAGAAAATTAAAAAAAAAGTGTTGTGACTAGTAACAGAAAAGTTGGGGCTTCAAGCCAATCCTCCAACTTCAAATTCCTGAAAGTGTTGTGAAAAATAATTACAATTTTAATTACCGTAGCCACCCAACTCTGCAAACCCCGGATGGGATTTCTGAAATGAAAAAAACTCCTGGGACCCTGGGAAGGATGGTGATTTCCCGGGACTGTCCCGGGGAAACCGGGACGTCTGGTCACCCAACAACATATCCCACAAAACCAATGCTTGTGCCCCAGCAGGTTTTAAACTTACCCTGGAGACAGACCCCTGCTTGGGGCCCTGGCCGAAGCAAGATGCCCACCCCAGCATCATGGCATTTTGATGTGTTTTTTATTCATTTGAAGATTTTTAGGCAAGTATATTTTTTGAATAATGGTTATTTATATTGTATTTGCATCATGTTGAATATGTCTATATCTAAATGGATTCATACAGCTCCACGGGCAGCGCTATCTGTTTCAAGGCACATGATTCCTCTTGTAATTGAGTAAAAAAAAGTGTGGTTCACAACTTAATTGGTCATCCCTCACTTGTTTGTTAGTGAAAAGAAAACATTTGATATTGTTTTAGTCCAGTTTTAAATCACACACAATGCAGGATTGTCTACCTTTTATAGGACTCACTGGACATATTCTGCTGAGATGGTAGAATGCATTCGCTTTTCAAGTCTCATGTAAAACTTCGAGAAATATTGCAGAGTTAAATGATTGGAGAAGAAACACCCACTAAGCAGTTCATTTTTGAAGAAAAACAAAACCGCATTTTCAGTATAAACTCCATTGGGTGAAGGGAAAGTAATGCTGGAATCCTGCACTGGAAAGGCTGCCTTATCTAACAGATCATAAAACTGCTGGAGGCAGGGAACATACAACAGCTTCCACTGAAAACAGTCCACATGTGTAGCTGATAGTTGCATTTTAATGAAGCAAGCCATAGTCACATGTACCTTTTCAATGCATTTGTTCGAAGTTAGTTGCAGGCAGGCTTAACATGGGCCAAGTCATTTCCCAAGATGGCTGGTGTGCTTTTAAGACACAATTGGAAAGCAGGTCATGTTTAGCATTTCTTTTCACCACAGTCTGTATTTTGCAGCCTGTGCATAGTGGCAGGACCATGTTGTGATTTTGGTGTGTCTGCCAAGGTGTACTGACTGGTACACAATGTGACCCTTCAAAATATGTTCTCAAGGTGAAACTATTGCAGTCTCCAGTGATACCTCTGTGTGCCTCAAGCTTCATTGCCGCTTCCTGGCATGCATACAATGTGTAAAATAGAAATCATGTTACCCATTTGTGAATGGTGCAATACCCACAGTTACCTCAGCGTGCCTCAAGCTTTAGCGCGGCTTCCTGGCATGCATACAATGGGTAACAGTTACTTCTGCGTGCCTCAAGCTTCAGCGCGGCTTCCTGGCATGCATACAATGGGAACAGTTACCTTGGCGTGCCTCAAGCTTCACTACGGCTTAATAAATCATTTCCTAGGTAATTAATGCACGTGTGTAAGTGATGTACCTTAACCAATCCTCACTGCTGCAGAAAGCAGCGCAGTGCTGTACAGAAGAGAATGGGCTTCATAGCTAAAGACAGGGGGCGTAATTGGCAGCAAACTGTGATCCTTGGTCACGTAGTATTTCTTGAAGTGCATGCTCGCCACTCCTCAATTTCTAAGGTGCCAGCGGGAGCAGTCCCCAGGTATGCTGTTCCAGAGGGCGTGGGTGCAGCAGGAAGAGGCCCGCTCTCTAGTCTCCTCCATCCACTTCTTAGATTCCAGGTTGGA
Organism: Ambystoma mexicanum; assembly: GCF_040938575.1. Classification (NCBI taxonomy): domain Eukaryota; kingdom Metazoa; phylum Chordata; class Amphibia; order Caudata; family Ambystomatidae; genus Ambystoma; species Ambystoma mexicanum. The sequence goes on from NC_090932.1 coordinate 1,684,998,399, forward strand.
GGTGTGGGATGCGTTGGCCTCCAGGACAGCAGTGGTTGAAGTGTACGAAAAGAAGTAGTGGAGCTATGTTCCCTACTGGTCTGCACCACTCCCAGCAAACCCCATCGCCACACACCCCTCCTATGCACAATATAAACCGCCAAACGCATGCACCTGCAGTTTAAGGGAATGTTCAGTACACTGCAATGAAAGTGCAAGTTTCAACTGCTTCCTACACTTTTATTTTAAAACGAAACCATTCCGGAACGGTTTCTTTTTAAAATAAAAGTATAGGAACGGTAAAACTTAATTAAAAGTAGTAGAGGAGCACCGCTCCCGACCGCTCCCGCCCACTTCGACCACTGCAGGACAGTGTCTTTCCGGGCCATGTCTGATGGCTCCTTGTCCCTTGGAGCTATGGAGGAGACGCCCCCATCTTGAAGGTGACCGAGGTGGGCAGGGCGACCAGAGAAGAGGCAAAACAATGTTCATCATTAAACAATCCGTGTTATTATTTGGACTGAATGATGGTGGCAAGCTCTATCCTACGAGGGCAGTGAAAGGGGACGCGGTGTCTTCTGTGCTTGAGAAGGCCACACGTGGCGCGTGGGGTTGCATGGACTCAGTCTTGCAGAAGGCCTCGTCTTCATCACTCCTGGATCCCTTTACGTGGCACGAATAACTGTTCTCTGAAGCTTGATGAATTGCTTTGCGCTGCGCCTTCATGAGCCAGGGTTTAGAAGTAACCACAATCTCCCACCACCTCTACACACCACTCCCACATTCAGTCTCAGACATCTACTCCATCTCTGGGACCTCAGCTGGGATACCCTGAGTACATCTACGTGTCCCTCTACTGAGACCTGCAGCAGGCCTCGAAATGTCAAAGAAGTCAGAGAAAGGCCCAGAAGAGAAGAAGGCATGGCCTCTGCAGGAGGAAGTCAGATGCGGGGCAGACCCCCCTCAATGGACACTGCAAAGTCAACTGGAAGATTCTGAGAAAGCAGCCAGAAGATCCCGGGGGCGTTTCTCTAGTATCTCGTGTGTTGGCTGCTTGTTGTATCTTCTGAGAGTCTATAACTGATCTGTCCCTTATGGTCTCCTACATTTTGCAAGGTATATATTTTCTAACATCTGTTTTTCAGATTCTAAATTCTTCAATTTTAGGTCTGCTTAAGGCGCTGGCTAAGGATGCGATTGTTCCCTCGAGAAGGCGATCAACAATAAAGTGCCGCTCTTTGCATATTGAGAAGCATCTGGAAATTAGAGATAAGCAGGCGCACTCCTTCTGAAGGTTGTCCTTTCTTTAGTGAAGAGCCCCAGGGATTGTATATGTTCCATGAATGTGATATTATTTGCAATCATCAATCTAGTCTTCTAAGGACACTTGTAATATACGTTCGACTCATCACCTGCTCCAATACATTCCTTCCCCCTTCTTGCAGAGACCCTCCTCTGTGCCCTGTTATTCTACTTACACCATCCCCCCTACTCCTGTGCAAATAGACAATCCTTCTTCGTAAGGCCCCTTCCTCGTTCATCTGGATTAGTATGCTTTTTAAGCTTCTCATCGACTTCCTTGCAGCGTCTTTCTAGACTTCTTTCTGTTTCTTTCAATTCTCATCTCCTGTCTCTCTGACTCGGAGCGTACGCTCCCTTCTGATGTCATCTATCTCCTTTCCTTAGCTTTCCTTGCTTCTTTTTCTCTCTAGTTGTCTTTCTCGGTCCCTCTTTTCTTCCTTGTTCCTTTCTCTTTCCTTTCAACATCTCTCTGTCTTTCCCATTCCTTTTCTTCTTCTTGTTTTCTCTCTTTTTCTCTATCGATGTCACGTTTCTCACACGGCTCACAGAGAAAGAAGCTGGCGAGCCATGAGACACTGTGGGAATGCCAGGAGCCGGTAAGAGACTCTTGGGCATTCGCAGACTGAGAAAAGCAGCGTTTCACTTACCGGAGCCAAGAGGAAAGCAGGAGTTTCAAGCAGAATCCACAAAGGACCGGTAAATGAAGAGAAGGCACCCACGAGGTGAAGGCAGACTGGAATCCTTCATCTGCAGACCACGAGAGAGTGAATCACCGCCAGTGAAGACCAGTGAGTCCACTCAGAAGCATTGGGAACACCGGGGCATATTGGCGAGCACGCAGATGGCACATTTTTGGAAACCAATTAACAAAGGAAGAGACACAGTATGGATGTATTGAAAACAGGGATCTAACCTGTCTTTAAATGTGTGGATGTAAAAGGTGCAAATACTCAAGGAACAGAAAAAAGATAACATATCAGAGGGGTACATTATCCAACCTAATATATTAGGAACTGTGGGAGCGGGTAAAGACCCTGAATGGAAACAGAAGTCCTGGCAGGAGAGTAAACCAGGCAATTTCAAGTGGGTGAAATAGAAGCCCAGGCAGGAGAGTAAAACGGGCAATTTCAAGTGTGTGAAACAGAAGCCCTGGCAGGACAGTAAACCAGCAGGACAGTAAACCACGCAATTTTCAAGTGTGTGGATCGGAAGCCCTGGCAGGAGAGTAAACCCGGCAATTTTCAAGTGTATGAAAGAGAACTGGCAAGAGAATATAACAGGCAACTGGAAAAGTATTTTGCTAAACAAGAAAGAAGAAGTCAAGATTGTGAAGCCAAAACAGTTTTTGACTGCATTTGTGGTAGTTGGCCTAGCGTGGCCCAAATAACTATTGTGTATAAAAGCCTCAAGGAACAAGGAAGAAACCAGGGGAAGGGAACAAACTTCTGGAACCAAGAATATTCTTCTCTGAAGAACTTTGTGTTTGAATTATTTATTCTTTATGAACACTTTTTCTGAACCTTCCAACTTTAAAGACATTTTCCCTTTTCACCTCATAGTTTTAGTTTGTAGTGTGAGGGTCAAAATAGAACTTTTGACACAGGACAGTTTTGTTTTGACATCCTGACATGGACATAACCTTAGTTTTGGTTTAGGTAGGGAAATTCATCTTAGAGCAGGGTCAGAGAGGGCTTTTCCCCAAACCTTTTAAATTTAATTAAAGTCTTTAATCAAAAATATGTCAAACCTGTGTCTGACGTTAATTTCTGACTCATCACAACTCAAAAAAACTCTTAACAAAGTCTGAACTACCTTACAACCTAAGGCTGGCACCAGCAATCACTACACAAATAAGTACCTTGCAGCCGTCTTCCCAACTCCTGGTGAGGCACCCGTCTCTTATTATTGTTAACCCGTAAAGTACTAAGCTGTCATTCCTGGCCCTTGTCAAATGCTATCTCATTTTTATACCTTGTAATGAGGTGCACTGCAAAGTTCTTCCTGACCTTGTCAGATGCTTTCTCATCATCTTCAACCTTTTCACTTCATCACAATTCCCCTAATATACAGAAAGAGGATCCACTCCCCTTGTTTTGCCATGCCGATGCTATACACAACGGTAGATCAGCTGATGGTCTTTGATATCGAGTCTCCCCCAATCGCCAGCCGCCCTACGGGATGTCCTGCGGGGACTGGACAGGAATGTTCTCAAAGGAGATACCTGTCGACCTTTCTCTCTTTTCACACATCATACTGCTCTCCATAGGTCACCTTGTAGTCTTCTGGCCACAGCAGGAAATCCTCGACAATCCCACTGCCCTAGCAAACCATCCTCTGCTACCATCTGATAAGACGGCCTGGGGAACTCCAAAATTACACAGAGGATCAGGAACCAGAGAAAGTCAGACTCAATAACAGAAATATGCAAAGTGAAAGGCAAAGCCCAGCTTTATTAACACTCAAAAATAAAGCAGGGGCAGCATACAAGCAAAAGGGTCCCAGCTCTCAACAAGCTCATCAAAAGCAACAGGTTTTAAGGTGGAATTGTGTCATATCTGAGGTCATACTGTATCAAAACCTATGAAGTGAGGGGATTGCTTAGTAGGGATATCTATGTACACATTCTATAGGGGTTACATAGGGGTTACATTTCTGATTGATTAATACATATCTACCGCTCCTCATTGTTAATATTGGCACTTTACTGACCAACCTTGAGCAACTGACAGGTCATCAAGACTGTAGCAGGGGTACGTAGGTCCACTAGTTCTCTTTCTTCAATTAAAGAAACTACCATCCCTCATCTCTATGCCACGAGCCAGGACGATCGTCTTTGTAGTGGGCCTTGTGTGGCTGTTAGGGAGAATTCTCCAGAATGGCTAATTTCCCGTACCTACTGAGTCCCTCAGCAGCTTTGCTGGATTTCTAGGATTGATTTTTTTTCACCTGGTAATAGCGTGAGCCTTTTTTCCCACTCTTACATGTGTTTTGCTGTGTGTTTTACATGTTTGTGTTCATGGACTGTGGCGCCTCATCTACTCCATAGGCATCATCATTTTACTGTGTGTTACACAGCACCTTCAGTGCAGTGACACAGGGTTGTCTTTTTCAAACTTACCACTTTAAACTCCATTTTCTGGGACCAACTACTGTCACCCAGAACATGTAAAGTTGCCATTAAATTCACAGACCCAGTACACATTGTCTTACATAGAGTACTGGAAAGGGTTAATAGTTATCCCTTTTTGCCTGTCTCTCATGGAACATTATTTCGTTCCCCTTTCTTTAAGATTTGGCTGGTGCACTGGTATCTACCATATTTTTCCTACCACGGTCTATGAAAATAGCCTTGGTACTGTTTTAGACTTGTTAGTAGCCTCAAACTTAAATCCGCTGGACCCCATTTTTTTTTATTTGGTTCTGGCTGGGTTTCTTTTTGTAAAGGTCTTTCTCATGTTTTACTCTGCGCGCCAAACCAGGCTTGGTTCCTTTGTTTGACGTCCTTTGGCGGGCTTCTGCACAGAAGCCCTCCTTAGGTGCCTGAGAGTCTAGGTAGACAGGAAGTGAGCGAAGGGTTTTAGGCCCCCTGCAAAGGCTCTCCTTGGTGGCCCAAGTCACACTCTTGTTTGATTGGCTAGGTGGCTGTTCTACCAGGACAGCAAACTGCTCTGTGATTGACAGCCAGGCTGTTTTAATGGGGGAAAACTGCATAAAAAGCGGGTCTCTGGGACTTGGAAGGCAGAGTCACCACTGGATCGAGAGAACCGAAGAGAAGCTGAAGGAAGAGGACAGCTGCAACTACTGAACCTCCCGGTGAAGCCCTGCTGCGGGTCCGAATCTCCCAAACTTTGACAACAGAGATGATCTGCAAGGAATTCTGTTCCCTTGAGCTGGTGGGACAAACCAGTTCGCCAAAGACCAAGCAAGGCCTACCTCCCCTGATCGAATATGCTGTCCACCACTGCAGTGAACCAGAAAGCCAGGAGGACCAGACCCTGTTTGGTTTTTAAGGAGCACAACTTGTATGTGTTGCTTTGCTCTGCTGCTGGTTTCTTCCCTGGGCAGTGCAGGACCCTCCAGTCTTCCTCTGCAGGATCTGCCAGAAACCTTTGCCTCGGTTACAGCATTCTTCTTCTTCTAAGGTACTTTTCAAACCCGGTTGTTTATTCCGTCCAACTGTAGTGAAAGTGTTTTAAATCTTTTGCCAATCTCAGGGTTTGTCCTTCTCTACTCTTTTAAATAACTTTTCTTCCAACCAACTTCGTTTCAAACTCTTGGCAAAGACTTAACCGCAAACTACTCTGAACTGTGTGATCCTCTGCAAAGACTCTGAACCATTAACATTGGCCCAGGCCTATTCACTTGAATCCTCATCGTAGCAAGTCTTTTCTAGATTGCCCCAACTACTTACTTGTTGGTGCCGCTTAATTTCGTATAACCTTGTCTTTCCCTCCCTTTTTAAATTGCTGGAGTGCCATTTTGCTCACACTTCATTTTGAGCTTAACTTGTCCAGAATTGATTGGGTGTTGTGTAGTATATTAAGATTGTGATTTTTCTGCTGCTTTACGTAGTGAACTGTTTTACAACTGAAGTGTAAATAAATGTATATTCTTTTACTCAGAAACCTTGAGTCAGTGTTTGTTTGAACCATAGCAATTGCTGTCCTTTGTGTAACTTCTGATACTGCTCACTTTTCTCTTGAGATATGTCTGGCTGCTCAGCCATCGCTACCACTTTACTGTGTAGTACAGGCTTGTACCAAAGGTGAATTTGTACTTGCACTTGTAGTCTTAATCTTAACATGTTGACAGAACACAAACGGCTTCTGAAATACTACCGAACAAAAGGACTCATCACAGATGATGAATTTATCTATTTCAAGATCACTCACCCAACCATGCCAACTCTCTATTTCCTGCCCGAAATCCACAAAACCTAAGGGCCCACAAGGAACCCAGCTGTGAACACACAGGATCTGCATAGACTAAGCACAGGACCCCACCAGGGGCAAGACCCAACTACCATCTAGCCTTGCTAAAGACCCACAAGGTCAAAACACGTGTCGGCTGACCACAATTGGGACCATGAGTCCACACACTAATTGATGAAAACCTGCACTTATCACTAGACGCAAAGAGTGTGGAAAATCTACTATTTCAAAAACTGCGAGATAGCCAGGAAAGCTCCCCCTACGTATGTAACTAACTTGAATTGACTCCAAAAAGCATCTCTGACGCCCACTGTAACAGTGCCTCAATGCCGTTGGGCTGTTTGCGCACTATATGAATTTAAATAAATAAAATAAATACCTGCCTGGGATGTGGGCGGTATTGTTGCCTCAGTGAGTTGCGCTTCTCACCTTTGTGGTATTGGGCCAGGGGAGTGGCAGAAGCTAGGATGACATATTCATCTGTCTCTCAACATTCTGAAACTAGCTAACACTTTGCAAACCTGAACCATGGGCTCTCTGGAACTATCTGACACTCCGCCATACCTGAATCCTAGGCTCTCTGGAACTATTTAACACTGTGCCATACCTGAATCCTAGGCTCTCTGGAACTATCTGACACTCCACCATACCTGAATCCTAGGCTCTCTGGAACTATTTAACACTGTGCCATACCTGAATCCTAGGCTTGCTGGAACTATCTGACACTCTGCCATAGCTGAATCCTAGGTTCTCTGGAACTATCTAACACTCAGCCACACTTGAATCCTAGGCTCTCTGAAACTATCTAACACTGTGCCATACCTGAACCCTGGGCTCTCTGGAACTATCAAACACTCTGCCATACCTGAACCCTGGGCTCTCTGAAACTATCTGACACTATCCCACAGCTGAATCCTAGGTTCTCTGGAACTATCTAACGCTGTGCCCTACCTGAACCCTGGGCTCTCTGGAACTATCTAACACTGTGCCATACCTGAATCCTAGGCTCTCAGGAACTGTCTAACACTGTGCCGTTACTGAATCCGAGGTTCTCTGGAACTATCTAACACTGAGCCAAACCCTAAATTCTAGGCTCTCTGGAACTATCTAACACTGTGCCATTCCTGACTACTATGCTCTCCAGAACTATCTAACACTCTGCCAATCTTGAATCCTACGCTCTCTGAAACTATCTAACACTCAGCCACATCTGAATCCTAGGCTCTCTGAAACTATCTAACACTGTGCCATACCTGAACCATGGGCTCTCTGAAACTATCTGACACTATCCAACAGCTGACTCCTAGACTCTCTGGAACTATCTAACACTGTGCCATACCTGAATCCTAGGCTCTCTGGAACTATTTGATCCTCTGCCATACCTGAACCCTGGGCTCTCTGGGATTATCTAACAATGTGCCATACCTGAATCCGAGGCCCTCTGGTACTATTTGACACTGTGCCATACCTGAACCCTGGGCTCTATGGGATTATCTAACACTGTGCCACACCTAGATCCTAGGATCTCTGAAAATATCTGACACTGTTCCATACCTGAAACCTAGGCTCTCTGAAACTATCTGACACTATCCAACAGCTGACTCCTAGACTCTCTGGAACTATCTAACACTGTGCCATACCTGAATCCTAGGCTCTCTGGAACTATCTGATCCTCTGCCATACCTGAACCCTGGGCTCTCTGGGATTATCTAACAATGTGCCATACCTGAATCCGAGGCCCTCTGGTACTATTTGACACTGTGCCATACCTGAACCCTGGGCTCTATGGGATTATCTAACACTGTGCCATACCTGAATCCTAGGCTCTCTGGAACTATCTAATACTGTGCCATACCTGAATCCTAGGCTCTCTGGAACTATCTAACAATGTTCCATACCTGAATCCTAGGCTCTTTGTAACTATCTAATACTGTGCCATACCTGAATCCTAGGCTCTCCGGAACTATCTAATACTGTGCCATACCTGAATCCTAGGCCCAGTGGAAATATCTAACACTCTGCTATACCTGAATCGAAGGCTATCTAAAACTATCTGACACGATGCCACACCTGGATCCTAGGCTCTCTAAAACTAGCTGACACTATGCCACACCTAGATCCTAGGCTCTCTGAAAATATCTGACACTGTTCCATACCTGAAACCTAGGCTCTCTGAAACTTTTTAACACTGTGCCACAACTGAATCCGGACCTATCTGAAGCTATCTGACACAGTGCCATCTCTAAGCAAGGCACTCTATGGAAACATGCTGACAATATGCCATGCCAGCTATTTAGACTGTGGACTGTGGATAACTCTAACACTGCACCGTACCAAAAACACCATGCTCTCTGTGGGAACAATCTAACACTGTGCCTGACCTGCCGGGAGTAATCTTTGTGAGTTATCTGTTCCATGTGTCTACCGGTACATGTATGTTGTTGCAACTCTTTAATACTGTGCCATACCTGAACAAAAATGTCTGTGCCATTCGTGTTGGTGTAAATACTGTCCTTTGCTCGCTGGACTGTGCTGTTGGTGCCACACCTCCTGAATCCTAGACTGGTTGGGAATTCTTTAATACTGTGCATTTCCTGCTGAACTAGGTATAACATACACTCTTGCTCAATGCTAGACTATCTAAATCATGTCCAACAGTGCCCTTTTCCTTCTGAGCCATGCATTAGTTGCCACTCCTGCTTAGCCCTAGACTGTCATGGAATTTGTCAATACTGTGCCGTTGGCACCTTCTAGCCCATGCATTCTGTTCCACACCAGTGGAATCCGGCTCTCTCTGTGAACTGGATAACACTATGACCTAATAAGTCACGCTCTCTGCTTGGCTACTCTAATACTGTGCCCTGCCTCCTTAACTGTGCCACTTCCCAATGTTTATTTCCATGTAATTAGTTAGAAAAGAGCTGACCTGATTCACACCTGCCCAGTTTCACATTATTTGTTTTGATGTCCTGAGAGCTGATGCTTTTGCACGTTGTGCACACATCCCAGGCATAACTTGAGAGTAGAGCCATATCGACTCACATCAAGGCCGGCTTCAGAGTTGTAGGGAATATGGGGTCGCTATTGAGATATAAATACCTCCGGAACAATAGGCTTCAATCTTTGCAATCAAGCCTTGGGAGCGCCTGGCTTCCCTCGTGCTCATTGATTAGGGCCGCGCTCGTGCCTTGATTCAAGTGGGGTCTCTGAATTGGCCGTAAATGAAATTCTGGGAATGTTTTGAATTTATAAGACCATTATGTTCTTTCCTAAGTGTAATTGAAAAGCAGTCATGGTGCTGTTGTAATGGACGCTCAGCTTGGGCGTAAGCTTCACGGCGAGTGGTGGCCGCCACCATCACGCTCGGGAGGGGAACGCAGGCGACGAGCCGAAAAGTCTTATAGAATATGAAGCAAATGGTGTATAGCATTTAAAGACATGATGTGTTCTTGACTTACAAAACAGCCAATCACCAGTAACCTATGGCCATGGTAATATCACCCTGTGGACCAATCGGGGAGGATAAAATGCATGCATGCTGCTGCTGTGAGCAAGAAATGGCTAGACTGGTTGAACCCAAATGCCAGTCTATGCTGGAAATAACACTCATCATGCATACTTTGTTATAGAAGCCCTGTAGAAAATGGCATGTCACAGTAATAAATGACTAGACTGGCTGCACCAAAAAATGCCAGTGTATCTATTAAAAACACACAGCACATCTGATTTATCACGAGTGTCCATTAAAATGACATCTTATCACACCTCCTACCCCCACACATCCTACAAACTCCACTCACATCCCCAATCCACAAATCAGCTCCTCAGCCCAGCACTAAACACAAACACACACCCAGCCACCCATACACCCATACAGTATACACTCACTGACTCATGTTCACACATTTCATAATACACACATACAAACAGCTAGACTTGCATTTGGGTGCAGCCAATCTTTCCTTTTCTTGCTTTCTTATGGCATATTTCTCTGGGCATCTTTAATGGAGTCGACATTATAAGTGTTATTATGTGGCTACACTTGCATTTTGGTGCCACTAGTTGAGCCATTTCTTACTGTGGCTTTACATTTTTTTACTGTGCATCTCTGAAAAAGCAAGCAGGATAAGTGTTAGAACCTGAATAGATTAGCATTTGAGTACAGCTAGTATAAACTGTTCCTAATGGGGTATTACATATTTTTCTGGGCCACAATTATGAAGTAAGATTTATAAGTGTTATTAAGTGGTTAGACTAGCATATTGGTGCAGCCGGTCTAGGTATGGCTTACTGTGGCATGACATTTTTTTTACTGGACATCGTCAAAGAAAAAGCAAACAAGTGTTATTACATTTTGAGACTGACCTACATTTTGCAGACAGTTTGGACACGTTTTCTTATTGTGACATTGCATTGTTAATGGCAAGCATTAACAACATTTAAACATTAAAGCTGGTCTTTAACCCAAGAAAGTGTGCTGTATATTGCACCATTATTCAAACATTTAGCTTGGGGGGCGGGTGGCACCCTTGAATCCCCTTTGGATAGTTTGGGTACCCTCACTACGCTCGGTCACTCTGGAATATTTGTGGGAAATGTTTATACTCAATCAGTTAAAAAAATCACAAGCCGTCATTGGGTGAGTGGCTGCTGGGTGAATGGGTATGAACGTCTGTGTGCAAGGTTGCAGCCCAAACAAGGGACAGTAGAACATGGATGTTTACTTACATGTTACACTGGCCTTTTTTGGCAAAGCAAACTTCATAAATGCTATTAGAAAGAGGGGTGTTTGGGGTGTTTTGATTTGTAGCGCTTGGGGGCAGGCAGTCTACATTTTCTGTGGGCTGGCATTTTTTTACTCACACAAGCGGCAAGTCCACATTGCTGTTTGTTGTTGCATGGTGGGTGGAGGAGGCCTTTGTGCAGCCAAACATCGAAATGTTTCCTTACTGCAGCAGTTCATGTTTTGCTGGAATGAAGGGCAAAGTCAGCTTGATGAGAATTCTTACATGATGGTGCTGGAGTTGGATAATAATTTGTGCAGACATCAATATCATGTTATCTTCCTGTGGCCGGAGATTTTTACTGGCATTAAGGGCAAAGCCGACAATAAAATGTGTGTACATGGGGATACTGGCATATACTGGCAGAGTCAGCATGAACGTGTTTTCCTATCGTGTCATAACTGTGCGCAATATTACTGGCCATGCACAAGTTGGCTGGTACATTTGGGTGCCCAGAGTTTCTACAATAGGTGAAAGATTTCAGATTTGGTTAAAACACATATGTATATCTTTCACTTAGTGCAGAGTGCAGCGAGCCCCTGCGGCGGCGTGATCATTATGTGTATTTGTGCAGCCCGGCCCGGAGTGTTGCATGGCTTGCAGGAGTGCGGGGGGCACATTTTGGGCTACGCCACTGCCTAGAAATTGAGTCAACATGCGAAACCTATTGAGGACCATGAACGCGCCAGGTTGCACTGGGCACCAATCCTCAAACACTTACCACGCGTGCAGCGACTAAGGGGGAGGGGAAGCCTCCCCATCTAGGATTTAGTATTTCGTTTTTCCCTCTCTGGAATGTGCTGTGACTCACGGCTATCTATTGTATATGTATATCAATGTGTTGTGTTTTAATGCACGATATATTTTTTCCCCCTTAGGCACCTTGCCACAGCCTCCACCTGCCATGATGTCAGGAATGTGTGTACGTTAGGGACCATAACTCCCAACTACCGACGTGGGGGGTGTCCGGGTGTGTGCAGAGTACTCCTGGGGAAGCAGGGAACTGAGGGTGGGGTGTGACGTGGCCCTCCATCTAGCTGAAGGGAGAGCAGTGTTCCACGGTCACGCCCTATGATAAGTTTTATAATCACCAGTGACTTTATGCCAACAACGAATAACTGGCAATGCATGGCTTGCCCTGTGCCAAGGGTGAACCCCCTCTGGGCGACATTGGCAGGATTGACAGGTGCAGCAAACGGCCCATATCACGAGGTTAGTCTGTAGCAGACCTGGACACCAGTGGAAGGGAGCACGCATGCCGTACCAGTGTCCCACACCTCACCTGCCAGTCGAGACTAGGCTGCGCGTGGACACTGCCAAACGTGATGCAGTGCGAGGGTCGACACTGCGTATCTACACTATTAACCCAAGACTCAAAGGTTGCCCAGAGAAGTTTTCCAGTGGCAGAAACCTACTATTGCTGCCCCTGCCAGTATCAATAATTGACGAGTAGCATGGGCACTGTGATGACAGCGCCAAGATGCCTTTTTCGAGGCGCTGTGTTGTACTTTGCCCATGTTCTACTTACATCACTCCTGCCAACACTGACACATTGCCGCCTTCCCCCTGTGGGACGAGTCAGCTTGAATAATTCAAAGGCGCGCTAGCTCCAAACCTGGGCAGAGCTGCACTGCAATCGGCATTTATCAGAGATGGTTAAGCGAAAGAGCTCAGAAAGGTGCCCACTGGCACAGTATGTTCTCAGAGTTTTCTTTGGGGAAACAGAGAGAGATGAGAGCTGCTTTCACCCAATGCATAAAACACTAAAAGATCTTTTGGTCATTTCAGCAGAAATGAATGTCAAGTCATGAGCTGGTCACTTCCGGGCAGAGCTGAGTGCCAGTCTAGGCTCAGCTCATAGTGGGATGTGAACGAGTCAATGAAGGGGGGCCGGGGCTGAGTGCATTCGGAAGTATGTGAAAGAGGGGGCAGATGTATGGTTGAAAAGGGGGGGGTCGGGAAACTGCCTGTGCCATCGCAAACGGACTGGAGGAAGCACTGAGAGGAAAGTAAACAGTTTACTTGTGTTTTTGGACTTCTAAACTGAACACAAGTGGAGATCAGGCCTCGCCTAACAGCGAGGAGGAGAGGCTAGCCTCTCAAAACCCCTCCACCCCGCCCTTCCATGACATTGGATTATGCTGCTAGGCCAATAATGCTAGAATCACCCTGAGATCCCAGCATCCCTAGCGGCTGCTTGTTCACTAGTGGCCTTCAAAGCACCTGCACGTATGACGTCACAACGCCTCTGTCCTTTGCACGGTCACCAAAGCTAGTTTGGGGGATTTCGTGTTTGCTGCCATCAGCGGATCTTCAGTTAAGCCCCCATTTCCCATTTGCCATTCACGTGTCTCATGCATGTTTTCCAGGAAGCTGCAACATGTAGTTGGTTGTGGGGTTCCCAGTGAAGGCGCCGTAAGCTGTGGCTGGGTTCCTGGACCCTTAGTTGTGCGGTTCGCCGGTGAAGGAGGCGTAGGCTGTGGCTGGGTTCCCATATCCTTAGTTGTGCAGTTAACCGGTGAAGGCGCCGTAGGCTGTGGCTGGGTTCCGGGACCCTTAGTTGTGCGGTTCCCCGGTGAGGGCGCCGTAGGTTGTGGCTAGGTTCCTGGATCCTTAGTTGTGCGGTTCCCCGGTGAAGATGCCTTAGGCTTTGGCTGGGTTCCTGGATCCTTAGCTGTGCGGTTCCCTGGTGAAGGAGCCGTAGGCTGTGGCTGGGTTCCTGGACCCTTAGTTGTGCGGTTCCCCGGTGAAGATGCCTTAGGCTGTGGCTGGGTTCCTGGATCCTTAGTTGTGCGGTTAACCGGTGAAGGCGCCGTAGGCTGTGGCTGGGTTCCTGGATCCTTAGTTGTGCGGTTCCACAGTGAAGGCGCCATAGGCTGTGGCTAGGTTCCTGGATCCTTAGTTGTGCGGTTCCCCGGTGAAGATGCCTTAGGCTTTGGCTGGGGTCCTGGATCCTTAGCTGTGCAGTTCCCTGGTGAAGGAGCCGTAGGCTGTGGGTGGGTTCCTGGACCCTTGGTTGTGCGGTTAACCGGTGAAGGCGCCGTAGGCTGTGGCTGGGTTCCTGGATCCTTAGTTGTGCGGTTCCACAGTGAAGGCGCCATAGGCTGTGGCTAGGTTCCTGGATCCTTAGTTGTGCGGTTCCCCGGTGAAGATGCCTTAGGCTTTGGCTGGGGTCCTGGATCCTTAGCTGTGCAGTTCCCTGGTGAAGGCGCCGTAGGCTGTGGCTGGGTTCCTGGATCCTTAGCTGTGCAGTTCCCTGGTGAAGGAGCCGTAGGCTGTGGCTGGGTTCCTGGACCCTTGGTTGTGCAGTTCCCCAGTGAAGGCGCCGTAGGCTTTGGCCGCGTTCCTGTATCCTTAGTTGTGCGGTTCCCCGGTGAAGGCGCCATAGGCTGTGGCTGGGTTCACGGATCTTTAGTTGTGGGGTTCCCTGGTGAAGGAGCTGTAAGCTGTGGCTGGGTTCTTGGATCCTTAGTTGTGCGGTTAACCGGTGAAGGAGCCGTATGCTGTGGCTGGGTTCCAGGATCCTTAGTTGTGCGGTTAACCGGTGAAGGCGCCGTAGGCTGTGGCTGGGTTCCTGGATCCTTAGTTGTGCGGTTAACCGGTGAAGGCACCGTAGGCTGTGGCTGGGTTCCTGGATCCTTAGTTGTGCGGTTCCCCGGTGAAGGCGCCGTAGGCTGTGGCTGGGTTCTTGGATCCTTAGTTGTGCGGTTAACCGTTGAAGGTGTCGTAGGCTGTGGCTGGGTTCCCGGATCCTTAATTGTGCGGTTCCCGCTTGAAGGCACCGTAGGCTGTGACTGGGTTCCCGGATCCTAAATTGTGAAGTTTCCCAATGAATGCGCCGTAGGCTGTAGCTGGGTTCCCGGATACTTAGTTGTGCGGTTACCCGGTGAAGGTGCCGTAGGCTGTGGCTGGGTTCCTGGATCCTTAGTTGTGCGGTTAACCGGTGAAGGCGCCGTAGGCTGTGGCTGGGTTCCTGGATCCTTAGTTGTGCGGTTCCACAGTGAAGGCGCCGTAGGCTGTGGCTGGGTTCCTGGATCCTTATTTGTGCGGATCCCCGGTGAAGGCGCCGTAGGCTTTGGCTGCGTTCCTGGATACTTAGTTGTGCGGTTCACCGGTGAAGGCGCCGTAAACTGTGGCTGGGTTCCTGGATCCTTAGTTGTACGGTTCCCCGGTGAAGGCACCATAGGCTATGGCTGGGTTCTCGGATCCTTAGTTGCAGGGTTCCGTGGTGAAGGAGCCGTAGGATGTGGCTGAGTTCCTGGATCCTTAGTTGTGCGGTTAACCGGTGAAGGCGCCGTAGGCTGTGGCTGGGTTCCTGGACCCTTAGTTGTGCGGTTCCCCGGTGAGGGCGCCGTAGCCTGTGGCTAGGTTCCTGGATCCTTAGTTGTGCGGTTCCCCGGTGAAGATGCCTTAGGCTTTGGCTGGGTTCCTCGATCCTTAGCTGTGCGGTTCCCTGGTGAAGGAGCCGTAGGCTGTGGCTGGGTTCCTGGACCCTTAGTTGTGCAGTTCCCCGGTGAAGATGCCTTAGGCTGTGGCTGGGTTCCTGGATCCTTAGTTGTGCGGTTAACCGGTGAAGGCGCCGTAGGCTGTGGCTGGGTTCCTGGATCCTTAGTTGTGCGGTTCCACAGTGAAGGCGCCATAGGCTGTGGCTAGGTTCCTAGATCCTTAGTTGTGCGGTTCCCCGGTGAAGATGCCTTAGGCTTTGGCTGGGTTCCTGGATCCTTAGCTGTGCAGGTAACCGGTGAAGGCGCCGTAGGCTGTGGCTGGGTTCCTGGTTCCTTAGTTGTGCGGTTCCACAGTGAAGGCGCCGTAGGCTTTGGCCGCGTTCCTGGATCCTTAGTTGTGCGGTTCCCCGGTGAAGGCGCCGTAGGATGTGGCTGGGTTCACAGATCTTTAGTTGTGGGGTTCCCTGGTGAAGGAGCCGTAGGCTGTGGCTGGGTTCTTGGATCCTTAGTTGTGCGGTTAACCGGTGAAGGAGCCGTAGGCTGCGGCTGGGTTCCTGGATCCTTAGTTGTGCGGTTAACCGGTGAAGGCGCCGTAGGCTGTGGCTGGGTTCCTGGATCCTTAGTTGTGCGGTTAACCGGTGAAGGCACCGTAGGCTGTGGCTGGGTTCCTGGATCCTTAGTTATGCGGTTCCCCGGTGAAGGCGCCGTAGGCTGTGGCTGGGCTCCTGGATCCTTAGTTGTGCGGTTCACCGGTGAAGGCTCCGTAGACTGTGGCTGGGTTCTTGGATCTTTATTTGTGGGGTTCCCCTGTGAAGGCGTAGTAGGCTGTGACTGGGTTCCCAGATCCTTAGTTGTGTGGTTCCATGATGAGGGAGGCGTAGGCTGTGGCTGGGTGCCCGGATCCTTAGGTGTGTGATTCCCCGGTGAAGGCGCCGTAGGCTGTAGCTGCGTTCCCAGATCCTTAGTTGTGCGGTTCCCCGGTGAAGGAGGCGTAGAATGTGGCTGGGTTCCCGAAACCTTAGTTGTGCGGTTCCCCGGTGAAGGCTTCGTAGGCTGTGGCTGGGTTCTCGGATCCTTAGTTGTGCGGTTCCCCGGTGAAGTCGCCTTAGGCTGTGGCTGGGTTCCCAGATTCTTAGTTGTGCGGTTCCCCGGTGAAGGCGCCGTAGGCTGTGGCTGAGTTCCCGGACCCTTAGTTGTGCGGTTCCCTGTTGAAGGTGCCTGTAGGCTGTGGCTGGGTTCCTGGACCCTTAATTGTGCGGTTCCCTGTTGAAGGCGCCGTAGGCTGTGGCTGGGTTCCCGGATCCTTAGTTGTGTGGTTCCCCGGTGAAGGTGCCGTAGGCTGTGGCTGGGTTCCCTGATCCTTAGTTGTGCGGTTCTCCCGTGAAGGTGCGGTAGACTGTGGCTGGGTTCCCGTATCCTTAGTTGTGCGGTTCTCCCGTGAAGGTGCTGTAGGCTGTGGTTGGGTTCCTGGATCCTTAGTTGTGCAGTTACCCGGTGAAGGCGCCGTAGGCTGTGGCTGGGTTCCTGGATCCTTAGTTGTGCGGTTAACCGGTGAAGGCGCCGTAGGTTGTGGCTGGGTTCGTGGATCCTTAGTTGTGCAGTTCCACAGTGAAGGCGCCGTAGGCTGTGGCTGGGTTCCTGGATCCTTAGTTGTGCGGATCCCCGGTGAAGGTGCCATAGACTTTGGCTGCGTTCCTGGATACTTAGTTGTGCGGTTCACTGGTGAAGGCGGCGTAGGTTGTGGCTGGGTTCCTGGATCCTTAGTTGTGCGGTTCCCCGGTGAAGGCGCCGTAGGCTGTGGCTGGGTTCCCTGATCCTTAGTTGTACGGTTTCCCTGGTGAAGTCGCCGTAGGCTGTGGCTGGGTTCCCGGATTCTTAGTTGTGCGGTTCCCCGGTGAAGGCACCGTAGGCTGTGGCTGGGTTCCCGGATTCTTAGTTGTGCGGTTCCCCGGTGAAGGCGCCGTAGGCTGTGGCTGGATTCCCTGACCCTTAGTTGTGCAGTTCCCTGTTGAATACGCCTGTAGGCTGTGGCTGGGTTCCTGGACCCTTAGTTGTGCGGTTCCCCGGTGAAGGCGCCGTAGGCTGTGGCTGGGTTCCTGGATCCTTAGTTGTGCGGTTCCCTGATGAAGGAGCCGTTGGCAGTGGCTGGGTTCCTGGATCCTTAGTTGTCCGGTTCCCCTGTGAAGGCGCCGTAGGCTGTGGCTGGGTTCCCAGATCCTTAGTTGTGCGGTTCCCCGGTGAAGGTGGCATAGGCTGTGGCTGGGACCCAGATTCTTAGTTGTGTGGTTCCCCGGTGAAGGAGCTGTAGGCTGTGGCTGGGTTCCCGGAGCCTTAGTTGTGCAGTTCCCTGTTGAAGGCGCCTGTAGGCTGTGGCTGGGTTCCTGGAACCTTAGTTCTGCGGTTCCCCGGTGAAGGCGCCGTAGGCTGTGGCTGGGTTCCCGGATCCTTAGTTGTGCGGTTCCCCAGTGAAGGAGGCGTAGGCTGTGGCTGGGTCCCAGATCCCTAGTTGTGCGGTTCCCCGGTGAAGGAGCCGTAGGCTGTGGCTGGGTTCCCAGATTCTTAGTTGTGCGGTTTTCCGGTGCAGGTGCCGTAGGCTGTGGCTGGGTTACCGGATCCTTAGTTGTGCGGTTAACTGGTGAAGGTGCCGTGGGCTGTGGCTGGGTTCCTGGATCCTTAGTTGTGCGGTCCCCCGGTGAAGGCGCCGTAGGCTGTGGCTGGGTTCCTGGATCCTTAGTTGTGCGGTTCCCCGGTGAAGGCGCTGTAGGCTGTGGCTGGGTTCCCGGATCCCTGAGGAGGACCACAGTGTAAACCGTCTTGGCTACAGGACTGGGTTCCTGGAGAAGAATCACTTCCTTATTGCTGGAAGGAATCCTTCCTTAATCAGGATAACGATTCTGATTGGCTGCCAATATTATAATACCAGAGACTCAGCAGCATCCCTGGAATGTTGAAGCTGCTCTTTAGTCCAGAGGATCTGGTCGATTCGGCCAGTGCACCTGCGCGCATGGCCAGCTTCCCCTGAGTGATGCCGAAGTGAAGACTGCAGGAGCGTTTAGCATCGCCATGGAATTATTTGTCCATTTATTGATCTGAATTGAATCCTGCTGTTTGGCGGGCCCGAGTCTTCTCCGCCGCTGCCTTGCACTTCAGACTGGCTGCGCAAACAGTATAATTGGCTTTCTCTGTGGAGAATTGGGCCGACAAGCTCTCCGTGATTCATTTGAAGAAGCATTTGGCTATATAAATAATGTGACAAAGTGAATTTCTCTAAGGACAGAGCAGAAACGAGACCAACTCCCTCCAGCCTATGATAAGCAGTCAATTGGAAAGCCTCCATGTACTGATAGCAGCAGATAGCTGCGCTTCATGCGCGGCTGCCGACGCGCCGCACCAAAAAGCTGGTTCTGCGATACGGCGTCGACTGAGAGCTATCACTGCACCACTCTAAATATAATTCACCTTTATTTCATGTCTACTGGATGTGCGGCAATATTCTCTGAAATCTAGAATATTCTGCTCATAATTGCATGACCAGGATTTTGCATTTTTGTTATTTATTCATGTATTGAGCATTTATTAGGCGCCGATGCAGCAGAAGTGTGTTTCCAGGCGACACAAGGCAAAGTGCGGAGGGAACAAGGGGAATGAATAACATTGGCAAAACAGTAAATATACAATTGTGGTCCTACTAGGCCTTGTGACATTCAGACTTACAAGTGCAGTGAAGAGAAGTGCAGTAGATAGAGATGGATGGGGGGGCAAGGTGTGAGGAATTCGACCATCCGCATGCAGAGTGTGCATTCGCCTTGGCTGTTTTGATATTTTTTGTAAAGAAATGGAATGTTGGTAGATAAACCTCCAGGAGATGTGTGGGGCTATTCTGCACACATTTCCCAATGCTCACTGCACAACAAACACATTGTCATGTGAACCTTGGGGGGCACAACCTACAGGCACAGTCCTCCTGTCATGTTCAGCTGGAATGTGATAGCCACAGTTACATGAAAGGCAACACCTTCCTCCAGCCATGACCAGCCTAATTAAAATATCAAAGGCTCCAAGGATCTGCCAGGCCTATTGTTAAGTTCTGTGTGGTGGCAGCGCATATTCATGAGAGTTAATAGAAGCAGGCCTGCGAAAAGGCAGGTTCACCGAACTAACAAAGGGCAGGAAACATCAACACCTTTTTTATATGCAATGTGTCAGCTTGAAGCTAGCTCCCACCCTTCTCTTCGAAGGGCAGTGCCTGTCATGTCTGGGACAACTGTTTACAGTAGGCAACATCTGCAGGAAACTCCCTTTCAGAGGGAAGAAGCATGTGATTTGTTGTAGACAGAAAGTGTGTTCTCGCCACAAACCTCAAGGGAGACCTGCACTTTGATCAGGAGTCACAGAGAGCTTAATTGACCAGATAGACACTTTGATCCATAGCAGACAGGAAGATGGGTGAGACGTAGTAGTACATGTTGTCACCCCTTACCTTTTAAGTTGCAGAGCACTCTGGTCCTGACGTCATGCATAACAGAAGATTGTTGGTAGGGACCCAGGATTGGTTCAATAAGGTAGGCTTAGCTGGCACCAATAACTGGGGCCCGTTTCGCTTTAAGAGAGGGTTGAGTCTTCTTTTGGCAGATCATCCAACGATTTTGAAAGAAGAAGAACACATGTGGACCCTGGCTGAATGTACAGTCTGCCTTACATATTACACCAGTGAAGGAAGGCCAGGATTTCCAAGAGGGAAGAAAAATCCCTTCCCTAAGCTTCTCCCAGGGAACAGAGGGAGATACCAGACTCAGACGACCTGTCCAGCAGCTCCAGAACCGTTACCCAGCCAGCACACAGCATGCCCTGCTAGGTTCTGCCAGCAAGCTTCCTAGGTGGGAAGTGCCAGAGAGTTTCTGAACAAAGGACAAGGCTGTTGCCTGCAAACACAATCCTCAGCTTTGGCTGTCTACCTTAAAGAATGAAACAAGCCCTGCGAAGAAGCTAGGAGGAGTGCCACACAGGCATCATCCAGTGTCCATCTTTTAAGGACATTTTCAAGGCAGTCAAGCTCTCAAAATGCGACCGGCTGCACCACTGACTGTTGTCTCGCTGCAGTCACTAAAGCTGTCCAAGATGCCTCAACCAGCATTCCAGATCCGTTAACCAGCACAGAGATAATGATTACTGGCTCCGAGCCGCTGTGTAGGCCAGCCTGTAGCCATCCATCCAGCCTCGATTGCCGAACTGCCTGCCGCCTGATACCCGCAGCTGTCTCCCATCTTGAACTCTGTTGCAGGAGATTCAACTTGTCCTGGAACTGACTTGACGCTGTCAAGAATCAAGATAATCTCAAGCACCAGGTACATTGTGGTTCTGTCCACCTGCTCCTTCTCCAAAGGCCCCTAGTTACATTTAAGACCCCTTGCTTCCTGGGTGCTGAAACCAAATACCCTTGAACAGTTAAGACTCATTGGGCCTTATTACGACCCTGGCGGTAAGGCAACAACGGCGCCGGTAGTGCTACCATCACCGTTGTTGCCTCACCGCCTCATTATGAGTTCTCCTTGTGGGGCCGCACTGTACATCTGGTCAGACTAGATGTGCAGAACGGCACCCGCTAGCAGAACAGGATGCTAACAACGGTCCCATCATTAACGGGATCGTTGTTAGCATCCTCCCCATTCCCATTGAGCCCTATAGGGGCTCAAATGGGAATGGGGATGTACAGGGTCCGGGTCCCGAAAATGGGAATTACCGGGCCCCCAAAGGTCAGAATGGCCGGTAATTCCCATTTTTCGGGACCCAGACCCGGATTCGAGTTTGGGGGTAGCCATGCCGCTAAAAACGGCATGGCTAACTCCAAACTCGTAATGGGGCCCATTGCTTTACCAATTACCCGCTTGTCAGTATCCAGAGAGCATCCCTTTCCTTCATGAAACTGTCTGTCCTCTGTGTTCCTTTACAGGGTGGGTTGTATTTTGTAGTGTTGCTAGAACTGTCTGTTGCAATAATAATAAAGTAGATATGTGTATACAACATTGACTGGACATTCCCTTTTATCATTGGGTAATGTTTGCATTTTTGCTTTGTTGCAACCAACCAACGATCCACAAGCCTGCCATTCCGTCCTCATTACCAAAATTGGACAAGGAGGTTTATAAATTACTTGTATTCCAATCTGTTCGGATCTTTTCTGCTGTATTAGAGGTGTGGGGCTGATTGCTGGTTTAGAAACCGATATTCATCCCTGGACCACTGGTGCCCCGGAAGTTGATTCTTCCCACAAGGGCACACCTGTTGCTACAACTGTTGCAAGTCTACGTGGCTAGGCGGGGGTCCACGGTGCAGAATTTGTTGCCCGTGAGGCATTGTGATATGATATGATATGGCATTTATAACGTGCTAAAACACACGTGTTGTGTAAGTGCAAACTCAACTGATTGCATCATGCCCAAACATCTGCCATTTCGAGTTAAAAAAAAGAAATGCAATATCTCATATACGGTGTGGTGGCGCCTTTAATATGTTTTTGAGCTGTCCGAAAATTGCACTGTTTTGGACAGGCTGACTCGGGCATTGGTTGCCATCACAGATATGTCTTTCTTACGGTCCCCCGACTGATATTTCCTGGGGGCCATTGGTAGGTTTTCTGTCCTTACCCGAGGGTTCTTTAATTGAGCGTGATTAACATTACATGTTGAAACACCTGTACTGTGCAAAATCAGCCTCCTATTCACAGGGCTTCAAGTGGGCTGGGGCTAGCAGGGACTCCCAGAACTGCGGTAATCTAATATTCTGGTAGATGTCACTATCAGCTGTGTTTAGAATCACATGATCCATTAAAGACATTTCGAATTAGGTAACTTGTTTTCTAACAGGAAGGGGGATATAACTTAGAGAATGCATTGTTCGATTGTTGCGGCATATACACCATAATTAGGGATTTCCTTCAGACCGACTGAGGGATTGAAGCCTGCAAAGACGTATTTTGATTAAGTTTGATTTTGGATCTGAAATCCTCGTTGTAATATATATATATATATTTTTACTGTACATTCTTTATAACACAGATGTGACTCCCTTTCCACCAGGTGTGATCTCTCGCGTCTGTTAAGCCACGCCTTTAATCCCATCTGCCTCTCGTCATTTCTGAGGCCGGTCCAGAGCCTTCTGTTCCCCGGCCCAGAACGCTGTAACCCTCACCCACTTTCCAATCCCACTTGAGGCGCTACACACGCAGACTGGCTGGAAGATCTCACTTCTACGCAGCGGCACAACGAAACCTGGGGGGGACTAACTGGTGATGGGAGGGGCCACTTTAAAAAATAGGCATGGCAAACTTGGAAACTCCGCCCCCTCTGTTCTACCCCAAGGGTCGTCTGGCATGGTACCCAAGTATCAAATGGTAGTAGCCCAGCATTTCACATAGGTGTACCCACAATTACACATTCACTCACTCATTTAAACATCCATTTACCATGCACTCACTCTTGTACATGCACACCCAGCCCCCATGCACTCATTCCCGCATACATTACACACACACTCATTGCACACATGCACCCATGCATGCATACACAATACGCTCATCTGCACTGCCAGTTTCAGGAAAGGCGTTCCTCACGTCTCTGCCTAAGAAGAAGCAAGTGTGCCCATCAGCCACTGAAGCCCGATTAGCTGAACGGTGCTGCGCGCCTGCTTGGTGCTGCGCGCCTGCTTGGTGCTGCGCGCCTGCTTGGTGCTGCGCGCCTGCTTGTACGCCATACTGAGGCATATTTCTTTGGCATCAGCTTGCCAGTACCCCCAGGGAATATGTGTGGCTAATGTACGTTCACCAGTTGGCCCTTCCTGATTGCACTGGATCTTCGGCACAGTCTATGAAACACCCTGGCTTGTTTATAATGCCTGCTCCCCTTTGGGTAGCGGCGACGAACTGCAAAGCCAGGCTCAAGGGAGGCCAGTGGACGGGCCAAAGATACAGCTCCCTGACTCGCAAAACAGCGACTGCTGGACTGCAGAACACTGCCAATGTAAATGGACCACTGTGGCTGATTATGAGTTTGCCACTATGATCTGCAGTAATACCGCCAAAACTACCTCCTGTTCCCACGTGCCGTAACGAGCGCCTACACGGAAAGGGCGGCACGATTCCAGTTCATGCAGACTGTTCTGTTATTTCCATTATGGCCCCCGCAGGACAAAACCATACTCCCCAGAGTGCGATACTTTCCTCATGTGGTAATACTTGTGTCTGACGTAATTACAAAAGGTGGCATTAAAATAAACTGTTTCCATAATAGTTTGCAGTCCAGTGAAATATCCCATCGTGGTCATTAATGGATGTTTTACTGTTACAATGAGACTCATTATAAGTCCCTAAACGTTGATTCAAAACTTCACTCTGCAACCATGACCTTCGCCACCCTATGCCCTCCGGTACTGGAGGCGCCTTTCCTTACTAACCAGCCTTGTCCATGAAAGAGATTGCCTTGTGTGACAGTGTCATGGGATTCACCCTGTCACGTGGTGACAGGGATCCATCCCGGCCTGCGGTTGGTAGCCTACCCTGATGTATGCCAGAGCCGACTTTACCCCAAAGGTGGGTGAGGAAGATGGCAGGGCCCCAGTCCCTGAACCCCCTGCACCTGCCTTGGCTGTTGACACTGGTAGCACTGTTGATCACCCAGTGCCTTGCACCCACATTTCCAGCCAGAGTTGCCTGTTTTATTTCAGAAGTACAAGGAACACAATGAAGTGCAGTGATAGGGGAGTCCAGGAGGTCGCTCAGGGAAGCAGACGGCCTGGTACCCATTCGGACACTCTGTGCTGACAAGTCCTACCCAGACAAGCTACACATACAACGAGCAGAAAGAACACCAAACCAACAGCAAGTGAGACAACAGAGAGTGTAGGTGGAGCTGAGTACTGAATACTTTGTGCAGGAGTTGGTTGAAGCGTGCAGGTGGGGTATTGCATGTAAGCAGAGCGGTACCATGTGGAAGGAATGAGGCTGAGAAAATGTGAGATTCACATGAGAGTGAGAGGTATTAGAGAAGGGTGCTAGAAGTAGTATTGGTGTAGGGTGAGGTTCTAGAAGCTGAGCAAGATAGTGAGGAGAGCGATAGAGGGGGGATAGCGAGAGGAAAGAGTTTTAGAGGGGGATGTTGAAGGTAGGAGAAAGTAGTCAGTGTGGAGGGAAGTGGGAGAGATAGAAGTGGGAGGAATGTGAGAAAACCAGAGGGACAGAAGATGAGAGAGGTGAGAGAAGAGAGAAAGAGGTGAGAGGAAGGGAGTGGCAAAGGAAAGGAAGGTGTGAGAAGACTGGAGGGAGGAGGAGGTGAGAGGAGATGGTGAAAGAGGACGAGCGAAGGTGAGTAGGACGAGATTATGGTGTAATTTCAGGGAGAGGAGTAAGAGAGAGCCTGAGAAAATACATGCACCACCTTCAGTATCATTGATATCATCCTTCTGGAAATACTAGAGATGGGGAACCCTTAGGGAGCCCTCAGGGAGTCATAGGGAGTGCCATCTCTAGACCTCAGGCTAACCTTGACTGATAGGGAATCTAGGTTAGGGCGGAGGGGACCCTTGAGATCCGAAGGCCATCTGTGACACTTGCTGTGTTACATGCATTCCCAAACATGCCAGTTGGTAATGTACAATGCTTCACGCGCTGAGGGGAAGCAGAAAGGCTCAGCCGGACAGCATGCTCGCCATCCAGACAACAGAGCAGTGCCACCGTCTGATGCAGAAAAGTACAGAATTGTGTGACTCAAAAAATATTAGCTTCAAAATGCTGATTAGAAAATCTTGAACTGGGGCCTGCTTAAGCCAGGTTTCCAGCGCTGGAAAGTGCTTTGGTAGGCAGAGGCTGTCACAGATATGACATGGGGTCCCCTGTCATCTTGGGGGAGTCACACATGAAAGAAGTTACCTTTCCTCTTGCAAGACCACCCACGCACAGGTATACATTTAAAGGTGCTTGGTGTGCCTTTCCTGTCCTCTCACTGCCTAGGCAGGACTGGAATGACCGCACAGCTTCCATTTTTTAATTCCACACAGTCACAATCTACCAGCCATCAGATGCCACAGTCACATCTAAGTGACCAACATGTATGGCAGGATCCAAGGCTGGTAGGAAACTCCTGAGGCTGGATTCAAGAACCAACTCCTGGGGGCACCCTGTCCCAGAATTATTTGGCTCCTTGTCTTTAAATTGGTTAGGGCTTTCGCCTAGCACCATTCCCTGATTTTGGAATAGGCCAGGGCGTTCACCTACATCTGTTCCCCTTTCCGGAGTGGTTCAGGACCTCATACCCACACCTGCTCCTCTGTCTGCCTCAACAGACTCACCAGTGTGGGACAGTCCCTCTGTTCCTGGCAAAAGTCAATGTCACCCGTGGATCTAGCTGAAGACAACTCCTCTAGCTCTCGCAGGCCCTGTAGGTCTGAAACGTCCCTGTTTGCCATCCCAGGCTTCTCCTCAACGCCCGCAGGTAACCCTGCGAGCACTGAATCTGATGCTAACTCCATAGTTACCTCAGTGGCTGATGAGTCCTCTCTTGCGAGAGAAGGAGCTTCATGGGTCCTCCGGCCTGGAAGGGGGGCTACTGGACACTCACAGAGTTCAGCTGAGGCCACCTCAGGGCCTCACCTCCAAGCGCTTCCTCCTGCACTGCTCTTGAACTCATGCTCTGGTCACTGCCTCAGCTACGTCTTGCTCAGGGTGGTCATTACCTTACCAACACGCTACTGGAATGGTGTCCTTGTCTGCAACGCGGCACAGGGACATGCCACGCCTTCAAATAACCCCTACCAAGGCCAAGAGGCAGTATGTACGACCATCACACCCCCTTACCAGCTGGTTTGGTCCCGGTATGTACTGCCTTTCCTTCACCCATTGTTGCCTGGCAGCTGTGGTGCTCACGGCTGCATCACGTAAAGCAGGAGACGTTTCCCCATTTATGGACACGCAGTCCTGAAATATCTGAGTATTGGAGGGAACTGAATCCCCCTCAAAGGACCCGGTACCATTCCCACTCAGAGTTAGGGAACTTTTGGCTACTCCCTGCCTAGTTTGACTTCATCTGTTGAGATGCCCAGCTCGACAAAGGCACCCTCTTCCTGCAATCTAACAGTTACCAACGCCTGCTTGGGTCTCACCTTGCAAGCTGGATCTCCCTTTCTATGTGTCATGCCAATGCCTGCTTGAGTCATACCAATGCCTGCTTGGGTCTCCCTTGCAAGCTGGATCTCCCTTTCTATGTGTCATACCAATGCTTGTTTGGGTCTCCCCTTGCAAGCTGGATCTCCCTTTCTATGTGTCATACCAATGCTTGTTTGGGTCTCCCCTTGCAAGCTGGATCTCCCTTTCTTGATCTCCCTTTCTATGTGTCCTATCCCCAATCAGAAGTAAACCTCTGAGTGTTGAGGGTGTGGGTGCTTGGTTATTAGAGAGAACCTCTTCTGTGGGAGTTGACCAACCATATTGTTACTGGGATTTCGTTTCATGTTTTTGGGGGCCATTCTTTGAAGAAGAGTCAGAGCCTCTGTCCTTTCCATCCTTGTATTTGTTAGCACCCCCCTTGTGAACATTTTCCTGGATTTGATTTTTCATGGACCTGTCAGCAGCTTTTGCAAGCTCTCTAGGGAATGTGATATTCCTGTCCACTAAATGCAGATTTAACTCCATATCACATTTTTCATTGTTTTACTTTTATATGCGATCAAATTAAACATGCCCTCAACTCTGTCAACTGTGTTACCAGATACCTATCCATTCACATATTTTATAGATTGTTGTGCAAAGCCTCAAAGCTGTGTCCTCCTTTCTTTGTGAGCTCTCTAAAGCTCCTGAGTTCCGGCTCGGGGATCTTACAGATCTTCCCGATGATGGGTCCTGCCTTTTCATGTAAATGGACCTTTCCTCAGGAGTCAACTGAATAATTACATTTGGCTCAGTCATTAGCTTATAAGGGATGCACCCCATAACTATTCCTCCACATACTGCATGCAGAAGAGGAGCTCTAGTCCTTCAAACCAATCAACGATGCCCTTCCCCATCTCATAAGGAGGGGCACCTTTGCTTCCCTTGGGTGCCACCACTAGAGATACCCCTTTCCCCCACTGGAAGTCCTCAATGCTTCCATTTCACTCCCAATTTTCGTTTTGTGCAGCAGCACAAAGTCACTCAGCTTCTGCTCCTCTAGACGAACAACAGCCTTTGTTTTGTCTCTCCATAGCAGCACCGTCCGTCTGCTTCTGTGCCTCTAAGGCCCACTTCTTCTTCTCAAGGGACAGTTAGATCTCTTCCAAGGTGGTTCTCCCTGTACCTAAAAAACTCTTGACCTTACTGCAGCTTGTGACCAGACTTATGCCTTGGACTGGTGGGACCTCTGGGCGACTGCCCATCCTGCTTTCTGGGAGGGATGGTGGGAAGCAGCTTCACTGTCGCTCTCCCCATCCACTTCCACTGCCCCCAGAGAAATGTGGACCTGAGCTGAAGACTCAGCACTGCTGCTGGCCTCCTGGCAATCTTCCAGCTGCCAAGCTTCCTCAAAAGCTTGGAGATCTTATCAGCAGTACCAAAATACCAGGAGGGGGACCCCTCTCTTGACAGAGCTTGTGCACAGCACTTGCCTTCAAGGTCTCTGCAACACTCATGTCAAGTTCCACTGTGCAGTTTAAACATGCTCAGCAGTGAAACAAAATGTTAAATGTACACTCTTATTTTGTCTGACTATGCTGTAGGCACAGTCTGCCTCAAATCCCACTGCTGCCACCACTGTGACTCATTGACTTCTGCCTTGCAGCAGTACAAGGATGAGCAGAGGCTAAAAGGCCCACTCAGCCCTTACACTTCTACACTTAAATGGAAATGAGAATGTTAGCATGTCCCACACTTAGATACACTTGTGAACATTGGCCTGTGCGGTACCTGAATAATATTGTGTAAAATTGGTGAGTGCCACACTCACCAATAACACTGAGGAGGAAAAGAGGGAAGAAAAGCTTGTGCCACACTCAGACTGAATTGTGTAGGTCAGCGGGTGCTACACTTAGACAGAACTGTGAATGCTTGCATGTTAAATGTCACATAACCCACTAACCAATATGAACTTGAACTCTCTGCATACTTATAAAAAACTCACAGAACCATCTCTCGCACAACAAGCTGCACGCACTTCACCACACTGCAACAACACATAAGTCGCACCAACAGCACACGCGGACTGACACCGATCCAATACTCGCAACAAAGCTCAGCACCCGGTGTCTACCGAGTTGAAGTTGTGTCATGATGCCTACCCCCGGGCATCCAGATCGAGTCCATCAGCCCCGGGAGCAGGCATCCAGATACTTATTGAAACCCCAACAGCCCCAGCTGGCGGCTATTTGGATTCAGTCCTGGCACCTTAGGCGCCAGGCTCATCATAGAAATCAGTCCTGGTGCCGTAGGCGCCAGGCTCATAGACTTTACTTACCTTATGCAGACCATGCTGCAAATGAGTCCAAGCCAACTATTTTATTACATGGACTATTTTTCACTCGGGTGTGGTTCTGGTGAACTTCTTACCTGGGACTACTTTGCAGGCTATTTAAACCACGCCCGAACAGCAGCCCATGCTTCGTGTTATTGTGCATCCAGCAGCGTAACGCTCACCGTGTCTGCAAGTCAGCATTCAGTCTTCCGCCACGCCCGCCTCGAATCCGGAGCTCCTAGACAAAAGGAAAAGAAAGGAGAAGAGGTTAGATCACGGACATTATTTGATTCCTTACCTGATTCCAGACCCAGCACATCTCCGAGCCTGGAAAGGACATTATTTCAGCACGCGTCGATTCGCCAGCAGCAGCGCCGCGTTATACTCACCAGTCCACCACATCTTTCGACTCGGCGCTGCCTCCATCATTTTCTTCGTCGAAACCCAGCACCTGGGGGGAAAACAAAAGGAATAACAAGGTGAGCTGAGAAAACCGACAAAGGCAATCTCTTTGCCACCATAGGTTTACCTGCTTTACCACCGGAGGTATTATCCTTTAATTCGCCACATCTTTCTATGCCGCACCTATAAAGGGAGAGAAAACAGCACGTTAAACTCATGCAACTTTTACCGGACAGTGTTTGGTAATACAGACTCTTACCTGAACGCCATCAGCTGCCTCCAGGCAATATTCCTTTGGACCCAGCTGCAACCTAACGAGGGAATGGAACAAGAGCGAACATCGGACATATTGAACTTTTTGAACTTTATAGACACTGGAGTCAATATTCCTCCGGAACTCCTCCAGTACCTTCAACCCAGTGAAGTAACTGGTATCTACGCGCCCCTGCATGCCATGCAGGATGGAGAGCTCATCATTTAAAAACATAAGGTGAGGTTACCAAGAGGGATATCGGAGGTGATTAGTGGAGAGAACGAGAACAGTTGGGGGGCCATCACTAAAGTCCACGGGTGGCTAAATCCCTTTCTCCACTTGCAGGAGAATACTTCTACGAGTATTTTAGATTAGGCGGGCCAGTCCAGACAGTCATGTCTGCAATACGCATCACGTTGGTCGAGACCACAGCTGTCCAGGTCCGATCGACACCCCTGTGGGAACCAGGTGAGCGTAACAAGTTGCCAACAGTACACCACTCCTCCCACTATCCTATGCGACCTTCACCTTATTAACCCATCCCACCTTCTCATTTACAGATCCTCCAGAGCGCCTGGGGTCCAATTCTGTTGGTGACGGTGCGCTATATAAGTACCGTTAACATAACATAACATAACAAAGCAAGAGCCAACAAAATCATAAAGGTAAAACAGGCAGAGCTAAGAGATATGCCTCCTTCGCCTTTTGTGCTAATGTTTGTCGAGGGAAGTCTACTGAGTTTAGGGCCCTTTGGAACGTGCATATGGTAATGGATGGGATTACAGTAGAATAAATAACCAAACCAAGTCAAGAAGATGACAAGTTACTGTTTTATTAACAAGTATCTAAAACATGGAGGTTACAACGAACATTAACGGACGTACGCTCAGTCTCTCAATGATTTCCACAAACAATACAATTCTTATAGTAATAATGTGCCACAGTGATGTCATACTACGTGGCAATAGTGAAAAACCTATCAAGGGTCGGGATTGGTTAAGGGAAACATCTAGATATACACTTGCATATGAGCTAGGATTGTAATTGGCTGTCCTTTATCAGGTGGACATCTTATGCCTACCTCTTAAAACATGTCACTTTAGAAATATTAGATTTACAGTTTATCATTGGTCTTACAAGCTATAAGGTCCTTTGTTATATGGAGTAATACATTTGGTTGGTATGCCTCCGCCATGTCTGGAACATTCAGGTAATTTAGCAGCACGTAAACCCAAAACCATGGTGCAGAGAGATATGATATGAAGCTACCTCACCACCCAATTAGCCCAGCATCTCTCATCACCCATGCCTTCTGCCATTAAATTGTTTTTGTAATTTGCATTGTAGAGTATTCTCGTCTTTGGGATTGTACATGAGTGAGGGCACTCGCTATCGTGCCTGGAACTCCAAGTTCAAGCTCTATTTCCATCCTTAGCTCACATGACAAGAGACCACAAATTGGTCCGTTTTGCAGCTTTTAAATGCCCTAAACTAATTAAAATGCGGCATCCGTTGTGTTCTTTCTTGCACCTTAACATGAGAAGATTCATCCTCTGCACACTCGTTCTCTTCAGAGTAGATAGCTGACCCTGATTTCTAGGATCTTGACTTCAGGCCAGACAGCCTTGCCACGCAGCTCCACGAGCCTGCTATTCAGCAGCGACACAGCTTTCCATTCAGCCTTCATGATTTCTGGCTTATTTATTTCATGATATCAATGTCCAGTTTCTGTTCAATGGTGGCTCCGCCTGCATTCTATTCACTAGTCATAGCTAGCTTCTATCATGACTTGAGCTACCTTGCGTTTCAGCGTCTGTACATGTATTGCGCTTGTGTTTTCTGCACGTCTAATCTTCTTCCTTTACACTTGAGAGTTCACTTGATTCTTTACTTCATCGTTCGTTTTTTTAGGATCGATACATTATCTTCAGTCAGTATCTCGGGATATCGTGGACACTTTCTTATGATGTCATCAATCACTTGCTGAGTTCTTTCTCATATTCCTTCAGGGAGTTCTTCCTGTTGGTTGTCATCATTTCGGGGGTACTCAATAGGGTTGTCTCAATGGGTATCTTCTTTCAAATACTCGTTTTGTATTGGTACAATGGCTGGTGTTAGGCAAGGAACAATCTCATGTCTCCAATACAGGGGAGGTTTGGGGTGGGATCTCCTGCAGATGTACACAGCTGCTCCTCTACACTATGCTCTCAAGAGGGTTGTGAATGTGATTCTGTTGTAACTCAAACAGCAAAATATAATAGTCCAAAACAAAGGAATGTTCAATCAAGCTTCAATTAAGATATATACTTTAAACACACCAAATGCAACAATAATTAAATAGAAAATACTACAAAAACCCACCACCCCTTAGGAAAAAAACAGACTCAACAAAGATAGCAATATGCACTACTCTAAGCAATTAATCAGGGGTGAAAAGCAATTAGAAGCCACAATGTTGTTTAAAATGATATGCTCTTGGGTGCAAAGAGGATAAAAGTGACCTAACCAGACCCAAAAATGGACCAAGGGGGCAGTTAGCAGTCAATATCACCGTTTTGGGGTTATTGCTGGTTCAACAGCATCAAACCAGGCTTCAAGCTGTTGTGTGAGTGATTCGAGCTAGGTTCGGGGGCAGAGAGTAGTGTTGATCAAAGCGACGAGCTGGCGTTGTTGAATAGGGTGGCTCAGACTGGTTCGAAGGTATCGTTTGAGTGATGCAGGGTGGAGTGTACACCAAACCATTTCGAGTCAGAGTTATAACCTCTGGGCAGGGTCAGCGAGTGGCATCCCTTTGGTTTGCATGGAGAGACGACAATGGTTCGAAACAGTGATCCTGCTGTTCTGGTTTGCGGGTTGAGGTTGAGTATTTCCTGTAACAGCTGGTTCAGTTTGGTGAGTGACACTCCAGTGGTTCGAGTCAGGTTCTGATGATAAGTAGTTGATTTTAGCTGAGCACGTGATAGGCTCTTCGAGATGCAATGTGATGTTGAATTGGTTCGAGATGTAAGCACGCTGGTTTGAAGAATTCAGTTTAGTGCCAAAGACAACAGTGGTGGGTCCTGTGGTTTGTGATACAGTAAACCCAGTTCAAATGCAGAGCTATTGCTTCAAAGGGCTTGGGTCTTTTGGAAGATGTGTGCTGCATGTGGCAGCCGGAGGATATGGGAGGTGTGTGGTCTATGGGAAGAGTTGTGCGGTATGGGAGGAGGTGGGGTATGGAGAGGAGTGTAGTCTATAGAGTAGGTGTGCTCTATCAGAGGAGGTGGGGGCTACAGGAGGGGGTGTGCTCCACAGGTGGGGCTGTTATTCATGGAGGATGTGTGTTGTATGGCAAGAGGTGGGGTGCATGGACGGAGGAGTGGTCTATGGGAAGAGCTGTGAAGTGTGGGAGCAGCTGGGGCCATGGGGTGTGTGGTTTGTGCATGGGAGGATGTGTGGGCTATGGAAAGCAGCACAGCCTATGGAGTAGATTGTGGTCTATGGGAGCATGTGGGGACTACGAGAGGCGGTGTGCTCTATAAGGGGGTCTTATCTATGGATGATGTCTGTAAGACAGGAGATGGAGTTCATGGGAAGAGCAGATCAGTATGGGAGCAGCGTGGAATTATGCGAGTAGTGTGTTCAGTAGAGTAAGTGCGGTCTATGCGGGAGGTGGGGGATATGGGGAAGGATATGCTAATGAAAGAGCCTGTGAGTTACAGGAGGAGGAGACAACAATAGGAGGATTGGGGAGTATGTGAGAGAAGCTGTGCTTAGTGGGGAGGGGGGGTCAAGTGTCTCAGGGGTGCTTGGGGTGATGTGTAGCCTGGGATTATATAACTAGATCAGGGTTATTCAACTCCAGGCGTTGAGGGCTGGAAACATGCCAGACTTTCAGGATACCCCTCATTAATATTCATGAGACACATCGTATGCACATTTTTTCTCATGAATATTAATAAGGGATGTCCTAAAAACCTGTCAGAGTTCCGGCGATGGAGGCGTGGAGGTGTTTATTTAATGTCTACTTCCATGAAATAAGCAGAACACACACCCATGATGCCATTGCGTTCACACAGTAAAAGATGCACAAAGTGCTGAAAGGGTTCTACTCTTGAATGCCACTGACAGTGTTGCCACCCTTTCTATGCCGGTTTCCTTGTGTTTTAGGACACTACTAAATAAGCCCTTGTGACCACGGGTCACACCGCAGGGAATTCTGGGAATCCCGAGAGCTACAACATCTCTGATTGGGTCAAATCAGAGGAAGATGTGACGTTTAAGAAGACTTCTTATCATCTATTGGGAAATGTGGCGGCAGAAGCAATGGGGGGTGGGGGGCTTCATTGATCCAAAGTGGTGGGAATATCAAATATCCCATGGAGCTGTGGGGTCCCAAAGTGACGTGGCGACGGGGGTATCAAACATACTATGGAATGGTGGGGTCCAAAAGCGATGGGGATTTCACATATATGTTAATGACTCCAATCAAGCATTCCCACTAAGTCAGTGCCTTGTCTGGGTTTGCTCAAGGGAAGCCCTTATTTATATATTTTTATGACAAGTTATAATCTGGATGATGAACCCTTGTATAACGCCCCTCTCTTAGAATCCCCCTGACCCCACTGAGCCAAGAAGTAGGTTTGTTTTGCAAATTAAAAAGGTTTATTTGAAAAATTAAACAATAGATATATATCACACTGTTATAATAAATTAATATTTGATATCACACTTAGACATATGACAGTGATCAACAATGGATGATGTTAGACTAGCACACTGGTTTAATCACTTAGGAGTAGTATAGAGCATAAGTTAGCTGAGAATGCTTTATGGTTTCAAGGAGATGCAAAGATGAATAAAAGGCAGTACAGAAATAAACTTGATATGATTTCAGCAAAAGATAATATGATCACTTTTTCTCTGACAATTCACTCCCCCCCATGCAATGTAAGGAGATGGAAGTAACACACACAGGGCCTCATTACAACCTTGGTGCTAAGTGCACCAACTTTACCACCATGGTGTAAACTCCGTAAACTCCGTTTACACCATGGTGGATGGCGGATTTACCGCCCCATTCCAAGGTGAGTGGGGCGGTAAATCCCCATTTCCCATTTTCCCTTCCCCATTCCCATTTTTGCCCCATAGGGCATAATGAGAGTGGGGAAGGCGCTAATTACGCCGCCGTAAATTACGGCGGCGTAATTAGCACCATGGCAGGTTAGCGCCATGGATTTTAACGCCTGCTAAAAGCAGGCGTTAAAATTAGAATCAGGCGTTAAGGGTTAACGGTGGCGTTAACCCTTAACGCCTGAGTTGTAATAAGGCCCACAGTCTTTAGGAATACAATCACCGTACAATACAAATTCAGTTCCCCCTAGCAAGCTTATAGCACCAGGGATGATTTTGAAACACAGGCGAAAGACTTTCAGGTGATTTGCAAGGGAGTGAAATATGCTAAAATTGATTTTAATTCCCTCTAGAAGTTCAGGGTGAGTGAGAGATACTTTAAATCAGTTCAGGTCCACACTAGCAATGATTAATGAGGGATTATCAGGTTGAAAACGGATTTCAGTAATGGAAGCAAAGGACAGATCTTTCTACGCGTGGTTTAAATGAAGCAAAATGTCAAATCGCTGCACTTTTTTTCGAGTGCGTTGAGCGCAATTACGGAGGCGCTATAAGGAATAGCAAGTCTGTTTAGAGCTTGTTGGAAAGCTGGGAATCTTAGCTTTACAATAAAAATTTCGTTGCTAGCACCTACGATACCAAAGATGCGGACAAATTTGTGAAGGTAGTTTTTCGAAATTAAAGTAAACTTCAGAATGACAAAATGACACTTTGAAAGGTTTGAATCAACAGGAGGAACACACAATTTCTTATGATGCAGTTCTAAATAGGTTCAAATGTTTTGAATCAGATTATTTTAAGCTAAGAGATGGGTTCTGCACAGTTCTGGCTGGGTACTCACACTATAAATTTG
The DNA here is from genome assembly GCF_040938575.1 of Ambystoma mexicanum. Classification (NCBI taxonomy): domain Eukaryota; kingdom Metazoa; phylum Chordata; class Amphibia; order Caudata; family Ambystomatidae; genus Ambystoma; species Ambystoma mexicanum. The sequence goes on from NC_090932.1 coordinate 1,685,033,926, forward strand.
AAAGGAATGGCCTCGTCACGGATCTGGTCAACAAGTTTACCTGCGGTTCTCTCTGCTCGACGGGTCAATCAGACACCGGTTCTGTTCACAGCGGTCTGGGTCTCTGGTTCTCCTGGTCTGGATCAAGTGGATTCTGGATCCGCACTGCTTTCTGGGTACTGGTTCTGTTCTGGATACACAGGACTCTTAGCAAGCAGCAAACCGCACAGTCCGGTGGTTGAATAGTTTGCAAAAGATTTTGAGGCCTGCTGAAGAGTTCAGCTCTTTGGAGTTTTTGTTCTGGAGTTAGTCTGGGTCTCTAGAGTTCTGGATTCTGGAGTTCTCTGTCAGAGTGCTGCGCAGGAATTCAGTTGAAGGTTGGAAAATGAATGTCCCTGTCTGGCTTCCAGTGACTCTTTTGATGTCTTTTGAAAATGGGTGTGGATGCTAACTTTCTATACCCAACCCACTCATGATTTGATAGGTCAAGGATTTCTCTTTGACCTGATTTGAGAAGGGAGCAGTGAGTCATCCTATGCCATCAGGTGTCATGTTTATGGCTCCAAAGAAAGAACACTCCCCTTTGCTTTTACCTTAGAAAATCATTTTCATAACTAAACATATTTCCCAAATACACAAGTGGTTGACATTACATGTACATATCATATATTACTTCGGGTAGGTCTCTGTTCCAACTCTGATGTTTCTAAGAGCCAAGGTTAAAAAATGGCAACTTATTTTCGTTTTTAGTTGGTTTACCAATATTGGATTTTTAACAAAAAGTACACAGATGTACACCGCCTTTCTACACATATTCCAGTAAATTTTCATTTTTCTAGCGTGAACCTTGTGTCTGCAATCTCCATAATTCATGGGGTTTTGCCTCAGAACATGGTACAGAGTCCTAACACCTCTTAAAATGTGCACAGAAAAATCACAAGAATAATTATATTAATTATATAATGTTGACAAGTCCGTACTATGAATTATCCATCTTTTTAAAATTATGCTCTGGGTTGCTTTTGGCAATCAGCATTGCCATTCCCAATGGTTTCAGGCTACTGTGTGTGTAGCCCAATGGTGGTTTTAGGCAGTGCCCTCCTGTGCTCACAACATAGGCAAAAATGGGTGGCAGCCTATTCTTCATGTTTCCCTGTGCACTTTGCGGGGAGTTCTGGCCATCATGATGTTTTCAATGCCAGTAATGCACAGTTTTGTGGTAGGGCTTGGATGCATGGGTAAAAACATCCCACATATACTATGGAATAATTGGGTCCCAAAGCGATGGGGGTATCAAATATCCCATGGACCTGTGGGGACCCAAAGCGACGTGGCGACGGGGGTATCAAACATACTATGGAATTTTGGGGTCCCAACGCGATCAGGCTACAAAATATCCCATGGACAGGACTTAAAGCGATGGGGGTATCAAATATCATGTGGAATATTGGGGTCCCAAAGTGATGGGGGTATCAAATATCATGTGGAATATTGGGGTCCCAAAGCGATGGGGGTATCAATTATCTTATGGAATTTTGGGGTCCCAAAGCGATGGGGATATCAAATATCCCATGGAGCTGTGGGGTCCCAAAGCGACGTGGCGATGGGGGGATCAAACATACTATGGAATGGTGGGGTCCAAAAGCGATGGGGATATCACATATACTATGGAATATTGGGGTCCCATGGCGATGGGGGTATCAAATATCCCATGGACCTGTGGGAACCCAAAGCGAGGTGGCGACGGGGGGATCAAACATACTATGGAATGGTGGGGTACAAAAGCGATGGGGATATCACATATACTATGGAATATTGGAGTCCCATGGCGATGGGGGTATCAAATATCCCATGGACCTGTGAGGACCCAAAGCGTCGTGGCGACGGGGGTATCAAACATACTATGGAACATTGGGGTCCCAACGTGATTGGGTTACAAAATATCCCATGGACTGGACCCAAAGCGATGGGGGTATCAAATATCATGTGGAATATTGGGGTACCAAAGCCATGGGGGTATCAGTTATCTTATGGAATATTGGGGTCCCAAAGCGATGGGGATATCAAATATCCGGTGAAACGATGAGGTCATAAAGTTATGGGGGTATCAAATATCCCATGGAACTGTGGGATCCCAGGAGATGGGTGATCTCCACGCTTCCTCCCTTAACCCTACAAATGAGCATTCCGATTTGCTGATGGTATTTGATTACCAATGCATCACTTGTGGTAAATTATTACCATCTCATTGTGCTCCAGGAAATGCGAAATATTGTTTTACATTGCTTGCATTTTTGCTATCAGAAATCCGCAGTATTGCTTACCACTGGCAGGTCACCTATATGCCACTACTATCTATGGCACAGCAGTGTGGAATGTTTCTACCGCCGGTGGTATTTTCTGAATAACAGCACATGTTGATTAAAGCCTCTGTCCTTTCAGGGATATTTTGTCCCTGACCCTCTTTAGCTCTGGGTAATTGTGACCAACCCTTCTGGGCTTCATTTGGGAACTGGAAAGGAGCTGTTATCCATGGACCCCGCAGCGACTCCACCCGGTTCGATTGCAAGAAGGAACCTAGTGACCAGGCTTCAGGAGAGGTACTCACTCCTGGCCCTGTGGCAGGACATTTTAGGACAGGCTATGAGTACCTGCACCGGGCATGCCTGCCAGAATAACGTAGTGACCAGCCTTCAGGAGAGGTACTCACTCCTGGCCCTGTGGCAGGACAGCTTAGGACATGCTATGAGTACCTGCGCCGGGTATGCCTGCCAGAATGACCTAGTGACCAGGCTTCAGGAGAGGTACTCACTCCTGGCCCTGTGGCAGGACAGTTTAGGACATGTTATGAGTACCTGCACCGGGCATGCCTGTCAGAATAACCTAGTGACCAGGCTTCAGGAGAGGGGCTCACTTCTGGCCCTGAGGCAGGACAGTTTAGGACATGCTATGAGTACCTGCACCAGGCATGCCGGCCAGAATAACCTAGTGACCAGGCTTCAGGAGAGGGGCTCACTTCTGGGCTGTGGCAGGACAGCTTGGGACATGCTATGAGTACCTGCACCGGGCATGCCTGCCAGAATAACCTAGTGACCAGGCTTCAGGAGAGGTACTCACTTCTGTTCCTGTGGCAGGACAGCTTAGGACATGCTATTAGTACCTGCGCCAGGCAAGCCTGCCAGAATAACCTAGTGACCAGGCTTCAGGAGAGGGGCTCACTCCTGGCCTTGTGGTAGGACAGTTTAAGTCATGCTATGAGTACGTGCACCGGGCATGCCTGCCAGAAAAACCTAGGGACCCGGCTTCAGGATAGGTTGCTCACTCCTGGCCCTGTGGCAGGACAGCTTAGGACATGCTATGAGTACCTGCGCCGGGCATGCCTGCCAGAATAACCGAGTGACCAGGCTTCAGGAGAGGTGTTCACTGCTGGCCCTGTGGCAGGACAGTTTAGGGCATGCTATGAGTACCTGTGCCAGGCATGCCTGCAAGAATAACCTAGTGACCAGGCTTCAGGAGAGGTGCTCACTTCTGGCCCTGTGGCAGGACAGCTTAAGACATGCTATGAGTACCTGTGCCAGGCATGCCTGCCAAAATAACCTAGTGAACAGGCATCACGAGAGGGGCTCACTCCTGGCCTTGTGGCAGGACAGTTTAAGTCATGCTATGAGTACCTGCACCGGGCATGCCGAATAACCTAGTGACCAGGCTTCAGGAGAGATGCTCACTTCTAGCCCTGAGGCAGGACAGCTTGGGAAATGTTATGAGTACCTGCACCGGGCATGCCTGCCAGAATAACCGAGTGACCAGGCTTCACGAGAGGGGCTCACTCCTGGCCTTGTGGCATGACAGTTTAAGTCATGCTATGAGTACCTGCACCGGGCATGCCTGCCAGAATAACCGAGTGGCCAAGCTTCAGGAGAGGTGCTCACTCCTGGCCCTGTGGCAGGACAGCTTAAGACATGCTATGAGTACCTGTGCCAGGCATGCCTGCCAAAATAACCTAGTGAACAGGCATCACGAGAGGGGCTCACTCCTGGCCTTGTGGCAGGACAGTTTAAGTCATGCTATGAGTACCTGCACCGGGCATGCCTGCCAGAATAACCGAGTGGCCAGGCTTCAAGAGAGGTGCTCACTCCTGCCTCTGTGGCAGGACAGCTTGGGACATGCTATGAGTAACTGCACCGGGCATGCCTGCCAGAATAACCTAGTGACCAGGCTTCAGGAGAGGGGCTCACTTCTGTCCCTGTGGCTGGACAGCTTAGGACATGCAATGAGTACCTGCAACTAGCATGCCTGCCAGAATAACCTAGTGACCAGGCTTCAGGAGAGGGGCTCCTTCTTGCCCTGTGGCAAGAAAGCTTAGGACATTCTATGAGTACCTGCTCCAGGTATGCCTGCCAGAATAACTTAGTGACCAGGCTTCAGGAGAGGTGCTCACTCCTGGCCCTCTGGCAGGACAGCTTAGGACATGCTATGAGAACCTGAGCCTGGCATGCCTGCCAGAATAACCTAGTGACCAGGCTTCAGGAGAGGTGCTCACTGCTGGCCCTGTGGCTGGACAGCTTAGGACATTCTATGAATACCTGCACCGGGCATGCCTGCCAGAATAACCTAGTGACCAGTCTTCAGGAGAGGTGCTCACTTCTGGGCCTGTGGCAGGACAGTTTAGGACATGCTATGAGTACCTGCGCCGGGCATGCCTGCCAGAATAACCTAGTGACCAGGCTTCAGGAGAGGGGCTCACTTCTGGCCCTGTGGCAGGACAGTTTAGGACATGCTATGGGTACCTGCGCCGAGCATGCCTGCCAGAATAAACGAGTGACCAGGATTCAGGAGTGGTGCTCACTCCTGGCCCCTGTGGCAGGACAGTTTAGGACATGCTATGAGTACCTGCGCCCGGCATGCCTGACAGAATAACCGAGTTACCAGGCTTCAGGAGACGGGCTCACGTCTGGCCCTGTGGCAGGACAGTTTAGGACATGCTATGAGTACCTGCGCCGGGCATGCCTGCCAGAATAAACGAGTGACCAGGCTTCACGAGAGGTGCTCACTTCTGGCCCTGTGGCAGGACAGCTTAGGACATGCTATGAGTACCTGCGCCGGGCCTGCCTGCCAGAATAACCTAGTGACCAGGCTTCAGGAGAGGTACTCACTCCTGGCCCTGTGGCGGGACAGCTTAGGACATTCTATGAGTACCTGCGCCGGGCATGCCTGCCAGAATAACCTATTGACCAGGCTTCAGGAGAGGTGCTCACACCTGGCCCTGTGGCAGGACAGCTTAGGACATGCTATGAGTACCTGCGCCGGGCATGCCTGCCAGAATAACCTAGTGACCAGGCTTCAGGAGAGGTGCTCACTCATGGCCCTGTGGCATGACATCTTAGGACATGCTATGGGTACCTGCACCGGGCATGCCTGCCAGAATAACCGAGTGGCCAGGCTTCAAGAGAGGTGCTCACTCCTGCCTCTGTGGCAGGACAGCTTGGGACATGCTATGAGTAACTGCACCGGGCATGCCTGCCAGAATAACCTAGTGACCAGGCTTCAGGAGAGGGGCTCACTTCTGTCCCTGTGGCTGGACAGCTTAGGACATGCAATGAGTACCTGCAACGAGCATGCCTGCCAGAATAACCTAGTGACCAGGCTTCAGGAGAGGGGCTCCTTCTTGCCCTGTGGCAAGAAAGCTTAGGACATTCTATGAGTACCTGCTCCAGGTATGCCTGCCAGAATAACTTAGTGACCAGGTTTCAGGAGAGGTGCTCACTCCTGGCCCTCTGGCAGGACAGCTTAGGACATGCTATGAGAACCTGCGCCGGGCATGCCTGCTAGAATAACCTAGTGACCAGGCTTCAGGAGAGGTGCTCACTGCTGGCCCTGTGGCTGGACAGCTTAGGACATTCTATGAGTACCTGCACCGGGCATGCCTGCCAGAATATCCTAGTGACCAGTCTTCAGGAGAGGTGCTCACTTCTGGGCCTGTGGCAGGACAGCTTAGGACATGCTATGAGTACCTGCGCCGGGCATGCCTGCCAGAATAACCTAGTGACCAGGCTTCAGGAGAGGGGCTCACTTCTGGCCCTGTGGCAGGGCAGCTTAGGACATGCTATGAGTACCTGCGCCGAGCATGCCTGCCAGAATAAACGAGTGACCAGGATTCAGGAGAGGTGCTCACTCCTGGCCCTGTGGCAGGACAGTTGAGGACATGCTATGAGTACCTGCGCCCGGCATGCCTGACAGAATAACCGAGTTACCAGGCTTCAGGAGACGGGCTCACGTCTGGCCCTGTGGCAGGACAGTTTAGGACATGCTATGAGTACCTGCGCCGGGCATGCCTGCCAGAATAAACGAGTGACCAGGCTTCACGAGAGGTGCTCACTTCTGGCCCTGTGGCAGGACAGCTTAGGACATGCTATGAGTACCTGCGCCGGGCCTGCCTGCCAGAATAACCTAGTGACCAGGCTTCAGGAGAGGTACTCACTCGTGGCCTTGTGGCGGGACAGCTTAGGACATTCTATGAGTACCTGCACCTGGCATGCCTGCCAGAATAACCTATTGACCAGGCTTCAGGAGAGGTGCTCACACCTGGCCCTGTGGCAGGACAGCTTAGGACATGCTATGAGTACCTGCGCCGGGCATGCCTGCCAGAATAACCTAGTGACCAGGCTTCAGGAGAGGTGCTCACTCATGGCCCTGTGGCATGACATCTTAGGACATGCTATGAGTACCTGCGCCGGGCATGCCTGCCAGAATAACCTAGTGACCAGGCTTCAGGAGAGGTGCTCACTCATGGCCCTGTGGCATGACATCTTAGGACATGCTATGAGTACCTGCGCCGGGCATGCCTGCCAGAATAACCTAGTGACCAGGCTGCAGGAGAGGTGCTCACTTCTGGCCCTGTGGCAGGATAGCTTAGCACATGCTATGAGTACCTGCGCCGAGCATGCCTGACAGAATAACCTAGTTACAAGGCTTCAGGAGAGGGGCTCACTTCTGTCCCTGTGGCAGGACAGTTTAGGACATGCTATGAGTACCTGCACTGGGCATGCCTGCCAGAATAACCTAGTGACCAGGCTTCAGTAGAGGTGCTCACTTCTGGCCCTGTGGTAGGACAGCTTAGGACATTCTATGAGTACCTGCGCCGGGCATGCCTGCTAGAATAACCTAGTGACCAGGCTTCAGGAGAGGTGCTCACTGCTGTCCCTGTGGCAGGACAGCTTAGGACATGCTATGAGTACCTGCACCGGGCATGCCTGCCAGAATAACAAACTGAATAGGGTTCAGGAGAGGTGCTCACTTCTGGCCCTGTGGCAGGACATTTTAGGACATGCTATTTGTACCTGCGCCGGGCATGCCTGCCAGAATAACCTAGTGACCAGGCTTCAGGAGAGGTGCTCACTTCTGGCTCTGTGGCGGGACAGCTTAGGACATGCTATGAGTAGCTGCACCTGGCATGCCTGCCAGAAAAACCTAGTGACCAGGCTTCAGGAGAGGTGCTCACTCCTGGCCCTGTGGCGGGACAGCTTAGGACATGCTATGAGTACCTGCGCTGGGCATGCCTGCCAGAATAACCTATTGACCAGGCTTCAGGAGAGGTGCTCACACCTGGCCCTGTGGCAGGACAGCTTAGGACATGCTATGAGTACCTGCGCCGGGCATGCCTGCCAGAATAACCTAGTGACCAGGCTTCAGGAGAGATGCTCACTCATGGCCCTGTGGCATGACATCTTAGGACATGCTATGAGTACCTGCACCGGGCATGCCTGCCAGAATAACCGAGTGGCCAGGCTTCAAGAGAGGTGCTCACTCCTGCCTCTGTGGCAGGACAGCTTGGTACATGCTATGAGTAACTGCACCGGGCATGCCTGCCAGAATAACCTAGTGACCAGGCTTCAGGAGAGGGGCTCACTTCTGTCCCTGTGGCTGGACAGCTTAGGACATGCAATGAGTACCTGCAACGAGCATGCCTGCCAGAATAACCTAGTGACCAGGCTTCAGGAGAGGGGCTCCTTCTTGCCCTGTGGCAAGAAAGCTTAGGACATTCTATGAGTACCTGCTCCAGGTATGCCTGCCAGAATAACTTAGTGACCAGGCTTCAGGAGAGGTGCTCACTCCTGGCCCTCTGGCAGGACAGCTTAGGACATGCTATGAGAACCTGCGCCGGGCATGCCTGCTAGAATAACCTAGCGACCAGGCTTCAGGAGAGGTGCTCACTGCTGGCCCTGTGGCTGGACAGCTTAGGACATTCTATGAGTACCTGCACCGGGCATGCCTGCCAGAATAACCTAGTGACCAGTCTTCAGGAGAGGTGCTCACTTCTGGGCCTGTGGCAGGACAGCTTAGGACATGCTATGAGTACCTGCGCCGGGCATGCCTGCCAGAATAACCTAGTGACCAGGCTTCAGGAGAGGTGCTCACTCATGGCACTGTGGCATGACATCTTAGGACATGCTATGAGTACCTGCACCGGGCATGCCTGCCAGAATAACCGAGTGGCCAGGCTTCAAGAGAGGTGCTCACTCCTGCCTCTGTGGCAGGACAGCTTGGGACATGCTATGAGTAACTGCACCGGGCATGCCTGCCAGAATAACCTAGTGACCAGGCTTCAGGAGAGGGGCTCACTTCTGTCCCTGTGGCTGGACAGCTTAGGACATGCAATGAGTACCTGCAACGAGCATGCCTGCCAGAATAACCTAGTGACCAGGCTTCAGGAGAGGGGCTCCTTCTTGCCCTGTGGCAAGAAAGCTTAGGACATTCTATGAGTACCTGCTCCAGGTATGCCTGCCAGAATAACTTAGTGACCAGGCTTCAGGAGAGGTGCTCACTTCTGGGCCTGTGGCAGGACAGCTTAGGACATGCTATGAGAACCTGCGCCGGGCATGCCTGCCAGAATAACCTAGTGACCAGGCTTCAGGAGAGGGGCTCACTTCTGGCCCTGTGGCAGGGCAGCTTAGGATATGCTATGAGTACCTGCGCCGAGCATGCCTGCCAGAATAAACGAGTGACCAGGATTCAGGAGAGGTGCTCACTCCTGGCCCTGTGGCAGGACAGTTTAGGACATGCTATGAGTACCTGCACCCGGCATGCCTGACAGAATAACTGAGTTACCAGGCTTCAGGAGACGGGCTCACGTCTGGCCCTGTGGCAGGACAGTTTAGGACATGCTATGAGTACCTGCGCCGGGCATGCCTGCCAGAATAAACGAGTGACCAGGCTTCACGAGAAGTGCTCACTTCTGGCCCTGTGGCAGGACAGCTTAGGACATGCTATGAGTACCTGCGCCGGGCCTACCTGCCAGAATAACCTAGTGACCAGGCTTCAGGAGAGGTACTCACTCCTGGCCCTGTGGCGCGACAGCTTAGGACATTCTATAAGTACCTGCGCCTGGCATGCCTGCCAGAATAATCTATTGACCAGGCTTCAGGAGAGGTGCTCACACCTGGCCCTGTGGCAGGACAGCTTAGGACATGCTATGAGTACCTGCGCCGGGCATGCCTGCCAGAATAACCTAATGACCAGGCTTCAGGAGAGGTGCTCACTCATGGCCCTGTGGCATGACATCTTAGGACATGCTATGAGTACCTGCGCCGGGCATGCCTGCCAGAATAACCTAGTGACCAGGCTTCAGGAGAGGTGCTCACTCATGGCCCTGTGGCATGACATTTTAGGACATGCTAAGAGTACCTGCGCCGGGCATGCCTGCCAGAATAACCTAGTGACCAGGCTTCAGGAGAGGTGCTCACTTCTGGCCCTGTGGCAGGATAGCTTAGCACATGCTATGAGTACCTGCGCCGAGCATGCCTGACAGAATAACCTAGTTACAAGGCTTCAGGAGAGGGGCTCACTTCTGTCCCTGTGGCAGGACAGTTTAGGACATGCTATGAGTACCTGCACCGGGCATGCCTGCCAGAATAACCTAGTGACCAGGCTTCAGGAGAGGTGCTCACTTCTGGCCCTGTGGTAGGACAGCTTAGGACATTCTATGAGTACCTGCGCCGGGCATGCCTGCTAGAATAACCTAGTGACCAGGCTTCAGGAGAGGTGCTCACTGCTGTCCCTGTGGCAGGACAGCTTAGGACATGCTATGAGTACCTGCACCGGGCATGCCTGCCAGAATAACAAACTGAACAGGGTTCAGGAGAGGTGCTCACTTCTGGCCCTATGGCAGGACATTTTAGGACATGCTATTTGTACCTGCGCCGGGCATGCCTGCCAGAATAACCTAGTGACCAGGCTTCAGGAGATGTACTCACTCCTGGATCTGTGGCAGGACAGCTTAGGACATGCTATGAGTACCTGCACCGGGCATGCCTGCCAGAATAACCTAGTGACCAGGCTTCAGGAGGGGTGCTCACTTCTGGCTCTGTGGCGGGACAGCTTAGGACTTGCTATGAGTACCTGCGCCGGGCATGCCTGCCAGAATAACCTAGTGACCAGGCTTCAGGAGAGGTACTCACTCCTGGCCCTGTGGCGGGACAGCTTAGGACATTCTATAAGTACCTGCGCCTGGCATGCCTGCCAGAATAACCTATTGACCAGGCTTCAGGAGAGGTGCTCACACCTGGCCCTGTGGCAGGACAGCTTAGGACATGCTATGAGTACCTGCGCCGGGCATGCCTGCCAGAATAACCTAGTGACCAGGCTTCAGGAGAGGTGCTCACTCATGGCCCTGTGGCATGACATCTTAGGACATGCTATGAGTACCTGCGCCGGGCATGCCTGCCAGAATAACCTAGTGACCAGGCTTCAGGATAGGTGCTCACTCATGGCCCTGTGGCATGACATCTTAGGACATGCTAAGAGTACCTGCGCTGGGCATGCCTGCCAGAATAACCTAGTGACCAGGCTTCAGGAGAGGTGCTCACTTCTGGCCCTGTGGCAGGATAGCTTAGCACATGCTATGAGTACCTGCGCCGAGCATGCCTGACAGAATAACCTAGTTACAAGGCTTCAGGACAGGGGCTCACTTCTGTCCCTGTGGCAGGACAGTTTAGGACATGCTATGAGTACCTGCACCGGGCATGCCTGCCAGAATAACCTAGTGACCAGGCTTCAGGAGAGGTGCTCACTTCTGGCCCTGTGGTAGGACAGCTTAGGACATTCTATGAGTACCTGCGCCGGGCATGCCTGCTAGAATAACCTAGTGACCAGGCTTCAGGAGAGGTGCTCACTGCTGTCCCTGTGGCAGGACAGCTTAGGACATGCTATGAGTACCTGCACCGGGCATGCCTGCCAGAATAACAAACTGAACAGGGTTCAGGAGAGGTGCTCACTTCTGGCCCTATGGCAGGACATTTTAGGACATGCTATTTGTACCTGCGCCGGGCATGCCTGCCAGAATAACCTAGTGACCAGGCTTCAGGAGATGTACTCACTCCTGGATCTGTGGCAGGACAGCTTAGGACATGCTATGAGTACCTGCACCGGGCATGCCTGCCAGAATAACCTAGTGACCAGGCTTCAGGAGGGGTGCTCACTTCTGGCTCTGTGGCGGGACAGCTTAGGACTTGCTATGAGTACCTGCGCCGGGCATGCCTGCCAGAATAACCTAGTGACCAGGCTTCAGGAGAGGTGCTCACTTCTGGCTCTGTGGCGGGACAGCTTAGGACTTGCTATGAGTACCTGCGCCGGGCATGCCTGCCAGAATAACCTAGTGACCAGGCTTCAGGAGAGGTGCTCACTTCTGGCTCTGTGGCAGGACAGCTTAGGACTTGCCATGAGTACCTGCGCCGGGCATGCCTGCCAGAATAACCTAGTGACCAGGATTCAGGAGAGGTGCTCACTTCTGGCTCTGTGGCGGGACAGCTTAGGACTTGCTATGAGTACCTGCACCGGGCATGCCTGCCAGAATAACCTAGTGACCAGGCTTCAGGAGAGGTGCTCACTTCTGGCTCTGTGGCGGGACAGCTTAGGACATGCTATGAGTACCTGCACCGGGCATGCCTGCCAGAATAACCTAGTGACCAGGCTTCAGGAGAGGTGCTCACTCCTGGCCCTGTGGGGGGACAGCTTAGGACATGCTATGAGTACCTGCGCCGGGCATGCCTGCCAGAATAACCTAGTGACCAGGCTTCAGGAGAGGTGCTCACTCCTGGCCCTGTGGCAGGACAGACTAGGACATGCTATGAGTACCTGCACCGGGCATTCCTGCCATAATACCCTAGTGACCAGGCTTCAGGAGAGGTGCTTACTCTTGGCCCTGTGGCAGGACAGATTAGGACATGCTATGAGTACCTGCACCGGGCATGCCTGCCAGAATAACCTAGTGACCAGGCTTCAGGAGAGGTGCTCACTTCTGGCCCTGTGGCAGGATAGCTTAGCACATGCTATGAGTACCTGCGCCGAGCATGCCTGACAGAATAACCTAGTTACAAGGCTTCAGGACAGGGGCTCACTTCTGTCCCTGTGGCAGGACAGTTTAGGACATGCTATGAGTACCTGCACCGGGCATGCCTGCCAGAATAACCTAGTGACCAGGCTTCAGGAGAGGTGCTCACTTCTGGCTCTGTGGTAGGACAGCTTAGGACATTCTATGAGTACCTGCGCCGGGCATGCCTGCTAGAATAACCTAGTGACCAGGCTTCAGGAGAGGTGCTCACTGCTGTCCCTGTGGCAGGACAGCTTAGGACATGCTATGAGTACCTGCACCGGGCATGCCTGCCAGAATAACAAACTGAACAGGGTTCAGGAGAGGTGCTCACTTCTGGCCCTCTGGCAGGACATTTTAGGACATGCTATTTGTACCTGCGCCGGGCATGCCTGCCAGAATAACCTAGTGACCAGGCTTCAGGAGATGTACTCACTCCTGGATCTGTGGCAGGACAGCTTAGGACATGCTATGAGTACCTGCACCGGGCATGCCTGCCAGAATAACCTAGTGACCAGGCTTCAGGAGGGGTGCTCACTTCTGGCTCTGTGGCGGGACAGCTTAGGACTTGCTATGAGTACCTGCGCCGGGCATGCCTGCCAGAATAACCTAGTGACCAGGCTTCAGGAGAGGTGCTCACTTCTGGCTCTGTGGCGGGACAGCTTAGGACTTGCTATGAGTACCTGCGCCGGGCATGCCTGCCAGAATAACCTAGTGACCAGGCTTCAGGAGAGGTGCTCACTTCTGGCTCTGTGGCAGGACAGCTTAGGACTTGCCATGAGTACCTGCGCCGGGCATGCCTGCCAGAATAACCTAGTGACCAGGATTCAGGAGAGGTGCTCACTTCTGGCTCTGTGGCGGGACAGCTTAGGACTTGCTATGAGTACCTGCACCGGGCATGCCTGCCAGAATAACCTAGTGACCAGGCTTCAGGAGAGGTGCTCACTTCTGGCTCTGTGGCGGGACAGCTTAGGACATGCTATGAGTACCTGCACCGGGCATGCCTGCCAGAATAACCTAGTGACCAGGCTTCAGGAGAGGTGCTCACTCCTGGCCCTGTGGGGGGACAGCTTAGGACATGCTATGAGTACCTGCGCCGGGCATGCCTGCCAGAATAACCTAGTGACCAGGCTTCAGGAGAGGTGCTCACTCCTGGCCCTGTGGCAGGACAGACTAGGACATGCTATGAGTACCTGCACCGGGCATTCCTGCCATAATACCCTAGTGACCAGGCTTCAGGAGAGGTGCTTACTCTTGGCCCTGTGGCAGGACAGATTAGGACATGCTATGAGTACCTGCACCGGGCATGCCTGCCAGAATAACCTAGTGACCAGGCTTCAGGAGAGGTGCTCACTCCTGGCCCTGTGGGGGGACAGCTTAGGACATGCTATGAGTACCTGCGCCGGGCATGCCTGCCAGAATAACCTAGTGACCAGGCTTCAGGAGAGGTGCTTACTCCTGGCCCTGTGGCAGGACAGACTAGGACATGCTATGAGTACCTGCACCGGGCATTCCTGCCATAATACCCTAGTGACCAGGCTTCAGGAGAGGTGCTTACTCTTGGCCCTGTGGCAGGACAGCTTAGGACTTGCTATGAGTACCTGCGCCGGGCATGCCTGCCAGAATAACCTAGTGACCAGGCTTCAGGAGAGGTGCTCACTTCTGGCTCTGTGGCGGGACAGCTTAGGACTTGCTATGAGTACCTGCGCCGGGCATGCCTGCCAGAATAACCTAGTGACCAGGCTTCAGGAGAGGTGCTCACTTCTGGCTCTGTGGCGGGACAGCTTTGGACTTGCCATGAGTACCTGCGCCGGGCATGCCTGCCAGAATAACCTAGTGACCAGGCTTCAGGAGAGGTGCTCACTTCTGGCTCTGTGGCGGGACAGCTTAGGACTTGCTATGAGTACCTGCACCGGGCATGCCTGCCAGAATAACCTAGTGACCAGGCTTCAGGAGAGGTGCTCACTTCTGGCTCTGTGGCGGGACAGCTTAGGACATGCTATGAGTACCTGCACCGTGCATGCCTGCCAGAATAACCTAGTGACCAGGCTTCAGGAGAGGTGCTCACTCCTGGCCCTGTGGGGGGACAGCTTAGGACATGCTATGAGTACCTGCGCCGGGCATGCCTGCCAGAATAACCTAGTGACCAGGCTTCAGGAGAGGTGCTCACTCCTGGCCCTGTGGCAGGACAGACTAGGACATGCTATGAGTACCTGCACCGGGCATTCCTGCCATAATACCCTAGTGACCAGGCTTCAGGAGAGGTGCTTACTCTTGGCCCTGTGGCAGGACAGATTAGGACATGCTATGAGTACCTGCACCGGGCATTCCTGCCAGAATAAAACTGTGAAGATTGCCCACTCGCTCGCATGCACACATACACACTTTAGCATGCGCTCACACCAGCACACACGCAAGCACATGTACATAAACACTGACACAGGCACACACACACTGTCACGCACATATACATACGGGCAAGCACAGAGAGGCGGCCATCCATACACATATAACACAAGCACGCCCATATAGACATCCACAGAAACACACACGCTAGCACACGCATCCACACAGGCGCTCACATACAGACATGTACAGAAACACTCGCACAGATACACACAGGCATGCACACACACACGCACAGACACACACCCGCAAGCACACACAGCCACGTACATGCATAAACACATAGACACAGGCATGCACATATAGACATGCACAGAAACAGGGCAGTTTCTAGCCAAATTGGTGCCAACGGCGAAACATCAGAATGCGCCCCCTACCCGCCCGGCACACGTCACTCCCAAACAACACCTCTGTCATGTGACAAACCTCCCCTCAATATGAATAAATAATTGCTATATGAATGAAGCCGGGTTCATTACATAGTAAATCAAGTACTTTACAGAAGAATTCTAATTTGGAAACACAGCTGTTGCTGCCCAAATACATGTTTTTTCTGTCACCTGCTCTTAGGGAAGGCCTTGCCTAAATGCAGTTTCAAACTGTTCGTACTAGTACACTGTGATTGAAAAGCCTACCGGGGTCTGAGGGCTCAATAACCTGGCTTTGTGTTGCAGGTGTTCTGTTCGTACCACCTCACTTGTATTTCGCAAAGGGGCAATAGTAGACCAACCATATGAATTATGTTCTGATGGAAGGTTTTCATTCTAAAGATGGACAGTCTGGTACACTCTTACTGTACTCTTTCAAAATACCTCTCTGAGAGTGGGAAGGGGACAAATAGCACCAATGAGGATTCATGTATGCTTTGCATTAAATCACAGAGCATTTCAGGGCTATAACAGTGATCAGAGATCTACACATTTAATAAACAAGTCTGTGATAAAAGGATTATATGTGTGAATCTCTAAATTCATAACTGGTGCATGGATTGCTGCTCACATCACGGGTCACAATACTCACCCTAACATTAAAATGTTTGTAACCATGGACCATACATGCTCATTCAGGCGGCTTACTTTTTGGATGAGAGTATAAAATGGCTGCAACATCAGCCACTCAAATGGGGTACAAGGGCTCTTTTGCTTCTTGTTTCTGAAGAATTTTAGAGGAGGAAGGGCTGGGTCTCAGTGTGGGCATGCTTAACCCTAATATAGTAACATCTTTAGGGAATTATAATTACAGACAGGGCAGGATACCGCACAGGAGAGACCCAATAAACAATGCACAGAAAGGCTACACAGACAGGATTGTACCTCTTTCAGACTTTAGCCAGACCAGTAATAAGTTGATAAAGTGTTTTAAACAAAACCAGCTTCTAATGCCCGATAAAGGGTACACAGTTCCTCAGCCACTACCGCCTCACTTTTTCGCCGGCCTCAGGGGTTATTTCGGCAAAAAAGAGCAGGCCCATGCTTTATCTAACAGAGCTGGCATTAGCATCTCTTATTAGTGCTGGCTCGCAGCTCGTGAAAATCGTATTGTGACAGTGTAGAAAGGGAGTTTGGCCTATCGGATTTACAATTTGAGGCAACTTCTTTGATTGAGACAAGGGAAATTGGACAAAAAGGCCACTATATCCCAATGCATGCAACATAATTTTTAGTCAATTCTTAGTGTGTGAATGCTTTGCCCAGCATCCACAGTGTAAGCAAATTATAACAAGTATAACAATCGAACTGCGCCTCACACAAAAAAAGTTCTGCCACAAAGTACAGGTGTACAGTTATTTAATCCATGCCATGAACAGTCTGACGCGTGTTTCGAGCGTAGCTCTTCCTCTGAGGCTGTTAAAGTACATAAAACCAACCATCTTTGATGTCCTGGGTGTTAGTCTTAGCAGTGCACGGTGGTGGCGCGAGTTATGGTTGCTTAGCTTACCATAACTGGCGAATTTCAAGGGTTTTTCGGTTTTACTTGGAACCATAACGTCCCTTTAACAAAGTTTTTTCACTGAATTTCATAGGTTTTTAGTAGCGCAACTTAACCATAACGTCCCTTTAACAAAGTTTTTTTCACTGAATTTCATAGGTTTTTAGTAGCGCAACTTAACCATAACGTCCCTTTAACAAAGTTTTTTCACTGAATTTCATAGTTGTTTAGTAGCACAACTTAACAATAATGACTTTGACTTTATATACATGTCATATGGAACTGACTAGATCTCTTCTTATGAACTTGATGTCCGCAAACTTATTTAATGTTCGCGGACATGTTCGGAGAACAGTACCACTACCTAAAAACTGTGGGGGGGGTGGGTGGTGGGGTATGTTTGATTGTTATATTATAATATAAGAACATTTAACAAATTCAAAAAGCAGCACACAAACACATTATATATAGTAATACATAAGAAATGTAACCCATACATGTAACACACTAACCATTCATTTAAATACAATATGTTCTGAAATGGAATATACCACAAGAAGATAAATTGGCTTCCAACATAATTACCTCACAAACACATAGTAAATACGCAATACTAATGCTTCTACGTTACAATGCAGATGGTACCAAAAACAACTGCAAGCTGACTGGATTCACACATAGTCAAATATCACTTGGTAAGAAAACCTTCACAACAATAGGTATAATCTACAACGCAGGAGCCACAACCAATTCAGAGCACTACACTGCATACATAAAAAAGAAATGTGGATGGTTTGAATGTAATGATAGTACCATTACTCTAAAGCAGAGATTACCAGCAAATCTTACAAACGCTTATTTGATGTTCTTAAAACCAAAATTCGATAAATAAACTGTATTTAAACCTTTAAGCAAATTTGTGTTAAAAAAATATAAACTGTTAGAATACTCCAAAAGCTATCTAACTGCTCAAAGATTCTACAACAACTAATCAGATAAATGAATACCACTAAAATAGACCAAAAAATACACAGTTAGAATATGCCAATTGGTATCTAACTGTCCCAAAATTATAAATTTGTGTTAAAATAATATAAACTGTTAGAATACTCCAAAAGCTATCTAACAGCTCAAAGATTCTACAAAAACTAATCAGATAAATGAATACTACTAAATTAGGCCAAAAAATACACAGTTAGAATACGCCAATTGGTATCTAACTGTCCCAAAATTTAACAATATCCAAATAGATAAATCAAAACCAATAAAATATATTAAAAAAATAGACAGTTTGAATACGCCAATTGGTATCTAACTGCTCCAAAATTTTATAATATCAAAACAAATGAAGAATCTGTTACTGCTCCAAAAAAAATACAGCAAAGCAAAGTATAAAGCATTAGCCAGAAAATACAACTGAACACTGAAAACAAACAAACAAATAAACTGTAGAATAACAGAAAAAGGGTTTTATTTTAATCCAACATGGATTTTTTTTTCTCCCACAGACCCAATGATTTTAACAACAAATACAGAAACTGAGCAAATTGCACAGTACTCTGATTTGGACTCTGCTAAATATGAGGGTCGAAAAAAAATAAAAGTATATTTCTTATACAATGTAATAAGTCATTACAAAATACTAATACTAACATGCTATTTTCTTTTATCACAGAAATGAAGAAGAAAAACATGGACTCCCATTACTAGACCAAACAGTAAGTATACAATAATAAGGACCACCATAGCAGCATATCACATCCATAGAGTCAAACATTTCAACTATGATCTATGGGAAACTTTTAATGTCCGCGAACAATGTGAGTGTTCTTAGAACACTTTGAACTTGCCAGCGAACAATACGGACACCGTTTTCAGGACACCCCCTATGAACATTTCAGAACAACGCGATAGCTCTTAGAACACTTTCAACTTAACAACGAACAATACAGACAGCGTCCTAAGGACACCACCTACGAACATTCCAGGACACCAGGAGTGTTCTCAAAAACGTCTTCAGAACACCCCCATTTTGTTTATTTGCGAACATTTCAGGACACAGTGGGTGTTCTTAGAACACATTCAACTTGACAGAGAACAATACGGACAGCGTCCTCAGGACACCCCCTACGAACACTCCCCGGACACCGCAAGTGTTCTTACAAGCGTCTTCAGAGCACCACCATCTTGTTTATTTGCGAACATTTCAGGACACCGCGAGTGTTCTTAGGAAACATTCAACTTGACAGAGAACAATACGGACAGCGTCCTCAGGACACCCCCTACGAACATTCCAGGACACCGGGAGTGTTCTTAGAAGCTTCTTCAGAACACCACCATCTTGTTTATTTGCGAACATTTCAGGACACCGCAAGTGTTCTTAGGACACATTCAACTTGACAGAGAACAATACGGACAGCGTCCTCAGGACACCCCCTACGAACACTCCCCAGACACCGCAAGTGTTCTTAGAAGCGTCTTCAGAACACCACCATCTTGTTTATTTGCCAACATTTCAGGACACTGCGAGTGTTCTTAGGACACATTCAACTTGACAGAGAACAATACGGACAGCGTCCTCAGGACACCCCCTACGAACACTCCCCGGACACCGCGAGTGTTCTTAGAAGCGTCTTCAGAACACCCCCATTTTGTTTATTTGCGAACATTTCAGGACACCGCGGGTTTTCTTAGAACACATTCAACTTGACAGAGAACAATACGAACAGCGTCCTCAGGACACCCCCTACGAACATTCCAGGACACCGGGAGTGTTCTTAGAAGCGTCTTCAGAACACCACCATCTTGTTTATTTGCGAACATTTCAGGACACCGCGAGTGTTCTTAGAACACATTCAACTTGACAGAGAACAATACGGACAGCGTCCTCAGGACACCCCCTACGAACACTCCCCGGACACCGCGAGTGTTCTTAGAAGCGTCTTCAGAACACCCCCATTTTGTTTATTTGCGAACATTTCAGGACACCGCGAGTGTTCTTAGGACACATTCAACTTGACAGAGAACAATACGGACAGCGTCCTCAGGACACCCCCTACGAACACTCCCCGGACACCGCGAGTGTTCTTAGAAGCGTCTTCAGAACACCCCCATTTTGTTTATTTGCGAACATTTCAGGACACCGCGGGTGTTCTTAGAACACATTCAACTTGACAGAGAACAATAAGGACAGCGTCCTCAGGACACCCCCTATGAACATTTCAGGACACCGGGAGTGTTCTCAAAAACGTCTTCAGAACACCCCCATTTTGTTTATTTGCGAACATTTCAGGACACTGCGGGTGTTCTTAGAACACATTCAACTTGACAGAGAACAATACGGACAGCGTCCTCAGGACACCCCCTACGAACACTCCCCGGACACTGCGAGTGTTCTTAGAACAGTTTCACTTTGCTTGCGAACAAAACGGACACATATTGAGTCCTTAGAACACCCCCCAGTCAGTTTATTTAGAACATTTCAGAACACCAGTGATGTCCGCAAACAAATCGAACACAAAAAGAACGTCTAACACATAAAAAACACAACTTTCATCCTATCTCATACACTTCCACCCTCCCCAAACACTCCTACACACCAACACACTCTACTAAATACACATTTTGAACAAAGTTTCACCGCGCTGTCAGCGGACGTCCGCGAATCCAAGATGGCGGGCGCTACTGAAAAATCTGACGCGCTTCACGCTCCACGCAATCCAATCAGCGAACACGTTGCATGTCCGCGAACATCACGCAAGACAATTGGCCAATCAGGACACTGTCCGCGGAGCGAACAGGGAAGTGTGTCCACGAACCGAACACAGATATCACTAATTTTTTTTTACCTACTTTTTGGTCATTTTAAAAAAAACTACTGGACGGATTTTCACCAAATTTGCAAAAGCACGCTTTCGGGACCAAGCCGCTGCTCCTGGTCCAAATTTGGTGGAAATCCGTCCAGCGGTTTGGGCTATAGGCGCGAGCAAATTTTTTTTCCAATTCAGTCTATGGGAAAAAAAAAAGTTTTGGGGCCCCCCTATAACTTTGCCCCCCCTGGACAAATCCTCACCAAACTTTGCAAAGAAATTGAAAGTGACCCAAATACTTTTATTGCAAAGTTTGGTGAGGATCCGTCCAGGGAGAGCGAAGTTATAAGCCACCCAAAAAGTGCTCTTCCTACGGAAACAGCAACTTAACCATAACTACATGGCCACTACCGTAGCCATGTAATATATGTATATATATATTAAAAAGTGTTGGTGTGTCACATAAAGAGACATAACAATAAAGACAATAGTTTACAGCTTTTCTGTGTGGCACGTGCATTCTCTTGGAAGAATGCATGGGTTTGGTCTCCTAACTGATACCGTGTAAAAACTATGACTTGAGTGAGTGAGTGAGTGAGTGAGCGAGTGAGCGATCACTTATAAATTGCCCCACTCGCACGGCTGCCAGCACAAAGAATGAGGGGCACAGGGTGTGTGACATCTCACACGCTGTGTTTGGAATATGCATTCCTTTGCTTGCATATTCCTAACGCATCGCGTGCCATCCCAAAGTCTGCAGAGAGCAGCAGCCGCATATTGCAGAGCAGCGCTCACCGGGCGGCTTCTCAGTGGGCCCCTTACTGCGGCCACGCCCTGAGCGATCCAGCTCTGCGCCCCGGGAGGTTGCCCACACAGACACGCTCGCACAGATTCACACAGGCATGCACACAAACACGCAAAGACACACACGCACAAGCACACACGGCCACGCACATACATACACAGGTACACACAGACATGCACATATAGGACTGCAAATAAACACTCACACAGATACGCACTGGCATGCACACAAACCCACGCACAGAGACACACATGCAAGCATACACGGCCACGCACATACATACACAGGTACACACAGACATGCACATAAAGGGCTGCAAATAAACACTCACACAGATACGCACTGGCATGCACACAAACACACGCACAGAGACACACACGCAAGCATACACGGCCACGCACATACATACACAGGTACACACAGACATGCACATATAGGCCTGCAAATAAACACACACAGATACGCACTGGCATGCACACAAACACACGCACAGAGACACACACACAAGCATACACAGCCACGCACATACATACACAGGTACACACAGACATGCACATATAGGCCTGCAAATAAACACTCACACAGATACGCACTGGCATGCACACAAACACACGCACAGAGACACACACGCAAGCATACACGGCCACGCACATACATACACAGTTACACACAGACATGCACATATAGGCCTGCAAATAAACACTCACACAGATACGCACTGGCATGCACACAAACACGCAAAGACACACACGCAAGCAAGAACACACGGCCACGCACATACATACACAGGTACACACAGACACACACATACAGACGTGCACAGAAACCCTCACACAGATACGCACTGGCATGCACACACACACACGTACGCACAGCAACACTCACACCCGCGCAAGCCCCCATCACGTGCTAGTTTGCTTGAAGGCAGGCGTTACTTCTGAATAATTGCTTTGTTTAGGATTCCACCCTGATGCCATTCAACACTTGGACGGATAAAAGGATGAACTCGCGATGAATAATACGCCGAAATGACTGAGGAATAAAGCAGACACATGATCCTGACACTGCTAATTTTAATTAAGCAATGTGTTCCTTCGCAGATGTATCATCCTTGAGGACAGATGTTTTCAGGATATAGCCAATGCGTTTAATCATATTTTAAATTGCTTTAACCTGTGTATGGCAGCGGGGTATTTAGTGGAATATTTACATATTAACTGAATGCAGATGTATTATGACCTGGGTGCCAATAATGGCTGCATTTGATGCTGAAATTAATCGGCAGGATGCTAGACTAGAATAGTTCCGATTTGCTTTAAAAGTGAGTGCTGAGGGATAATCACATGAACTTCTGATAATGGCTGAAGACGCCCACTCTTGTACCATCCCTCACATGATCTGCAGCGGATAACCCCGAAGAAGCCCACTCTTGTACTATTCTGTCACATCATCTGCAGGGCAAAGCCCTGAAGAAGCCAACTCTTGGTACCATTCCCTCACATGATCCACAAGACATAGCCCTGAAGAAGCACACTCTTGTACAATTCTGTCACATCATCTGCAGGGCATAGCCCTGAAGAAGTAATCTCTTGGTACCATTCCCTCACATGATCTGCAGGACATAGCCCCGAAGAAGCCCACTCGTGTTCTATTCCGTCATATCATCTGTTGGGCAAAGCCCTGAAGAAACCCACTCTTGTACTATACCCACACGTCAGTTGTAGGACAAAGCCCTGAAGAAGACCACTCTTATTCCATTCCGTCACATCATCTGCAGGGCAAAGCCCTGAAGAAGCAGACTCTTGGTACCATTCCCTCACATGATCTGCAGGACATAGCCTCGAAGAAGCCCACTCTGGGTCCTGTTCCATAATGTGATCTACAGGACATAGCCTTGAAGTGCACACTCGTATTACCGTTCCCTCGCATGATATGTAGGACATATACCTGAAGAAGCCCACTCTTGGTGCCATTCCGTCACAACATCTGCAGGGCGAAGTTCTGAAGAAGCCAACTCTTGGTACCATTCCCTCACATAATCTGCAGGACATAGCCTTGAAGAAGCCCACTCTGGGTCCTGTTCCATATGTGATCTACAGGACATAGCCTTGAAGTGCACACTCGTATTACCATTCCCTCACATGATCTGGAGGACATAACTCTGAAGAAGCCCACTCTTGTACCATTCCGTCACATCATCTGCTGGGCAAAGCCCAGAAGAAGCCGACTTGTGGTACTATTCACTCACATGATCTGCAGGAAATAACCCCAAAGAAGACCACTCTTGGTACTGTACCCTCATGTGATCTATAGGACATATCCCTGAATTAGCCCATTCTTATTACCGTTCACTCACATTATATGCAGGATATATCCCTAAAGACACCCACTCTTGGTGCCATTTCCTCACATGATCTGCAGGACATAGCCCTGAAGAAGCCCTCTTGTACCATTCTGTCACATCATCTGCAGGGCAGAGCCCTGAAGAAGCCGACTCTTGTTACTATTCCCTCATATGATCTGCAGTACATATCCCTGAAGAAGCCCACTCTTGTACCATTCTGTCACATCATCTGCAGGGCAAATACCTGCATAAGCTGACTCTTTGTACTATTCCCTCATATGATCTGCAGGACTTAATCCTGAAGAAGCCCATTCTTGTACCATTCCATCACATCATCTGCAGGGAAAATCCTTGAAGAAGCTGACTCTTGGTTCCATTCCCTCACTTGATCTGCAAAACATAGCTCTGAAGAAGCCCACTCTTTGTACTGTTCCCTCATGTGACCTACAAGATATAGCACTGAAGTAGCCCACTCTTGTACCATTCTGTCCAGTCATCTGCAGGTCAAAGCCCTGAAGAAGCCAACTCTTGGTACCATTCCCTCACAGGATCTGCAGTACATAGACCTGAAGAAGCCCACTCGTGTACCATTCCGTCATACCATCTGCTGGGCAAATCCCTGAAGAAGCCGACTCTTGGTACCATTTCCTCATATGATCTGAAGGACATAGCCCTGAAGAAGCCCACTCGTTTTCTATTCCGTCATACCATCTGTTGGGCAAAGCCCTGAAGAAACCCACTCTTGTACTATACCCACACGTCAGTTGTAGGACAAAGCCCTGAAGAAGACCACTCTTATTCCATTCCGTCACATCATCTGCTGGGCAAATCCCTGAAGAAGCCGACTCTTGGTACCATTTCCTCATATGATCTGAAGGACATAGCCCTGAAGAAGCCCACTCGTTTTCTATTCCGTCATATCATCTGTTGGGCAAAGCCCTGAAGAAACCCACTCTTGTACTATACCCACACGTCAGTTGTAGGACAAAGCCCTGAAGAAGACCACTCTTATTCCATTCCGTCACATCATCTGCAGGGCAAAGCCCTGAAGAAGCAGACTCTTGGTACCATTCCCTCACATGATCTGCAGGACATAGCCTTGAAGAAGCCCACTCTGGGTCCTGTTCCATAATGTGATCTACAGGACATAGCCTTGAAGTGCCCACTCGTATTACCGTTCCCTCGCATGATATGTAGTACATATACCTGAAGAAGCCCACTCTTGGTGCCATTCCGTCACAACATCTGCAGGGCAAAGTTCTGAAGAAGCCAACTCTTGGTACCATTCCCTCATATGATCTGCAGTACATATCCCTGAAGAAGCCCACTCTTGTACCATTCTGTCACATCATCTGCAGGGCAAATACCTGCATAAGCTGACTCTTTGTACTATTCCCTCATGTGATCTGCAGGACTTAATCCTGAAGAAGCCCATTCTTGTACCATTCCATCACATCATCTGCAGGGAAAATCCTTGAAGAAGCTGACTCTTGGTACCATTCCCTCACTTGATCTGCAAAACATAGCTCTGAAGAAGCCCACTCTTTGTACTGTTCCCTCATGTGACCTACAAGATATAGCACTGAAGTAGCCCACTCTTGTACCATTCTGTCCAGTCATCTGCAGGTCAAAGCCCTGAAGAAGCCAACTCTTGGTACCATTCCCTCACATGATCTGCAGTACATAGACCTGAAGAAGCCCACTCGTGTACCATTCCGTCATACCATCTGCTGGGCAAATCCCTGAAGAAGCCGACTCTTGGTACCATTTCCTCACATGATCTGAAGGACATAGCCCTGAAGAAGCCCACTCGTGTTCTATTCTGTCATATCATCTGTTGGGCAAAGCCCTGAAGAAACCCACTCTTGTACTATACCCACACGTCAGTTGTAGGACAAAGCCCTGAAGAAGACCACTCTTATTCCATTCCGTCAAATCATCTGCAGGGCAAAGCCCTGAAGAAGCAGACTCTTGGTACCATTCCCTCACATGATCTGCAGGACATAGCCTTGAAGAAGCCCACTCTGGGTCCTGTTCCATAATGTGATCTACAGGACATAGCCTTGAAGTGCCCACTCGTATTACCATTCCCTCGCATGATATGTAGGACATATACCTGAAGAAGCCCACTCTTGGTGCCATTCCGTCACAACATCTGCAGGGCAAAGTTCTGAAGAAGCCAACTCTTGGTACCATTCCCTCACATAATCTGCATGACATAGCCTTGAAGAAGCCCACTCTTAGTACCATTCCCTCACATGATCTGGAGGACATAACTCTGAAGAAGCCCACTCTTGTACCATTCTGTCACATCATCTGCTGGGCAAAGCCCAGAAGAAGCCGACTTGTGGTACTATTCACTCACATGATCTGCAGGAAATAACCCCAAAGAAGCCCGCTCTTGGTACTGTACCCTCATGTGATCTATAGGACATATCCCTGAATTAGCCCATTCTTATTACCGTTCACTCACATTATATGCAGGATATATCCCTAAAGACACCCACTCTTGGTGCCATTTCCTCACATGATCTGCAGGACATAGCCCTGAAGAAGCCCTCTTGTACCATTCTGTCACATCATCTGCAGGGCAGAGCCCTGAAGAAGCCGACTCTTGTTACTATTCCCTCATATGATCTGCAGTACATATCCCTGAAGAAGCCCACTCTTGTACCATTCTGTCACATCATCTGCAGGGCAAATACCTGCATAAGCTGACTCTTTGTACTATTCCATCATATGATCTGCAGGACTTAATCCTGAAGAAGCCCATTCTTGTACCATTCCATCACATCATCTGCAGGGAAAATCCTTGAAGAAGCTGACTCTTGGTACCATTCCCTCACTTGATCTGCAAAACATAGCTCTGAAGAAGCCCACTCTTTGTACTGTTCCCTCATGTGACCTACAAGACATAGCACTGAAGTAGCCCACTCTTGTACCATTCTGTCCAGTCATCTGCAGGTCAAAGCCCTGAAGAAGCCAACTCTTGGTACCATTCCCTCACATGATCTGCAGTACATAGACCTGAAGAAGCCCACTCGTGTACCATTCCGTCATACCATCTGCTGGGCAAATCCCTGAAGAAGCCGACTCTTGGTACCATTTCCTCACATGATCTGAAGGACATAGCCCTGAAGAAGCCCACTCTTGTACCATTCTGTCACATCATCTGCATGGCAAAGCCATGAAGAAGCCCACTCCTGGTACCATTCTGTCACATGATCTTCAGGACATAGCCCTGAAGAAGCCCCCACTTTTACCATTCCATCACATCATCTGCTGGGCAAAGCCCTGAAAAAGCCGACTTGTGGTACTATTCACTCACATGATCTGCAGGAAATAACCCCAAAGAAGCCCACTCTTGGTACTGTTCCCTCATGTGATCTATAGGACATATACCTGAATTAGCCCACTCTTATTACCGTTCCCTCACATGATCTGCAGGACATAGCCCTGAAGATGCACACTCTTGTACCATTCTGTCACATCATCTGCAGGGCAGATCCCTGAAGAAGCCAACTCTTGGTATCATTCCCTCACATGATCTGCAGTACATATCCCTGAAGAAGCCCACTTGTGTACCATTCTGTCACATCATCTGCAGGGCAAAGACCTGCGTAAACTGACTCTTTGTACTGTTCCCTCACATGATCTGAAGGACATAGCCCTGAAGAAGCCCCCACTTTAACCATTCCATCACATCATCTGCTGGGCAAAGCCCTGAAGAAGCCGACTTGTGGTACTATTCACTCACATGATCTGCAGGAAATAACCCCAAATAAGCCCACTCTTGGTACTGTTCCCTCATGTGATCTATAGGACATATCCCTGAATTAGCCCACTCTTATTACCGTTCCCTCACATGATATGCAGGACATATCCCTAAAGACGCCCACTCTTGGTGCCATTTCCTCACATGATCTGCAGGATATAGCCCTGAAGATGCACACTCTTGTACCATTCTGTCACATCATCTGCAGGGCAAATCCCTGAAGAAGCCAACTCTTGGTACCATTCCCTCACATGATCTGCACTACATATCCCTGAAGAAGCCCACTTGTGTACCATTCTGTCACATCATCTGCAGAGCAAAGACCTGCTTAAGCTGACTCTTTGTACTGTTCCCTCATATGATCTGCAGGACATAACCCTGAAGAAGCCCACTCTTGTACCATTCTGTCACATCATCTGCATGGCAAAGACCTGCATAAGATGACTCTTTGTACTGTTCCCTCATATGATCTGCAGGACTTAACCCTGAAGAATCCCACTCTTGTACCATTCCGTCACATCATCTGCAGGGCAAATCCCAGAAGAAGCCTACTCTTGGTACCATTCCCTAACATGATCTGCAAGACATACCTCTGAAGAAGCCCACTCTTTGTACTGTTCCCTCATGTGACCACAGGACATAGCCCTGAAATAGCTCACTCTTGTACCATTCTGTCACATCATCTGCAGGGCAAAGCCCTGAAGAAGCCGACACTTGGTACCATTCCCTCACTTGATTTGCAAGACATAGCTCTGAAGAATCCCACTCTTATTACCGTTCCCTCACATGATATGCAGGACATATCACCAGAAGAAGCTCACTCTTGGTGCCCTTTCCTCACATGACCTGCAGGGCAAAGCCCTGAAGAAGCCCAGTCTTGGTATCGTTCCCTCACATGATCTGCAGGACATAACCCCGAAGAAGCCCACTCTTGTACCATTCCGTCACATCATCTGCGGGGCAAAGCCCTGAAGAAGCCAACTCTTGCGACCATTCCCTCACATGATCTGCAGGACATAACCCCGAAGAAGCCCACTCTTGTACAATTCCATCACATCATCTGCAGGGCAAATCCCTGAAGAAGCCGACTCTTGCTACTTTTCCCTCATGTGATCTACAGGACATAGTGCTGAAGAAGCCCACTCTTAAACCATTCCCTCACATTATATGCAGGATATAGCCCTGAAGAAGCCTACTCTTGTACCATTCTGTGACATCATCTGCAGGGCAAAGCCCTGAAGATGCCAACCCTTGGTATTCCCTCATATGATCTGCAGGACATAGCCTTGAAAAAGCCCACGCTTGTATTATTCTGTCACATCATCTGCAGGGCAAAGCCTTGACGAAGTCAACTCTTGGTACCATTCCCTCACTTGATCTGCAGGACATAGCCTTGAAGAAGCCCACTCTTGGTACTGTTCCCTCATGTGATTGAAAGGGCCCCTTTAAGGTGGATGTCCTGGTTTCTGACCTGTATTTATTGCCGTCTTTTTGAGACGGTCATGACCAATGGAAAGTCTCCTTTCATTCCAGGGAGGAACCCAAATACACCTGGATGTCAGCATACCAAGGAGAGTATCAGCCAGGAAGCAAGACGCTCCGGCTTGCGCGAACATGCAGGTGAGGTAGCCACTCACTCACAGGTGGAGTAGAGAGCTTCACAGGCATCATGGGGTGTGGATACACAGGGCAGCATGCAGAACACTGCTGCTTTGATGAAGGCAGAGACCCCGACACACACAGCGCTGCTGATGAAAGAAGCAAGCCTAAAGCAAAGAAGATGTACTGGTATACCGCACTCAGACCTCTCAAAGCAAAAAGTACCTTATTCAACATAGATCTCCCTCAGCAGGGCTCGGACCTCGTAATCACAGCACGTGCAGTGGTTCCCTTCCCCAAGCTTTGATCACATTCGTTAGAGGTTCCCTTCCCCTAATTTATTTCACATTCCAGGTCTCCCTCAGTCGGGCTTGGATTTTTCACTGATGTCGAAGACTTTTTAATGTGCAAGGATTTTACTATGGTCCTCGGCAGGACCACTTCGACTTTCACTTCCACTCTCCTTTTGTATTTTTTGCCCCAGTATCTCTTGGTCTTGGTAGTTCTGTACCTTAACCAAAAGTTCAAATAAATCTTTCTCTTCAAGCATTCACCTTTTCACTTCCAATTTTGCCGGGTTAATCTTGACCATTATGCATTTCAGAGTTAATTCACTTTGCGGCTTCAATTCAGGAGTCAAGATTCACACCACAGGCTTGGCCTTCTGTTGTTCACATTGGAGGGTCACTGGTGTCCTTGGAACACATTGCAGTCTTCTTGTTGGATCTCTCCCGGTTTTTTGGAGGCAATGGCCTCCTGCAGGGAACTTCAGGGTTTTCCAACCCTTCGCCCTGGTCCATCGATCGTTTTTTTCTGCTCCAATGGGTTTGCCTTTGCCCCAGAAGTTTTGCCCTTTGCTCTGTGGCTCCCCGTAGCTTTCCTGAATTCAATTCACAGCCATTCAGAAAGCGCTGTCCTTTCTCATGCCCAGCCTTGCTCTCTTGACTTCTTAGGGGCTTCCCGCCATAGTGCTTGCACCTCTCTTGATTTATGAAAATGAATGTCTTTGGACTTCATGTCCCAGAATGCAACAGTCTGAGTTTTGCTCCCATTTCACCATCTTCCCCAAATGGCACCCAGGAGGTTTTGGTAGCTGCACAGTTTTTAAAGAGGATATCTTTCTGAGGTCAGGGTCTTCCCACCTGCCTTCATAGGCCCGGGCCTGATTGTCTGTCCCAGGGGTGGAGCTCTGGCTTCAGCACTTCCAGATAGGTGCAGCTGCCCCTGGTTTGGCTACCTGGATTCAGAGCTCCCTCGCCATGCTTCCACCTTCCCTGTACTCACAGGATAAAAGGATGAACTCGCGATGAATAAGACGCCGAAATTACTGAGGAATAAAGCAGACACATGATCCTGACACTGCTAATTTTAATTAAGCAATGTGTTCCTTCGCAGATGTATCATCCTTGAGGACAGATGTTTTCAGGATGTAGCCAATGCGTTTAATCATATTTTAAATTGCTTTAACCTGTGTATGGCAGCGGGTATTTAGTGGAATATTTACATATTAACTGAATGCAGATGTATTATGACCTGGGTGCCAATAATGGCTGCATTTGATGCTGAAATTAATCGGCAGGATGCTAGACCAGAATAGTTCTGCAGGGTTGGTGTAGTCCTTCTCCCTGCGGGTCCTCCACAGTTCTTTCTGCTCTGGCTTTTTCTTCCTGGTCTGAGGGCTTCCTCCAGCATCCCCAGCTTGCTCAGAGGGTGCCTGGGTGCTCTGTCTTGTACACTGTCTGGGAGGCTGAACAGGTTTTAGGTGGGGATGATTGTTAAGGCTGACCTTGCCTGGCCTCATTACTGGGACAAACTGGCGACTGCTCATAGGGACCGCTGGTGCATAGGTTCCTATGAGTAATCATCATTGCTCCCTTTTGTTTCTTCTATGTCCCAGTGATTTGGAAAATAGCATCAGTGGGGGGTTATGGGTAATTATGTGAAATTGGGTGAAATGTTGTCAGGTCGTTGAGGATCGATGTATGGTAATGGATAAATGGGTTTTGGTTTCCATAAGGCTCCCGCCTTCTTTCCCTTAAGGGATAGTGCTGGGGTAGGATGGGACTTGGTTTCGAATATCCCCTGAAGACTGAGGGGATGTCGGATAGGGGAGTGCCGGAAAGAGGTGAATAACATGTCTCTCCTGAAGGTAGTCCTTCTGCAGTCCCCAAGGCACCCCTGCCCAGGTTATCCTCCCTCGCTTGTCCACCTCCAGGGTTGGGATCCAAGCACAATGGCTCTTCTGTGGCCACAGAAACAAAGGATCCCTGGGGCCTATAAGTGAGAAACCGGAGGTGTCTCTAGAGGTGCCAATGTCTAGGAATGATAATGTGTACAGATGCCACTTGAGCACTTCCAGGTAGCCCCAGCTGCCCCTGGTTTGGCTCCTGGAGGCAGAGCTCCCTCGCCATACTGCCTCCTTCCCTGTACTCGCAGGCACAAACTCTGGGACCAGCTATGAAGGTGTCAGAATCTAAACCAAGGTCTAAGTGTACTTATATCCATGGATGCCGAAGTCTAGGTAAATCTCTAGGGATGCCAAGTTTAATCATTCCTATGTGAGTGCGGTAAAGCATGCCCTCTGTGTCGCTTTAGCAACACTCATGCCCCGCAGGGGATATATCTTTGAGACGTGGACACTATTCCTTCGAGTTGCGGCTCTTCAAGCACTCCTATTTGAGTTATGCTGCTAGACGTTTCTCTCGCCCTTTGCATTTCCTGCCTTGTTCCTAGCTCTCTCTCGCCCTTTGCATTTCCTGCCTTGTTCCTAGCTCTCTCTCGCCCTTTGCATTTCCTGCCTTGTTCCTAGCTCTCTCTCGCCCTTTGCATTTCCTGCCTCGTTCCTAGCTCTCTCTCGCCCTTTGCATTTCCTGCCTTGTTCCTAGCTCTCTCTCGCCCTTTGCATTTCCTGCCTCGTTCCTAGCTCTCTCTCGCCCTTTGCATTTCCTGCCTCGTTCCTAGCTCTCTCTCGCCCTTTGCATTTCCTGCCTCGTTCCTAGCTCTCTCTCGCCCTTTGCATTTCCTGCCTTGTTCCTAGCTCTCCGGTGGCGCGGGAATGCATGAGTAGGATTTCCTCTTTGCCCTGCACTTCCGTTTGTCTGATACTGGTTCCACCGGGCCTGGATCTTCTTGTTGGAAAGTCTTGTGTTCCTTTTTGCTGTGTGTTCTGTGGCCATCAACCTCCTTCCACTTTGGGTCGGCGACTTGGTTTTAAGCAAAAACCGGATGTGAAGCCCCATCCACATTGTTGAAGCCCCACCCCCCTGACACGCCCCTTGTATACATATGAAAACTGAGTACAATAGCAAGAAAAGAGAAAAGTATCATGCTTGCAGTTATTTTTTTAATATGTCTGAAGAGATGTAAATGCAGTGTCCACATGTGAGTGTGACACAGGGACATACGAGTGAGGTGTAGGATAATATCATGACGGACGTACATTACACCTAGAGTGCCACATGCTAGGGAGCAGGGCGCTGCAGAGACAGAGAATTATATAAAGAAGGGGTATTGGGCTAGGTAGAAGAGCTTGGCTGCAGCGGCTAAAAGCACAAGCATAGCCAACCCCAGATATATATGCTTTCTTTTCTATTTGCACACTCAAACAGGCCTTTCCAAGCTGCTTTCCCTCAGTAGTGGTGAGACACGATTGCTGCTTTGTGATTTTATATTGTCTTTTGAAACACATGATGGTGCTACAGGTTCAATGTCTCCTGTGTTTTGTTTTTTGCAAACTGAGAAGTGAAGGTCAGGATAACACATGATGATACATTAATGTTGTAAGGGCATGATTTGCTTAAGAAGGATATGTCAACGGCCACTGCGGGAGGCCCCTGGAAGCTCAAGTAAGATTAGGAGGCCAGCATGAAGGAATAAAATACATTTAATTCACTTTCTAGCACAGTGCTGTGGGTTTTTATTTTAGAACAAAGCTGGCACAATGCAAGGAAAACGATGGAGAGAACGGGTATGGCCGTGGGACGAGAACAGAGAGCCAATCAGGAAGATAGGACTGCAAAACCTCTGACCTTGTGTTAGGCAGAATCCTGTGCAGTGACCTTAGGGAGCGCTACACACAATTAAGACCACAAGTGGTAATACAAGTTCAGCTTTGGTACAAGCCTGTACTACTAAGTTATAGTGGTAGCAGTAGCGGAGCAGCCAGGCTTATCTCAAGAGTATATGAGCAGTAGCAGAGATCACACAAAGGGACCAGAATTACTGTGACTCAAGCAAACACTGACTCAAGGTTTCAGGTATAAAAATATAAGTACATTTATTTCCAGACCATCTGTTGGTAAAACACTTCACTTCTATTAAATTAAAATCACACGTAAAATACACTACACACAACCAATTCTCTTTGTGCAGAACAACTCAAGGTAAGTACCTTATTATTTGACGGACCAGTGTTATGAAACAAAAGAAGTTACCGGGAATACATATGCGATCACTTTTTGACAGTAATAACAGTTCGGTCTTAGTAAAGATACGCGTATCCGCGGGAAGAAATGTTGCCGGGGTAAAAACACACTTAGCACCTGAGTTAACAAAAGAGAGTTGGGGGCAAAAATCATAGGCAATACTTTGTCAAGGCAGACCGAATCAGAGAACACTTGCTGACAGGAAAATAAAAGTCAAAAGGCCTGTGCCAATTTCAAGTATAACCGGGTTCCTGTTGTCGAGGATCACACAGTCAGACAGTTCAAGATTCAACGTTGCCAGATGTACTTGGATATTGTCAACAGAGGAAGCAAAAGTTATAAGAGGGAAGGAAGACAAGGGCAAGCCTTGGATGAGGAGAAAAGTGTTCCTCGATGCTGGACACAGTACCTTATTAGTTTAAGAAGCTGGTGCCACAGCAGTTGCTCCTGGTAGTTTCCTGCAGACTCACAGTTCCTGGAGCTTCAGTCGTGGGGACAAGAAGGAGGACGTCTGGAGTGATCTGCACTACCGGGATGAGGCCAGCGGCAGCGACAGTGAATAAAAAGGTGCGCTCCTTCAAAACAGGAGAGGCTCTTCAGATGGCTATCCGGACCACTACAGCAGGGTGCAGCGATTTTGACCAAGAAGAGGATCCTCTGCCTGTGGAAGATGAGATGGTTGATCCCACCAGGCTCAAGGGAAGAAGACTCCGGACTCGATCTTCTCTTGTCGTTGAAGGGTAGATAGCTCAGGACTGCAGCAGGGCTTCACCGGGACTCGGTAGTTGCAGCAGCCGTCTTCTTCTCTGCTTCTCTTCGGTTCCTTGCAGTTCCAGTGGCTTCTCTGACTTCCAGCCCAAGAGTCCTGCCTTTTATGCGAAAATCCCCCATTCACACAGCCAGGCTGTCAATCATGCAGCAGGGGGGTTGTCCGACCCGGACAACCACCTCAGCCAATCATGCCAAAGTGCGACTTGGGTTTCCTAGGATACCCTGTGCAGGTGGTGACTACACCCCCCACCTCACATTCAGCCCACCTAGACACCCAGGGGCCAAGAGGAGGGCTTCTTGGCAGAAGGCCGCCAAAAGATGGTGAACAAAGAAGGCAAACCAGGTTTGCCACACAAAGTAAAACACAAGGACTTCAACAAAAAGAAATGGCAAATATACCCGACCAGAGCCAAAAGAAAGAGTATTTGGTCAAGCGGGTTCATTTTCGAGGCTACTATAATAGCCTGGAACAATTCCACGTTTATATAATATAATCGCAGTAGAAAAGTTAGGGTAGATACCACTGCCACCAGCCAAGTCTAAATGTTAAAAGAGCAAAACAAAGCTCAGAGAGGCGTAGACAAAAAGGGATAGGAATTAACCCTTTCCAGTACTCCATGGGCCTCATCACGACTTTGGCGGTAACCCTTAAATCCGGCGGTAGAGCTATTACCGCCGGATTTAAGGGTCTGCCAAAGCAGGACTTTGGCGGATTTCTCCCCAGCTCTGAGCTGGGGGGAAATCCGCCGAAAATTCACGCTATTACCGCCGGCGGGAAATCCGCCGGCGGTATTAGCGCGAAATTTCCCCATTGAGCCCAATGGGGAATGGGGCATTCCCGAATGGGCTCAATGGGGAATGGGGATTGACATTACCGCCGAACTCGTGATCCGCGCCGGGGAGTTCGGCGGTAGGGCTAATACCGCCCGCGCTAATAGCGTTACCGCTACCGCCCAAGTCGTGATGAGGCCCCATGTAAGATGGGGTGTACTGGGTCTGTAGTTTTAAATGACTACATAAAGTAAATGGCAACTTTACCAGTTTCTGGGGGACAGTAGCCAGCCCCAGACAAATGGAGTCAGTGGGAAGTCTGTGTCACTGCACTGAATGTGCTGTGTAACACATAAAAAGTGGGGGCTCGTGGAGTGGTGTACTCCAGAGCCCAAGATCACACAAACAGTAGAAATACACATGGCAAAACACATGTAAGAGTGGGAAAAAGGGTCACGCTCTTACCAAGTGGAAAAAATAAACTCCAGAAATCCAGCAAAGCTGCTGGGGGACTCACTAGGTGAGAGAAATTAGCCATAGAATGAGAATTCTCCCTAACACCTTGCTTGTCTCGCGTTATTTTCAACCAAAACACAGGGTTCAATTAATTTGTATCTGATCTATTTGTATTTTGAACTGTGCCAGCCAACCAGCGCAAAGTGTTTTTCTGCTGATCAGCTTAAAATATGTAAGTAAGAGCTGTGAAATGACATCACAAAAGGGGTGGTAAAGGGGTGTGTTCTAGAAAATGTGTTACCTAATTGAACTATATTAATCCATGGAATAATAAAGGGCATGATAATGTTTCACCAATCGCTTTTCTGACCTGCCCCAAAATGTAACTAATGTGTTTTATGTTAATTCTGTGGTTTATGTTTATAAAGGTTGCACCCATGGATGGCACGGATGAGAACTGTTCAAACAGTTCAGTTTACAGGGATGTCTGAATTGATTTCTCCCATCTCTGGGGTTTATAAAAATGTGTGTTTATTCCTGCACAGTGCCTACTCTTCTGTGGAGTCATTTGGTTAGATTACTTATGTAATCTCGTCCCTCTTTGCATGCCTGTATTGATTTTTTTAAAAAGGTAATCTGCATTATTAAAATTAATAATTGTGTAAGGCTCACATTACATTTCACTAAATTATATACCATACGTGTTTTGACCTAGAACAGATGAAAAGCTGAGCTGTTTCTGACACAATTGGATTCCGAGACTGTCGAGGTGTTCAGATTTTAACAAAATGTGTATTAACCCACTTGACCATCTTACCAGGTCAATAAATGACACTGATCATTTAATTTCTGAAAATGTTATTTAAAAAAATGAAATGTATGCATTGTGCAATATAGTTAAACAAATGACTTTTTACTCATACAGCATTAAGAATTATAATCAAACACACTTCATTATACTTTACATTATACCATTATTCATAGGATAGTTCAGGTAAATAAAATGATATATGTACATATCCATCAGTTTATCATAAAAATGTATCATGTTTATGGAGGACTACAAAGATATGCAGTGAGTACAGTCAAACATAAGTGTCAATTCACCTGATAAGCATGAGACATCATGGATGAAGTGTTATCCTCAGATAACTCACAATCACCTGCACAATCTATATGATGGCTCAGGCTGCTCCCAACATAGCTAATGTAATCTAACAATATAAGAAAAGGCCAGATGTATGTTTGTCCGATGCACTAGCTTTGCCTGTTGTCGCCGCTAGAGGGATTGACCGATAGTGGTCCTACTGTGTTAATGAAAACCTGCACTTTGACCTCTGTACACTAGTCTTTAATGACAAACCAAAGTTTAGTGAAGGCGTAAATAAGCACGCAGTCCTTACCTTCCATGATCCTTTGCCAAAGCTGCTCTGGACCCATTCTGGATAGATTTTGTTCACTATAATCTAGCCAGTGATTTGTACGATACAAGTCCAGGGCATTGCATGTAGTAATCACATGCTTAGATGTTTCAAGTTGAGTCTACACCTCCTTAATTCTTTATTAATTCCAGCTTTAGCCCCATACCTTCTAACAACTCTGCAATACTGATATTAATTAATAAAAAGGGGGTGCAAGGATACTGACTTGTTTGAGCCCTTTGGGAGCAGGCATGGATTTTATGAGTTTGCAGACATCTGGGAATGTAATGTGTGGGAAACCTGAAGGTGTCTCATTGTCTGAACTCTGGGGATCTCTTTCTCAGGTGGCCAGGGCACGGCCATCGCCCTTGGATCCAGACCTTGGGGGTGGACATGTGCAGGAGGATCACCTGGGAGAGGGGTCCTCGGGGAATGGGGGTGATACATTTGATGGCAAGATGCAGTATTTCCCCCCTTTTGACACTTCCTCCACCTTTACAGATTAATCTGAATCCTGTTTCAGTACCCCCTAATTCCAACAAGTACCAACTCAGAAAGGAGGCGTGGGAAAACCACAAGAAAGAAGTTGCTATTACCACCTCATGTATTACAACTGCAGGACTATCCCCCTGCCCACA
This sequence comes from Ambystoma mexicanum, assembly GCF_040938575.1. Lineage (NCBI taxonomy): Eukaryota > Metazoa > Chordata > Amphibia > Caudata > Ambystomatidae > Ambystoma > Ambystoma mexicanum. The sequence goes on from NC_090932.1 coordinate 1,685,071,417, forward strand.
GTAACACCTCCACACTCGACATTCCCTCAGTCACCATACATTATTTAAAAGTCCATACCGTTAACCTCACCCCTATTCCAACAAGCCCCAACACAGAAGGGAGGAAATCACATATGTCACCCCATACCCTACAACAGGACTAGCCCCCTTTTCCCCAACAATATTTTACTGCATTTTCCTAAACTCTCTAGTAAAATCTACACTTTCCAGAATTCCTCCCCTCTGTTCCTTTCTAAAACCACTGAGACGAGGAGGAAAGCGATTGGGAGGATAAGGATTACCCAAAGGAATCCCTGGGCCATAAACTCATGTGGACAACCGCCATGTTGTCCTGCTAATGAGGACAGGCAGGGTCAGGCATCCCCTTCCAACCTCTCACACCTGGATACAATCACTACTCCCAGGAAATATTAAAGATGGGGCAGGAAAGCACACTTGGAGCGAGTTGGGGATGCTGGAAGGTGCATGAAGCCAGAGGAAGACCAGAGAAGCTGCAGAGACCCTGGGAGACCTGGGGTAGGAGACCATCACCCTGACACTGGCCCTGTGAGTCCAGGGGAGACTGCACTGAGGAGTGGGAACTGTACCTCCAGAAGGCAAGTCCAGGGGCATCTGGAGTTGCCTGGCAGTACCCACAGTAAGACTTCTCTCCTGGGCCAGTCAGGCGAACCCAGGTCTCCAATGGTCAGCAGGAGAAACCCTGACCCCAGCACAATATCCCTTATAGCTCCTGCAGCTCCCAAGGCCACAGGCCATTTTGGTGAGCTGAGAAGTAGGAGCAAAATCCTAACAGTTCATTCTGGGACTGGAAGTCCCAAACCCTTTCTTATGACAACTTTCAGGTGTGAGAGGAGAGTCTAGCCCGGAGGAGGGAAGACTTCTTTGTGAACCTTGTGAACTTTTGGAGAAGGGTCCAAGCCCAGAAGAGAGAGGCCCTTTTGAACCTTGTGAATTATCTAACAACGATCCATGCCCAGAAGAGGGTGGCCATTTTGAACCTTGTAAAATTTGTGAGAAAGGTCCGAACCCGGCAGAGGGAGAATCTTCTGAACTTTTGTGAAAGAAACTAGCAACAGATCTAGAGTGGTCCGGCACCAAAAGGGGCGCTCATGTGAAGGTCTCTGGCTGGTGCCTCCTCTCGCGAACCAGGTGAAACACAAGAGGCCTTAGTGGAAGCAGACGTGTACCTGTCCGAGAGGAGCCTGCGAACTGGGGTGAACCCTAACACACCCTGGGACATTGTCGTGATTGAACTGTGCAAATCCCGACTGGGGGCTTTAGTGAAAGCCTGACTGGGAGCTGAGACACAGACTTAAGAAAAGGGAGGAACCTAAGGGGTCTGAAATGTCTTTTTGTTGAAATAGTGAACTGTGACAAATGTAAACCTAAAAGAGGGAAGCCAAGGAGAAAGCTAGGGGAAGAGACCCCACTTTCTGATGAGATTATTACCAGAAGGAACAGTTTGATTTTGTGGTTTGATTTTGAACCCATCGGGTCCTCAGAACCCATCGGGTCCTGTAGAAAAGAGCCTTAACCACCGAAGGTCTTGATACCAGTGAAAGGAGCTGTAGTCTTGTGCTGAGGATGCCCAAAAGTGTGCTGTGTTCACAAATCCCACCTTGTCTCATGCTAAATAAATGAGGAAGGAAGACCCCCGGCTACCACATCCTAACTTATTATTTGTGAACACTTCTCTCTTTTCTTATGAATACATCCCAAACTCTGTTTTTTGTATTATTTGTAAGGCTTGGCAATAGGATTTTTTAGTACAGGCCCTTTTATTTGACAAGACACCACTAGGGCTGCCTTATTGTTATTTGATGGTCGTAGCTTTCTCCCATCTTAGATTTAGGTTTATATTAGGCGTTTTTCCAACCCATTTACACAGTTTAATAAACACCCTTGAACTGTGATTCTTTGTGTGTGTCTTTACTGTTGCCACCATGAGTTCCTTACAAATGCCATGATCCTACTCAGGAGGCCAGATGGAGTTTCCCAGTTAATGAGCTTCTGCCGCAGGTGTTCCCGATGGGTCATATCAAACGTGAGCTAATATGCAGAGTTTCTTCACATTTAGACCAAGCTCTCTGTATCATGGTGGTTATGGTTAACATACTGGTCAAAACCTGTTTGATTGAGAGGTAGGATATATTTAGTATTTATCCACGCATTTAGTTCAACTGAAATAATTATTTCTAATATCTTAGTTGTGGTGTCTAGCATGGGCAAGATGTGATAGTTGTTAGGATCGTTCTTAGAGCCACGTTTATGTATGAGTGTGATGATACTCTCAGTCTAACTACTCAACAGAATGTTATTTTTACTAATAACTCTAATTAGAATATGGAGAAGGTTGCTCCATGTATTAGGATGTTTTTTAAGTCGGGCATTGCATGTGCCATACTGGCCAGGGGCTCTAGACACATTACCTTTCTCTATAATGGTATTAATATCTTCAACTATATCATATATACTCCATTAATGGGTCCAATTATCCGCTGTAAAACATCCCTACAACATGTATTCTATGCTTAGAAAGCCAGTGAGTGATTCCTTGGAGTAGCTCAGTGATTTAATAGCGCCCAGAAGAGCTCTAGCAGCAGGTTTCATACAAGCTATCACTGCAGCAGGCACATTAACTCAGCAGGCCAACATTCCAAAAGAATCTCAAGGGGAGAAAAGGAGACAGTGATTCTTTAGGTATTCCCCTTTAGCTCACCAAAAAAGCGCCTTCAACATTTACAATCTCATGCATTTACTTATTCATGCATTTACTTCTTCTTCATGCATTTACTTCTTCTTCATGCATTTACTTCTTCATGCATTTACTTCTTCAAGCATATACTTCTTCATGCATTTATTTCTTCATTCATTTACTTCTTCTTCATGCATTTACTTTCTCATGCATTTACTTCTTCTTCATGCATTGACGTCTTCTTCATGCATTTACTTCTTCATGCATTTGCTTCTTATTCATGCATTTACTTCTTCATGCATTTGATTCTTATTCATGCATTAACTTCTTCATGCATTTAATTCTTCTTCATGCATTTATTTCTTCATGCATTTACTTCGTCATGCATTTACTTCACCATGCATTTACATCTTCAAGTATTTACTCCTTCTTCATGCATTTACATCTTCTTCAAGCATTTGCTTCTTCTTCATGCATTTACTTCTTCAAGCATATACTTCTTCTTCATGCCTTTACTTCTTCATGTATTTACTTCTTCTTCATGCATTTATTATTCATGCATTTACTTATTCATGCATTTACTTATTCATGCATTTACATCTTCAAGCATTTACTCCTTGCATTTACATCTTCTTCAAGCACTTACTCAAAGATAAAAAATGGCGCTCTGAAATCCAGCATGCATTATCCAACAAAGTCTTAAACATTCAAAAGAAAATAGAACTAAAACGAGAGACCTTAGCCTCTGCCAGATTACCCTCCACCAGGACTCCTTCCAACCCCAAACCCACCACCCAATTCCACTTCTCCAAAGTCTCTATATTAGAGGTGGAGAAAGTAATACTCAGCCTAAAACCATCCAACTGCAAACGAGACCTTTGCCAAGCACAACTCATCAAAGATGCTGCACGAGACCTAGCACTGTTCATCACAAAACTGATTAATGCCTCCTTTACTACGGGCACTATCCTGAGTAACCTAAAAGAGTCCTGGGTGCTCCCACTCCTTAAAAAGGCAACATTAGACCCAGCCATACCCACTAATTATAGAGCGATTACCACTGTACCGTTCCTCCTGAAGATTCTGGATAGGATGGCATACATCCAAATCCAGAACTTCTTGGAACAAAATCAACTACTAGGCTCCCGTCAATCCAGTTTTCGCCCACTGCACGGCACAGAAACTGCACTAATCGACCTAAAAGCCCAAATAGATAAAATATGAGGAAAGTCAGCACTTCTCCTGCTATTAGACCTATCGGCCGCATTCGACTTAGTGGATCATAAAGTCTTGTGCAATCACCTCGATACAGCAGCACACTTCTCCACTGAGGCTATAGTATGGATCCAATCATTCCTTAGCGACCGTACTATGAGCGTCTTCTCCCCTATAGCAGCTGCTGACCCCATCCCTATCACCTGCGGCGTGCCACAGGGATCTTGCGTTTCTCCAACGCTATAGAACATTTTTTCTAAGCCCATGTTTGATGACTTGGACCATCTGGGTATCACGTATACAAACTACGCTGACGATACCCAGATCCTCCTCTGTCTCACGGGAGATTACGAAAGGGACCTAGCAATGGTGAACAAAATCTACAGCATCGTTCAGGCATGGATGGCAACCCATGGCTTATGCCTGAACGATGATAAAACTGAGCTCCTCACCCTAGGTACGGCTGCCCTCATTAATAAACTAAGTACAAACTATTCCTCCTTTATCATCGATGAGAACTGTATACAAGTAGCCAAAGAAGTAAAAACGTTAGGTATGTACCTTGACTCCACCCTATCATACTCCAAACAGGTAAACTCCCTAGCATCATCAACTGCTTACACATGTAAATTAATCAGAGCAGGAAAACAATTCTTATCCCAGCACAGTTGTCTAACATTAGCCAGAGCCCTAATCATCTCCAAACTAGACTACTGTAACGTATTGTACATAGGAGCCACTAAATCTACCATTAACAAAATGCAGATACAGCAAAACAATGCCCTCCGAGCAGCATTGAACATTCCCAAGAGAGAACACATCTCAGAAACAAGAAGGAAACATAAATGGCTCTCCACCTACGAGACATCAGACTCAAAACCGCATCCCTCACTTACAAATCACTTTATAATAAAGCCCCACAATACTTAAAGGACAGATTCACCAGAACTCACTCCACTAGACAAACAAGACTAGCCAACACCAATCGTCTCCAAGTACCCCGATTTAAACTTGCCACCATAGGCGGAACCAGTTTCCCAGTCAAAGCCGCTCAATTGTGGAATGAACTACCTATCACTGTGAGGCTAGAACAATCTTTTACCAAATTCAGGCAAAATGTGATCAACTGGTTGACGACAACAAATGTTAAATGAATGTATGAACTTGCTCCTACATGCCTGTAACCAATGACTTGCTCCTATATGCCTGTAACCAATGACCTGCTCCTACATGCCTGTAACTAATGACTTGTAACTGATGACCTGTAATCTGTAACCTGCAACTGTGCCTCAAGCTGTACATTTTCTTACCTTGTGCCCTTATACTCCAGGGTCCGGTGCGCACAATAAATACTAAACAAACAAACAAACAAACTTTCTTCTTCATGCATTTACTTTTTCTTCATGCATTTACTTCTTCATGCATTTACTTCTTCTTCATGCATTTACTTCCTGTGAATTTAATTCTTCTTCATGCTTTTACTTCTTCATGCATTTACTTCGTATTCATGGATTTACTTCTTTATGCATTTACTTCTTCGTGCATTTACTTCTTTGTGCGTTTACTTCTTTGTGAATTTACTTCTTCAAGCATTTACTTGTTCTTCATGCATTTACATCTTCTCCAAGCATGTACTTCTTCACGCATTTACTTCATCATGCATTTACTTCTTCTTCATGCATTTAATTCTTCATGCAGTAACTTCTTCGTCATGCATTAACTTCTTCTTCAAGCATTTTCTTCTTCTTCATGCATATACATCTTCACACATTTACTTCTTCATGTATTTACTTCTTCTTCATGCATTTACTTCTTCATGCATTTGCTTCTTCTTCATGCATTTAAATCTTCTTCAAACATTTACTTCTTCATGCATTTACTTCTTCATGCATTTACTTCTTCAAGCATTTACTTCCTCTTCATGCATTTACTTCTTCATGCATTTACTTCTTCATGCATTTACATCTTCATGCATTTACTTCTTCATGCATTTACTTCTTCATGCATTTACATCTTCTTCAAGCATTTACTTATTCATGCATTTACTTCTTCAAGCATTTACTTTATCTTCATGAATTTACTTCTTCATGCATTTACTTCTTCTTAGTGCATTTACTTCTTAGTGCATTTTCATCTTCTACATGCATTTACTTCTTCATGCATTTAGTTCGTCAAGCATTTACGTCATTATGCATTTACTTCTTCATGCATTTACTTGGTCTTCATCTTCACATTGTCAAGGTGGCAATTTATATGGTAAGGTTAGCTGTAAGGTTACGGTTGTGGTCGAAGGGGGTTAGATCGAATAATATGGGATAGAAAATGAGGTGGTTACAGGGGGGTCTCCCCCTGTAATGACAAACTCAATGATAGAAGAAGTAAAGGTATGCACAGGTAAATTTGCATAAGTGAATGTATGGTGCAGAGAATGCAGAAGAAGCAAAGACGCACCATCCTTTAACCATTTTATAAAGGGCACACCTATAACAGAATGGTGTGTGGCAATTTTTTATAATGTTTGCCATTATTGCCCAACCACATTAATTTTATACAAGCAAGAATGACTAAAACCTAGTTAAGGGACATACATCATTAAGCCATCATTATTTGCCAGATGAGATTATTTGCCAGATGGCTTGCAACGGACTTTTCCCAGTTCCTTTGACAAATCAACCAAGGACGAATATCGGTTTCTAAACCATCAATCAGCCCCACAGTTATAGTACACAAGAAAGGATCCGAACAGATTGGAAACACAAGTGAATTATAAACCTCCTTTGCCAATTTGGTAATGTGGACTGAACGGCAGGCTCATCTCTGCAATGTTGTACATCGTTGGTTAGTTACATACACAGCAAAAACACAATTATTACCTAATGCTAAAGGGGACTGGCTAGTCAAGGTTGAATAATTATTATCAGTACAACAGACAGTTCTAGCCCACTACAAAATACAACCCAACCTGTACAGGAATACACAGGACAGACAGTTTCACGACGGAAAGAAATGCACTCTGGATACTGACAGGAGGGTTGTCAGTAAAGCAATCAGTCTTAACTGTTTAAGGTTATTTGGTTTCAGCACCAAGGGAGCAAGGGGTTGTACTTATCACTAGGGGCCTTCGAAGTGTTGAGTTGGTTCCAGAATGCCTTCCAGCTCCTGCGTCAGAGTTCAAGAGGAAAGACAGCAGCCTGTATCAGGCAGCAGGAGATCGGCAAGCGAGGCTGGACAGACGGCTGCAGGCTGGCCTAAACAGCAGTTCGGGGTCAAGAATCATTATCGCTTTGCTGGTTGGTGGATCTGGAACACTGCTCGAGGCCTCTCGGATGGCTTTAGTGACTGCAGTGTGACAACAGTCAGTGGTGCAGCTGGTAGCGGTTCGAGGGCTCGACTGCCTCGAAAATGTCCTTAAAAGATGGACACTGATTGACTTTTGTTGTGGCACTCCTCCTAGTTACTTTGCTGGGCTTGTGTCATCCTTTAAGGCAGATGGCCCAAAGCTGATGAGATTGTTTGCAGGCAATGGACTTATCCTTTGGTAAGAGACTCTCTGGCACTTCCCACCTAGGAAGCTTGCTGGTAGAATCTAGCAGGGCATGTTGTGAGCTGGCTGCATACCAGTTCTGGGGCTGCTGGATGGGTCCACTGAGGTCGGTATCTCCCTCTGTTCCCTCAGAGATGTTTATAGGAACAATCTTGCTTCCCTCTTGGAAATCCTGGACTTCCTTCACTGGCGGAAGCTGTAAGGCAGACTGTACCTTCAGCCCGGGTCCAAATGAGCCCTTCTTCTTGCTCCTTTTGGAGTCGTCGGATGATCTGCCGAAAGAGGTACTCAACCCACTTCTAAAGCCAAATGGGCCCCAGTGATTGGTGCAGGCTAAGCCTACCTTAATGAACCAATCCTGGGTCCCCACCAACAATCTTCTGTTATGCGTGAGGTCATAACCAGAGTACTTTGCAACAGGAAAGGCAAGGGGTGACAACATCTACTACTAAGTCCCATCCATCTTCCTGTCTTCTGTGGATTAAAGTGTCTCTCTGGTTAATTGAACTCTCTGTGGCTCCTGATCAAAGCACAGGTATCCCTTGAAGTTTGTGGCGAGAACAGACTTTCTGTCTCCTCTAAATGACATACTTCTTCCCTCTGAAACAGGGTCCCATTACAGCAGTTGCCTACTGTAAACAGCTGTCCCAGACATGACATTCACTGACTCTCCTACAGAGTGATGGGAGCTAGCTTCAAGTTGACACATCGCATATCAAAGAGATGTTGGTTTCCTGTCCCATTTTGTCAGTTATGCAATCAGGCCTCTCACAGGCCTGGTTCAATTAACTCTCATCAGTATGTGCTGCCACCAGCAGAACGTTAATAATAGGCAGGGCAGATCCATGGAGCCTTTGATATTTAATTAGGCTGGCCACTGCAGGAGGAGGGTGTTGCCTTCCCCCTTCCTGAGATGCTTTGATTTAGCCATGGCTGTCACATTCCATCTGAACATGACAGGGGGAATGCACCTGTACGCCAATGTACAGGTTACTATGTATTTGTTGTGCGGCGAGCATAGGAAAATGTGTGCGGTTTAGCCCCACACATTTTACCAGGTTGATCTCCCATCATTCAATTCCTTAAAAAAATATCAAAAAAGACAAGGCGAGTGCTCATCTGTCGTGGGTATGATCGGATTGCTCACAGTTCTTCCTAGCCTTCCAAAGATACTTTCCCATTACTAAATCTCCACATTTTAGTGTTGCACCTGTTAAGCATATCTTACTGCAATATTACAGATATCTTGCACTCATGCACAATGCTCAGACCTCTCAGCTCATAGTGATTTCGTGATTGCTCAAAATACTGTAAAACCAGATGTTTTAAAAAAAATAGCGACATCAGCTGTCTTTGCATCAATACAAACACCCATAAAAGGGCCATTAAAAAACAATCTGCATTGAAAAGACAAGAATAGCGAGGGGGAGAAATGCTCCAGAAGGAGAGGAACGATCCCGAGAGGGAGCGGTGGCCCAGAATATAGGAAGTAGGGTGTGGGCAGAAAGCAGGGAGGGAGGGGTGGTCCAGAGGGTAAGCGGTGGCCAGAGAGAGAGAATGGTGGGCTGGAAGGAGAGGGAGAGGTAGGGAGCAAGCTGCACATTGGGAGTTAGGATGGGGGAAGAGTATGACAGACTGGAAGAACAGGTGAAAGATGGAGGAGTGAGAAAGATTGAAGAATCTGGAGAGCACATGGTGTGAGTTGAGAACACATTTGGGGGTGGCACAACTGTGAAGTGCGAGCTGTGATAGAGCAAGTATGTATGGGCAGGACTGGCAGAGGGAGAGGTTTGGGGGTGTAAGATATGATATGATTTATTTAGTTTTTTATAACGCACCTAATACCCAGAGGTTTCTAAGCACCGACCCGGGGATCGAACATGTGTTGCTCCGTGTCGTCTTGCTTCCAAGGTGAGTATGTTGCTGCTGAGCTATCCTCCCGAGAGGAGAATGCTGGAGAAATTTTGATTGAGGGGTGTTGGTGAGTGGGGGGGTGAGGGATGCAGTTGCTTGGGGTAATTGTAGAACTTTTAATGGGAATATTTACATAATTACAAATGATGATGATAAACAAAGGTAATGATCTAAAATAGCCTTGTGCAACAAACAAAACAAGTAGATCCAGACAAACTGTTCTTTCAACCCGGGACATCTGGGACTCTTGAGAGCAGAGACTACACGAAGAAGTTGGAAGTATTGACGATCTGGCCCATTGGCACCCTCAGACACACCCCATCTTTTTGTCAACCTGGCTCTCTTACACCCTTGCTCTCTAGCACCCTGGCCTTTTAGCACCCTTGCTCTCTAGCGCCCTTGCTCTCTAGCACCCTGGCTCTCTTGCACCCCTGCTCTCTAGCACCCTGGCTCTCTTACACCCCTGCTCTCTAGCACCCCTGCTCTCTAGCACCCTTGCTCTCTAGCACCCTTGCTCTCTAGCACCCTGGCTCTCTTACAACCCTGCTCACTAGCACCCTTGCTCTCTAGCACCCTTGCTCTCTAGCACTCTTGCTCTCTAGCACCCTGGATCTCTTACACCCCTGCTCACTAGCACCCTTGCTCTCTAGCACCCTTGCTCTCTAGCACCCTGCAGTCTTAAAAAAAGTGAAACAAAAATTCTGCCATAAATACAATGTTGTGCTTTTTTTTATAATGCAACATGTTCCGTTTCATGCTGCATCGTCTTGGCGTGTAGGAATAATGGTGTTGTATGTTCTCAGTGGAAATGTGGATCTAGAAATAGCAGACTTAAGGTTGATGTGGGCTTAGATGAAAAAACAGAAAGGATATGTCCAGAGAAAAATATACTTGAAATAATGTATCACAATTTAATTAGAAATGATACTAACAATTTGCAAAGTGGTGAACAAATCACAAATAATTGAACACTGGTCACTTTAATATAGCAAAACAGCAGCAGCGATATGCCTAGAATCGGCTAAAACATCGTCACACATACTTGCCATTCATGGTGCAATCATTCAAACACAACTCTTCATACCGTGACATACATCCAACATACTAAAAAACAAAGGAATCATGCTAAAAACCTATGGGGAGAAGGAATTCATGACTAATCCCCACAATAACAGACATTATTGTTATGTTCACAAACAATAGAATTAATTCACAGACAATCTATTGTCAGGGTAGATCGGAAGGAAAAGTGCAAAAGATCACTTCCCTGTAGGGTGTATCTCTCGACCGGTTTCGACGTGTAGTGGTAGTTAACACAACGTCTTCCTCAGGAGGTAGATGTTACCATTCTGGAGAATTCCAAGTAGCTGTAACGACCATAGCGATGTAGTCAGTCACACTGGAGATTTCAAAACTGAATCCTGACCTGGGGGGCCCTATAAAATTATTTAGAGGGATCCAGAGCTGCATATGTTGGAAAGTAAAGAAGCAGCACGACTTAGCCTGACAGGTCAATGCCATCAGCACATTACTGCATCAAACGATTGCTGTATTTGTTGGTTGGCAAGCGCAAAACGGGAAAGGTGGCTGTCTCTTTGTCCCGAAATAGATTTGAAATCGAAACCCTACGTATGCGTGTAGGAAGCCTATACAAAAAAGGGCTGGCTGAGAGGCAGTTAATGGTGCTACGTTCCCTGGGAATTAGTTTGGTAGATAGATCTGAGAGGGGGCTGCCTCCCCAAAAACGCTTTAAGTATAGAGAACTGGTCCCATAACATGTCTGACACTACCCATCCAGCCCTGGCTGTTCTTTCAACGGCGGGTTGCATTCTGGGGATTGGAGTTGACCTTTCCCCAAATGTGTGTACTGCAAATCAAATGCAGCGGGGGTGCTCTGCCATGCGCACCCCAGCACTTATCCTATTCCCCCTCCCTTCTGCACTTGCACATTCTGAACACTCACAAGGCATAGTATGTTCGTCCCCACCACTCCCAACTGTATTTAATATATGTTTCTTATGCATTTTAATTGTTTCTCTACCCTTTGTCCCCTCCCTGTTGCCCTGTGGGAGCTTTGAGACGGTATTTACTTCCTGTATAAACGCGCAACGAGCAAACAATAAATAAAAATAATAAGATGGGCCTTGGCTAAAAAGTCGACACAGGCCACCAGTCATCGCCTTTCTAACAGACGCCTCCTAACTCTGTATGGTGGTTGTGAAGCAGAGATGTGTAGTCCCTCACTCCATGCGAGTCAGGTGTGAGTGGCGCATCCTGTGGAAAGTCTGTCTCTGCATTCCCACACTCCATGCGGGTCAGGTGTGAATGCTGCATCCTGTGGAAAGTCTGTCTCTGCATTCCCACACTCCATGCGGGTCAGGTGTGAGTGGTGCATCCTGTGGAAAGTCTGTCTCTACATTCCCACACTCCATGCGGGTCAGGTGTAAATGCTGCATCCTGTGGAAAGTTTTTCTCTGCATTCCCACACTCCATGCGGGTCAGGTGTGAGTGGTGCATATTGTAGAAAGTTTGTCTCTGCATTCCCACACTCCATGCGGGTCAGGTGTGAGTGCTGCATCCTATTGGAAAGTCTGTCTCTGCATTCCCACACTCCATGCGGGTCAGGTGTGAGTGGTGCATCCTGTGGAAAGTCTGTCTCTGCATTCCCACACTCCATGCGGGTCAGGTGTGAGTGCTGCATCCTATTGGAAAGTCTGTCTCTGCATTCCCACACTCCATGCGGGTCAGGTGTGAGTGGTGCATCCTGTGACAAGTCTGTCTCTGCATTCTGTCACTCCATGCGGGTCAGGTGTGAGTGGTGCATCCTGTGGAAAGTCTGTCTCTGCATTCCCACACTCCATGCGGGTCAGGTGTGAATGCTGCATCCTGTGGACATTTTTTCTCTGCATTCCCACACTACATGCGGGTCAGGTGTGAGTGCTGCATCCAATAAAAAGTCTGTCTCTGCATTCCCACACTCCATGTGGGTCAGGTGTGAGTGGTGCATCCTGTGGAAAGTCTGTCTCTGCATTCCCACACTCCATGCGGGTCAGGTGTGAGTGCTGCATCCTATTGAAAAGTCTGTCTCTGCATTCCCACACTCCATGCGGGTCTGGTGTGAGTGGTGCATCCTGTGGAAAGTCTGTCTCTGCATTCCCACACTCCATGCGGTCAAGTGTGAGTGCTGCATCCTGTGGAAAGTCTGTCTCTGCATTCCCACACTCCATGCGGGTCAGGTGTGAGTGGTGCATCCTGTGGAAAGTCTGTCTCTGCATTCCCACACTCCATGCGGTCAAGTGTGAGTGCTGCATCCTGTGGAAAGTCTGTCTCTGCATTCCCACACTCCATGCGGGTCAGGTGTGAGTGCTGCATCCTGTGGAAAGTCTGTCTCTGCATTCCCACACTCCATGCCGGTCAGGTGTGAGTGCTGCATCCTGTGGAAAGTCTGTCTCTGCATTCCCTCACTCCATGCGGGTCAGGTGTGAGTGCTGCATCCTGTGGAAACTCTTTCTCTGCATTCCCTCACTCCATGCGGGTCAGGTGTGAGTGCTGCATCCAGTGGAAAGTCTGTCTCTGCATTCCCACACTCCATGCGGGTCAGATGTGAGTGCTGCATCCTGTGAAAAGTCTGTCTCTGCATTCCCACACTCCATGCAGGCCAGGTGTGAGTGCTGCATCCTGTGGAAAGTCTGTCTCTGCATTCCCACACTCCATGCGGTCAGGTGTGAGTGCTGCATCCTGTGGAAAGTCTGTCTCTGCATTCCCTCACTCCATGTGGGTCAGGTGTGAGTGCTGCATCCAGTGGAAACTCTTTCTCTGCATTCCCTCACTCCATGCGGTCGGTGTGAGTGCTGCATCCTGTGGAAAGTCTATCTCTGCATTCTGGTGTTAGAAGCTGTGCATTCCATTCATCACTGCAGAGCTGCAAGTGCCAGCATGCCACACAAGAGGCAGGCGTGGATGCCCTCTGACATTGCACCTGCGCTAGGTGCCTGAACCCCAGTTTGGGTTAGTTGTGTTATTAATAAACAGTGCTCGTTTATTCATTACTGAGAGCAAGCATCCAGCATATAACTGTGCCTTGGTGTAAAGCAAATGTGTCGTTTTGGAGAGAAACAGCATCCTTGTTTTGCTTTCAAGGAGGCAGGCAACTTTGTACTTTAGTAGACATATGGGCCTCATCACGACATATGCAGACATATCACCCCATTGGGCCCAATGGGGAAAATGTGCGCTATTACCGCCGCATTTAAGGGTCCGGGGGAATGGGCAATAACCCTTCTGCCAAACCCGTGATCCGGCGCTAATAGCGGTAGGTCTATTAGCGCCGGCGCTGTTACCGCCTACCTCGTGATGAGGCCCATACACAGAGGACTTTTTCTTTCACAAATAAAGCGAATAGCTGCGGACACCCGTTGAGTGGACCTTGTTTTAAAATGCAAAATGGGCCTTCAAAATGAAGAGCAGAACATTAGCACTTTGCATTCAGAGTTGGCATTTTGCACATGAAAGGGTCTCGGGAGTGGACCGCGCCCCATGAACCTTTTGCTTTAGCTTCTGGCTACTGGGCAGCCCTTACCTGAGCCCTTACCTGAGTAAATCACAGGGCAGGTCCGAGGAGAACACCACACAATTAATATGCAATTGGGAGCCTGGCAGGCTGACACACCCCCTAAAAGTCCAGAGGCCCCTTCTATTGCTGCGCCCCTGGCTTCGGAGTCTTTAAAGGCAGGCTGCCACCCCAAGAAAGAGACAATATTGGGGTGTATTGTCTGTAAACCAGGCAACCGGACACTGCTCTTAAAATACGGCCAGTCCGGACTCAATCCGGATGGGTGGCAACTCTGCTTCCACCGGGGGCTCTTACCATTCCTGTCCAGCGCTGTCTTAGCCCCCTCCCCCCTCCCCACCACCCCTCCCCGGGTCTCCTTAACAGTCCAAATAGTTTAGTACTTTTTTCCCCAGAAGCCTTTGCAGTAGACATGCAGGATGGAGTGAGGTCAGCCTGGTGTGTGGTGGTCGCAGCAGCTGTGGTGGAATGTATGCGTTGGGGGGCAGGAGGGCAGGAGGGCAGGGGCAGTTCCCTGCGAGTGTTGCAGAAAACGTTGATAGATTAATGGAACAGCGGTTTGGAAACGATATTATTTCGGGCAGCTTTTCCCAGTGTAAATGCGTGCCTATGAACCTGTTATAAAGTCCTGGGGGTCCACCTGTGAATAGTGCATGGGTGGCGAAAGGCCGCAGCCGCAACATCTGCACCCGTAACATCTGGGCCCTGTTTGCGCTGACGCAAGCATGCTGCACGTGACTTGGCGCCAATTCAGCAAAGTCAGCTGTTTCTCCCTCTCTGAGAAAGGATTGTCAGCAAGCAACCTGCAGGTGAGAGCTCCTAATTGGCGCAACTTAGAATAACTAGTGTTGCAGAGGAGCTTTCCAGGGTCTTATTTCTGCATGTGTTACCCATTCTTCTCTGCACCACCTCTCTTATCCATGGAAACTGGCATTGGCTCAGATCCAATGTTTCTGCCTTTCAATCAATAAGGAATACATCTTGTGGCCGCGGCGGAACGTAGTTGTTGCTTGTGAGCGCGGCGGAGTGTAGTTGTTGCAGTGGTGTGTGGATTGTTGGTTGTGGATGCGGCAGAGCGTACTTGTTGCTTGTGGGCTTGGGGGAGCATGGTTGTTGCTTGTGGGCGCGGCGGAGCGTGGTTGTTGCTTGTGGGTGCGTCAGAGCGTAGTTGTTGCTTGTGGGCGCGTAGTTGTTGCTTGTGGGTGCGGCGGGCGTAGTTGTTGCTTGTGGGCGTGGCAGAGCGTGGTTGTCTTGTGGGCGCGGCAGAGCATAGTTATTGCTTGTGTACGTGGCGGAGCGTGGTTGTTGCTTGTGGGCGCACAGAACATAGTTGTTGCTTGTGGGCGCGGCAGAGCGTAGTAGTTGCCTTTGGCTGCGGCGGAGTGTAGTTGTTGCTTGTTTATGCAATGGTGCGTGGATTGTTGCTTGTGGGCACGGCGGAGCGTAGTTGTTGGTTGTGGGCATGGCAGAGTGTGGCTGTTGCTTGTTGGAGTGGCGGAGCGTGGTTGTTGGTTGTGGGCGCGGCGAAGCGTAGTTGTTGCTTGTGAGCACGTAATTGTTGCTTGTGGGCGCAGTGGAGCGTATTTGTTGCTTGTGGGCACGGTGGAGCGTAATTGTTGCTTGTGGGCACAGCAGAGCGCATTTGTTGCTTGTGGGCGCGGCAGAGTGTGGTTCTTGCTTGTGGGCGCAGTGGAGCGTATTTGTTGCTTGTCGCCACAGCGGAGCGTAATTGTTGCTTGTGGGCACGTAGTTGTTGCTTGTGGGCGCAGCGGAGCATATTTGTTGCTTGTGGGCGCAGCAGAGTGTGGTTGTTGCTTGTGGGCGCGGCAGAGCATAGTTATAGTTTCGGGGGGCGTGGCGCAGCGTGGTTGTAGCATGGAAGTTGCACATCTTCAGGGTACACAATGCGCCTCTTCTTTCCTCTTAAGTGAATAAGGAGTGGTGGAGATGACACGGAGACCCCGGGTGTTGCGATGAGTCTTGAATAGGTGCTACTCACCATCATGTCACATTTCGGTTCCTTCCCTTATCGGGCCCAGTCTGTTGGCCTGTCATGCTAATTATGCCTGCCTGCTATTAGTTTGAACAAAGCATCTCAGATGGCCATGATGTGGATAGTCCAGACTTATCACTCAATTTCCACCCTTGATTAATGTGCTAGAAGATTCCTCCTGATGTCTGTGACATATGGCAGGTGAGTGACACTGATTCTATTAAACTGCTGGCTTTTCACGGCTTCTTTCCCTTCTGGGCCTCACACCAGAACTTTACAAGATGTTCACCTTCCCATTGCAAACAGCGGGTTTTCCTTTCAAGGCACGTCGATAGAAGACAGAACACATCTGCATCCTCCTTTACGACTATCTGAGAATATCAATTAAATCGAACAAACTGCCATTTCGTGAAGATACATGAAAAAGCAAAAATCCACAGGTACCAATCCTATAGTGTCAATTGACCGTCAGCCATTCTGGGATAAATGTTTCGGCCATCTTGAACTGGTCATCTCTAGTTACAGCTTTTAAAGTGGGCAACATGAGATCTGTTCCCTGTGAGTAGACTCAGTCAAACTCTTTTATTTCAACGTCTAACCAACACTGGCGAACCAGAGCTTCTTGCAGCACATTACAAAGTTCAAAGTTCAAAGGGAGCAGCTGAAAAATAAGTCATTGTGACACGACACCCACTAGCTAAGGTGTACAATTCCTGACTTTTTCAATTTTATTTTTATTAGTACATGTTTCTAAAAAGGAAGTCTGCTAATCAGATGCATGTATCATAAACCCTCCATGTCAAAAATATAGTGCATCCATGGACGTTTGCTGCCCCAATCTCCTGACATCTACAGCCCCTGCTCTCTAGTCACACAGGGAAGGTTAAAAGGTCACATGTGCATTCCCTACAGATGATGGACTAGGAAGAACCCACAGACAGGGGTAGCATTTTAACTTCTGCACCTCTGAACTAAAATGTATTAATTGCTACCTCATCTGTCTGGTGGCAGGGTAATCTCTATAAATAAGCCACGTCTGGTTATGAGATGCTGACTGATAAGAGCATACAATTATTAAAGCCACTCAAATCCAATATCATGCATGTGTCAACCCTCTGAGCCAAGGTACTGATGTCAAGAGGATCTATATTCATGGCTAACTGGCTATCTCCACTGCTCCAATTGATACAATAGCCAGGATTCTGCTTTCCTTGGATTCCCTGGGAGGAAGGGTAACACCTCCCTTGAGGGTAAAGGAGCTCTCACCAGGGGAACTCCTGGGAACCCGGCTTCAAAGAGGCACTCACATAACAAACACCATCCTCACACCAGGGGGTTGCAAACCAACAGGCTTTTGAAGTCAACCAGCATGTGAAAGGGGTGGAGTGGGATTAGTGAAAGGGAAATCTGGCTTAGAAGGGGTTTCAACAGCTTGTTTTGTTTGTTTGTGCTCTAATCTTTCCTGTCCCCTCAAATTCCTGTATAACAAGGCCATCTGGGTAAGAAATGCGATGTCAAAGCTCACTTGCTACATCAACAAGCATCATACCCCTTACAGCAGGCTTTTTGGAGCCAACCCCCTGCCACATTTTGCCTTCAGAAGGAGAGGGTCTCCAACTCCTTCCTGGATTCAATGTTGGACATCAGAAGGAGAGGAATACACTGTTGAACCTCTTCTTTACAGCCCATTCTAGAGTCCTGTGATGGCAGACAGAGAAGGCACCCAAGACACAGGAGATCTCTGTTCCCTAACCATCTCCAGGGAACATGGGGGTTGAACTGCTGTGAACGAAGGGCTGCCACTCTGCCAGCTGCACTGAAACGTGGCTCCCCATTGGAGTTGAAAGAACCCTTGTAGGTGCCAGTCAATCTCCCTGGACTGGGAGAGCAGAGCCAAAAGGACTCTCATTGCCATAGAGCCCGTGTATTGGGACTCACAGCAACCTTCGAAGTCCAAGGCAGCCTACAATTCTCCTTCCCGGCTTCGAGCAACCTTCAAACTGCTTTGACCATCTCAACACCTTTGAGTCTTCACAGCACCCACTGTACTGCTCTTGGCACGCTTCTTTGGATCTTTGAAGTGCTGACTGCATCTTTAAACTGGTACAATGCCTTCTTGCACCAGTAACACTCCTTCCCACTTGTACTCAGACCCCGGCTCACTGCTGTTGAGGTTGCCAACTCTCTGCAGCTTTGAGCACTGTTATGATCTAATAGGACTTTACTGGACCTGACTTGACCACTGCCTCGAACCGCTGGAGACATTGTGCCAAGCATGACTCCACCTAGCCGAATCATTGCTTCGACCCAACTCATGCACCCACTCGAACCTTTTGGACCCATCAAACTGCATCACCTTAAGTGCTGAATCCATCCCCACAGAGACCCATCTCGCCCCCGACTCAACGCTAACTGGCCGCCAGATCAATGTGACTTGCCTCATCTCAAACCCAGGATTACTGCCAAAAAGCATCAAGAAGTCTGGCTCGGTCCTCTTGAGCCCCCTAAAACAAGAATAAAGCTCTTTTTAGAGGTGTTGTCCTCAAGTCCAATTTCAGGGACCATAGAGACTTAGCCCCCTTGTTTCAGCTAATTCTTTAAGCACATATCCTTGGTACGTTGACATTGCTGCAATCGCTTTCCTGGTCCCCCCATCTGAAGAGTTCCAACATACACCAGTTTTGCATTGTATTCATTCTCTCCAAAGGATGGGTTTGTGTTAGTGAATGTAGTTATTTGATTGAATTTCTAGATATATTTGCATAGAACCTTTGATTGTACATTATTTTATTTAGGAGTCGTTGCACTGTTAGTACACTGGTCAGACGAAGTAGGCACACAGGTCCGGCTAAGTAGGTACAAAGGTCAGGCGAAATAGGTATACCGGTCGGGTGAAGTAGGTGCATCGGAAGGGCGCAGTAGGTATACCGGTCGAGTGAATCGGGCAAAGTAGGTATACCGGTTGAGCCTAGTGGGTACACCGGTTGTGCTGCGCCTGCTTTAGCTTTGATAGGGATCAATGCTGGTTTTGCAGTGGTGTGGGGCCGAGTAGGCGGTTTAGCTACTATTCCTCCCTGCATTTCTACAGAGCAGTATTCATTTTGTCACAGTTACCTTTCCTGCAATGGTGGCATCTGGTGTGCTTTGGGTTGCATCCGTTACCACTATGAATATTTTCCTGTGTTCATTATTTACCTGATGACTGTATGTTGTTGTAAGGCTGCTATATCAATGATGTAGACTCGTTCTGGTTGATGTATAATTTGAAGGGGGTGGTGGGCTGGGGAGCATCTTGGCCCCAAGCCCCCTTCCCATGGACAGTAAGGAATCAGATCAAAACTTATAAGGGTTTGACGCAAGGATGTGCTTTCGCTCCGACTCTTTTTAATTTCTTTGATCGGTCCTGGGGTCCCCTTGGGCAAGGCTAGATCCTTTCCTCCTCAGATAAGTGGGAGAGCGTGTGCCTGGATGCTGTACGCCGATGAGCTGCTCCATTTGGACGAGACACCCATCGGCGGGCAGCGCCAGCCTGACACGCTACAGATGTTCGTGGAAAGTGCAGACTGGGTGTAAATGCTTCAAAATCAAAGTTGTTAATCTGGCTGCCTCCCCAGCAAAAGCAAAGAGGGGGTTTTAAACGGTATCTAAATCTGTATATTTTACAGAAAGTGGAAATGTTTACTTATCTGGGTGCTCGTATTAATTCAAGTACGGCAGATACGCCCAAGACAACAGCTGTTAAAGCAAAAGCTACAATATGGCGGAGTAGAGACGCACCATACCTAGGCACTATGGGGTCTACTCCTTCCTGCCTGTATAACACTTTTATAAGCAAAACGCTGTGGCAATATAACCTATGGGGCGGGTACATTCTTTGATCTTTCAGGTAGTATAGATCAGTGGTAATGCGCTATCTTGGAAGCAAGAGGACACAAAGCAACACAGGCTCGAATCCCGGGTCCGTGCTTCAAAACCGCTTCGCCATTAAGCGCTTTATAAATTACCAATTATATTGATAAGATATGGCCAACCTTGGAAAGGCATGTTTTGGAAGAGGGTACAGTACCTCCCGAAAGGAGTCTCCATTCAGGGGATGAGGGATGAGCTGGGCATTCTGTCATTATACAGAATGGAAAGTTGGAAGATTTTAACCCTTTTTTGGAAGTTTTTGTTGGAAAGTCTTACTTTGATGCTCCAAATTTTAAAAACGCCACTGGTAAATGGTAGAGAAAGGATACTCATTCTAAGGAGGACAGCGTGTATGGGTGCCCTGGATAGGCTAGATTTGACAGAGGAGGGCCTAGTGACCATTGTATGGGTGCCCTGGACAGAGGAGGGCCTAGTGACCATGTATGGGCGCCCTGGATAGGCTAGATTGGACGGAGGAGGGCCTATTGACCATGTATGGGCGCCCTGGATAGGCTAGATTGGACGGAGGAGGGCCTAGTGACCATTGTATGGGTGCCCTGGACAGAGGAGGGCCTAGTGACCATGTATGGGCGCCCTGGATAGGCTAGATTGGACGGAGGAGGGCCTAGTGACCATGTATGGGCGCCCTGGATAGGCTAGATTGGATGTAGGAGAGCCTAGTGACCGTGTATGGGCGCCCTGGATAGGCTAGATTGGACGGAGGAGGGCCTAGTGACCATATATGGGCGCCCTGGATAGGCTAGATCGGATGGAGGAGGGCCTAGTGACCATGTATGGGCGCCCTGGATAGGCTAGATTGGACGGAGGAGGGCCTAGTGACCATGCATGGGCGCCCTGGATAGGCTAGATTGGACGGAGGAGAGCCTAGTGACCATGTATGGGCGCCCTGGATACTCTAGATCGGATGGAGGAGGGACTAGTGACATGTATGGGTGCCCTGGATATGCTAGATAGGACAGAGGAGGGCTTAGTGACCATATAGGGGCGCCCCGGATAGGCTAGATTGGACGGAGGAGGGCCTAGTGACCATTTATGGGAGCCCTGGATAGGCTAGATTGGACGAATGAGGGCCTAGTGACCATGTATGGGCGCCCTGGATAGGCTAGATCGGACGGAGGAGGGCCTAGTGACATGTATGGGCTCCCTGGATAGGCTAGCTAGGACGGAGGAGGGCCTAGTGACCGGACGGAGGAGGGCCTAGTGACCATGTATGGGCGCTCTGGATAGGCTAGATCGGACGGAGGAGGGCCTAGTGACCATGTATGGGCACCCTGGATAGGCTAGATCGGATGGAGGAGGGCCTAGTGACCATGTATGGGAGCCGTGGATAGGCTAGATCAGACGGAGGAGGGCCTAGTGACCATGTATGGGCGCCCTGGATAGGCTAGATTGGACAGAGGAGGGCCTAGTGACTAATACGGTTAAAGCGTGGCGGAGGTGTTGGGTCCAGACCCAAGGGGAAGCCAAATCGCACACCGATTCTATCGCCATTTTAGCCACGTATCCAAAGCTTTTAATGGGGTTCCCAGTTATTGAAGCAAATGCCCCGGCCAGTTTTATAGGATGAACTTATATTTGACGAAGGAAGTGTT
Organism: Ambystoma mexicanum; assembly: GCF_040938575.1. Taxonomy (NCBI): domain Eukaryota; kingdom Metazoa; phylum Chordata; class Amphibia; order Caudata; family Ambystomatidae; genus Ambystoma; species Ambystoma mexicanum. The sequence goes on from NC_090932.1 coordinate 1,685,092,870, forward strand.
GGCCCCTCTTATTGGGAAGGGCGAAAGGGATTTGATGTGTCGATTTTGTAATAAGGCCGGGGGGTAACTGAAACCTTAAAACAGAGATTGTTATTTTGAACAGGCCTAACCAAGCAGCCAACTTTGCACTTAGGACATATTTTGGAAAAAGCTAATAGCAAGACCGCGGACGAATGGTGGAAACTCGTGTTAAGCGGAGAGAATGTTTACTTTGTTTTAGAATCAATTCGATTTTTAGTGGGGATCTTTTAAGAGGTCTGTTAAATATTACAATTTGGTTAGAACTATTAGACCTATTTAAGAATTATATGAATGTGTTGGAAGTGTAATAACTATTTGTGTTTCGATTCTGTCCGATTATTCTGTTTTGAGATGTTTAATTTAATATTAGCTATGGAATTTTAAAAGATGGCAAAAGGTTTGTAATGAGCCAAAGGGCACATACTTTTTTTTTTTTTACAAATAAATAAGCAATCCCTTGGGAAATGTAACATGTAATACTCAAATGCCGATGAAAGAACATGATAGAGAGCGTGGGGTGGGGTGGGGAGAATAGGGGTGACGACTAACCCCCTGGTGACCCCTGCATGATGCCCGTGCCCGTCGCCTCCCCTGTCCCAGAACACCGCCAGTTCCTTCCGGGTCCGCCTAGGAGGAAGGAAAGAGGGGGGCGGTCTCATAGGGGCGTTTAACGGACAGGCAGGAGGCCGTCTGAGAGCACAGACACTGGAGGGCGCGAGGACCAGGCTCATGGGCACAGCCGACCCTGGATGCCGCCCCCACGCGGAGACCCTGCTGCCCGCCTGTGCTTGCTCAGTCAGGAGGGAGCAGTTTCCATGGGAACAGAGTTATAAACCAGAAGTGCTACTTAAACTGCCACCGTGTACTTTAGTTTTATGCTTTGTTATTTCATGGAAGTATTACACTTTTTTTTGTATTTTATATCACTTTTGTAAAGTGCGCCATTACTCACTGGGCCACGAACTCCAAGAGGCAAGAAACTCCCAAATGAAGCGGAGAGAGTGGCTGAGCTCAGAAGAAGCGCTCTCTAGCATTGAGGGGTGCGCAGGCCTTCTGCAGCGCCTGGCAGCGCGAGCATGCAAAGCCGACGGGCGCTAGACGTCCCAGCGCCTTTGGGAAGCCTGTGGTAGTGTTATTCTCGCAGGCCGCAATCACCCTCGTTTTTAGTACAAAAGCTTGCTGTAACAATCGAGAGTATTAGTCAATTCCAAACTATTTAAATGGGAAGTTCGAGCTGTACCGACATTTCAGCATCACAGGGCCCGCGTGACAACCTTGCCAGGGTGAGGCCTCTGAGTTCAGCATCACAGGGCCCACGTGACAACCTTGCAAGGGTGAGGCCTCTGAGTTCAGCATTATATGTCCTGCGTGACAACCTTGCCAGGGTGAGGCCTCTGAGTTCAGCATTATATGTCCTGCGTGACAACCTTGCCAGGGTGAGGCCTCTGAGTTCAGCATTATATGTCCTGCGTGACAACCTTGCCAGGGTGAGGCCTCTGAGTTCAGCATTATATGTCCTGCGTGACAACCTTGCCAGGGTGAGGCCTCTGAGTTCAGCATCACAGGGCCCGCGTGACAACCTTGCCAGGGTGAGGCCTCTGAGTTCAGCATCACAGGGCCCACGTGACAACCTTGCCAGGGTGAGGCCTCTGAGTTCAGCATTATATGTCCTGCGTGACAACCTTGCCAGGGTGAGGCCTCTGAGTTCAGCATCACAGGGCCCGCGTGACAACCTTGCCAGGGTGAGGCCTCTGAGTTCAGCATCACAGGGCCCACGTGACAACCTTGCCAGGGTGAGGCCTCTGAGTACAGCATTATATGTCCTGTGTGACAACCTTGCCAGGGTGAGGCCTCTGAGTTCAGCATCACAGGGCCCGAGTGACAACCTTGACAGGGTGAGGTCCTGAGTTCAGCATCACAGGGCCCGAGTGACAACCTTGACAGGGTGAGGTCTCTGAGTTCACCATCATAGGGCCCGCGTGACAACCTTGACAGGGTGAGGTCCTGAGTTCAGCATCACGGGGCCCGCGTGACAACCTTGCCAGGGTGAGGCCTCTGAGTTCAGCATCACAGGGCCCACGTGAAAACCTTGCCAGGGTGAGGCCTCTGAGTTCAGCATTATATGTCCTGCGTGACAACCTTGCAGGGTGAGGCCTCTGAGTTCAGCATCACAGGGCCCGAGTGACAACCTTGACAGGGTGAGGTCCTGAGTTCAGCATCACAGGGCCCGAGTGACAACCTTGACAGGGTGAGGCCTCTGAGTTCAGCATCACAGGACCCGTTTGACAACCTTGACAGAGTGAGGTCCTGAGTTCACCATCATAGGGCCCGCGTGACAACCTTGACAGGGTGAGGCCTCTGCGTTCAGCATCACAGGGTCCGCGTGACAACCTTGACAGGGTGAGGCCTCTGAGTTCAGCATCACAGGACCCGCGTGACAACCTTGCCAGGGTGAGGCCTCTGAGCTCAGCATCAAAGGGTCAGCGTGACAACCTTCACAGGGTGAGGCCTCTGAGTTCAGCATCACAGGGCCCGCTTGACAATCTTGGCAGGGTGAGGCCTCTGAGTTCAGCATCACAGGGCCCGCGTGGCAACCTTGGCAGGGTGAGGCCTCTGAGTTAAGCATCAGAGGGCCACCATGACAACATTGACAGGGTGAGGCCTCTGAGTTCAGCATCATAGGGCCCGCATTACAGGGCCCGTGTGACAACCTTGCCAGGGTGAGGCCTCTGAGTTCCCCATCATAGGGCCCGCGTGACAACCTTGGCAGGGTGAGGCCTCTTAGTTCAGCTTCACAGGGCCTGCGTGACAACCTTGACAGGGTGAGGCCTCTGAGTTCACCATCATAGGGCCCGCGTGACAACCTTCACACGGTGAGGCCTCTGAGCTCAGCATCACAGGGCCCGCGTGACAACCTTGACAGGGTGAGGCCTCTGAGTTAAGCATCAGAGGGCCACCATGACAACCTTGACAGGGTGAGGCCTCTGAGGTCACCATCATAGGGCTCGCGTGACAACCTTGCCAGGGTGAGGCCTCTGAGTTCAGCATCACAGGGCCAGCATGACAACCATGACAGGGTGAGGCCTCGTGACAACCTTGACAGGGTGAGGCCTCTGAGTTCACCATCATAGGGCTTGCACGACAACCTTGACAGGGTGAGGCCTCTGAGTTAAGCATTAGAGGGCCACCATGACAACCTTGGCAGGGTGAGGCCTCTGAGTTCAGCATCACAGGGCCTGCGTGACAACCTTGACAGGGTGAGGCCTCTGAGTTCAGCATCACAGGGCCCGCGTGACAACCTTGGCAGGGTGAGGCCTCTGAGTTCAGCATCAAAGGGCCCGCATGACAACCTTGACAGGGTGAGGTCCTGAGTTCAGCATCACAGGGCCCGCGTGACAACCTTGGCAGGGTGAGGCCTCTGTGTTCAGCATCACAGGGCCCGCGTGACATCCTTGGCAGGGTGAGGCCTCTGAGTTCAGCATCACAGGGCCCGCGTGACAACCTTGACAGGGTGAGGCCTCTGAGTTCAGCATCACAGGGCCGCGTGGCAACCTTGAAAGGCTGAGGCCTTGAGTTCAGCATCACAGGGCCTGCGTGACAACCTTGACAGGGCGAGGCCCCTGAGTTCAGCATCACAAGGCCGGCGTGACAACCTTGACAGGGTGAGGCCTCTGAGTTCAGCATCACAGGGCCCGCGTGACAACCTTGACAGGGTCAGCCACTGAGTTCAGCATCACAGGACCCGTTTGACAACCTTGACAGGGTGAGGTCCTGAGTTCACCATCATAGGGCCCGCGTGACAACCTTGACAGGGTGAGGCCTCTGAGTTGAGCATCACAGGGTCCGCGGGACAACCTTGACAGGGTGATGTCTCTGAGTTCACCATCATAGGGCCAGCATGACAACCTTGACAGGGGGAGGTCACTGAGTTCACCATCATAGGGCCTGCGTGACATCCTTGACAGGGTGAGGCCTCTGAGTTCAGCAGCACAGGGCCCGCGTGACAACCTTGACAGGGTGAGGCCTCTGAGTTCCCCATCATAGGGCCCGCGTGACAACCTTGGCAGGGTGAGGCCTCTGAGTTCAGCATCACAGGGCCTGCCTGACAACCTTGACAGGGTGAGGCCTCTGAGTTCACCATCATAGGGCCCGCGTGACAACCTTCACATGGTGAGGCCTCTGAGTTCACCATCATAGGGCCCGCATGACAACCTTGACAGGGTGAGGCCTCTGAGTTCACCATCATAGGGCCTGCGTGACAACCTTGACAGGGTCAGGCCTCTGAGTTCACCATCATAGGGCCCGCGTGACAACCTTGGCAGGGTAAGGCCTCTGAGTTCAGCATCACAGGGTCCCTGTGACAACCTTGACAGGGTGAGGCCTCTGAGTTCACCATCATAGGGCCCGCGTGACAACCTTGACAGGGTGAGGCCTCTGAGTTAAGCATCAGAGGGCTACCATGACAACATTGACAGGGTGAGGCCTCTGAGTTCAGCATCATAGGGCCCGCATTACAGGGCCCGCGTGACAACCTTGCCAGGGTGAGGCCTCTGAGTTCCCCATCATAGGGCCCGCGTGACAACCTTGACAGGGTGAGGTCCTGAGTTCAGCATCATAGGGCCCGCGTGACAACCTTGACACAGTGAGACCTCTGAGCTCATCATCACAGGGCCACCATGACAACCTTGACAGGGTGAGGCCTCTGAGGTCACCATCATAGGGCTCACATGACAACCTTGCCAGGTTGAGGCCTCTGAGTTCAGCATCACAGGGCCAGCATGACAACCATGACAGGGTGAGGCCTCGTGACAACCTTGACAGGGTGAGGCCTCTGTCTTCACCATCATAGGGCTTGCGCGGCAACCTTGACAGGGTGAGGCCTCTGAGTTAAGCATCAGAGGGCCACCATGACAACCTTGGCAGGGTGAGGTCTCTGAGTTCAGCATCACAGGGCCTGCGTGACAACCTTGACAGGGTGAGGCCTTTGAGTTCAGCATCACAGGGCCCGTGTGACAACCTTGGCAGGGTGAGGCCTCTGAGTTCAGCATCACAGGGCCCGCGTGACAACCTTGACAGGGTGAGGTCCTGAGTTCAGCATCACAGGGCCCGCGTGACAACCTTGGCAGGGTGAGGCCTCTGAGTTCAGCATCACAGGGCCCACGTGACAACCTTGACAGGGTCAGCCACTGAGTTCAGCATCACAGGACCCGTTTGACAACCTTGACAGGGTGAGGTCCTGAGTTCAGCGTCACAGGGCCGGCGTGACAACCTTGACAGGGTGAGGCCTCTGAGTTCAGCATCACAGGGCCTGCGTGACAAGCTTGACAGGGTGAGGTCCTGAGTTCAGCATCACTGGGCCGGCGTGACAACCTTGACAGGGTGAGGTCCTGAGTTCAGCATCACAGGGCCGGCGTGACAACCTTGACAGGGTGAGGCCTCTGAGTTCAGCATCACAGGGCCCGCGTGACAACCTTGCCAGGGTGAGGCCTCTGAGTTCAGCATCACAGGGCCCGCGTGACAACCTTGCCAGGGTGAGGCCTCTGAGTTCAGCATCACAGGACCTGCGTGACAACCTTGACAGGGCGAGGCCCCTGAGTTCAGCATCACAGGGCCGGTGTGACAACCTTGACAGGGCGAGGCCCCTGAGTTCAGCATCACAGGGCCGGTGTGACAACCTTGACAGGGTGAGGCCTCTGAGTTCAGCATCACAGGGCCCGCGTGACAAGCTTGACAGGGTGAGGTCCTGAGTTCAGCATTATATGTCCTGCGTGACAACCTTGCCAGGGTGAGGCCTCTGAGTTCAGCATCACAGGGCCCACGTGACAACCTTGCCAGGGTGAGGCCTCTGAGTTCAGCATTATATGTCCTGCGTGACAACCTTGCCAGGGTGAGGCCTCTGAGTTCAGCATCACAGGGCCCGCGTGACAACCTTGCCAGGGTGAGGCCTCTGAGTTCAGCATCACAGGGCCCACGTGACAACCTTGCCAGGGTGAGGCCTCTGAGTTCAGCATTATATGTCCTGCGTGACAACCTTGCCAGGGTGAGGCCTCTGAGTTCAGCATCACAGGGCCCGCGTGACAACCTTGCCAGGGTGAGGCCTCTGAGTTCAGCATCACAGGGCCCGCGTGACAACCTTGCCAGGGTGAGGCCTCTGAGTTCAGCATCACAGGGCCCACGTGACAACCTTGCCAGGGTGAGGCCTCTGAGTTCAGCATTATATGTCCTGCGTGACAACCTTGCCAGGGTGAGGCCTCTGAGTTCAGCATCACAGGGCCCGCGTGACAACCTTGCCAGGGTGAGGCCTCTGAGTTCAGCATCACAGGGCCCGCGTGACAACCTTGCCAGGGTGAGGCCTCTGAGTTCAGCATCATAGGGCCCGCGTACTACGAACCACATTGAAAATTATTGCTGTTCCGGAGGTTATTTACAACCGGGTTAATTAGTTTGGTAACCCCTCTATGTCGAACCTCATTGGTTACTTATTTCTTATTTTTTATGCAGATCGCATTCAGCCATTAGTCAAGAGGAAGAAAACACCAAGTAGCCGAGATTTCTAAATGAATTCTGTATTCAGCTAGATAGACAGGGAATTGGCTGTTGAACAAAAGACAATTGAACAAGTAACAAAAACACATAGTCAGAAACAAGCATACAAATGATGTGTGTTGATGTATACAAAATAAAAGTGTAGTTAGAAAAGGCAGCTCAAAAGTACAGGCCTAAATACATATGTTCAGAAATCATGTGGTGTTGACCCAGAATCAGAAAAGGAAGCAGGGAGGGAAATGAAGGGGAAACAACCAATTAGAAAGAAAGAAATTGGCAAAAATATGAACACAAGCTTTATAAAGGAATAGCAGTAGCGTGGGACAGGTTGTGGAAACAGAACACTGAGTTAAACTCTCAATGTCTTTCTCATCTTTAGGATTGTCAGATTGTCAATCCTCATTGTGAATGCTTATTGTAATACGAACACAAATACAAACAATACAAAGTCAGTCACAATACAGCTCGGGAACGGCTTCGTTTCCCGAGATCAAATCTGCTAACGCAGTGGGGGAACTGAAGTGGAGGCAGGGTCTTGTGTCCTGGATTAGACAAAAAGCCTGTGCGCCCCTCACATATCTTGCGTTTCGGCAGATAGAGCAAAAACAAACAAGAGTTAAAGGTTCTGCCTTCGTCAGGGCAGCAGACGTGAATTCCTGCAGTGTAGAAAGAGGAGTGAAAACATGAAGTGTAACCAATCAGGTTTGCATTGGTGGGTGTTAAAAAACATGTCAAAGGTGAATTTATCTAGATAGGGAAAGAGAAGTGTCGCTATAAACGGCGATAGCATGTGATAAACTCCATGCTCTTTACACTGCAATGGCCTTGCCCCCAGTGGAGGAGAAAAGAGAGGAGTTAAAGTTACTTTCCTGCCACCCATGCACTGGCATCTCACCACGTGCACCACCCCCCCACCCCCGGGCTCAAAAGTCACTAGGTGTGCAGTCATCCAGGAACAAGGGTGAGCATCTGAGGGGAGCTGGAGGAGGGGTTCCCACTTGTTTGGATGCTCCAGTTGTACAATGTCAGGTAGATCGAAGAGGTACAGTCCTAGCCTGAAAAGTGGTCTGGAGTGCCAGTAGCAGTCCAGGAAAGGACCGTCAAATGTCTACGGCTCGACTTGAGTGCAGGTGGACAAAAAAAGAGGGGGGGGAATGACGTGGGGCTGCTTGCGCAACCCATTTTAAGGATGTGCATGCAGAAATAAATACGCTCCCAGTCCTTTAGTTTATGTCCCAGGTCCGTTTAACCGGATGGAAGTTGTACATCGGGGCGGTGGAAGAAGTTGCGATCGTGCTTGGCGGACTCCGTGAAGTGAAGAGGCACACCAAAAACACCGACCTGGCGTGGAGAGGAAACCATAGGTCAGGCTACGCTTGCTTGGCACGTGTACCTGAAGCCAGCCGGATGGTGTAAGGGCAGGGGAGTTGCTAGGTCTGGAAAAGATCCGGGGCTAAGCTGATGTCTGAGCTGTTGGGACTGGGGGCTAGCTAGTCTTTTGGCTGTAGCTCCTGAGATTCTATCCGGGGCTACAACTAAAAGATCAGGGGCTATAGCCCCCTTAGCCCCCCCCCCCTCCCCCCAGCAACGCCCCTGTGTAAGGGTAAAGTTATAGGCTGGCGGGCACGGCTAGCAGCTGACGCCGCTGGTATCGGGCTTCTTCCAGGTTTCAAATCTGCAAAGTGCGGGCATAGTCAGGCTGGACAGTGCCTGGCTGGTAGACTGAGGGAAAGGAGGGGCCTCATATGCGCCATTTACCCGTTGATTCTCACTCCTGCTAGGGGAGGAGGCACATGGTGTGTGTTGCTGCTCGGTAAGAGCCAATTGGCTCAAATTTCGCCATCCATTGTTATAGTGAGAGGCGGAAGTACTGATATTAAGCATTACCTGGCAGCTGGCTGGGAGGAAAGAAGGCTCGGCCGAGATTGCGTATTGCATAGGTGCGTGTCATCTGTGGGCTGGGGGCGCATGGACGAAACAAACACACATGCGCGGCCCATTCATTCTTAGAATGCAGGGAAACTGTGCCCTGTGTTGCTTGCGAAGCAAGTGCACTGGATGAATAGAGCGAGCTAATGTAAACGGACTCCATGGTGTAGGGAAAAACAAGTTACGGCCATTGGGCAGCCGCCTACTTGCTAATGTGTGTGCACAGTGTACAAAGTGTATGTATAGAGTCACCAACTTGGGTACAGAGCACTACCCAATGTGGTCTGGTGTGCAGGGGGTTGATTGCTTGTTAGAACAACCCCAAGGTTCAGACCGGATTGGCATGGGTTCTCCTGCAAGTGTGCTAGTATTCACGACTGGGGGATGTATAGCTCATTGGCCCTCATTAGGACCCTGGCGCTAAGGGGTTTGCGCCAGCGTTAGCTGCGCCGACCCCTTACCGCCAACTACGAGTTCCCATAGCGCCATGGTCATTTTTCCGCCCGCTTTTTGCGGGCGTAAAAATCCATGGCGCTATGGGACCTCGGTGTTAATTACGCCACCGTAGTGTACGGTGGCGTAATTAACACCTTCCCCACTCCCATTGAGCCCTATGGGGCCGAAATGGGAATGGGGAAGGGTAAATGGGTCAATGGGGACTTACCGCCCCGCCGACCTCGGAATGGGGCGGTAAGTCCGCCATCCGCCATGGCGTGAAGGGACTTTGCGCCATGGCGGAAAAGTCCGCCGATGGCGGAAAAAATCCGCCAGGGTCGTAATGAGGGCCATTGAGTCCATTCTCAAAGGAATCCAATTTGTGAATCCATGTTTGAAAGTCTGGTCTGGATATTTGGGCCAAAGGTGATTTTCTCTAAGACCCACCATAAAAGGTCGTCGGCTGTGTGCCGGGTCTCCATATAGTCGGTTACCATGGGTGATGGAGTATGTTTGCACCGGATCCTAGATCGGTGCTCGCAGATCCTAGTTCCTACCTTACGCATAGTCTGGCCTACATAGTGGTGCCCACAGGGGCATTGGGTACAGTACACCACTACACAGATTTTACAGTTTGAATGGTGCTTGAGGGTCCACTGCTTTTCTCCAATGGGGAATGTTTGAATTTTCTTTGTAAATCTACAAACTGAGCAGGACCCACGGGGGTAGTGTCCTGTTACCTTGCGAGGATTCCAAAGCCCTGGATGGGGGGTGTCGCATACGTACATTGAGTGAACTAACGGTTCCTTAACATTTCTTGCTCGCTTGAAAGCGAATCTTGGTGGCGGTTCATCTGGCAGTTGTAGTTTGAGTATCGGCCAGTATTTGTGGATCACCTTTTTGATGGAATTTGGACCATGTGTGGTCATGCATGTGATTCTATCGGATTGTGCCTGGTCTTGTGAGGATCCCGATTCCAGAAGTATGTCTCGATCTGTGAATCTGACTCTTTTCTTTGCAGTTGAAACCAATTTTTTGGGGTATCCTCTCAATTTACGTCCCTCAGCCAAAAAATTCAGAGTTGGTATGGAAATCCATAGGGCCCGCGTGACAACCTTGACAGGATGAGGCCTCTGAGTTCAGCATGAAAGGGGATGCATGACAACCATGACAATGTGAGGCCTCTGAGTTTAGCATCACAGGGTGTTCATGACAGGGCCCGCGTGACAACCTTAACAGGGTGAGGCCTCTGAGTTCACCATCATAGGGCCCGCATGACAACCATGACAGGATGAGGCCTCTGAGTTTAGCATCACAGGGTGTTCATGACAGGACCCACTGACAACCTTAACAGTGTGAGGGCTCTGAGTTCAGCATCACAGGGTGTTCATGACAGGGCCCGCGTGACAACCATGACAGGGTGAGGCCTCTGAGTTTAGCATCACAGGGTGTTCATGACAGGGCCCGCGTGACTACCTTGGCAAGTTGACGCTTCAGAAGGACTGCGTGACATCCTTGGCCGGGGGACCTATAACGTCCCAGTCCTTATATCCTCTTCACGATTCAAATGCTGAGCCCTGAGGACGTTGAGCCGAGAGAGCTTGAAATTGTGTGGCTCAACTCTTGCCACAGAGGGTCACCTTTGCCATGCAAATGCCCCACCCTCGCACTAAGGTCGCAGTCCCTGTGGGGTGAGAGCATGGTATTGGCCACACTGCACTGCCAACATTCACCATTAACCCCAAATCAGACAAGGGGGGCCGCAGTTGGTGATCTGTTAAAGTGGGCCACCCAGTGCCTAGAGACCACAGGTTCAGGCACCAGGGGTGCCAGCTGATACCCCTTACTTCCCGCTTGCACCCCAGGTAATTCTTCTGTGACCCTAAGTTAAAATGTCAAAGGGGCAACAACATCAAAGCGAAGATGCAGGGGGTTGACTCTTTCTTCAAATATACAAAAAAGGTAGCAGGCGCCCCTCTCTCGAAAGAACAAGGCATGATAACCTGTTCAGTGGTTATTAACCACATTGAGAGTTCGCTGCCATCTGCTTTTTGCTCACTGTACCTTCACAGATGGGAAATAACCATTTGCATATCAGTCTTTGTCCCGCCCACAAGGGCAGTCCAGCACCAAAATGCTATGGCAATTCCTCTCTGAACAAGAGTACCATCAGCAAATCCATACACGTGTTTCAGCCTTGTTGGGCCTCATCAGTGAGGTGAAGCTGAGCCTCTCTAAGCACAGTGAGCAGGGAGTCCACGTCTGGTTGCCCCCAGGTAACCTAGGGTGACCAACCCCAAGTTCCTTTCAAAAATACAAAAAAGGTAGCAGGCGCCCCTCTCTCGAAAGAACAAGGCATGAAAACCTGTTCAGTGGATATTTCCCATCTGTGAAGGTACAGTGAGCAAAAAGCAATGGCTACGAACTCTCAAAGTGGTTAATAACCACTGAACAGGTTTTCATGCCTTGTTCTTTCGAGAGAGGGGCGCCTGCTACCTTTTTTCTATTTTTGAAAGGAACTTGGGGTTGGTCACCCTAGGTTACCTGGGGGCAACCAGACGTGGACTCCCTGCTCACTGTGCTTAGAGAGGCTCAGCTTCACCTCACTGATGATGCCCAACAAGGCTGAAACACGTGTATGGATTTGCTGATGGTACTCTTGTTCAGAGAGGAATTGCCATAGCATTTCGGTGCTGGACTGCCCTTGTGGGCGGGACAAAGACTGATATGCAAATGGTTATTTCCCATCTGTGAAGGTACAGTGAGCAAAAAGCAGATGGCAGCGAACTCTCAATGTGGTTAATAACCACTGAACAGGTTATCATGCCTTGTTCTTTCGAGAGAGGGGCGCCTGCTACCTTTTTTGTATCTTTCTTCAAATATACGTAACCGGTGAATTCAGAGCACATTTTTCTAGAGTACTTTCATAAAAGGCCACGGTAAATAGAGACGTTTCCCCCGGGGATCTTTTTAAACAACCCCTACCCCCTGCATCTTCCCCCACTCAGCTGCCTTACCCCACTGCAGCAGCAACTGTAGGCACCACCCACCAAACACATATGCTGAGGATCAGAGGTGCGTCAGAGTGCAGGTGTCAAGGAGTGCTGCATACCGGCTGTACCCACCAGACGCATCTGCTCAGGATCAGAGGTGCGTCAGAGTGCAGGCGTCAGGGAGTGCTGCATACTGGCTACCAGAATCTTCTGCTCAGGATCAGAGGTGCGTCAGAGTGCAAGCATCAGAGAGTGTTGCAGACCGGCGGAGCCCAACAGACACATCTGCCCCGGAGTAGAGGTGCATCAGAGTGCAGGCGTCAGAGAGTGCTGCAGACCGGCGGAGCCCACCAGACACATCTGACCAGGAGCAGAGGTGCATCCGAGTGCAGGCGTCAGAGAGTGCTGCAGACCGGCGGAGCCCACCAGACGCATCTGCCCAGGATCAGAGGTGCGTCAGAGTGCAGGCGTCAGGGAGTGCTGCATACCGGCTGTACCCACCAGACGCATCTGCTCGGGATCAGAGGTGCGTCAGAGTGCAGGCGTCAGGGAGTGCTGCATACCGGCTGTACCCACTAGACACATCTGCTCAGGATCAGAGGTGCGTCAGAGTGCAGGCGTCAGGGAGTGCTGCATACCGGCTGTACCCACCATACGCATCTGCTCAGGATCAGAGGTGCGTCAGAGTGCAGGCGTCAGGGAGTGCTGCATACCGGCTGTACCCACCAGACGCATCTGCTCAGGATCAGAGGTGCGTCAGAGTGCAGGCATCAGGGAGTGCTGCAATCCGGCTGTACCCTCCAGACGCATCTGCTCAGGATCAGAGGTGCGTCAGAGTGCAGGCGTCAGGGAGTGCTGCATACCGGCTGTACCCACCAGACGCATCTGCTCAAGATCAGATGTGCGTCAGAGTGCAGGCGTCAGGGAGTGCTGCATACCGGCTACCAGAATCTTCTGCTCAGGATCAGAGGTGCGTCAGAGTGCAGGTGTCAAGGAGTGCTGCATACCGGCGGAGCCCACCAGACACATCTGCCCCGGAGTAGAGGTGCATCAGAGTGCAGGCGTCAGAGAGTGCTGCAGACCGGCGGAACCCACCAGACACATCTGCTCAGGATCAGTGGTGCGTCAGAGTGCAGCCGTCAGAGAGTGCTGCAGAACGGCTGTACCGGTACCACTCACATATGAGCTGGTGCATATTGTGCCTACACAAATACAGTGCTGAGATTTAGAAACCAGCTCCTGGGTTCTGGCCGCCAGCCAGGAAGTAGGAGCTACCTCTGGGGAACGAGGAGCTCCAATCAGCTCCCTGTTATCCAGCTTCACCCCGAAAGGAAGGAGCTACCTTCCGATCAGCTCCTGGGTTCCAGCATCCCCAAGGAAGTAGGAGCTACCTCTGGGGAACGAGGGGCTGGAAGCAGCTCCTGGGTATCCAGAATCCCCAAGGAAGTGGGAGCTACCTCTGGGGAACGAGGGGCTGGAAGCAGCTCCTGGGTATCCAGAATCCCCAGGGAAGTGGGAGCTACCTCTGGGGAACGAGGGGCTGAAAGCAGCTCCTGGGTACCCAGAATCCCCAGGGAAGTGGGAGCTACCTCTGGGGAACGAGGGGCTGGAAGCAGCTCCTGGGTATCCAGAATCCCCAGGGAAGTGGGAGCTACCTCTGGGGAACGAGGGGCTGGAAGCAGCTCCTGGGTATCCAGCATCCCCAAGGCAGTAGGAGCTACCTCTGGGGAACGAGGGGCTGGAAGCAGCTCCTGGGTATCCAGAATCCCCAAGGAAGTAGGAGCTACCTCTGGGGAACGAGGGGCTGGAAGCAGCTCCTGGGTATCCAGCATCCCCAAGGAAGTAGGACCTACCACTGGGGAATAAGGAGCTAGGAGGAGATCCTGGGTATCCAGCATTTCACAGGAAGTAGGAGCTACCTCTGGGGAATGAGGAGCTAGAAGCAGCTCCTTTGTATACAACATCTCTCAGGAAGTAGGAGCTACCCCTGAGGAACGGGGAGCCACTATGTAGCAAATCACATACGTGACTTCCACTTTACATGCACCGTGCACCTCTGTGTCCAACATCTTCTTGCTAATGTATTGCAGAGTTGATTTGAGGCTATCTATTGGTACTTGCAAAGCCAGAGTTAAGGTCACTGGGGATGTGTGTAAGGCATCAGTTTGCCAGGAGAGTCAAAAGCAGCTCCTGCTAGATGCTAATGTGGGGCTCATCAGACTCTTCTCGGATACAAGCAGGAGCTACATAGCGCCCAGAAGCGTGGATCGCTGTAATGCTAGCAGCAACCAGTCTAGCGCTCTGGAAGCAGGTGTCCGGGTCCTTGCACTGACTTCCATGACACCCTCATCTTCGCACTGTCTAACAACATCAAAAAGACTTCACAGGTCATACTCCTGGGCGACTTCAACTTGGGGCTCAATGACCCTAAGGACCCCCTTGCCAAAACCCTCAAGAACGCCCTATCCACCTTGGGCTTTGCGCAATCTGTCTCTGACTCCACCCACATCAAGGGGCGCACCCTCGACTGGATCAGTCAACATAGCTGCTCACTACTTGTCACGGAAAACACGCCCGTCCCATGGTCTGACCACCACTACATCCAATTCAACCTTCGCACCAAAAAAGAGACCAACTCACCTCCCGCCCCCTGCCCAGCTACTCTCGCCAGGAGCTCCCGCCAGCTCACAGCCGAGAATCTAGCACCCTACCTCCGCAACCCCGCCCTGCAGGCCCCATTCTCCAACAACCCAGAAACCCTAGCCAACACTTTCAAAGAAGTCATCACCCAAGCAGTTGACGCCGTTGCGCCACTGACGCTCAAAAAAGCTAAGAAAACCAAACACGTTAATTCATGGTTCTCCAAAGAACTCCTTGAACAACGGGCACAAAAGAGGACTGCCCTCTCCATTTGGAAAGCTAACCCTTCAGAAACCACCAAAAATGCGTTCAAAGCCATCTCTAAATCCTACAAAACTAACATCACCCTAGCTAAAGCTGCCTCCTTCAACGCTAGGATCTACGACGCCAAATCTGGGTCAAAGGAAATTTTCACCATATTCAGGGAACTGGAAAAACCATCCTCTCCTCCTCCTGCTCTCATCAAAGATGACAACTGGTGCAATAGCATTCAATCCGCAATGCTAGACAAGCTTAACACTCTTCAAACTAAAATTCGTGGCCACCAAAAAGCCCTTTCCCGCCTCATAGCTAACCTACATAGTCAACCCACCACACCGTCCACCACTAATCCTTCTCCATCTTTTGACTTCAAAGATATTACTGAGCACGAGGTCATCACCCTGCTCAAGTCCATCAAACCCTCCAACTGTAAGGGAGATGCCTGTCCAGCTAGTCTCATTAAAGACTCAGCACAGATCCTAGCTCCTTTCCTTACAGCATTCATTAATTCATCCTTCCAGTCTGGCCACGTTCCAACCGGACTTAAGGAGGCCTGGGTACGCCCACTCCTCAAAAAACCCTCGCTGGACCCAACGATCCCGGGGAATTATCGACCTATCACCACTGTACCCTTCCTGCTGAAAATCTTGGACAAAGCAGCTTACCTGCAAGTCCAAAAGTTCCTTGAAGAAAACCGTCTCCTTGGCCTGCGGCAATCTGGCTTCCGCCCACGACACGGCACCGAAACGGCTCTCTTGGACCTAAAGAACCAAATGGACGATCTAAGAGACGCAGGGAAACCTGCTCTCCTTCTGCTCCTGGATCTATCCGCCGCCTTTGACCTGGTGGACCACAACACCTTGTGTCACCATCTAGCTACCCAAGCTAACTTTTCCCCCAAAGCTTGTGAATGGATTTCCTCCTTCCTCCATGAAAGGGCCATGAAAGTCTTCTCCGACTCAGCCTGTGCCACCCCTAGCCACATCACCTGCGGTGTGCCTCAGGGCTCATGTATCGCGCCTACGCTCTACAACCTCTTCACGAGGCCACTGTTCAGCATCCTTGACTCCCTGGGCATCTCGTATACCAACTATGCGGATGACACCCAGGTCCTCATCCCACTCACAGGCGACTACCTGGCGGATACTAATACTCTTACCACCATCTACTCCACTATCCAATCATGGATGGCAGACAACTGGCTATGCCTCAATAGTGAAAAAACCGAACTCCTCCTCATAGGAGCACCTTCCACGCTGGGGAACCTCGGTGTACAGTACTCTTCCTTCACTATTGACAACATTCCCATCAAGGTCTCCAATCATGTGAAGACACTCGGAGTCTACCTAGACTCCGACTTGTCAATGGATAGACAGGTCAATGCCATTGCCTCCTCCTCAGCCTATTACTCGAAAGTCCTCAACGCTGCCAGACCTCTCCTGTCACGCCAGAATTGCCTCACCATTGCCAGGGCAATAATTGGATCTAGGCTGGACTACTGTAATGCCCTACTCGTTGGGACCTCCAATAAGAACCTGGCCAAACTTCAGCTAGTTCAAAATAATGCACTTAGGGCTGCCACAGGCACCGCGAGAAAAGACCACATCTCAGAAGTCAGAAGACAGGCACACTGGCTTCCGGTGAAAGAGAGGATTGTTTTCAAAACACTTGCCCTCACCCACAAATGCCTCCATGAACTTGCTCCACCCTACCTGACCCAAAGAATCACCAAGCACTCTGCCACCAGACCATTAAGAACGTGCTATTCCAACACGATTGTCACGCCCAAATCACGCAAGGTGCGTGCCGGTGGTGCCAGCTTTCCCACGCGGGCCGCCACCCACTGGAACGCACTGCCACCTCACATCAGAATGATTGAATCCCACCAAGCCTTCCGCAAAGCTGTTAAAACCAAGCTCTTTGTATGAAAAGTACCTGACTGCATTCTGTCACTGTATTATGATTATCATTCTTCACTTGTAACTATGCCTGTAATTATGTATCCATAAGACCTCTCGTCTCATGCATATCTGCTGAATTAAGAATCCAACACTTACTTGTAACAGCGCCTCGATGCCCATGGGCTGCAAGTGCGCTATACAAATGTGAATAAATAAATAAATAAATAAATAAATATTTGCATGCTCCGCCTAGAGTGCAACGCCTCAGAGGTGTCTCGCGCTGGTGCTCGAGGCTTTGCGACACTCCACCTTCCCTTGCTCGGAAAAAGATGGCTCAGCATTTGAGAGACAGTTGCGAAAACAGAGACTCATTGCATTCCATCTTTAATGTGCTTTTGGTGGCCTCAACCAAAGTATGTATGTTAATCTGTCCGCTCTAGCGGTCGCAGAATGCCTGACAGCAATTGCAGAGGCACGGAGTGCATGTCAATCACTTGCTCAGCCACTCCATTCCTAATTCCATGTCACGTGTCACGGCAAGCCCGCCCATCTCCCACTGTGTCACAGAATGCCTGGCCCATCTCTCACTGTGTCACATAACGCCTGGTCCATCGCTTACTATGTCACAGAATGCCTGTTCCATCTCTTACTGTACCACAGAATGCCTAGTCCATCTCTTACTGTGTCACAGAATACCTGGTCCATCTCTTACTATGTCACAGAATGCCTGGTCCATTTCTTACTGTGGTACAGAATGCCTGGTCCATCTCTTACTGTACAACAGAATACCCAGTCCATCTCTCACTGTGCCACAGAATGCTTGGGCTATCTCTTACTGTGTCACAGAATGCATGGTCCATCTCTTACTGTACCACAGAATGCCTGGTCCATCGCTTACTGTATCACAGAATGCTTGGTCCATCTCTCACTGTGTCACAGAATACCTGGTCCATCTCTTACTATGTAACAGAATGCCTGGTCCATCTCTTACTGTACCACAGAATGCCTGGTCCATCTCTTACTGTACAACAGAATACCCGGTCCATCTCTTACTGTGTCACATAATGCCTGGTCCATTTCTTACTGTGCCACAGAATACCTGATCCATCTCTTACTGTACAACAGAATACCCAGTCCATCTCTTACTGTGTCACAGAATACCTGGTCCATCTCTTACTATGTCACAGAATGCCTGGTCCATTTCTTACTGTGGTACAGAATGCCTGGTCCATCTCTTACTGTACAACAGAATACCCAGTCCATCTCTCACTGTGCCACAGAATGCTTGGGCTATCTCTTACTGTGTCACAGAATGCATGGTCCATCTCTTACTGTACCACAGAATGCCTGGTCCATCGCTTACTGTATCACAGAATGCTTGGTCCATCTCTCACTGTGTCACAGAATACCTGGTCCATCTCTTACTATGTAACAGAATGCCTGGTCCATCTCTTACTGTACCACAGAATGCCTGGTCCATCTCTTACTGTACAACAGAATACCCGGTCCATCTCTTACTGTGTCACATAATGCCTGGTCCATTTCTTACTGTGCCACAGAATACCTGATCCATCTCTTACTGTACAACAGAATACCCAGTCCATCTCTCACTGTGCCACAGAATGCTTGAGCCATCTCTTACTGTGTCACAGAATGCCTGATCCATCTCTTACTGTACCTCAGAATACTTAGTCCATCTCTTACTGTGTCACAGAATGCCTGGTCCATCTCTTGCTGTGTCACAGAATGCCTAGTACATCTCTTACTGTGTCACAGAATGCCTGGTGCATCTCTTGCTGTGTCACAGAATGCCTGGTCCATCTCTTGCTGTGTCACAGAATGCCTAGTACATCTCTTACTGTGTCACAGAATGCCTAGTACATCTCTTACTGTGTCACAGAATGCCTGATCCATCTCTTACTGTGCCACAGAATGTCTGGTACATCTCTTACTGTGCTACAGAATACCTGACCTTCCGGTGCTCTGGAACAAATTGTCTGAGCCTCAGTAACTGTGTCACAGAATGCCTGGTCCATTGCTTAATGTACCACAGAATGTCTTATCTTCCGGTGCTCTGGAACAGATTGCCTGAGCCTCAGTGACTGTGTCACCGAATGCTGGTCTATCTCTTACTATGTCACAGAATGCCTGGTACACCTCTTACTGTGTCAGAGAATGCCTGGTCCATCTCTTACTATGGCACATAATGCCCGGTCCATCTCTCACTGTGCCACAGAATGCCTGATCTTCCGGTGCTCTGGAAAAGATTGGCTGAGCCTCAGTGGCGGTGTCACAGAATTTCTGGCCGATCTCTTACTGTGCCTCAGAATACCTTGGCATCAGCTGCTGTATCACCAGAGAATGCCCGAGCATTAGTCATAGTGCCACAGAGTGCCAGTGCATTGGTTACAGTACCACCCAATGCCTGAACAACATATACTGTTCCACAGATTACCTTGGCATCAGCTGCTGTGTAAACACAGAATGCCTGAGCAACAGTCACAGTGCCACAGAGTGCCCATGCATCGGATACAGTGCCACACAATGCCTGAACAACATTTACTGTGCCACGGAAAACCTTGGCAACAGCTGCTGTATCACCACAGAATGCCCGAGCATCTGCCATATTTTCACAGAATGCCTGAGAATCAGTCACAGTGCCACAGAGTGCCCGTGTATCAGTCACACTGCCATGTTATTCCTCAACAACATTTACTGTGCCAAAGAATACCTTGGCATCAGCTGCGGTATCACCACAAAATGCCTGAGCACTAGTCACAGTGCCACAGAGTGCATGTACAACATTTACTGTGCCACAGAATACCTTGGCATCAGCTGGTGTAGCACCACAGAATGCCTGAGCATCTGTCACAGAGCCACAGTGTGCCCGTGTATCGGTTACAGTGGCACACAATGCATGTGAAACATTTACTGTGCCACAGAATACCTTGGCATCAGCTGCTCTATCACCACAGAATACCTTGGCATCAGCTGCTCTATCACCAGAGAATGCCCGAGCATTAGTCACAGAGCCACAGTGTGCCCGTGTATCGGTTACAGTGGCACACAATGCATGTGAAACATTTACTGTGCCACAGAATACCTTGGCATCAGCTGCTCTATCACCACAGAATACCTTGGCATCAGCTGCTCTATCACCAGAGAATGCCCGAGCATTAGTCACAGAGCCACAGTGTGCCCGTGTATCGGTTACAGTGGCACACAATGCATGTGAAACATTTACTGTGCCACAGAATACCTTGGCATCAGCTGCTCTATCACCACAGAATACCTTGGCATCATCTGCTCTATCACCACAGAATGCCTGAGCATCTGTCATAGTGCCAAAGAATGCCTGAGTATCGGTTACAGTGCAAGTACAAAGATGTATTGTGTGGATATGCGTTTCCCACCTGGGAGCACTACATCACCCATTGAATGTGAATTCATCATCTTGTATCACAGCCT
Source organism: Ambystoma mexicanum (assembly GCF_040938575.1). Lineage (NCBI taxonomy): Eukaryota > Metazoa > Chordata > Amphibia > Caudata > Ambystomatidae > Ambystoma > Ambystoma mexicanum. The sequence continues at coordinate 1,685,113,064 of NC_090932.1, forward strand.
CACTTATTGGGCCTCATCACGAGTTGGGCGGTATCCTGGCTGTAATACCGCCCAACTGTAATAGCGTGAGCGCCAACCGGTCCGGCGTTATTACCACCGGATCACGGGTTGGGCGTTAACTGTAAATCCCCATTCCCCAGTAGGTCCATTGGACCCAAAGGGGAATCTTCACCACTAATACCGCACGCTGATACAGCCGGTGGTAATAAATGGCGCTAAATGAGATTTTCACCTCCAGAAAAAAACAGAAGGTAAATCAGTCCATTTAGCGACCAACTCGTGGTAGGGCCAGCCCTAAAATGCAGCATTCCCGCCACATTTTAGAGCTACAGACCAACTTGTGATGAGGCCCATTGTGCGTGTGTCACGCTTCACAGTAAAGACTTGCTTGCTGTGCAACTGTCATACGTTAGACCGCAGTCCCACTCATTTAGTGTAAAGCCTTGCAGAGTAGCCTGCCACTCATAGAGTGTGGCTTAAGTCTTCCGACAGGGGGCGTGTACCATGCAGAATCACACAGTAAATGTGTGTTCGTCCTCTTCACAGGAGAACCAAGTGTGGCAGACAGTGGGGAAGCTGAAACCCTAAATGACCACTTGATAATAGATTTTAACCTGTGTGTCTCCAAGTCATATGGGGGTGGCTAAGTGTGGCTTGGAAGCAGCCCTACATTAGGACACTGCCCTTTCAATCAGGCTTCTTTCCCACTTGTTGGAAGTTATCTGGGCGTGACCCTTCTAATGTGTCAGCAGAGTGATTGTGGGTGCGAGCGCAGCACACAGGGTACTTGTGACCAGAGGATGACTAATGTAGGTTATTTTATTGGGATCTGCGCCGTGCACCACTGTCATTTGTATGGTCTTCAAGCACTCGGGTGGATCTGAGAGAGAGCCGGGGTGGGGCGAGGCTAATGGAAAGGAAGGGAACATACAGGACCGGTCAAGCTTTGGCAGCTCCCGGAGCATGTCAACAACATTCTGCACCTGCCCTGGTGGCCCCCCACCCATGGTCACTGCAGGGGGGGGGTACATTTTGTTGCTCTGCTAAATAGAGTGCAGCTGCAAAATCAACGGAGGCGCTCTATTTAATGAAATGCTTAACGCCCCGCTCCCATGCTGGAGAGGGCAGTTAATCATTCAATAAACCACGGCTGTCAAACCAGCAATGGGCCTGCCTTTCAAAGGCTGCCCCCTGCTGGTTTAGCATCGTGCCCTATTGTTAAAAAAAGCATGCTGTTCATTACACTAGGGCGCCTGGCGTGCCTTCACCCATCAAGCCAGCTCAGGGGAACCCTTCAAAGACTCCCCCCAAGCTGGCGTTGCAGCCGGGGTAACGTGGCGCCCGGGCGGTCACCCGGGTGTCCCGGGTGTCCCGGGCCCAAAGCCGGCCAGGGAACACTCAAGGTAATGACTGCTTGTGTACCCAGCGCCAGCAGTCTCTTCACTGAGACCCTGGAAGGTGCCAGGCCTCAATGAAAGGGTCCCACGTGCTCGTGACCTCTGCTTAGACACCCTGCACCTCACTTGAGTGATAGAAATAAGTGTATACAGTGAACATTCTAGCTCAAAAGCAATGCGCCCAGGCTGTGTTTTAAGAAAACGATTGACTTATAAAAAGAAAAGCAAAGGAAGAGGTTCCTTGAAAGACCCAGTCCGTAGTAATACGATAATATTATCATGTTGTAAGATGTTTAAGAGGCTTGACCGCATGCTGCCTCCCAGACATGATCTGCCTGGATTCACAAGGATCTTCATCCAATCAGATCAACAATGACAGTGATAACTTTAATTAGCACATGGCGATTGTTAATGCCCTCCTCTTAGCCAATGGGAATGTTCAGAGAGTAATATTAGCTTTAAATAAAAGAAATGTCTAATAATCTGCCTCTATAGGTGGAATGGACCGTCTTCACCTCCTGTGTTGTGTTTTGCAGGTCTCTGAAGGGTGCGACGCCATCTTTGTTAATGGCAAGGAAATGAAAAGCAAGGTGGACACCGTCGTGAACTTCACGTTCCAGCACTTCAGCGCCCAGCTGGAGGTGACCGTCTGGGTGCCGCGGCTGCCCCTGCAACTGGAGGTCTCGGACACGGAGCTCAGCCAAGTCAAGGGCTGGAGGATCCCCTCAGCCTCCAACAAAAGGTAGTGCTGCTTAGAAAGGCGCCGGCATGCCCCCCAACGTGCCGGGCTCCTCCCTTGGGATCACATAGAGAAGGTTGGTCCTTTTATCTGGCCAATGAACAACCGACCTGAACAAATATTCTCATTACTTGCTGTTGACAGATCCAGAGTGAATATCGCAGAACCATAAACGGGCTTTTTTCATTACACTTCAAATCGTCCAATCGTTTTTTCATGGCGTCCAAGACTTTCTCTCAAGAACAAACATCTCACGTAAAATGGAGTGGGCATATATCACGTGACCTCTTTAAACAGCCCCTACTGTAAGATTATACCACCATGTCTAATTAGCCTATATTTTTAAGAACTTACTTTCTACTGTTAGTAATCTGAGAACGTGCCCTCTAGGGTTAGACCCTGGTGCTTCCCTGATGCTGCTGAAACCCTAAACCTGCCCACTAGTGTGGGCCCTCGTGCTTCCCTAATGCTGCTGTAACCCTGAACCTGCCCACTAGTGTGGGCCCTGGTGCTTCCCCAATGCTGCTGCAACCCTGAACCTGCCCACTAGTGTGGGCCCTGGTGCTTCCCTAATGCTGCTGTAACCCTGAACCTGCCCACTAGTGTGGGCCCTGGTGCTTCCCTAATGCTGCTGTAACCCTGAACCTGCCCACTAGTGTGGGCCCTGGTGCTTCCCTAATGCTACTGTAACCCTGAACCTGCCCACTGGGCCCTCGTGCTTCCCCAATGCTGCTGTAACCCTGAACCTGCCCACTAGTGTGGGCCCTGGTGCTTCCCTAATGCTACTGTAACCCTGAACCTGCCCACTGGGCCCTCGTGCTTCCCCAATGCTGCTGTAACCCTGAACCTGCCCACTAGTGTGGGCCCTGGTGCTTCCCTAATGCTACTGTAACCCTGAACCTGCCCACTGGGCCCTCGTGCTTCCCCAATGCTGCTGTAACCCTGAACCTGCCCACTAGTGTGGGCCCTGGTGCTTCCCTGATGCTGCTGTAACCCTGAACCTGCCCATTAGTGTGGGCCCTGGTGCTTCCCTAATGCTGCTGCAACCCTGAACCTGCCCACTAGTGTGGGCCCTGGTGCTTCCCCAATGCTGCTGTAACCCTGAACCTGCCCACTAGTGTGGGCCCTGGTGCTTCCCTAATGCTACTGTAACCCTGAACCTGCCCACTGGGCCCTCGTGCTTCCCCAATGCTGCTGCAACCCTGAACCTGCCCACTAGTGTGGGCCCTGGTGCTTCCCTAATGCTGCTGTAACCCTGAACCTGCCCACTAGTGTGGGCCCTGGTGCTTCCCTAATGCTACTGTAACCCTGAACCTGCCCACTAGTAGGGGCCCTGGTGCTTCCCTAATGCTACTGTAACCCTGAACCTGCCCACTGGGCCCTCGTGCTTCCCCAATGCTGCTGTAACCCTGAACCTGCCCACTAGTGTGGGCCCTGGTGCTTCCCTAATGCTGCTGTAACCCTGAACCTGCCCACTAGTGTGGGCCCTGGTGCTTCCCCAATGCTGCTGCAACCCTGAACCTGCCCACTAGTGTGGGCCCTGGTGCTTCCCTAATGCTACTGTAACCCTGAACCTGCCCACTGGGCCCTCGTGCTTCCCCAATGCTGCTGTAACCCTGAACCTGCCCACTAGTGTGGGCCCTGGTGCTTCCCTAATGCTGCTGTAACCCTGAACCTGCCCACTAGTGTGGGCCCTGGTGCTTCCCCAATGCTGCTGCAACCCTGAACCTGCCCACTAGTGTGGGCCCTGGTGCTTCCCTAATGCTGCTGTAACCCTGAACCTGCCCACTAGTGTGGGCCCTGGTGCTTCCCTAATGCTACTGTAACCCTGAACCTGCCCACTGGGCCCTCGTGCTTCCCCAATGCTGCTGTAACCCTGAACCTGCCCACTAGTGTGGGCCCTGGTGCTTCCCTAATGCTACTGTTACCCTGAACCTGCCCACTAGTGTGGACCCTGTTGCTTCCTTTATGCTGGAGTAATCTTGAGAACCTCCCCTCTAGTGTTAGACCCTGGTGCTTCCCTAATGCTGCTGTCATCTGAGAACCTGCCAGCCAGTGTCAGCCACTGGCGCTTACCTTAATCTGCTGTAATCTGAGATCCTGATCTCTAGTGCTAGACCCTGGTGTTTACCTTAATATGCTGTAATCTGAGAACCTGATCTCTAGTGTTACACCCTGGTGCTTCCCTAATGCTGCTGTAACCTGAGTACCTGCCCACAAGTGTTAGACCCTGGTGCTTCCCTAATGCTGCTGTATTCTGAGAACCTGCCCACAAGTGTTAGACTCTGGTGCTTCCCTAATGTTGCTGTAGCCTGAGAACCTGCCCGCCAGTGTCAGCCCCTGGTCTTTAATTTAATCTGCTGTAATCTGAGAACCTGATCTCTAGTGTTACACCCTGGTGCTTCCCTAATGCAGCTGTAACCTGAGTACCTGCCCACAAGTGTTAGACCCTGGTGGTTCCCTAATTCTGCTGCAACCTGAGAACCTGCCCACAAGTGTTAGACCCTGGTGCTTCCCTAATGCTGCTGTAACATGAGAACCTGCCCACAAGTGTTAGACACTGGTGCTTCGCTAATGCTGCTGTACTCAGAGAACCTTCCCTTTAGTGTTCGAACCTGGTGCTTTCCTAATGCTACTGTAACCTTGAACCTGCCTGCTAGTGTGCATCCTGGTGCTTACTTTATGCTGGAGTTATCTTGAGAACCACCCCTCTAGTGTTAGACCCTGGTGCTTCCCTAATACTGCGCTCATCTGTGAACCTGCTCGCCAGTGTCAGACCCTAGTGTTCACCTTAATCTGTTGTAATCCGAGAACCTGATCTCTAGTGTTACACCCTGGTGCTTCGCTAATGCTGCTGTAACCTGAGAACCTGCCCTCTATTGTTAGACCCTGGTGCTTCCCTAATACTGCTGTAATGTGAAATCCTGCTCTCTAGTGTTAGACACGTGTGTTTCTCAAATTTTATTTTAAATTTTTATTTTTATTTTGATTGTAACCTTTATGGTTTTTACAAAAGAAGAGTTTCTACGTTGGAGGGGTTAAACTGTTTGTGAGCTACATTACGACACCACTTAGAGTCTAATCGAATCGCGGGGTCAGTAGGGGTCCAAGGCTTAGGGCTTTAAGACCCAGGAGGAGGGGCAGCAAGGAGTCCACTGGTGTCTTTTGCATTGGCTTTGTTCAGGGCCATCGTTAGGAATTTTGCTGCCGTTCTGGACCATCTAGCTGAGTCCCCTGCTATTAATCGACACCAGCATGATTCTTCCTCTAATGCTGACTGATGGACGATAAGTGGTGACATGTAGACTTGTCTTTCACGTGCAAGGGCTAGACACTTCATGAGGATGTGGCGTACTGTTTAAACTTGTTCCTGCACACCACACAGACGACAGTCAGACACCGGCGTAAGTGCTCTGGAAGCTAGGATTTCCCAGGTGTGAAGCAGGTTGAGGCGGGCACGCATGAAGGTCTTTCTTAGGTTTTTCTCTGGGAATTTTTCACAGTATTTTAATGGCACCTTCAGCTGATTGTGGGATGGAGGAAGATGCTTTAGTGACTTGTAGAGCTGGCTTTTGTCGACTGTGTTTATCCAGTCTTGTTGTTGAAGCTTGGTTTTTACCCGGCCTGGGTTAGAGACTAGGGTTTCTTCGTTACATGCCACTTCCTCTAAACTGGCTTGGATTTTTTCAACCCAGTTAGTTAGAGGTTTGCAGGACTTTTTGCAGATTTCAGAGGCTACAATCTGGAAAATGGGAAGTGATTTTGGCGTCAATATTTTTCCGTAGAGTTGGATAGCACTGTGCGGAATGCGGACGAAGGATCTGTGGTTGATCTTTTCGTACCAGTTTTTTTAACTTTCTCACCTCTCGCTGTTTTTCCACCACCACGTGATTGAATGTGTGGGTGTGATTTAAAAGGTTTTGAGTCTTGCCAGAGAAGTTCACTTTGTGTGCGACTAATAGCGACGTATACTCCAGTCTTTCCGAGCCCGAGTCTCTGCTTGCCCAACCATGTTTCGACCTTAGGTTGGTCGAGAAGCATCTTACATTTTCAGATGACAGCCAGAGCCGATTTTGTTGCTTATTGGGATCGATATTGGGTAGATAGTAGAGTCTTTTATGTGCTGCACCACCCCATGACATCTGGAGAAGGTTGTGGTCGCTATCGGTTGTTTTTATCACTGTAAAGTCCATAAAATACGGGATCAAGCCTTCCGTAATGTAGATGTGGTCTAATGTGGCGAATGCCCCTGGCCTTTCCCACGTTGGTATTTGGTTTTCTGGTCTTGTAATGTTGCTATGTTATAGAGCTTTCTTGACTTCATTAACTTAGTCCATGCTCGGCCTCAATCGTCCATCAACGGCCACGGCGTGTTGCCTTTGCTGATAGTAGTTTCTACCCTGCATTTTGCGTTCAAGTCGCCGCATATTATCATATTTGTGACGCTTCGGTCGACTGTAATTTCGTCGATGATGGTGGTTATAGAGTTGCAAAAGTCTTTAATTGTTGTTCTCGCCGGGTTCGAATACAAGTTGATTATGGCCAAATCTGTGTTTGCCCAATAGTCTTTGTCTTGGTCGTAGTGGTGCCATGAGGTGAGAGTGGCGAGCAATACGTAGCCCTCTGCATTTTTCCCCTTTGGGGTGATCCCTGAGCCCAGGCGGATAGCAGTCAGTATGCCTGCTGACAGTCGACCCACAATAGACTTTGTTGCCGGCGAGACTTCAATGTCGTAACCGTCTAATGATGGTTTGTCCAGGAGCCAAGTTTCTTGCAGACAGATGAGGTCGAAGGAGCTCAGGTATGCCTCGTTCGGTTTAGTTAGGTGGCGGTAGCCTCTCGTGTTCCATGATGCCATTTGCAGGGTACTTTCTTTGAGCTGGGTCGAGGAATTCTCCTGCTGGCTCTTGTTGACAGTGGAACACGGGGGTCGTTGCTATTTCTTTTGGGGACGTGAGAAAGTATCGGAGATCCACTTCCATGGGTTGGATGCAGGAGTTTCATTCAGGCCTCTCCTATGGGGCGACGCCTTTGTTTTCGTGCGTCGTCTTGCCTGGATGGTCTCCTCATGGTTATGCAGGGTGTCAGGAGCTGTGTGGATTCCACAAGCCCAGTTCTTTTTGGTGTCACCGTAATTTCTTGACCACTCCTCGAGCCGTCTTTTTTTGTGACCGGTCAGTCCAGTGTCATTAGAAGTCGCTTCAGAGTTCAGTTTTGTCCGGTAAGGCCTTGGAGCGCCCCCTTTTTCCCCTCCACGGGGCGACTTGGCAGATGTAGGCTTATGTAACGTTTTAGTTTTAGACCCAGGTGGTGCAGGTCTTTTTTTACTTCTGGGGGGAGTTCACTGATCGCCTTATTTCTTATATGGAGGTAAGCTTTAGCTCTGTGTTCCCGATGGTAGGGTTTGACGAGTATGAAGTCGTCAGATGTTAAGTGTCGAAGTTTGTCGACTTTTCCCAGTATTTTTAACACTGTTCTGCGGTTGAGGACTATGTAACTGTCCTTTGCTGATATCTGCTCCACTTTGTAGAGTGACGATTCTTCTAGATTGATAGGCTCTTTGGCTTCTGCCCTCTTTGCTCTTTTATTTTCTTTGTGAGTGAAAGCTCGATGTCTGACCTGCCGATGCGTTTGTATGCGTCTTGGGCTGTTTTCCCTGTCGGATCTATGGACGGGTGACTTTTCTCTTTTCTTTAGCTCTTTTAGTGCTTCAAGGGCAGCGCTTGGAGAATTTGAACGTGGTCTGTAGGTACGATCTTCCTCCTTGCGCTTTTTTCCTTCCAGAGGGGCTTGCGTCGGTTGTTTGGTTGGCGTTGTTTGGGATGTCTTGGCTGCTGTCATTGGGTTTCCTAGAGGTGTAGGAGTCGCGCCTTCAGTGCCTAGGTGCTGAGAAGTTTCCAACAGGCCCTGGGTTAGGTTCCGGTCCACGTTCGATCTCAGAATGAGGGCTTGGCCCAGTTTGTCTTCGGTTCTTGTCGTTTTGGATCTGTTGTTTAACTGCAGCTTTGGAGGCATATCAGTTGTAGGGCTAGAGCCAGGTGGTGGCCCGGCTTCTGGCGACTTTTCTTAAGTAAGAGGGCGAGTCTTGGGTAAATTTGTCTCTTTAGTCTGTGTGACGGATCAGTTTTGTCGGACTACGATGTCCCGGGTTGGTGTTGCTAAAGCGGACTTTGTTGGTCGTTTTTCGAAAATTGGGGCCATGTCCTTCTGCTTGTCACTCTCTGAAGTCTGAGTGGATCTTGTTATAGATCGGTACGGAGATTGGGTCGTTTTCTTGCAATGTTTCAGCAATTCGGCTCCCAGTTTTTCTATTTTTTCTTCCAGATTCGATTCAATCCTGTTTGAGTTGCGCTCTACGGCAGTTATGTATCCTTCTATGAAAGTCAATTCATCTGTCATGGAGCTTATCATTGTGGTATTGTCTTTGAGAGCTTCGTGAATTGACTCATAGAGCTTACCAAATGGGTTAAGAGCTATCGTGAGAGTCGGCATGATTGACAGCAAGTCCGCTTTTTTTTTAAGGGGTCTCTTTTTCTGACATACTTGGGATTTCGCTCATCCGCCTGGGTTTTGGTGAGGTATTTAGACCTCTTTCAAGTGGGTACTGGGCTGATCTATCCAAAGACCTTCTTTCTGCGTGAGATAGATCTTCTTGGGTGGCGGACTGAGTTTCCCTCGAAAGTCTGCTAGAGTTGCCTTGGATATGAGGATGAGTCCAGGCATGCTGGTCTATGGGGTGGGCGTTCCTACAGTCCGCTCTTGCCCTGACCCTAGGTGCGCAGCCAGGGGACTGGGCGGCTGTTCCTTCATGTGTTAGGTCAATGTCTGCGACCTCTTTTGGTGGCACTGTGGATTTGTGGTCGGTGCCCATTTCCATCTGTGGTCTCCCGGTTTCCTTGGGCTTGTTGTTGAGGAGGGGAACTGAATCCTCTGTCACTGGGCTCTGGCCTGTGGACATGGATTGGTTCAACAAGGATTTTTGGCTTGGAGTGGTACCTTGGGAACTTGAGTCCGTTTTTCGTGCTTTCATCCTTGGAGACGACTCTCTGATGGCTTCCAAAATTTCGGCGTCTGAGAGTTCCGGGTCCTGATCTAATTTTCTTTTGTGTTGTTTAATGAAGTATTCTTTCAAGGAAGTAGATAGCAGGGGGGCTGAAATACCTTTTGCGCACCGCTGGGTTTTGGCTGGTGTTTTCCGATGTTTCTTTGTCAGTATTTTTTCAGCCTAAGTTTGCTTTTGGCGTTCCCTTTTATAAGCCGAGTCTTTTCGGCCTGATTCGAGATTATTGGCACTGTATCCGGGACCTCCCCGGCCCTTGGTTGTGCTTCGTTGGTGCCTGCGGCGCAGTCTGTGGCTGGGTTAGGGTTTGGATTATGGGCTGTGCCAGCCTGGGGTGATACCTTGCCTATCTTACCCACGTCACTTGTTGCGATTTGGACTGGTGACTCATTTCGGTCTGGTATCGGTAGATTGAGAAGGGAGTTTCCCCCGGGTGATACTTCAAAGACAGTCTTCATCTGATCGCCTAGATGGAGGGGATCGCCTGTCTCCTGAATCCGTGTCCCAAGAGTCATTCATGTTACTATCAGTGGGAATAACATTTTGGGTATGATGCTTTGAGCGCTTGGTTAAGTTTTTTGTTAAAGTTGCGCTTTGGTGAATTTGCGCTACGGTTTGGCGGGGGTAGCGCCGTTTGGAGGGTATTTGGGACGCCGACGCAGGTCTCTCGATTTGCGGCGTGGAAGCGCAAGCCTGCTGTGAAGAGCCGCTTTGGCGTGACTGCGTCGGGTGGTCCGCTCAGGTGCATTGCGCCCGGTCGTTGAGACTCTCGCCGCGCCTGCCCTCCGGCGGACTCCGACGGGGAGTCGCTCGTCCAGACGGTAGAACGGCCGAGCGCGTTGCTCGTCGAACGATCCGCTAGCTCCGGCGCTCCCGCGGGTAGGTAGCTCTTCAGGTGAGGGGTCACGTCTGTGTCTTCTCCTCCGCCCCGCCCCGCTGCTGATCCGGGTGGGAGAGTACAATTTTTCCGAGGACCTCACTCTCTTTGTCCATCACTACGCGAGGGATCGCGTCCTCGAGGTGGATTCCAGAGAGCGACAGGATCGAGTGAGGTGAGCGGGGAGGGGCGGTTTTAGTATAGACAAGCACTGCCTGTGAAGCTGGGGAGGAGGAGGTTTTCCCTGTTTTTCTCTTAACCTTCTCCCTGAGTTCTTGCAAATCCAGATGGTCTCCTTGTTCTTGGGGCAGTTTACTACTACAGAGACGGCGGCTTATGTCGTCTTCAATGGGGGAGACAGGCGCCATGTGGTTTCGGAGTTTTTGTTTTGTTTGGATAGGAGACTTCTGGTGCGCGAATGATCAGGTGTAGTGCCGTGGAGAAGGGACGGTGCTCACTCGGTCGGGGGGGCAGCTTACCTCTCCACCCATCCCCCGGCACCTGACACCAGACACACTGCTTCGCACACCACGCCGTGCTCCGTGCCTGCGCGGTGTTTAAGTAGGAAGTAGGAAGTCCTTGGAGTTCTAGTAGTGATGGAAAGTGGACTCCAAAAAGCACCGTCCACAAGCAGGAAAGAAGCATGGATAACGCAGTGGTCTGTCCTCACGACACACATCAGACGCACACCTCTAATTTAGCTGTAATCTGAGAAGATGCCCTCTTGTGTTAAAACATGTTGCTTCCCTAATGCTGCTGTAATCTGAGTACCTGTCCTCTAGTGCAAAACCATGGTGCTTTCATAATGCTGTTGCAATCTGGGAACCTGTCCTCTAGTGTTAGACCCTGGTGTTTACCTAATTCTGCTGTAATCTGAGAACCTGATCTCTATTGTTTGGGCCTGGTGCTTCCCACATTGATAACATTCCCTTCAATGTTAGACTCTGGTGCTTCTCTAATGTTGCTGTAATCTCAGAACATGCCCTCTACTATTGGACCCTGGTGCTTCCTTAATTCAGAGGTTATCAGGTAACCCTCCCGCTTATGTTAGACCCCGGTGGTTCCTTAATGCTGCTCTACTCAGAGAACCTGCCCTCTAGTGTTAGACTTTGGTGCTTCCCTAATGCAGCTGTAAAATGAAAACCTGCTCTGTAGTGTTAGACCCTGTGGTTTCCCTTATGCCACTGTAATTGTTAACCTGCCTACTAGTGTGGACCATGGAGCTTCCTTTAAACTGGAGTAATCTGAGAACCTACCCTCTAGTTTTGGACCCTAGTGCTTCTCATTTTATAACCTCCCCTCTAGTGTTAGACACTAGTGCTTCCCTAATGCTGCTGTAAATTGAGAACCTGCCCACTTGTTTTGGACCCTATTGCTTCCCTAATACTGCTGTAATCTGAGACACTGCGCTCTAGTTTTAGATCTTGCTGCTTCACTGATGCTGCTGTAATCTGAGAACCTGCCCACCAGGGTCAGACCCTGGTGTTTGCCTTATTCGGCTATAATCGGAGTACCTAATCTTTAGTGTTAGACCCTGATGCTTCCCTAATGCTGCTAACACAAGAACCTGCCCACTATTGTTAGACCCTGGTGCATCCCTAATGCTGCTGTATCATGAGAACCTGCCAACTATTGTTAGTCCCTGGTGCTTCCCTAATGCTGCTGTAATCTGATAATGTACATCTGGTGCTTACCTAATGCTGCTGTAACACGAGAACCTGCCCACTATTGTTAGACCCTGGTGCATCCCTAATGCTGCTGTAATCTGATAATGAACATCTGGTGTTAAACCCTGGTGCTTCCCTAATGCAGCTTTAATCTGAGACCTGTGGTGACAACGACAAGGAATGACAAGACTGACCAAGTGGTGCCATGATGGTTGCTGTAGACTTTTATTTAACATAAAAATAAACCTGTTTGTCCCATTCAAAAAGGCTCCTACTCTCTCCCTGTCACTACAATAAATCATAAAAAGCTCTGCTCCTGCTGTAACCCAGTGGAAGGACTCCCTTCCCATGAGAATGACTCTGTTCCTCTGGTTGTAAAGTGTCCCAAGGTTTCTCAGGTTGTTCAAAACGAAAGTTCCAAAAAAGTTCCAGATTCTGAAAAACAAACAAAACAGTTCTACAGGATCATCCTGGGAGTAGGAGAATGATTCCCTTCTCCTAGCTGGATCCCCAATGATCCTCAGCAAAACAGTTCTACAGGATCATCCTGGGAGTAGGAGAATGACTCCCTTCTCCTAGCTGGATCCCCGACGATCCTCAGCAAAACAGTTCTACAGGATCATCCTGGGACTAGGAGAATGACTCCCTTCTCCTAGCTGGATCCCCGATGATCCTCAGCAAAACAGTTCTACAGGATCATCGTGGGACTAGGAGAATGACTCCCTTCTCCTAGCTGGATCCACAATGATCCTCAGCAAAACAGGTCTACAGGATCACCGTGGGACAAGGAGAATGACTCCCTTCTCCTGGCAGGATCCCCAATGATCGTCAGCAAAACAGTTCTACAGGATCATTGTGGGACAAGGAGAATGACTCCCTTCTCCTAGGTGCATCCCCAATGATCCTCACCAAAACAGTTCTACAGGATCATCGTGGGACAAGGAGAATTACTCCCTTCTCCTAGGTGGATCCCCAATGATTCTCAGCCAAACAGTTCTACAGAATCATCGTGGGACTAGGAGAATGACTCCCTTCGCCTGGCTGGATCTCCAATGATCATCAGCAAAACAATTCTACAGGATCATTGTGGGACTAGGAGAATGACTCCCTTCTCCTGGCTGGATCCCAAATGATCATCAGCAAAACAGTTCTACAGGATCATCGTGGGACAAGGAGAATGACTCCCTTCTCCTAGGTGGATCCCCAATGATCCTCAGCAAAACAGTTCTACAGGATCATCGTGGGACTAGGAGAATGACTCCCTTCTCCTGGCTGGATCCCCAATGATCGTCAGCAAAACAATTCTACAGGATTATCGTGGGACTAGGAGAATGACTCCTTTCTCCGGGCTGGATCCCAAATGATCATCAGCAAAACAGTTCTACAGGATCATCGTGGGAATAGGAGAATGACTCCCTTCTCCTGGCTGGATCCCCAATGATCATCAGCAAAACAATTCTACAGGATCATCGTGGGACTAGGAGAATGACTCCCTTCTCCTGGCTGGATCCCAAATGATCATCAGCAAAACAGTTCTACAGGATCATCGTGGGAATAGGAGAATGACTCCCTTCTCCTGGCTGGATCCCCAATGATCATCAGCAAAACAATTCTACAGGATCATCGTGGGACTAGGAGAATGACTCCCTTCTCCTGGCTGGATCCCCAATGATCATCAGCAAAACAGTTCTACAGGATCATCGTGGGACTAGGAGAATGACTCCCTTCTCCTAGCTGGATCCCCAATGATCCTCAGCAAAACAGTTCTACAGGATCATCGTGGGACTAGGAGAATGACTCCCTTCTCCTGGCTGGATCCCAAATGATCATCAGCAAAACAGTTCTACAGGATCATCGTGGGAATAGGAGAATGACTCCCTTCTCCTGGCTGGATCCCCAATGATCATCAGCAAAACAGTTCTACAGGATCATCGTGGGACTAGGAGAATGACTCCCTTCTCCTAGCTGGATCCCCAATGATCCTCAGCGAAACAGTTCTACAGGATCATCGTGGGACTAGGAGAATGACTCCCTTCTCCTAGTTGGATCCCCAATGTCTTTCTCAGTTCTCATCAATACTTGCAATTGCCTTACAGCGGTTTTTACTGACTTACCTTTCTTTATGTTCTTTATTCTGTCTTCACTGGGGTGACAGATGCTCCCTTAGTCCCTCCCTCTCGATTCCCCAGCCCCACTACTCCATTGATGTCTTTATGTTTATGATCTTTCATCTTCCTGGCCCATTACCTGCTCCCGGGGAACTCTTCACCAGATCCACCAGGGGTGGCGGATCCACTTTTTGTACTTACACTTCGTTCTCCGTGCTTTTTCTAGAGCCTTCTTCTCTCCACGGCTCGCTACTGCTGGCAGTTTTGGAGTAGTTGCCGGACCCCTCGGTCCACCCATGACAGGTCACGCCACCTCCACTGTCTTTTGCCCTCTCCACATGTTCACTCACATGGCTCTGCTGTAGGCTACAGAAGGCCGTCTCAGCACCATTGTTGGACCCGATGGTCCACCCACTACAGGTCGCGCCACCACCTCTCTGTCTCTCCATGTTCACTACGGCGGTTCAGAACCGACTCGCAAGATGCGTCTCTCAGCAGTTTTGAAGAGTTGCCTCACTGCAGTCTCCCAAAATCCAAGTCCAATCTTATGGGCTTCACTGCAGCCCCTTCATTTGCCGGGTTCTCCCTATAGAGATATCACAGCTTCCAGCAAGCCAGAACCACATGGCCTATTGCCAAATGGGTCAGAGGATGATGAAGAACACAGTCCTTCTTTGTTGTTCAGTTTAAATAGCAGGGACGGCCACAGCGTAACATCACTCCAATTATCCCCAGGAGAGGAGTCCCTCTACATGACATCATCCCACGTGTTACCAACCCCAAGGGGGCCATTGGTTAGCGGTCTCACCTCCCTAGCCTCATGGAAAGGGGTTCCCCCCTGGGGAGAAGTAACGCTATGTGAAGGATTGTCACAGACCCTGAACTCTAGGGTTAAACCCGGGTGCTTCGCTAATGGATTGCTGTAATCTGAGAACCTGCCCTTTAGTTAGGCCCTGGTGCTTCCCTAATGATGCTGTAATCTGAGAGCCTGCCCTCTAGTGTTATACCCTGGTGTTTCCCTAATTTAGTGCTCTAATTTGATAACCTGCCCTCTAGTGTTAGAGCCAGGGAAATGCGTTTCCAGACACTTATTCTGGAAATCGTGCATGCCAAAACTCCTGCCATCAACCAGCACCCCCAAACATTTGCCAGAAAGTGGCCAGCCGGCAATACCACTATCACCTCATGACTGGAAACCTGGCAAGAACCCCCCCCCCCAGCAGCCTGTAGGATCCTGCACAGAGTGTAGTCTCTCTGATTCTCACTTCATCAGCAGCACTCCTGACTCCTCATCATTGAGGTTGACCTACCAATGAAAATACCTACCCCTCTCCCATTCACTTTGATATTCCACTATAGAACTCCCCCAACCCACTGCGCCCATCTTCTTCCTAGACCTGAATTGCTCCAACATATAGCACGTGGCCAAGAATGTATTTTCTGAGCCAAACCAGCGCCCCCACCCCCTCCCCCGTATCTCCAACCACATGCTTAAGAACTCCTACTTTAAGCAGCCTTCCCCTCTCACTTGACTAACCTTGTATCATAGTTTGTCTCTCTCACCGCTGCTTTCTAAATATTTCCAGAACTTGTCATCAAATGCAACCGCTGAGAACTTTCCAGCAAGTGTGCTTAATGACAGACCCTAAACCACTGACCTCAAGAAGAACCTCCCCAGACCCTCCACCCTCCCTCCCCTGAGCAGAGCCGCACCATCTTCTCACGAAGCCTCACAAGAAGATTCTGCCAATGACTCTTCCAACATATCGGGGGCCCTCAATCTCCTCGCGCCCACGCGCCTTCCGGAACCCTCACTGGGGCATTGCTCACACACGGTGCCAACCCATGACATCTCCGCCACTGTTAAACAGCTGACGCGTCCCGGCACACACACACCTAGAGCAGCTTGAGCACCCCCTCATTGCTTCCTATCACCCCTCCCCCCACTCTCATGGTCCACATTGACATTCAGTTTCTTGTTCCACCAGCTCACTCCTCACAGCCACTACCAAGGGAAGAATTCCAAGAGTTCCAAGGATGTAATGCTGAGCTTCTGCACGCCGTGTGTCCAGCACGTGCTCTGCACATCACCTCCCTCCCAATTCAAACCACACCCTCCAGTGCCTTACACAGAGACAGCAGGCATGCCACATTCCACTGCACCACCCTGCGCCCGCATAGATGCCCCCTCGCAGACCTTCAGAAGTGTCGCAGGGAGATGGTTGAATGTGCAGTTGGCGGGAGGTAAGTGCACGCGGGTATGATGACACACTTTTCTGACTCGTGCCTTTACCTGTAACCCAGCCCCTTCCCTGTCTCCGCTGTACCCTGCTGGCCCTGAGTCCTGTCATCACCCTGGGTGTGCGGCACTGGGATGAAGAATGGGTCCGGAAAGGTGATAGGTGATGGAATTCCCCACGCCCCTACATAATATAGTCTCGGAGGGATAGCTCAGGGGCAACGTGCTCGCCCTGGGAGCAAGACGACATGAAGCAACACAGGTTCGATCCCCGGGTCCGGGCATAGAAACCTCTGGATATTAAGCGCGTTATAAGTAACCTTTGATGGCAAGAAACACTAGGTTAACTTCGGTATCGAAACAACCCAAGGAAAGGCAGCTAAAGGGGCCCTGGTAAAGTCTTTTCAGTAATCAGAAGTTTCAGGTATATGTTCACCTACTTTTTTTATAAAAAGGGGTAAACACAATATACACTTATTGCTAACACCTTTTTTCTAAGCAGCTACATGAACACTGTTTAAAAAACGAGAGTTCTTAAAAATAGTTCACAGTCTTTATAAAGTGCACTTAATAGTGAAGATGATTTACAGCCGTATGTTTACTTGGCAGGCAGCCTGGCCAGAGCTGCCCGAACGTCCACGTTGCATTACAGATGGCAAGGTTGCTCCTGTGCTGGGCAGCAGCAGTGTGGCGAGGGCCCAGGCTGAGTCTGCCCGGTGCAGCCCGAGGTAGTTGGGGACCTCTAATCTTCTCCCTCACCTGGCAGCGTGTGCCAGGGATGGCCCAGTACAATGGGCAGCAGTGAGTGGGTGGCAGAGGTGGGTTCCATTCCAAGCCTTGTTGCCAGTCGCAGCCCAGCAATAATTCTAGCAGCTGGGGCCCCGCAAGTCCTTCTTCCCTGGCCGCATAGTCAGAGCTGCCAGGGGACTGAAGGTGGATCCGCCAATGTAGGAGTGGGCACAGCAATCATGTGGCTCCACCCTTCCTCACTGGCAGAGGCGTTGCTAGTGGGGGCTGAGGGGGCTATAGCCTGGGGTCTTTTGGTTGTAGTGTCGGATATAAGCTCAGGAGCTACAATCAAAAGGCTAGCTAGCCCTGAATCCCGCCAGTGCAGACATTAGCGTAGCCCCGGATCTTTTCCTGTTCTAGCGACACCCCAGGCCCTACGGTGCACTAGCAGTCCAGGTGGCGGTGGTGCTTCTGCGGCCCTATACCGGGAGCCCCCAAGAAGGAAGGCCTTGCCCAAGCAGTGCCCATGTCAGTGATCAGCCATATGGTGGCCGACCTGGCAATGTGGCACTGCTTACAGTGAGAGCCCAGGCTATGGCAGTGACTGGCGCACCCTTGCTGGCAATAGGGTGCCACACTGAAAGAAGGCAGCCCTGCTGTGGTCACAATTGATGCGCAATGCCCCTTCTGCCAAGGGACACCACATCAAATGGGCAGGATCAATCAGGTACTTATTAGCGTAGCTCCAACTCAATCCTCCTAAGTGCGGGCCGGGTTCTCACCTCAGTCCTCCTAAGTGCGGGCCGGGTTCTCACCTCAATCCTCATAAGTGCGGGCCGGGTTCTCACCTCAGTCCTCCTAAGTGCGGGCCGGGTTCTCACCTCAATCCTCCTAGGTGCGGGCCGGGTTCTCACCTCAATCCTCCTAAGTGCGGGCCGGGTTCTCACCTCAGTCCTCCTAAGTGCGGGCCGGGTTCTCACCTCAATCCTCCTAAGTGCGGGCTGGGTTCTCACCTCAATCCTCCTAAGTGCGGGCCGGGTTGTCACCTCAATCCTCCTAAGTGTGGGCCGGGTTCTCACCTCAATTCGCCTAAGTGCGGGCCAGGTTCTCATCTCAATCCTCCTAAGTGCGGGTTGGATTTTCACCTCAATCCTCCTAAGTGCGGGCTGGGTTCTCACCTCAAGTGCGGGCTGGGTTCTCACCTCAATCATCCCAAGTGTGGGCCCGGTTCTCACCTCAATCCTTCTATGTGTGGGCCGGGTTCTCACCTCAATCCTCCTAAGTGCGGGCCGGGTTCTCACCTTAATCCTCTGAAGTGCGTGCTGGGTTCTCACCTCAATCCTCCTAAGTGCAGGCCAGGTTCTCACTTCAATCCTCCTAAGTGCGGGCCGGGTTCTCACCTCAATCCTCCTCAGTGTGGGTGGGTTTTCACCTCATTCCTCCTAATTGCAGCCCAGGTTCTCACCTCAAACCTCCTCAGTGTGGCCCAGGTTCTCACCTCAATCCTCCTCCGTGCGGGCCGGGTTCTCACCTCAATCCTCCTCAGTGCAGGCCAGGTTTTCACCTCAATCCTTCTAAGTGCGGCCTAGGTTCTCACCTCAATCCTCCTCAGTGTGGGCCAGGTTCTCACCTCAATCCTCCTCAGTGCGGGCTGGGTTCTCACCTCAATCCTCCTCACTGCGGGCTGGGTTCTCACCTCAATCCTCCTCACTGCGGGTCCGGTTCTCACCTCAATCGGTCTTTCTTTTTTTACAGATCTGTGTTTTTCACTGAAGGGCCCCTTGTGAAGCAAACGACAGTCGTACCCTTGAATCTAAGGTACACTACGGGACTCCCGGGCTACATTACTCCATATGTTTAATTTAATGTGACATTAATTAAAACGGCACCCAATAAAGGTGCTACATAAGCAATTCCCCTAAATCCTCCATTGCTGCGCCGACAGCCATATCTGATGGTCCGTCTCCTCCGCAACAGACAAAGCTCTTACTATATGCCGGATGGAAGTTCTGTCCGGCACCACCAACCTGCCCCCAAATCAGGACGGACCTACAACTTCCACACTTTCCTCAACTGCATCGCTAAAAATAGTCTATCTACCTCCCCCTTTAGCAACTTCTATTACATCTCCGCCGAGTTCAACCTGATGCCCAAAAATGTAAATTTCATCTTCGGCCGGTCATCCTTTTGCCTTCTCTGGCACCAAATGGACCCAACACATCCATTAATCCTACAAACTCACCAAACAAGTCCCTTTAATCCTCTTAATTATTGCTATGAACCAAAAACAGAAAGTCATCCAGGTGTTGCAAAACCTAATGTGACCCAATCCTGAATGACATGTACCATTGAAAGAACTTACTCAAAACTTTGAACTGGACACAAGATGTATTTATTTGTATGTATTTGTTTATTTATTTATTTATTTATGCATTTATATGTACAGGGAGGAACATTGCTCTATTAATCACACAGGAATGTACAATAGATAAGAAATCAGATTTGACGCGAAGCAGTGAGCTTCTTACAATGGGGTGTGTTTGAGGGACATTCTGAACAGGTTGAGGAGGGAAGTAAATGGAACAGTCGTCGGGGAAAATACATAAGTGGACATACATAAATTAAGGACAAACAACATTGGACATTTTTAAGTGCAGGAAGGTGGCACAGCCAGCTTTGTTTGGGATGCCACCATGATGTGTGAAGCGTTAGAGTGGAGGCAGAGGAAGTGAGGTACAAAGGCAGGTTAGAGGCAAGAGGTAAATTATCAGCCAATTGAGAGGTAGGTTAAGAGGGTAACCTGGAGGCAGGAATTTCACTTGAGTTTGAACACATTGGTGTGGACTGTTTCTCGGATGTATGGGGGTAGAAAATTCTATGTAAGTGAAGCAAGAAGCGAGAAAGAGCAGAAACGAGAAAGAGCAGAAGCGAGAGGAAGCACAGGGAGGACGAAGAGACACAAGTTAGGGTTATAGAGGTGGATAGTGGAGGATAGATACAGTGGTACCTTTCCATGGATACATTTGTGAACCAGGAAAAGAAATTTAAATCTGGCCATGTTTTGCATCATTAGCCTTCAGCCTGGTGATGGTAAAGGAAGCAGGTGTGAAGTGAGGGAGTGCAAAGAGAGTCCTGGTCGTGAAGTTAATGATCTTATCGAGAGGACATAAAGCATAGTTGGGGAGGCCAAAGAGGATGCTGGCACAGTAGACCAGTTTAGAGAAGACAAGAGAGGTTAAGAGATGCTTGATGGTGTTGAAAAGGAAGGAGGTGCCTGATTTTCTTAATTGATCCGCCATTGCAGTGTTGGAGATGAAAGTAGATACAGTGTGACAAGGTCATAGATGACAAGTTTTCTAGCTGAAGGCGAGTAGGGGAGAGTGGCAGGCGGGAACTGGATAGACGGGAAAAGATGAGAGAGAGAGAGAGTTTTTGGCAGGGAAGAAGAGCATCTTTGTTTTGTTAGAGTTTAACATCAGGGAGTGCAAAGCCATCCAAAATGTAATGGCAGAGAGACATTTTGAAATGTTGATAGAGAGATCAGAGGAGGATTCAGGGAAATAGAAGATGATTTGGGTGTTGTCCCCAGGAGGAAATTGAGTATTAAGAAGATAAGAGTGATCAACAATGTCAAAGGCAGCAGACGGGTCAAGGTGATTTAGGATAGAGGACAGGTTTCAGTGCTCAGCGGAGGCGATGAAGTTGGACACATTCACAAGCGCAGTTTCTGTTGTGTGACAGGAGCAGATATCTGCTTGTAGGTGGTTTTGAAGGTTATGGATGTTTGTTTGTTTGTTTAATTATTTATAATGTGCACCAGACCCTGAGGTAACCGGGCGCAGCAGAACAAGAATATGCAAAGGTTACAATGTTACAGGAATCAGGGCATTACAATGTTACAAATTTACAATAGTATAGAGATATCTACTTTACATGTTAACAATGACACAGTATAGTCCAAGGGTAATAGCAATTGATATACAGGATGGAGAGGTTGTATAGAAATAAAGACTGAGTTCTAATACCACATATATACAATTGGTCTGAACGTGTGGTAGGATCTACTGTGACTGTGAGTTTTTAGTAATGATGTGATTAATCAGGTTTTTTCTGAATTGTGAGAATGGTTGGTCTGCCCTCAGGTTGTGTGGTAAGGCATTCCACAGTTTGGCAGCTGTTACAGGGAAGCTGTTGCCACCAATTTTGGCATGTTTAAATCCTGGTACTGCCAGACGGTTGGAGTTGACAGTTTTTGTCGGTCTGGTATATATATTTCTCTTTATTTTCTCTGTCAAATAGCTAGGAGCTGCGTTATTAAGAGCTTTGTGGTCAGGGAACTCATTTTTAGATGAATTGTGTCAACAGTAGAAAGCCATTTATGTTGGCGTCTGATAGTGGAGATATGCACCCTTTTATTTAAGCCAAGTGCGGCTCTAAGGGCGTTGTTTTGTAGGGTTTGGAGCTATAGGCCGTGGTAGATGCTAAGGAATTGACCTGTTTGGTGAATGACATAGTAGAATCAAGGTTAAAACCAAGCGTTTTTACTTCCCTAGAGACCTTAATAACATTACCATCTATGCTAAACTCGGAATAGTTGGGGCCTACTTTGTTAATATTGGCCTGTGTGCCTAGAATGATCAGCTCTGTCTTATCATCATTCAGGCATAAACCATGGGTGGCCATCCATGCCTGGATGATGAGATACACTCCATTCACCAACTCCTGTCCCTATCATGATCCCCTGAAAGCGGGAGGAGAATCTGAGTATCATCTGCATAGTGTAGGTGATACCTAGATGGTCCAAATCATCGAAGAGGGGGTTGGTAAATATATGTCTAAGAAATCGGTAAAATGGTTGAATACAACCCTTTGGAGCACTTCAGAGTAATTCGGAAAGAGAGACACAGGGTGAAAGTTAGCTGGTAGGTACGGGACAGCCTCTTTGTTTTTTGTAGAGGGATGACCGTGGCGGTTTTGGAAATAGAGGGAGAACATGCAGAGTCTAAGCATAGGTTGAAGAGTTTGGCAAAGTGAGAAGCCTCTAAAGGGGCTTGGCTAGCTATGGAGCAAGAGGGTCTGATGGGGGCACAAGAGGGGTTAGCCTTCATCAGTAGAGATAGGACGTCTTCAGTATTAGTGTGACTAAAGTTTGAGATAGCAGCAGAGGATGATGGTAGAGTAGGCGGAGTGTAGAATGTAGGAGGAGGGAGAGTGAGAAAGGTCAGGAGAGAATCTCTAATTTTGGAAATGTTTGCAGCAATGTATTCAGCTAGTTCATTATCTGGGAGGGTGGAGTTGATATCCATAGGTTTAAGAGGAGTGAGGAGTGAGTTTAGGGCGCCCTGGAGCTGGCGAGGATGGTTGGAGTCGGAGTCAATGAGGGGTGCCGTAGAAAACCGTTTTTCACTGTCTTAAGAGAGGTCTTGAGAGAGTTAAAGGCAGAGAGGTAGTGTTACAGTTCCTCATGCAAGCAGGTATGCTTCCATTTGCGCAGCAGCCAACACATGTCTGTGCAGACAGAGCATATGCGTGGGGTGACCCCTGGTTGAGGATGGTGAGACTTAGTGGTGAAAGTAAGCAGTGGGAAGAGAAAGGAGAATGAGTCGTATAGTAGGGATTGGAAGATGGAGAAGGCAGTGTTAGTGGAAGAGGCATCAGGTGTGAAAGAGGAGAGTGAGAATTGTAGGTCTGAGAAAAATGGGGGGTTGGCAGAAGGTTTAATTTCCTTTTAGTAATAGGTGAAGCAAGTGGTTAGGGGGGGTCAGAGGGTGAAAATGAGAAGGTGTGGAAAACAATGGAGTGATCAGATTGGATGGTGTGACAGTAGTATATTTTGTGGGCCTTGCTCCCCCTCCTAATCACCCTTTTTGTATCACCCTTTCTATTTCCAGCTCCATCTTTTCTCACCCACTGTGCTCACCAGCTCTATTTCTGTTTCACCCCTGGTCGGAATTACTCAGCCTTCCTTCTCACGTTAGCATCCTAAGTTCCGCTTTGTCAATGCTCCCTTCAGGTTCGTCAGACCTGCCATTACCACGGTAACCTCCCCCAGAGACATGCCCCCACCTCTTAATTATACACATCCCCTGCGTTCCCTCCCATTTTGTAGCCACACTGTCCTCTCTCACCTGCCAGCAACCGGCAGCAGCTGAGATATGAGAAGAAAAGGAAAGTGTAGAATAGGAAACAACGCCAATTTTGCAACAGAATGTGATAATGAGACCAATTGAAAGCCAGGATAAGGACGTGGTGAGAGAAGACACAAGAAGCTATAATGGAATAACATGTAATAGTATAGAGAGAGAAAAGGCAGGGACCCGGGACATGCCACACACTCTAGTGGAATGGTGGGAGAAGTAGGATCCACCTGAGAAACAGATCAAGTGCTGGCAGAGGGATATGAACTCAACCATTTAAGGACATCATTCTGAAAACTCAGATGAGAAAGAGTAGAGCGAAGCGGTGATCCATAGTGTCGAGATGCAGAAGAGGAAGAGAAGACTGCATAGTATAGCGAGCCTCATTAGCGACCTAGTGCCTTGAGGAAGAGAGGATTGCTTAGCATAGCGAGCCCCAGAAGCGACCAGCACTGTGAGGTAGAGAGGACTGCTTAGCATAGCAAGCCACAAATGCGACCTAGTGACGTGAGGAAGAGAGGACTGAATAGCATAGCGAGCCTCAGAAGCGACTTAGTGCTTTGAGGAAGAGAGGACTGCATAGCATAGCAGGCCCCATGGCGACCTTGTGCCGAGAGGACGAGAGGACTGCTTAACATAGCGAGCCTCAGAAGCCAGCCAGTGCCATGAGGAAGAGAGGAGTGTGTAGCATTGGAAGCCTCAGAAGCGACCTTGTGCCATAAGGAAGAGAGGACTGTGTAGCATAGTGAGCCTCAGAAGCGACAAAGTGCCGTGAAGGAAGAGAGGACTGTGTAGCATAGCGAGCCTCAGAAGTGAGCCAGTGCCGTGAGGAAGAGAGGATTGCGTAGCATAGCGAGCCTCATAAGAGACCCAGTGCCGTGAGGAAGAGAGAACTGCTTAGTATAGCGAGCCTCAGAAACCATCTAGTGCCGTAAGGAAAAGATGACTGCGTAGCATATCGAGCCTCAGAAGCGAGCCAGTGCCGTGAGGAAGAGAGGACTGCATAGCATAGCGAGCCTCAGAAAAGACCCAGTGCCGTGAGGAAGAGAGGACTCCGTAGCATAGTGAGCCTCAGAAGAGAACCAGTGCCATGCGGAAGAGAGGACTGCTTAGCATAGCGAGCCTCATAAGCAACACAGTGCCATGAGGAAGAGGGGACTGCTTAGCTAGCATGGCGAGCCTCATAAGCGACCCAGTGCCGTGCGGAAGAGAGGACTGCTTAGCATAGCGAGCCTCAGAAGCCACCCAGTGCTGTAAGGAAGAGAGGACTGCTTAGCAAAGTCAGCTTCAGAATCGACCCAGTGCCATGAGGAAGAGAGGACTGCATAGCATAGCGAGCCTCAGAAACGACCCAGTGCAGTTAGGATAAGATGACTGCATAGCATAGCGAGCCTCAGAAGCAACCCAGTGCCATGAGGAAGAGAGAACTGCGTAGCATAGCGAGCCTCAAAAGCGCCATAGTGCTGTGAGGAAGAGAGGACTGCTTAGCATAGCAAGCCTCAGAAGCCACCTAGTGCTATGAGGAAGAGAGGGCTGCTTAGCGCATCGAGCCTCATAAGCCACCCAGTGCCATGAGGAAGAGAGGACTGCTTAGCATAGCGAGCCTGAGAAGCGACCCAGTGCCGTGAGGAAGAGAGGACTGCTTTGCATAGCGAGCCTCAGAAGTGACCAAGTGCCGTGAGGAAGAGAGGACTGCTTAGCATAGGGAGACTCAGAAGTGACCCAGTGCCATGAGGAAAAGAGGACTATGTAGCATAGCGAACCTCAGAAGCCACCCAGTGCCGTGAGGAAGAGAGGACTGCTTAGCATACCGAGCTTCAGAAGTGACCCAGTGCCGTGAGGACAAGAGGACTGCATAGCATAGCGGCCTCAGAAGCCACCCAGTGCCCTGAGGAAGAGAGGTCTGCTTAGCAAAGCGAGCTTCAAAAGCGACCCAGTGCCATGAGGAAGAGAGGACTGCTTAGCATAGCGAGCCTGAGAAGCGACCCAGTGCTGTAAGGAAGAGAGGCCTGCTTAGCAAAGTCAGCTTCAGAAGCGACCCAGTGCCATGAGGAAGAGAGGGCTGCATAGCATAGCGAGCCTCAGAAACGACCCAGTGCAGTGAGGAAAAGACGACTGCATAGCATAGCGAGCCTCAGAAGCGACCCAGTACCGTGCGGAAGAGAGGACTGCTTAGCATAGCGAGCCTCCGAAGTGACCCAGTGCAACGAGGAAGTGAGGACTGCTTAGAATAGTGAGCCTCAGAAAAGACCCAGTGCCATGAGGAAGAGAGAACTACGTAGCATAGCGAGCCTCTGAAGAGAACCAGTGCCATGAGGAAGAGAGGACTGCTTAGCATAGCAAGCCTCAGAAGTGACCCAGTGCCCTGGGAAAGAGAGGACTGCTGAGCATAGCGAGCCTCAGAAGCGAAACAGTGCCATGAGGAAGAGAGGACTGCTTAGCATAGGAAGCCTCAGAAGCGACCCAGTGCCATGAGGAAAAGAGTACTGCATAGCATAACGAGCCTCAGAAGCGACCCAGTGCTGTGAGGAAGAGAGGACTGCTTAGCATAGCGAGCTTCAAAACCCACCCAGTGCCACGAAGAAGAGAGCACTGCATAGCGAGCCTCAGAAGCTACCCAGTGCCATGAGGAACAGAGGACTGCTTAGCATAGCGAGCCTCAGAAGCCACCCAGTGCTGTAAGGAAGAGAGGACTGCTTAGCAAAGTCAGCGTTAGAAGCGACCCCGTGCCATGAGGACGAGAGGACTGCATAGCATAGCGAGCCTCAGAAACGACCCAGTGCAGTGAGGAAAAGACGACTACATAGCATAGCGAGCCTCAGAAGCGACCCAGTGCCATGAGGAAGATAGAACTGCGTAGCATAGCGAGAAGCAAAAGCGCCATAGTGCTGTGAGGAAGAGAGGACTGCTTAGCATAGCGAGCCTCAGAGGCCACCCAGTGCTATGAGGAAGAGAGGGCTGCTTAGCGCAGCGAGTCTCATAAGCCACCCAGTGCCATGAGGAAGAGAGGACTGCTTAGCATAGCGAGCCTGAGAAGCGACCCAGTGCCGTGAGGAAGAGAGGACTGCTTAGCATAGCGAGCCTCAGAAGTGACCCAGTGCCTTGAGGAAGAGAGGACTGCTAAGCATAGGGAGCCTCAGAAGCGACCCAGTGCCATGAGGAAAAGAGGACTATGTAGCATAGCGAACCTCAGAAGCCACCCAGTGCCGTGAGGAAGAGAGGACTGCTTAGCATACCGAGCTTCAGAAGTGACCCAGTGCCGTGAGGACGAGAGGACTGCATAGCATAGCGGCCTCAGAAGCCACGCAGTGCCGTAAGGAAGAGAGTTCTGCTTAGCAAAGCGAGCTTCAAAAGCGACCCAGTGCCATGAGGAAGAGAGGACTTAGCATAGCAAGCCTCGTAGGCCACCCAGTGCCATGAGGAAGAGAGGACTGCTTAGCATAGCGAGCCTGAGAAGCGACCCAGTGCCGTGAAGAAAAGAGGACTGCTTAGCATAGCGAGCCTGAGAAGAGACCCAGTGCTGTGAGGAAGAGAGGACTGCTTAGCATAGCGAGCTTCAGAAGTGACCCAGTGCCGTGAGGAAGAGAGGACTGCTTAGCATAGGGAGCCTCAGAAGCGACCCAGTGCCATGAGGAAAAGAGGACTGTGTAGCATAGCGTGCCTCAGGAGCCACCCAGTGCCGTGAGGAAGAGGGGACTGCTTAGCATAGCGAGCTTCAGAAGTGACCCAGTGCTTTGAGGAAGAGAGGACTGCTTAGCATAGCGAGCCTCAGAAGCCACCCAGTGCCGTGAGGAAGAGAGAACTGCGTAGCATGGTAAGCTTCAGAAGCAACCCAGTGCCATGAGGAAGAGAGGTCTGCTTAGCATAGCGAGCTTCAGAAGTGACCCAGTGCCGTGAGGAAGAGAGGACTGCTTAGCATAGCGAGCATAAGAAGTCACCCAGTGCCGTGAGGAAGAGAGGACTGTTTAGCAAAGCGAGCCTCAGAAGACACCCAATGCCGTGAGGAAGAGAGGACTGCTTAGCCAAGGGATCTTCAGAAGTGACCCAGTGCCCTGAGGAAGAGAGGACGGCTTAGCATAGCGAGCCTCAGAAGCGACCCAGTGCCGTAAGGAAGAAAGGACTGCGTAGCATAGCGAGCCTCAGAAGCACCCAGTGCCGTGAGGAAGAAAGGACTGCGTAGCATAGCGAGCCTCAGAGGCGATCCAGTGCCATGAGGAAGAGAGGACTGCTTTGCATAGCGAGCCAGAGAAGCCAACCAGTGCAATGATGAAGAGAGGACTGCTTAGCTCAGCTAGCATCAGAAATAACCCAGTTCTGTGAGGAAGAGAGGACTGCGTAGCACAGCGAGCCTAAGAAGCGACCCAGTGCTGTGAGGAAGAGAGGACTGCTTAGCATAGCGAGCCTCGACTGTGTAGCAATGCGAGCCTCGGAAGCGACCCATTGCCATGAGTAAGAGAGGACCACTTAGCATAGCGAGCCTCAGAAGCGACCCAGTGCCATGAGGAAGAGAGGAATGCATAGTATAGCAAGCCTCAGAAGTGATGTAGTGCTGTGAGGAAGAGAGGACTGCGTAGCATGGCGAGCCTCAGAAGAGACCCAGTGCCATGAGGAAGAGAGGATTGCGTAGCATAGCGAGCCTCAGAAGCGACCCAGTGCTGTGAGGAAGAGAGGACTGCTTAGCACAGCGAGCCTAAGAAGCGACCCAGTGCTGTGAGGAAGAGAGGACTGCTTAGCATAGCGAGCCTCGACTGTGTAGCAATGCGAGCCTCGGAAGCGACCCAGTGCCATGAGTAAGAGAGGACCGCTTAGCATAGCGAGCCTCAGAAGCGACCCAGTGCCATGAGGAAGAGAGGAATGCATAGTATAGCGAGCCTCAGAATTGATGTAGTGCTGTGAGGAAGAGAGGACTGCGTAGCATGGCGAGCATCATAAGAGACCCAGTGCCGTGACAAAGAGAGGTATGCGTAGCATAGCGAGAATCACAAGAGACCCAGTGCCGCGAGGAAGAGAGGACTGCGTAGCATAGCCTTCCTCAGAAGCGACCCAGTGCCGTGAGGAAGAGAGGACTGCGTAGCATAGCGAGCCTCAGAAATGACCCAGTGCCGTGAGGAAGAGAGGACTGCTTAGCATAGCGAGCCTCAGAAGTGACCCAGTGATGTGAGGAAGAGAGGACTGCATAGCATAGCGAGCCACAAAAGCAACCTAGTTCCGGGAGGAAGAGAGGACTGCTTTGCATAGCGAGCATCAGAAGTAACCCAGTTCCGTGAGGAAGAGAGGACTATGTAGCATAGCGAGCCTCAGAAGCGACCCAGTGCCGTGAGGAAGAGAGGACTGTGTAGCATAGCGAGCCTCAGAAGAGACCCAGAGCCATGTGCAAGAGAGGACTGCTTAGCATAGCGAGCCTCAGAAGCGACCTAGTGCCGTGAGGAAGAGCAGACTGCGTAGCATAGTGAGCCTCAGAAGAGACCCAGTGCCTTAGGCAGAGAGGACTGCATAGCATAGCCTACCTCAGAAGCGACCCAGTGCCGCAAGGAAGAGAGGACTGCTTAGCATAGCCAGCCTCAGAAGTAACCCAGTGCTGTGAGGAAGAGAGGACTGCTTAGCATGTTGAGCCTCAGAAGCGACTCGGTGCCATAAGGAAGAGAGGACTGCATAGCACAGCGAGCCTCAGAAGTGTCCCAGTGCCATCAGGAAGATAGGACTGCTTAGTGAGCCTCAGAAGAGACCCAGTGCCGTGAGGAAGAGAGGACTGCTTAGCACAGCTAGCATAAGAAATAACCCAGTTCTGTGAGGAAAAGAGGACTGCGTAGCACAGCGAGCCCCAGAAGCGACCCAGTGCTGTGAGGAAACGAGGACTGTGTAGCATAGCGAGCCTCAGAAGAGACCCAGTGCCGTGAGGAAATAAGGACTGCTTAGCATAGCGATCCTCAGAAGTGACCTAGTGCCATGAGGAAAAACGGACTGCATAGCAGAGCGAGCCTCAGAAGAGACCCAGTGCCATGAGGAAGAGTTGACTGCTTAGCAAAGCCTGCCTCAGAAGCGACCCAGTGAGGTGAGGAAGAGAGGACTGTGTAGCATAGCGAGCCTCAGAAACGACCCAGTGCCGTGATGAAGAGAGGACTGCATAGCATAGCAAGCCACACAAGCGACCTAGTGCCATGAGGAAGAGAGTACTGCTTAGCATAGCGAGCCTCAACTGTGTAGCATAGCGATCCTCAGAAGCGACCTAGTGCTGTGAGGAAGAGAGGACTGCGTAGCATAGCGAGCCTCTGAAGCGACCTAGTGCCATGATGAAGAGAGGATTGCGTAGCATAGTGAGCCTCAGAAGTGACCTAGTGCCGTGAGGAAGAGAGGACTGCTTAGCATAGCGAACCTTGACTGCGTAGCATAGCGAGCCTCAGTAGCAACCTAGTGTAGTGAGGAAGAGAGGACTGCTTAGCATAGCGAGCTTCAACTACATAGCAATGCGAGCCTCGGAAGCGACCCAGTGCCATGAGAAAGAGTGGACCGCTTAGCATAGCGAGCCTCAGAAGCAACTCAGTGCCATGAGGAAGAGAGGAATGCGTAGCATAGCTAGCCTCAGAAGTGACCTAGTGCTGTGAGGAAGAGAGGACTGCTTAGCATAAGGAGCCTCAAAAGCGACCCAGTGCCATGAAGAAAGGAGGACTCCGTAGCATAATGAGCCTCAGAAGCGACCCAGTACCGTGAGGAAGAGAGGACTGCTTAGCATAGCGAGCCTCAGAAGCCACCCAGTGCGATGAGGAAGAGAGGACTGCTTAGCATAGCGTGCCTCAGAAGCGACCCAGTGCTGTGAGGAAGAGAGGACTGCTTAGCATAGCGAGCCTCAGAAGAGACCCAGTCCCATAAGGAAGAGAGGACTGCATGGCAAAGCGAGCCTCAGAAACGTCCCAGTGCCATGAGGAAGATAGGACTGCTTAGCATTGCGAGCCTCGACTGTGTAGCAATGCGAGCCTCAGAAGCGACCTAGTGCTATGAGGAAGGGAGGACTGCGTAGCATAGCGAGCCTCCGAAGAGACCCAGTCCCATAAGGAAGAGAGGACTGCATAGCAAAGCGAGCCTCAGAAGCGTCCCAGTGCCATGAGGAAGATAGGACTGCTTAGCATAGCGAGCCTCGACTGTGTAGCAATGCGAGCCTCGGAAGCGACCCAGTGCCATGAGTAAGAGAGGAGCGCCTAGCATAGCGAACCACAAAAGCAACCTAGTGTCGGGAGGAAGAGAGGACTGCTTTGCATAGCGAGTCAGAGAAGCCACCCAGTGCCATGAGGAAGAAAGGACTGCTTAGCATAGCGAGTATCAGAAGTAACCCAGTTCCGTGAGGAAGAGAGGACTGTGTAGCATAGCGAGTCTCAGAAGCGACCCAGTGCCGCGAGGAAGAGAAGACTGTGTAGCATAGCGAGCCTCAGAAGAGACCCACAGCCGTGAGGAAGAGAGGACTGCTTAGCATAGCGAGCCTCAGAAGCGACCTAGTGCCGTGAGGAAGAGCGCACTGCATAGAATAGTGAGCCTCAGAAATGACTCAGTGCCGTGAGGAAGAGAGGACTGCGTAGCATAGCGAGTCTCAGAAGTGACCTAGTGCCATGAGGAAGAGAGGACTGCATAGCATAGCGAGCCTCAGTAGCGACCTTGTGCCATGAGGAAGAGAGGACTGCTTAGCATAGCGAGCATCGACTGCGTAGCATAGCGAGCCTCTGAAGCGTCCTAGTGCCATGAGGAAGAGAGGACTGTGTAGCATAGCGAGCCTCAGAAGCGACCTAGTGCCATGAGGAAGAAAGGACTGCGTAGCATAGCGAGATTCAGAAGTGACCTAGTGCAGTGAGGAAGAGAGGACTGCTTAGCATAGCGAGCCTCGACTGTGTAGCAATACGAGCCTCGGAAGCGACCCAGTGCCATGAGTAAGAGAGGACCGCTTAGCATAGCGAGCCTCAGAAGCGACCCAGTGCCATGAGGAAGAGAGGAATGCATAGTACAGCGAGCCTCAGAAGTGATGTAGTGCTGTGAGGAAGAGAGGACTGCGTAGCATGGCGAGCCTCAGAAGAGACCCAGTGCCATGAGGAAGAGAGGATTGAGTAGCATAGCGAGCCTCAGAAGCTACTCAGTGCCATGAGGAAGAGAGGACTGCTTAGCATAGCGAGCCTCGGAACCACCCAGTGCCGTGAGGAAGAGAGGACTGCTTAGCACAGCGAGGCTCAGAAGCCACCAAGTGCCGTGAAGAAGATAGGACTGCTTAACCTAGCGAGCCTCAGATGTGATTCAGTGCCGTGAGGAAGAGAGGTCTGCTTAGCATAGAGAGCCTCAGAAGCGACCCAATGCTGAGAGTAAAATAGGACTGTGTAGCATAGCGAGCCTCAGGAGCCACCCAGTGCCATGAGGAAGAGAGGACTGCTTAGCATAGCGAGCCTCAGAAGCCACCCAGTGCCGTGAGGAAGAGAGGACTGCTTAGCAAAGCAAGCTTCAGAAGCGACCCAGTGCCATGAGGAAGAGAGGACTGCTTAGCATAGCGAACCTCAGAATCAACCCAGTGCCATGAGGAAGAGAGGACTGCGTAGCATATCGAGCCGCAGAAGCCACCCAGTGCCATGAGGAAGAGAGGACTGCTTAGCAAAGCGAGCTTCAGAAGTGACCCAGTGCCGTGAGGAAGAGAGGACTGCTTAGCATAGCGAACCTCAGAATCAACCCAGTGCCATGAGGAAGAGAGGACTGCGTAGCATATCGAGCCGCAGAAGTGACCCAGTGCCGTGAGGAAGAGAGGACTGCTTAGCATAGCGAACCTCAGAAGAGACCCAGTACCGTGAGGAAGAGAGGACTGCTTAGCATAGCGAGCCTCAGAAGTCACCCAGTGCGATGAGGAAGAGAGGACTGCTTAGCATAGCGAGCCTCAGAAGCGACCCAGTGCTGTGAGGAAGAGAGGACTGCTTAGCATAGCGAGCCTCAGAAGAGACCCAGTCCCATAAGGAAGAGAGGACTGCATAGCAAAGCGAGCCTCAGAAACGTCCCAGTGCCATGAGGAAGATAGGACTGCTTAGCATTGCGAGCCTCGACTCTGTAGCAATGCGAGCCTCAGAAGCGACCTAGTGCTGTGAGGAAGAGAGGACTGCGTAGCATAGCGAGCCTCCGAAGAGACCCAGTCCCATAAGGAAGAGAGGACTGCATAGCAAAGCGAGCCTCAGAAGCATCCCAGTGCCATGAGGAAGATAGGACTGCTTAGCATAGCGAGCCTCGACTGTGTAGCAATGCGAGCCTCGGAAGCGACCCAGTGCCATGAGTAAGAGAGGAGCGCCTAGCATAGCGAACCACAAAAGCAACCTAGTGTCGGGAGGAAGAGAGGACTGCTTTGCATAGCGAGTCAGAGAAGCCACCCAGTGCCATGAGGAAGAAAGGACTGCTTAGCATAGCGTGCCTCAGAAGCGACCCAGTGCTGTGAGGAAGAGAGGACTGCTTAGCATAGCGAGCCTCAGAAGAGACCCAGTCCCATAAGGAAGAGAGGACTGCATAGCAAAGCGAGCCTCAGAAACGTCCCAGTGCCATGAGGAAGATAGGACTGCTTAGCATTGCGAGCCTCGACTGTGTAGCAATGCGAGCCTCAGAAGCGACCTAGTGCTGTGAGGAAGGGAGGACTGCGTAGCATAGCGAGCCTCCGAAGAGACCCAGTCCCATAAGGAAGAGAGGACTGCATAGCAAAGCGAGCCTCAGAAGCGTCCCAGTGCCATGAGGAAGATAGGACTGCTTAGCATAGCGAGCCTCGACTGTGTAGCAATGCGAGCCTCGGAAGCGACCCAGTGCCATGAGTAAGAGAGGAGCGCCTAGCATAGCGAACCACAAAAGCAACCTAGTGTCGGGAGGAAGAGAGGACTGCTTTGCATAGCGAGTCAGAGAAGCCACCCAGTGCCATGAGGAAGAAAGGACTGCTTAGCATAGCGAGTATCAGAAGTAACCCAGTTCCGTGAGGAAGAGAGGACTGTGTAGCATAGCGAGTCTCAGAAGCGACCCAGTGCCGCGAGGAAGAGAAGACTGTGTAGCATAGCGAGCCTCAGAAGAGACCCACAGCCGTGAGGAAGAGAGGACTGCTTAGCATAGCGAGCCTCAGAAGCGACCTAGTGCCGTGAGGAAGAGCGGACTGCATAGAATAGTGAGCCTCAGAAATGACTCAGTGCCGTGAGGAAGAGAGGACTGCGTAGCATAGCGAGTCTCAGAAGTGACCTAGTGCCATGAGGAAGAGAGGACTGCATAGCATAGCAAGCCTCAGTAGCGACCTTGTGCCATGAGGAAGAGAGGACTGCTTAGCACAGCGAGCATCGACTGCGTAGCATAGCGAGCCTCTGAAGCGTCCTAGTGCCATGAGGAAGAGAGGACTGTGTAGCATAGCGAGCCTCAGAAGCGACCTAGTGCCATGAGGAAGAAAGGACTGCGTAGCATAGCGAGATTCAGAAGTGACCTAGTGCAGTGAGGAAGAGAGGACTGCTTAGCATAGCGAGCGTCGACTGTGTAGCAATACGAGCCTCGGAAGCAACCCAGTGCCAAGAGTAAGAGAGGACCGCTTAGCATAGCGAGCCTCAGAAGCGACCCAGTGCCATGAGGAAGAGAGGAATGCATAGTACAGCGAGCCTCAGAAGTGATGTAGTGCTGTGAGGAAGAGAGGACTGCGTAGCATGGCGAGCCTCAGAAGAGACCCAGTGCCATGAGGAAGAGAGGATTGAGTAGCATAGCGAGCCTCAGAAGCTACTCAGTGCCGTGAGGAAGAGAGGACAGCTTAGCATAGCGAGCCTCGGAACCACCCAGTGCCGTGAGGAAGAGAGGACTGCTTAGCACAGCGAGGCTCAGAAGCCACCAAGTGCCGTGAGGAAGAGAGGACTGCTTAACCTAGCGAGCCTCAGATGTGATTCAGTGCCGTGAGGAAGAGAGGTCTGCTTAGCATAGAGAGCCTCAGAAGCGACCCAATGCTGTGAGTAAAATAGGACTGTGTAGCATAGCGAGCCTCAGGAGCCACCCAGTGCCATGAGGAAGAGAGGACTGCTTAGCATAGCGAGCCTCAGAAGCCACCCAGTGCCGTGAGGAAGAGAGGACTGCTTAGCAAAGCAAGCTTCAGAAGCGACCCAGTGCCATGAGGAAGAGAGGACTGCTTAGCATAGCGAACCTCAGAATCAACCCAGTGCCATGAGGAAGAGAGGACTGCGTAGCATATCGAGCCGCAGAAGCCACCCAGTGCCATGAGGAAGAGAGGACTGCTTAGCAAAGCGAGCTTCAGAAGTGACCCAGTGCCGTGAGGAAGAGAGGACTGCTTAGCATAGCGAACCTCAGAATCAACCCAGTGCCATGAGGAAGAGAGGACTGCGTAGCATATCGAGCCGCAGAAGTGACCCAGTGCCGTGAGGAAGAGAGGACTGCTTAGCATAGCGAACCTCAGAAGAGACCCAGTACCGTGAGGAAGAGAGGACTGCTTAGCATAGCGAGCCTCAGAAGCCACCCAGTGCGATGAGGAAGAGAGGACTGCTTAGCATAGCGAGCCTCAGAAGCGACCCAGTGCTGTGAGGAAGAGAGGACTGCTTAGCATAGCGAGCCTCAGAAGAGACCCAGTCCCATAAGGAAGAGAGAACTGCATAGCAAAGCGAGCCTCAGAAACGTCCCAGTGCCATGAGGAAGATAGGACTGCTTAGCATTGCGAGCCTCGACTCTGTAGCAATGCGAGCCTCAGAAGCGACCTAGTGCTGTGAGGAAGAGAGGACTACGTAGCATAGCGAGCCTCCGAAGAGACCCAGTCCCATGAGGAAGAGAGGACTGCATAGCAAAGCGAGCCTCAGAAGCGTCCCAGTGCCATGAGGAAGATAGGACTGCTTAGCATAGCGAGCCTCGACTGTGTAGCAATGCGAGCCTCGGAAGCGACCCAGTGCCATGAGTAAGAGAGGAGCACCTAGCATAGCGAACCACAAAAGCAACCTAGTGTCGGGAGGAAGAGAGGACTGCTTTGCATAGCGAGTCAGAGAAGCCACCCAGTGCCATGAGGAAGAAAGGACTGCTTAGCATAGCGAGTATCAGAAGTAACCCAGTTCCGTGAGGAAGAGAGGACTGTGTAGCATAGCGAGTCTCAGAAGCGACCCAGTGCCGCGAGGAAGAGAAGACTGTGTAGCATAGCGAGCCTCAGAAGAGACCCACAGCCGTGAGGAAGAGAGGACTGCTTAGCATAGCGAGCCTCAGAAGCGACCTAGTGCCGTGAGGAAGAGCGGACTGCATAGAATAGTGAGCCTCAGAAATGACTCAGTGCCGTGAGGAAGAGAGGACTGCGTAGCATAGCGAGTCTCAGAAGTGACCTAGTGCCATGAGGAAGAGAGGACTGCATAGCATAGCGAGCCTCAGTAGCGACCTTGTGCCATGAGGAAGAGAGGACTGCTTAGCATAGCGAGCATCGACTGCGTAGCATAGCGAGCATCGACTGCGTAGCATAGCGAGCCTCAGAAGCGTCCTAGTGCCATGAGGAAGAGAGGACTGTGTAGCATAGCGAGCCTCAGAAGCGACCTAGTGCCATGAGGAAGAAAGGACTGCGTAGCATAGCGAGATTCAGAAGTGACCTAGTGCACTGAGGAAGAGAGGACTGCTTAGCATAGCGAGCCTCAGAAGCGACCCAGTGCCATGAGGAAGAGAGGAATGCATAGTATAGCGAGCCTCAGAAGTGATGTAGTGCTGTGAGGAAGAGAGGACTGCGTAGCATGGCGAGCCTCAGAAGAGACCCAGTGCCATGAGGAAGAGAGGATTGAGTAGCATAGCGAGCCTCAGAAGCTACTCAGTGCCGTGAGGAAGAGAGGACTGCTTAGCATAGCGAGCCTCGGAACCACCCAGTGCCGTGAGGAAGAGAGGACTGCTTAGCACAGCGAGGCTCAGAAGCCACCCAGTGCCGTGAGGAAGAGAGGACTGCTTAACCTAGCGAGCCTCAGATGTGATTCAGTGCCGTGAGGAAGAGAGGTCTGCTTAGCATAGAGAGCCTCAGAAGCGACCCAATGCTGTGAGTAAAATAGGACTGTGTAGCATAGCGAGCCTCAGGAGCCACCCAGTGCCATGAGGAAGAGAGGACTGCTTAGCATAGCGAGCCTCAGAAGCCACCCAGTGCCATGAGGAAGAGAGGACTGCTTAGCAAAGCGAGCTTCAGAAGTGACCCAGTGCCGTGAGGAAGAGAGGACTGCTTAGCATAGCGAACCTCAGAATCAACCCAGTGCCATGAGGAAGAGAGGACTGCGTAGCATATCGAGCCGCAGAAGCGACCCAGTGCCGTGAGGAAGAGAGGACTGCTTAGCATAGCGAACCTCAGAAGAGACCCAGTGTCGTGAGGAAGAGAGGACTGCTTAGCATAGCGAGCCTCAGAAGCGACCCAGTGCCATGAGGATTAGAGGACTGCTTAGCATAGGGAGCCTCAGAAGCGAACCAGTGCTATGAGGAAAAGAGGACTGCGTAGCATAGTGAGCCTCAGAAGCGACCCAGTGCTGTGAGGAAGAGAGGACTGCTTAATATAGCGAGATGTTACCAAAAGAAATTATTCATTTGGTAACATCCATTTCCAAATGAAGAATCCAAGTGGTCCATACCCATATACCCTGAAGCTCTGCTTTTCGACTGCTCAGCATGCATCCTAACTGTGTTTGAACACCACCCCATCCGTGCCCCCTTGTGACTTTCTTTTTTTAATATAATGGTTTTGTAGCTTGAAATGCGACCCGGTGCCGTGAGGAAGAGAGGACTGCTTAGCGTAGCTAGCCTCAGAAGCGACTCAGTGCTGTGAGGAAGAGAGGACTGCTTAGCATAGTGAGCCTCAGAAGTAAACCAGTGCCATGAGGAAGATACAACTGTTTAGCAAAGTGAGCCTCAGAAGAGACCCAGTGCCACGAGAAAGAGAGGGCTGCTTAGCATAGGGAGCCTCAGAAGCCACCCAGTGCCATGAGGAAGAGAGGACTGCTTAGCATAGGGAGCCTCAGAAGCGACCCAGTGCTATGAGGAAAAGAGGACTGTGTAGCATAGCGAACCTCAGAAGAGACACAGTGCCGTGAGGAAGAGAGGACTGCTTTTCATAGCGAGCCACAGAAGCCACCCAGTGCCATGGGGTAGAGAGGACTGTGTAGCATACCGAGCCTCAGAAGTGACCTAGTGCCGTGAGGAAGAGAAGACTGCATGGCATAGCGTGCCTCAGAAGCGACCCAGTGCCGTGAGGAAGTGAGGACAGCTTAGCAAAGCGACCCTCGACTGCGTAGCATAACAAGCCTCAGGAGCGACCCAGTGCTGTGAAGAAGAGAGGACTGTGTAGCATAGCCTACCGCAGAAGTGACCCAGTGCCGCGAGGCAGAGAGGACTGCATAGCATAACAAGCCTCAGAAACGACCCAGAGCCATGTGGACGAGCGGACTGCATAGCATAGCGAGCCTCAGAAGAGACCCAGTGCCGCAAGGAAGAGAAAACTGGGTAGCATAGCCTACCTCAGAAGCGACCCAGTGCCATGAGGAAGAGAGGACTGCGTAGCATACGAGCCTCAGATGAAACCCAGTCCCGTGAGGGAGAGATGACTGCGCAGCATTGCAAGCCATAGGAGCGATCCAGTGCCGTGAGGAAGAGAGGACTGCGTAGCATAGCGAGCATCATAAGAGACCCAGTGCCGTGACAAAGAGAGGTATGCGTAGCATAGCGAGCCTCAGAAGTGACCCAGTGATGTGAGGAAGAGAGGACTGCATAGCATAGCGAGCCACAAAAGCAACCTTGTTCCGGGAGGAAGAGAGGACTGCTTTGCATAGCGAGCATCAGAAGTAACCCAGTTCCGTGAGGAAGAGAGGACTATGTAGCATAGCGAGCCTCAGAAGCGACCCAGTGCCGTGAGGAAGAGAGGACTGTGTAGCATAGCGAGCCTCAGAAGAGACCCAGAGCCATGTGCAAGAGAGGACTGCTTAGCATAGCGAGCCTCAGAAGCGACCTAGTGCCGTGAGGAAGAGCAGACTGCGTAGCATAGTGAGCCTCAGAAGAGACCCAGTGCCTTAGGCAGAGAGGACTGCATAGCATAGCCTACCTCAGAAGCGACCCAGTGCCGCAAGGAAGAGAGGACTGCGTAGTATAGAGAGCCTCAGAAGTAACCCAGTTCCGTGAGGAAGAGAGGACTGTGTAGCATAGCGAGCCTCAGAAGCGACCTAGTGCCCTGAGGAAGAGAGGACTGTGTAGCATAGCGAGCATCAGAAGAGACCCAGAGCCATGAGGAAGAGAGGACTGCTTAGCATAGCGAGCCTCAGAAGCGACCTAGTGGCGTGAGGAAGAGCGGACTGCGTAGCATAGCGAGCCTCAGAAGCGACCCAGTACTATGAGGAAAAGAGGACTGCGTAACATAGCAAGCCTTATAAGCGACCCATTGCCATGAGGAAGAGAGGACTGATTAGCATAGCAAGCTTCAGAAGCGACCCAGTGCCGTGAGGAAGAGAGGACTGCATAGCATAGCGAGCCTCAGAAGCGACCTTGTGCCATGAGGAAGAGAGTACTGTTTAGCATAGCGAGCATCGACTGCGTAGCATAGCGAGCCTCAGAAGCGACCTAGTGCCATGAGGAAGAGAGGACTGCGTAGCATAGTGAGCCTCAGAAGTGATCTAGTGCCATGCCGAAGAAAGGACTGCGTAGCATAGCGAGACTCAGAAGTGACCTAGTGCCGTGAGAAAGAGAGGACTGCTTAGCATAGCGAACCTCGACTGTGTAGCAATGCGAGCTTCGGAAGAGACCCAGTGCCATGAGTAAGAGAGGACCTCTTAGCGTAGCGAGCCTCAGAAGCGACCCAGTGCCGTGAGTAAGAGAGGAATGCCTAGTATAGCGAGCCTCAGAAGCGACCCAGTGCTGTGAGGAAGAGAGGACTGCTTAGCATAGCGAGCCTCAGAAGCGACACAGTGCCTTGAGGAAGAGAGGACTGTGTAGCATAGCGAGCCTCAGAAGAGACCCAGAGCCATGTGGAAGAGAGGACTGCTTAGCATAGGGAGCCTTAGAAGCGATCTAGTGCCGTGAGGAAGAGCAGACTGTGTAGCATAGCGAGCCTCAGAAGAGAGGACTGCGTAGCATAGTCTACTTCAGAAGCGACCCAGTGCCGCAAGGAAGAGAGGACTGCATAGCACAGCAAGCCTCAGAAGTGTCCCAGTGCCATCAGGAAGATAGGACTGCTTAGTGAGCCTCAGAAGAGACCCAGTGCCGTGAGGAAGAGAGGACTGCTTAGCACAGCTAGCATCAGAAATAACCTAGTTCTGTGAGGAAAAGAGGACTGCGTAGCACAGCGAGCCCCAGAAGCGAACCAGTGCTGTGAGGAAACGAGGACTGCTTAGCATAGCGATCCTCAGAAGTGACCTAGTGCCATGAGGAAAAACGGACTGCGTAACATAGCAAGCCTTATAAGCGACCCATTGCCATGAGGAAGAGAGGACTGATTAGCATAGCGAGCTTCAGTAGCGACCCAGTGCCGTGAGGAAGAGAGGACTGCATAGCATAGCGAGCCTCAGAAGTGACCTTGTGCCATGAGGAAGAGAGTACTGCTTAGCATAGCGAGCATCGACTGCGTAGCATAGCGAACCTCAGAAGCGCCCTTGTGCCATGAGGAAGAGAGGACTGCGTAGCATAGTGAGCCTCAGAAGTGATCTAGTGCCATGCCGAAGAAAGGACTGCGTAGCATAGCGAGACTCAGAAGTGACCTAGTGCCGTGAGGAAGAGAGGACTGCTTAGCATAGCGAACCTCGACTGTGTAGCAATGCGAGCTTCGGAAGAGACCCAGTGCCATGAGTAAGAGAGGACCTCTTAGCGTAGCGAGCCTCAGAAGCGACCCAGTGCCGTGAGTAAGAGAGGAATGCCTAGTATAGCGAGCCTCAGAAGCGACCCAGTGCTGTGAGGAAGAGAGGACTGCTTAGCATAGCGAGCCTCAGAAGCGACACAGTGCCGTGAGGAAGAGAGGACTGTGTAGCATAGCAAGCCTCAGAAGAGACCCAGAGCCATGTGGAAGAGAGGACTGCTTAGCATAGCGAGCCTTAGAAGCGATCTAGTGCCGTGAGGAAGAGCAGACTGCGTAGCATAGCGAGCCTCAGAAGAGACCCAGTGCCGTGAGGAAGAGAGGACTGCGTAGCATAGCCTACCTCAGAAGCGACCCAGTGCCGCAAGGAAGAGAGGACTGCGTAGCATAGCGAGCCTCAGAAGTAACCCAGTTCCGTGAGGAAGAGAGTACTGTGTAGCATAGCGAGCCTCAGAAGCGACCCAGTGCCCTGAGGAAGAGAGGACTGCTTAGCATAGCGAGCCTCAGAAGCGACCTAGTGCCATGAGGAAGAGCGGACTGCGTAGCATAGCGAGCCTCAGAAGCGACCCAGTGCTATGAGGAAAAGAGGACTGCGTAGTGTAGCGAGCCTCATAAGCGACCCATTGCCGTGAGGAAGAGAGGACTGCTTAGCATAGCGAGCTTCAGAAGCGACCCTGTGCCGTGTGGAAGAGAGGACTGCATAACATAGCGAGCCTCAGAAGCGACCTTGTGCCATGAGGAAGAGAGGACTGCTTAGCATAGCGAGCCTCAACTGCGTAGCATAGCGAGCCTCAGAAGCGACCTAGTGCCGTGAGGAAGAGAGGACTGCTTAGCATAGTGAGCCTCAGAAGCGACCTAGTGCCATGCCGAAGAAAGGACTGCGTAGCATAGCGAGACTCAGAAGTGACGTAGTGACGTGAGGAAGAGAAGACTGCTTAGCATAGCGAACCTCGACTGTCTAGCAATGCGAGCTTCGCAAGCGACCCAGTGCCATGAGTAAGAGAGGACCTCTTAGCATAGCGAGCCTCAGAAGCGACCCAAAGCCATGAGTAAGAGAGGAATGCGTAGTATAGCGAGCCTCAGAAGTGACCTAGTGCTGTGAGGAAGAGAGGACTGCGAAGCATGGCGAGTCTCAGAAGAGACCCAGTGCCGTGAGGAAGAGAGGACTGCGTAGCACAGCGAGCCTCAGTGGCGACTCAGTGCTGTGAGGAAGAGAGGACAGCCTAGCATAGCGAGCCTCAGAACCACCCGGTGCCGTGAGGAAGAGAGGACTGCTTAGCACAGTAAGCCTCAAAAGCCACCCAGTGCCGTGAGGAAGAGAGTTCTGCTTAGCCTAGCAAGCCTCAGAAGTGACCCAGTGCCGTGAGGGAGAGAGGACTGCTTAGCATAGCGAGCCTCAGAAGTGATTCAGTGCTGTGAGGTAGAGAGGACTGCTTAGCATAGAGAGCATCAGAAGATGCCCAATTCCATGAGGAAGAGAGGACTGCGTAGTATAGCGAGCCTCAGAAGCGACTCAGTGTCATGAGGAAGAGAAGACTGCCTAGCATAGCGAGCCTCAGAACAACGCAGTGCCTTGAGGAAGAGAGACTGCTTAGCACAGTGAGCGTCAGAAGCCACACAGTGCCGTGAGGAAGAGAGAAATGCTTAGCCTAGCGAGCCTCAGAAGTGACCCAATACCGTGAGGGAGAGAGGGTTGCTTAGCATAGCGAGCCTCAGAAGTGATTCAGTGCCGTGAGAAAGAGAGGACTGCTTAGCATAGAGAGCATCAGAAGCGACCCAGTGCCGTGAGGAAGAGAGGACTGCGTAGCATAGCGAGCCTCTACTGTGTAGCAATGCGAGCCTCGGAAGCGACCCAGTGCCATGAGTAAGAGAGGACCGCTTAGCATAGCGAGCCTCAGAAGCGACCCAGTCCTGTGAGGAAGATAGGAATGCGTAGTATAGCGATCCTCAGAAGCCACTCAGTGCCATAAGGAAGAGAGAACTGGTTAGCATAGCGAGCCTCAGAACCACCCAGTGCCGTGAGGAAGAGAGGACTGCTCAGCACAGAGAGCGTCCGAAGCCACCCAGTGCCGTGAGGAAGAGAAAAATGCTTAGCCTAGCGAGCCTCAGAAGTGACCCAGTGCCGTGAGGGAGAGAGGATTGCTTAGCATAGCAAGCCTCAGAAGTGATTCAGTGCCGTGAGGAAGAGAGGACTGCTTAGCATACAGAGCATCAGAAGCGACCCAGTGCCGTAAGGAAAAGACGACTGCTTAGCATAGCGAGCCTCAGAAGCCACCCAGTGCCATGAGGAAGAGAGGACTGCTTAGCAAAGCGAGCTTCAGAAGCGACCCAGTGCTGTGAGGAAAAGAGGATTGCGTAGCATAACGAGCCTCAGAAGCCACCCAGCAGGGGTGTTGCTAGGTCTGGAAAAGACCCGGGGCTACGCTGATGTCGGAACTGTCGGGACTGGGGGCTAGCTAGTTTTTTGGATGTAGCTCCTGAGATTCTATCCGGGGCTACAACCAAAAGATCAGGGGCTATAGCCCCCTCATCCCCCCCCTAGCAACGCCCCTGCCACCCAGTACTGTGAGGAAGAGAGGACTGCTTAGCAAAGCGGGATTCAGAAGCGACCCAGTGTCGTGAGTAAGAAAGGACTGCTTAGCATAGTGAGCCTCAGACGTGACCCAGTGCCGTGAGGAAGAGAGGACTGCTTAGCATAGCAAACCTCAGAAGCGACCCAGTGCCATGAGGAAGAGAGGACTGCGTAGCATAGCGAGCCTCAGAAGCCACCCAGTGCTGTGAGGAAGAGAGGACTGCTTAGCAAAGCGAGCTTCAGAGGCAACCCAGTACCGTGAGGAAGAGAGGACTGCTTACCATAGTGAACCTCAGAAGCGAACCAGTGCCATGAGGAAGAGAGGACTGCGTAGCATAGCGAGCCTCAGAAGCGACACAGTGCCTTGAGGAAGAGAGGACTGCTTAGCATAGCAAGCCTCAGAAGAGACCCAGTGTCATGAGGAAGATAGGACTGCTTAGCATAGCGAGCCTCGGAAGTGATCCAGTGCCGTAAGGATTACAGGACTGCTAAGCATAGGGAGCCTCAGAAGTGACCCAGTGCTATGAGGAAAAGAGGACTGCGGATAATAGCGAGCCTCAGAAGCGACCCAGTGCCGTGAGGAAGAGAGGACTGCTTAGCATAGCGAGCTTCAGAAGCGACCCAGTGCCGTGAGGAAGAGAGGACGGCTTAGCGCAGCGAGCCTCAGAAGCTACCCAGGGCCATGAGGAAAAGAGGACTGCTTAGCATAGCGAGCCTCAGAAGCCACCCAGTGCCATGAGGAAGAGAAGACTGCTTAGCAAAGCGAGCTTCAGCAGCGACCCAGTGCCGTGAGGAGGAGAGGACTGCTTAGCATAACAAGCCTCAGAAGTGACGCAGTGCCTTTAGGAAGAGAGGACTGCTTAGCATAGCGAACTTCATTAGCGACCCAGTGCCATGAGGAAGAGAGAACTGCGTAGCATAGCGAGCCTCAGAATCCACCCAGTGCTGTGAGGAAGAGAGGACTGCTTAGCAAAGCGAGCTTCAGAAGCGACCCAGTACTGTGAGGAAGAGAGGACTGCTTAGCATAGTGAACCTCAGAAGCGACCCAGTGCCATGAGGAAGAGAGG
This sequence comes from Ambystoma mexicanum, assembly GCF_040938575.1. Classification (NCBI taxonomy): domain Eukaryota; kingdom Metazoa; phylum Chordata; class Amphibia; order Caudata; family Ambystomatidae; genus Ambystoma; species Ambystoma mexicanum. The sequence goes on from NC_090932.1 coordinate 1,685,156,445, forward strand.
ACTGCGTAGCATAGCGAGCCTCAGTAGTGACCCAGTGCCGTGAGGAAGAGAGGACTGCTTAGCATAGCAAGCCTCAGAAGAGACCCAGTGTCGTGGGGAAGAGAGGACTGCTTAGCATAACGAGCCTCAGAAGCGATGCAGTGCCTTGAGGAAGAGAGGACTGCTTAGCATAGCGAACCTCATTAGCGACCCAGTGCCATGAGGAAGAGAGGACTGCGTAGCATAGCGAGCCTCAGTAGCGACCCAGTGCCGTGAGGATTACAGGACTGCTTAGCATAGGGAGCCTCAGAAGCGACCCAGTGCTAGGAAAAAAGAGGACTGCGTAGCATAGTGAGCCTCAGAAGAGACCCAGTGTCGTGAGGAAGAGAGGACTGCTTAGCATAACGAGCCTCAGAAGCGATGCAGTGCCTTGAGGAAAAGAGGACTGCTTAGCATAGCGAACCTCATTAGCGACCCAGTGTCGTGAGGAAGAGAGGACTGCTTAGCATAGCGAGCCTCAGAAGCGACCCAGTGCCGTGAGGATTACAGGACTGCTTAGCATAGGGAGCCTCAGAAGCGACCCAGTGCTAGGAGGAAAAGAGGACTGCGTAGCATAGTGAGCCTCAGAAGCGACCCAGCGCCGTGAGGAAGAGAGGACTGCTTAGCATAGCGAGCTTCAGAAGTGACCCAGTGCCGTGAGGAAGAGAGGACTGCTTAGTGTAGCGAGCCTCAGAAGCGACCCTGTGCCGTGAGGAAGAGAGGAATGCTTAGCATAGTGAGCTTCAGAAGCCACCCAGTGCCATGAGGAAGAGAAGACTGCTTTGCATATGGAGCCTCAGAAACGACCCAGTGCTATGACGAAAAGAGCACTGTGTAGCATAGCGAGCCTCAGAAGTGACCTAGTGCTGTGAGGAAAAGAAGACTGCGTGGCATAGCGTGCCTCAGAAGTGACCCAGTGCCGTGAGGAAGTGAGGACTGCTTAGCCTAGCGAGCCTCAGAAGTGACCCAGTACCGTGAGGGAGAGAGGGTTGCTTAGCATAGCGAGCCTCAGAAGTGATTCAGTGCCGTGAGAAAGAGAGGACTGCTTAGCATAGAGAGCATCAGAAGCGACCCAGTGCCATGAGTAAGAGAGGCCTGCTTAGCATAGCGAGCCTCTACTGTGTAGCAATGCGAGCCTCGGAAGCGACCCAGTGCCATGAGTAAGAGAGGACCGCTTAGCATAGCGAGCCTCAGAAGCGACTCAGTGCCATAAGGAAGAGAGGACTGCCTAGCATAGCGAGCCTCAGAACCACCCAGTGCCATGAGGAAGAGAGGACTGCTTAGCACAGAGAGCGTCCGAAGCCACCCAGTGCCGTGAGGAAGAGAAAACTGCTTAGCCTAGCGAGCCTCAGAAGTGACCCAGTGCCGTGAGGGAGAGAGGATTGCTTAGCATAGCAAGCCTCAGAAGTGATTCAGTGCCGTGAGGAAGAGAGGACTGCTTAGCATACAGAGCATCAGAAGCGACCCAGTGCCGTAAGGAAAAGACGACTGCTTAGCATAGCGAGCCTCAGAAGCCACCCAGTGCCATGAGGAAGAGAGGACTGCTTAGCAAAGCGAGCTTCAGAAGCGACCCAGTGCTGTGAGGAAAAGAGGATTGCGTAGTATAACGAGCCTCAGAAGCCACCCAGTACTGTGAGGAAGAGAGGACTGCTTAGCAAAGCGGGCTTCAGAAGCGACCCAGTGTCGTGAGTAAGAAAGGACTGCTTAGCATAGTGAGCCTCAGACGCAACCCAGTGCCGTGAGGAAGAGAGGTCTGCTTAGCATAGCAAACCTCAGAAGCGACCCAGTGCCATGAGGAAGAGAGGACTGCGTAGCATAGCGAGCCTCAGAAGCCACCCAGTGCCGTGAGGAAGAGAGGACTGCTTAGCAAAGCGAGCTTCAGAAGCAACCCAGTACCGTGAGGAAGAGAGGACTGCTTACCATAGTGAACTTCAGAGGCGATCCAGTGCCATGAGGAAGAGAGGACTGCGTAGCATAGCGAGCCTCAGAAGCGACACAGTGCCTTGAGGAAGAGAGGACTGCTTAGCATAGCAAGCCTCAGAAGAGACCCAGTGTCATGAGGAAAATAGGACTGCTTAGCATAGCGAGCCTCGGAAGTGATCCAGTGCCGTGAGGATTACAGGACTGCTTAGCATAGGGAGCCTCAGAAGTGACCCAGTGCTATGAGGAAAAGGGAACTGCGGATAATAGCGAGCCTCAGAAGCGACCCAGTGCCGTGAGGAAGAGAGGACTGCTTAGCATGCCGAGCTTCAGAAGCGACCCAGTGCCCTGAGGAAGAGAGGACGGCTTAGCGCAGCGAGCCTCAGAAGCTACCCAGGGCCATGAGGAAAAGAGGACTGCTTAGCATAGCGAGCCTCAGAAGCCACCCAGTGCCATGAGGAAGAGAAGACTGCTTAGCAAAGCGAGCTTCATCAGCGACCCAGTGCCGTGAGGAGGAGAGGACTGCTTAGCATAACAAGCCTCAGAAGCGACGCAGTGCCTTTAGGAAGAGAGGACTGCTTAGCATAGCGAACCTCATTAGCGACCCAGTGCCATGAGGAAGAGAGAACTGCGTAGCATAGCGAGCCTCAGAATCCACCCAGTGCCGTGAGGAAGAGAGGACTGCTTAGCAAAGCGAGGTTCAGAAGCGACCCAGTACTGTGAGGAAGAGAGGACTGCTTAGCATAGTGAACCTCAGAAGCGACCCAGTGCCATGAGGAAGAGAGGACTGCGTAGCATAGCGAGCCTCAGTAGCGACCCAGTGCCGTGAGGAAGCGAGGACTGCTTAGCATAGCAAGCCTCAGAAGAGACCCAGTGTCGTGAGGAAGAGAGGACTGCTTAGCATAACGAGCCTCAGAAGCGATGCAGTGCCTTGAGGAAGAGAGGACTGCTTAGCATAGCGAACCTCATTAGCGACCCAGTGCCATGAGGAAGAGAGGACTGCGTAGCATAGCGAGCCTCAGTAGCGACCCAGTGCCGTGAGGATTACAGGACTGCTTAGCATAGGGAGCCTCAGAAGCGACCCAGTGCTAGGAGGAAAAGAGGACTGCGTAGCATAGTGAGCCTCAGAAGAGACCCAGTGTCGTGAGGAAGAGAGGACTGCTTAGCATAACGAGCCTCAGAAGCGATGCAGTGCCTTGAGGAAGAGAGTACTGCTTAGCATAGCGAACCTCATTAGCGACCCAGTGTCGTGAGGAAGAGAGGACTGCTTAGCATAGCGAGCCTCAGAAGCGACCCAGTGCCGTGAGGATTACAGGACTGCTTAGCATAGGGAGCCTCAGAAGCGACCCAGTGCTAGGAGGAAAAGAGGACTGCGTAGCATAGTGAGCCTCAGAAGCGACCCAGTGCCGTGAGGAAGAGAGGACTGCTTAGCATAGCGAGCTTCAGAAGTGACCCAGTGCCGTGAGGAAGAGAGGACTGCTTAGTGTAGCGAGCCTCAGAAGCGACCCTGTGCCGTGAGGAAGAGAGGAATGCTTAGCATAGTGAGCCTCAGAAGCCACCCAGTGCCATGAGGAAGAGAAGACTGCTTTGCATAGGGATCCTCAGAAACGACCCAGTGCTATGACGAAAAGAGGACTGTTTAACATAGCGAGCCTCAGAAGAGACCCAGTGTCGTGAGGAAGAGAGGACTGCTTAGCATAACGAGCCTCAGAAGCGATGCAGTGCCTTAAGGAAGAGAGGACTGCTTAGCATAGCGAACCTCATTAGCGACCCAGTGTCGTGAGGAAGAGAGGACTGCTTAGCATAGCGAGCCTCAGAAGCGACCCAGTGCCGTGAGGATTACAGGACTGCTTAGCATAGGGAGCCTCAGAAGCGACCCAGTGCTAGGAGGAAAAGAGGACTGCGTAGCATAGTGAGCCTCAGAAGCGACCCAGTGCCGTGAGGAAGAGAGGACTGCTTAGCATAGCGAGCTTCAGAAGTGACCCAGTGCCGTGAGGAAGAGAGGACTGCTTAGTGTAGCGAGCCTCAGAAGCGACCCTGTGCCGTGAGAAAGAGAGGAATGCTTAGCATAGTGAGCCTCAGAAGCCACCCAGTGCCATGAGGAAGAGAAGACTGCTTTGCATAGGGAGCCTCAGAAACGACCCAGTGCTATGACGAAAAGAGGACTGTTTAGCATAGCGAGCCTCAGAAGAGACCCAGTGCCATGAGGAAGAGATGACTGCTTTTCATAGCGAGCCTCAGAAGCGACCCATTGCCGTGAGGAAGAGAGCACTGTGTAGCATAGCGAGCCTCAGAAGTGACCTAGTGCTGTGAGGAAAAGAAGACTCCGTGGCATAGCGTGCCTCAGAAGCGACCCAGTGCCGTGAGGAAGTGAGGACTGCTTAGCAAAGTGAGTCTCGACTGCGTAGCATAGTGAGCCTCAGAAGCGACCTAGTGCTGTTAGGAAGGGAGGACTGCATAGCATAACGAGCCTCAGATGAAACCCAGTGCCGTGAGGGAGAGAGGACCCCACAGCATAGCGAGCCATAGGACCGACCCAGTGCAGTGAGGAAGAGAGGACTGCACAGTATAGCGAGCATCAGAAGAGACCCAGTGCCGTGACAAAGAGAGGAATGCGTAGCACAGCGAGAATCAGAAGAGACCCAGTGCCGCGTGGAAGAGAGGACTGCTTAGCATAGCGAGCCTCAGAAGAGACACAGTGCCGTGGGGCAGACAGAACTGCATAGCAAAGCGAGCCTCAGAGGAGACCCAGTGCCGTAAGGAAGAGAGGACTTCTTAGCATTGCGAGCCTCAGAAGCGACCCAGTGCCGTGAGGAAGAGAGGACTGCTTAGCATAATGAGCCTCAGAAGCGACCTAGTGCCGTGAGGAAGAGAGGACGGCAGAGCATAGCGAGCCTCAGATGCGACCTAGTGCCGGGAGGAAGAGATGACTGCTGAGGAAGAGAGGACTGCGTAGCATATCGTGCCGCAGAAGCGACCCAGTGCCGTGAGGAAGAGAGGACTGCTTAGCATAGCGAACCTCAGAAGAGACCCAGTTCGTGAGGAAGAGAGGACTGCTTAGCATAGCGAGCCTCAGAAGCGACCCAGTGCTATGAGGAAAAGAGGACTGCGTAGCATAGTGAGCCTCAGAAGCGACCCAGTGCTGTGAGGAAGAGAGGACTGCTTAATATAGCGAGATGTTACCAAATGAAATTATTCATTTGGTAACATCCATTTCCAAATGAAGAATCCAAGTGGTCCATACCCATATAGCTTGAAGCTCTGCTTTTCGACTGCTCAGCATGCATCCTAACTGTGTTTGAACACCACCCCATCCGTGTCCCCTTGTGACTGCCTTTTTTTAATATAATGGTTTTGTAGCTTGAAATGCGACCCGGTGCCGTGAGGAAGAGAGGACTGCTTAGCGTAGCTAGCCTCAGAAGCGACCCAGTGCTGTGAGGAAGAGAGGACTGCTTAGCATAGTGAGCCTCAGAAGTAAACCAGTGCCATGAGGAAGATACAACTGTTTAGCAAAGCGAGCCTCAGAAGAGACCCAGTGCCACGAGAAAGAGAGGACTGCTTAGCATAGGGAGCCTCAGAAGCCACCCAGTGCCATGAGGAAGAGAGGACTGCTTAGCATAGGGAGCCTCAGAAGCGAACCAGTGCTATGAGGAAAAGAGGACTGTGTAGCATAGCGAGCCTCAGAAAAGACACAGTGCCGTGAGGAAGAGAGGACTGCTTTTCATAGCGAGCCACAGAAGCGACCCAGTGCCATGGGGTAGAGAGGACTGTGTAGCATACCGAGCCTCAGAAGTGACCTAGTGCCGTGAGGAAGAGAAGACTGCATGGCATAGCGTGCCTCAGAAGCGACCCAGTGCCGTGAGGAAGTGAGGACAGCTTAGCAAAGTGAGCCTCGACTGCGTAGCATAACAAGCCTCAGGAGCGACCCAGTGCTGTGAGGAAGAGAGGACTGTGTAGCATAGCCTACCGCAGAAGTGACCCAGTGCCGCGAGGAAAAGAGGACTGCGTAGCATAACAAGCCTCAGAAACGACCCAGAGCCATGTGGACGAGCGGACTGCATAGCATAGCGAGCCTCAGAAGAGACCCAGTGCCGCAAGGAAGAGAAAACTGGGTAGCATAGCCTACCTCAGAAGCGACCCAGTGCCATGAGGAAGAGAGGACTGCGTAGCATGGAGAATCACAGAAGCGACCATGTGCCATGAGGAAGAGAGGACTGCTTAGCATAGCAAGCCTCAGAGAGACCCAGTGTTGTGAGGAAGAGAGGACTGCTTAGCATAGCGAGCCTCAGAAGTGAGCCTCAGAAGCCTCAGAAGCGACCCAGTGCCGTGAGGATTAGAGTACTGCTTAGCATAGGGAGTCTCAGAAGCGACCCAGTGCTATGAGGAAAAGAGGACTGACTAGCATAGTGAGCCTCAGAAGCGACCCATTGCCGTGAGGAAGAGAGGACTGCTTAGCATAGCGAGCTTCAGAAGTGACCCAGTGCCTAAAGGAAGAGAGGAATGCTTAGCATAGCCAGCCTCAGAAGTCAACCAGTGCCATGAGGACGATAGGACTGTTTGGCAAAGCGAGCCTCAGAAGCGACCCAGTGCCACGAGGAAGAGAGGACTGCTTAGCATAGGGAGCCTCAGAAGCCACCCAGTGCCATGAGGAAGATTGGACTGCTTTGCATAGGGAGACTCAGAAGCGACCCAGTGCTATGACGAAAAGAGGACTGTGTAGCATAGCGAGCCTCAGAAGAGACCCAGTGCCATGAGGAAGAAATGACTGCTTTTCATAGCGAGCCTCAGAAGCGACCCATTGCCGTGAGGAAGAGAGGACTGTGTAGCATAGCGAGCCTCGACTTTGTAGCATAGTGAGCCTCAGAAGTGACCCAGTGCTGGGAGGAAGAGAGGACTGCGTAGCATACGAGTCTCCGACAAAACCCAGTCCCGTGAGGGAGAGATGACTGTGCAGCATTGCAAGCCATAGGAGCGACCCAGTGCCGTGAGGAAGACAGGACTGCGTAGCATAGCGAGCATCATAAGGGACCCAGTGCCGTGACAAAGAGAGGTATGCGTAGCATAGCGAGAATCACAAGAGACCCAGTGCCGCGAGGAAGAGAGGACTGCGTAGCATAGCCTTCCTCAGAAGCGACCCAGTGCCGTGAGGAAGAGAGGACTGCGTAGCATAGCGAGCCTCAGAAATGACCCAGTGCTGTGAGGAAGAGAGGACTGCTTAGCATAGCGAGCCTCAGAAGTGACCCAGTGATGTGAGGAAGAGAGGACTGCATAGCATAGCGAGCCACAAAAGCAACCTAGTTCCGGGAGGAAGAGAGGACTGCTTTGCATAGCGAGTATCAGAAGTAACCAAGTTCCGTGAGGAAGAGAGTACTGTGTAGCATAGCGAGCCTCAGAAGCGACCCAGTGCCCTGAGGAAGAGAGGACTGTGTAGCATAGGGAGCCTCAGAAGAGACCCAGATCCGTGAGGATGAGAGGACTGCTTAGCATAGCGAGCCTCAGAAGCGACCTTGTGCCGTGAGGAAGAGCGGACTGCGTAGCATAGCGAGCCTCAGAAGCGACCCAGTGCTATGAGGAAAAGAGGACTGCGTAGCGTAGCGAGCCTTATAAGCGACCCATTGCCGTGAGGAAGAGAGGACTGCATAACATAGCGAGCCTCAGAAGCGACCTTGTGCCATGAGGAAGAGAGGACTGCTTAGCATAGCGAGCCTCAACTGCGTAGCATAGCGAGCCTCAGAAGCGACCTAGTGCCATGAGGAAGAGAGGACTGCTTAGCATAGTGGGCCTCAGAAGCGACCTAGTGCCATGCCGAAGAAAGGACTGCGTAGCATAGCGAGACTCAGAAGTGACCTAGTGCCGTGAGGAAGAGAGGACTGCTTAGCATAGCGAACCTCGACTGTGTAGCAATGCAAGCTTCGCAAGCGACCCAGTGCCATGAGTAAGAGAGGACCTCTTAGCATAGCGAGCCTCAGAAGCGACCCAGTGCCGTGAGTAAGAGAGGAATGCGTAGTATAGCGAGCCTCAGAAGTGACCTAGTGCTGTGCGGAAGAGAGGACTGCGAAGCATGGCGAGTCTCAGAAGAGACCCAGTGCCGTGAGGAAGAGAGGACTGCGTAGCACAGCGAGCCTCAGAGGCGACTCAGTGCTGTGAGGAAGAGAGGACTGCCTAGCATAGCGAGCCTCAGAACCACCCGGTGCCGTGAGGAAGAGAGGACTGCTTAGCACAGTAAGCCTCAGAAGTGACCCAGTACCGTGAGGGAGAGAGTACTGCTTAGCATAGCGAGCCTCAGAAATGATTCAGTGCTGTAAGGAAGAGAGGGCTGCTTAGCAAAGAGAGCATCAGAAGCAACCCAGTGCCGTGAGGAAAAGAGGACTGATTAGCATAGCGAGCCTCAGAAGCCACCCAGTCCAGTGAGGAAGAGAGGACTGGTTAGAACAGTGAGCCTCAGAAGCCACCCAGTGCCGTGCAGAAGAGAGGACTGCTTAGCCTAGCGAGACTCAGAAGTGACCTAGTGCCTTGAGGAAGAGAGGACTGCTTAGCATAGCGAGCCTCAACTGTGTAGCAATGCGAGCCTCGGAAATGACCCAGTGCCATGAGTAAGAGAGGACAGCTTAGCATAGCGAGCCTCAGAAGCGACCCAGTGCTGTGAGGAAGATAGGAATGCGTAGTATAGCGAGCCTCAGAAGCGACCCAGTGCCGTGAGGAAGATAGGAATGCGTAGTATAGCGAGGCTCAGAAGTGACCTAGTGCTTTGAGGAAGAGAGGACTGCGTAGTATGGCGATCATCAGAAGATACCCAGTTCCGTGAGGAAGAGAGGACTGCGTAGCATAGCGAGCCTCAGAAGCGACTCATTGCCGTGAGGTAGAGAGGACTGCTTAGCATAGAGAGCATGAGAAGATGCCCAGTTCCATGAGGAAGAGAGGACTGCGTAGCATAGCGAGCCTCAGAAGCGACTCAGTGCCATGAGGCAGAGAGGACTGCCTAGCACAGTGAGCGACAGAAGCCACACAGTGCCGTGAGGAAGAGAGAAATGCTTAGCCTAGCGAGCCTCAGAAGTGACCCAGTACCGTGAGGGAGAGAGGGTTGCTTAGCATAGCGAGCCTCAGAAGTGATTCAGTGCCGTGAGAAAGAGAGGACTGCTTAGCATAGAGAGCATCAGAAGCGACCCAGTGCCGTGAGGAAGAGAGGACTGCTTAGCATAGCGAGCCTCTACTGTGTAGCAATGCGAGCCTCGGAAGCGACCCAGTGCCATGAGTAAGAGAGGACCGCTTAGCATAGCGAGCCTCAGAAGCGACCCAGTGCTGTGAGGAAGATAGGAATGCGTAGTATAGCGAGCCTCAGAAGCGACTCAGTTTCATAAGGAAGAGAGGACTGCCTAGCATAGTGAGCCTCAGAACCACCCAGTGCCGTGAGGAAGAGAGGACTGCTTAGCACAGAGAGCGTCCGAAACCACCCAGTGCCGTGAGGAAGAGAAAACTGCTTAGCCTAGCGAGCCTCAGAAGTGACCCAGTGCCGTGAGGAAGAGAGGACTGCTTAGCTTAGAGAGCATCAGAAGCGACCCAGTGCCGTAAGGAAAAGACGACTGCTTAGCATAGCGAGCCTCAGAAGCCACCCAGTGCCATGAGGAAGAGAGGACTGCTTAGCAAAGCGAGCTTCAGAAGCGACCCAGTGCTTGAGGAAAAGAGGATTGCGTAGCATAACGAGCCTCAGAAGCCACCCAGTACTGTGAGGAAGAGAGGACTGCTTAGCAAAGCGGGCTTCAGAAGCGACCCAGGGTCGTGAGTAAGAAAGGACTGCTTAGCATAGTGAGCCTCAGACGCGACCCAGTGCCGTGAGGAAGAGAGGACTGCTTAGCATAGCAAACCTCAGAAGCGACCCAGTGCCTTGAGGAAGAGAGGACTGCGTAGCATAGCGAGCCTCAGAAGCCACCCAGTGCCGTGAGGAAGAGAGGACTGCTTAGTAAAGCGAGCTTCAGAAGCAACCCAGTACCGTGAGGTAGAGAGGACTGCTTACCATAGTGAACCTCAGAAGCGAACCAGTGCCATGAGGAAGAGAGGACTGCGTAGCATAGCGAGCCTCAGAAGCGACACAGTGCCTTGAGGAAGAGAGGACTGCTTAGCATAGCAAGCCTCAGAAGAGACCCAGTGTCGTGAGGAATATAGGACTGCTTAGCATAGCGAGCCTCGGAAGTGATCCAGTGCCATGAGGATTACAGGACTGCTTAGCATATGGTGCCTCAGAAGTGACCCAGTGCTATGAGGAAAAGAGGACTGCGGATAATAGCGAGCCTCAGAAGCGACCAGTGCCGTGAGGAAGAGAGGACTGCTTAGCATAGCGAGCTTCAGAAGCGACCTAGTGCCGTGAGGAAGAGAGGACGGCTTAGCGCAGCGAGCCTCAGAAGCTACCCAGGGCCATGAGGAAAAGAGGACTGCTTAGCATAGGGAGCCTCAGAAGCCACCCAGTGCCATGAGGAAGAGAAGACTGCTTAGCAAAGCGAGCTTCAGCAGCGACCCAGTGCCGTGAGGAAGAGAGGACTGCTTAGCATAACAAGCCTCAGAAGCGACGCAGTGCCTTTAGGAAGAGAGGACTACTTAGCATAGCGAACCTCATTAGCGACCCAGTGCCATGAGGAAGAGAGAACTGCGTAGCATAGCGAGCCTCAGAATCCACCCAGTGCCGTGAGGAAGAGAGGACTGCTTAGCAAAGCGAGCTTCAGAAGCGACCCAGTACTGTGAGGAAGTTAGGACTGCTTAGCATAGTGAACCTCAGAAGCGACCCAGTGCCATGAGGAAGAGAGGACTGCGTAGCATAGCGAGCCTCAGTAGCAACCCAGTGCCGTGAGGAAGAGAGGACTGCTTAGCATAGCAAGCCTCAGAAGAGACCCAGTGTCGTGAGGAAGAGAGGACTGCTTAGCATAACGAGCCTCAGAAGCGATGCAGTGCCTTGAGGAAGAGAGGACTGCTTAGCATAGCGAACCTCATTAGCGACCCAGTGCCATGAGGAAGAGAGCACTGCGTAGCATAGCGAGCCTCAGTAGCGACCCAGTGGCGTGAGGAAGAGAGGA